>NW_027507764.1:245518222-246118222 GCF_037356315.1 Lithobates pipiens | reverse complement strand
TCACCAAGGGTTTATTATTAAAACAAGCGGACAGAATTAGGAACCTACCCTCGGGATCTTGCTCTACATTAGAGACCGTGAGCGCCACCGTAGAGCGTACTGCGATTAGTATACCTCTAGCTTTTTTGTCAGCACGTGAATGAAAGATATGGGGGTATCGTTTATTAGTGCATTGTGGAGGGTTCCGGGAGGATAGATGGGTCTCCTGTATGCATAAAATATCAGATCGGGAAGTCGCTGCTTCCCTCCATAAGAGGGATCGCTTGAAGGGACTATTTAGTCCCTTGACGTTAAGGGATGTGATTGTAAGGGACATTAGCTGCTAAGGTCAGTTGTCAAAATGTTACTGAGGTTGACGGACCTTTATAAAAAAAAACAAGTTACAAACCATAGCTCAGTATACAGAAAGTGATTGATTTTTTATTTATTTATTTTTTATTGTTTTTTTACTTTATTTTAGTTTGACATTTTTTTCCCCAAAAATAAGTTTTTGATCACTTTTATTCCTATTACAAGGAATGTAAACATCCCTTGTAATAGGAATATGGGGTGACAGGTCCTCTTTACAGTGAAATCTGGGGGCCAATATGACCCCACATCTCACCTCTAGGCTGGGAAGCCTGAAATAAATAAAAAAATAAATAAAAAAAGATTCTGGCTTTGATCGTACTGGCGAGTTGGTAGAAGCACCGGAGGGTGGTGAGGGGTGGGGGGCGTCTATGGCTGGGTATTGCAGGGTATCACCGAGTATGGCTGGGTATGGCAATTTATGGCGGGGTATTGCAGAGTATTGGCGGGGTATTGCAGAGTATTGGCGGGGTATTGCAGAGTATTGGCGGGGTATTGCAGAGTATTGGCGGGGTATTGAGCGGTTAAATTACACCCCAAAACACATTCTGCTATTACTCCCGAGTACGGTGATACCGCATGTGTGAGACTTTTACACAGTGTGGCCACATACAGAGGCCCAACATGCAGGGAGCGCCATCGGGCGTTCTGGAGCACCCAGGACTATTCTGACATTTCTCTCCTACATGTAAAAATCATCATTTATTTGCTAGAAAATTACATCGAATCCCAAAACATTATATATGTTTTTTTTAGAAAACACCCTGGAGAATACAATGGTGGTCGTTGCAACTTTTTATCTCGCACGGTATTTGCGCAGCAATTTTTCGAATGCTTTTTTTTGGAAAAAAAAACTGTTTTGTGCTTAAAAAAAAAAAAAAACACAGTAAAGTTAGCCCAATTTTTTGCATAATATGAAAGATGAAGTTACACCGAGTAAATTGATACCTAACATGTCACTCTTCAAAATTGCACAGGCTCGTGGAATGGCGCCAAACGTCGCTACTTAAAAATCCCCATAGGCGACGATAGAATTTTTTTTTTACTGGTTATATGTTTTGAGTTACAGAGGAGGTCTAGGGCTAGAATTATTGCTCTCGCTCTAACGTTCGCAGCGATACCTCACATCTGTGGTTTGAACACCGTTTTCATGTGGGCGGGACTTACGTATGCATTCGCTTCTGCATGCGAGCACATAGGGACAGGGGCACTTTAAAAAAAAGAAAAAATGTTATTCATTTTACTTTATTTATTTTAGTTTGACATTTTTTCCCCAAAAATAAATTTTTTGATCACTTTTATTCCTATTACAAGGAATGTAAACATCCCTTGTAATAGGAATATGGCATGACAGGTCCTCTTTACAGTGAGATATGGGGTCAATAAGACCCCGCATCTCATCTCTAAGCTGGGAAGCCTAAAAACTCAGAGTATTGCGTTGCAGAGCATTGCAGGATATTGGAGGGTGTTGCAGAGCATTGGCGAGTGTTGCAGAGCATTGGCGAGTGTTGCAGAGCATTGGCGAGTGTTGCAGAGCATTGGCGAGTGTTGCAGAGCATTGGCGAGTGTTGCAGAGCATTGGCGAGTGTTGCAGAGCATTGGCGAGTGTTGCAGAGCATTGGCGAGTGTTGCAGGGCGTTGCAGGGTGTTGCAGGGTGTTGGCAGGGAATTGAGGGGTTAATTTTCGGTGAGCAGCGATGTGGGCACTGCAGATGCAGCCCACATCGCTGCTGACACCGATCTCTTTCCCCTCCGCTGTACCCATCGGTACAGAGAGGGGGAGGGAGGAACCGGCGTCAGTTATGATGCCGGTTTGTTTACAAGTGATCACTCCGTCATTTGACGGAGCGATCACGTGGTAAACGGCCACGACGAGCGGCCGTTTACCTAGATCCGTGATGCATTAGACCCGGCGGTCACGGATGATCTCGTATGCGCGCCCCAGAGCAGAATTCTGGGAGGCCGTTAATTAACGGCCTCTCAGAGTTAAACAACCGCCCTGAAGCCGTTAATCGGCAATGGGCGGTTGTTAAGTGGTTAAAGGACCATTTATTTTCCCAAACAAAATTGGTGTCCCTTTTCCCCACAAATAGAGCTTTCTTTTGGTGGTATTTGATCACCTCTGCGTTTTTTTTTTTTTTTTTTTTTTTTGCGCTATAAACAAAAAAGAAACAATTTTGAAAAAAACTCATAATTTTTTACTTTTCGCTATAATAAATATCCACAAAAATATATAAAATATATAAAATTTTTCCTCCGTTTCGCCCGATACATATTCATCTACATATTTTTGGTAAAAAAAAATTACCATACGAGTTTGGTTTGCGCAAAAAAGTTATAGCATTTACAAAATAGGGGATAGTTTTATGGCATTTTTATTATTTTTTTTTTTTTTGTAGTAATGGTGGCGATCAGTGATTTTTATCGTGACTGCCTGCGACATTATGGCAGACAGATCGGACACTTTTGGCGCTATTTAGGACCATTCACATTTATACAGCGATCAGTGTGATTTAAAAATCATTGATTACTATGTAAATGTGACTGGCAGTGAAGGGGTTTAGCACTAGGGGGGCACTGTAGGGGTTAAATGTATCTGAGGGAGTGATTATAACACTGGGGGGAGGGGCTATGTGTGACACGACACTGATCACCCCCCTCCTGATTACAGGGGGCTGTGATCAGTGTCACTAGGCAGAACGGGGAAATGCTTGTTTACATTAACATTTCCCCATTCTTCCTCTCCATGTGACGATCACGAGTATCCCCGCGGACAGAGTCAGTGGGACCCGCAAGCACACTCACACTATCACACTGCATTTTAGTGTAAATATGACATCTGAGGTCTTTTTGACCCTAGAGCTCATATTTAAGATGTCCTGTCATGATATTTTTCCATTTAAAGGAATGTTTGCATTCCTTGTAATAGGAATAAAAGTGATACCATTTTATTTTTTTTAAACAATGTAAAAATAAAAGGTAAAATAAATAAGAAAAATATATATTTTTTAAAGCTCTTCGTCCCGCCGGGCTTGCGTGCAGAAGCCAACGCATATGTGAGTAGCACCCGCATATGAAAACTATGTTCAAACTACACATGTGAGGTATAGGTAGAGTGAGATCAATAATTCTAACCCTAGACTTCCTCTGTAACTCAAAACATGCAACCCGTAGAATTTTAAAACATCGCTTATGGAGATTTGTAAGGGTAAAAGTTTATTGCCATGCCACGGGCGGCTGCAATTTTGAAGCATGACATGTTGGCTATCAATATACTTGGCTTAACATTTTATTCATAAATTTTTAATTCAAAAAAGTGTGTTTTTCAAAAAAACGTGCGCTTCTAAGAATGCTGCGCAAATACAGTGTGAAAAAGTATTGCAACGACCGCCATTTTATTCTCTATGGTGTTAAGGGAAAAAAAAGGTATAATGTTTGGGGATTCTAAGTAATTTTCTAGCCAAAAAAAGTTTTTAACTTGTAAACAAAACATCTCAAAAGAAGTGGTTAAAGGAGCAAACAAGCCCTGGATGGCTTAACTCCAATGTAAAAAAGGCCTATAAAGGCAAAGGAGAAGCCCTTCAAGAAATACAAGGCTGAGGGATCATCAGCATTCAGACTTTACAAAGAAAGCAACAAGAAATGTAAGGGTCCAATTAGGGCGACTAAGATAGAACATGAAAGACACATAGCGGAGGAGAGCAAAAATGAATCCTAAGAAATTAAGTATATAAACAGTAAAAAAGTGATGAAGGGAATCTGGTTACTAAGGATGAAGAGATGGCGAAGGTATTGAATTTATTCTCGGTCTTCATGAGAGAATCGGGGGGGCTTCAGTAACCAAAACTGCAGTGTTTATCCTCGTGACACATCTCAAGAAGCACTCTCATGGCTAACAGAGGACAGAATTAGAAATGGACTTGAAAAACTTAACATTAATAAGTCACCGGGACCAGATGGCTTGCACCCGAGGGTCCTTAGTGAACTCAGTCAAGTAATTGCCAGACCATTGTTCCTAATTTTGTAGCACCGATATTTAAAATGGGGCCAAAATACATCTTTGGGAACTACAGACCAGTTAGCCGAACTTCAATAGTATGCAAGCTCCTGGAGGGGATAAGGGACTATATACAAAATTTTAGTAATGAAAACTAGCAGAAATCATCATGGATTCATGAAGAATCCTTCTTGCCAAACCAATCTACTAACCTATGAGGAGGAGAGCTGCCAACTAGATAAGGGAAGGCCCATAGACGAGATGTGAAAACCTTGCAAGAAGAGCTGAGCAAATTATTGGGGTGGGCAACTACATGGCAAATGAGGTTTAATGTGGAAAAATTTAAAATATTGCATTTGGGTGGCAAAAATATGAATGCAGTCTACTCACTGGGGGGGGAACCTCTGGTGGAATTGAGGATGGAAAGGACCTGGTGGTTCTAGTAAATGATGGGCTCAGCAATGGCATACAATGCCAAGCTGCTGCTAACAAAGCAAACAGAATATTGGCATGCATTAAAAAGGGGATTAACTCGAGATAAAGTATTTCTCCCACTCTACAAGACTCTGGTCCGGACTTACCTGGAGTATGCTGTCCAGTTCTGGGCACCAGTCCTCAGGAAAGATGTACTGAAAATGGAGCGAGTACAGAGAAGGGCAACAAAGCTAATAGGAACTGGAGGATATTGGTCATGAAGCAAGCTTACAAGCACTGAACTTATTCTCTCTGGAGAAGAGATGCTTGAGGGGGATATGATTTCAATTTACAAATTCCGTACTGGTGACCCCACAATAGGGATAAACCTTTTGCGTGGAAGGACATTTAATAAGAGACATGGCCGCTGATTAAAATTAGAAAAAAAGAGGTTTAACCTTAAACTGCATAGAGGGTTCTTTACTGGAAGAGCGGCACATGCAGTTTCAGTAGGGAGCATCGGTTTGTTTTTTGAAACTATTAGATAAGCACCTGAATGATCACACCATCAAGGGATATACAATATAATACTGACATATAACAAACATAGGTTGGACTTGTCTTTTTTTTCAACCTCACCCAATTCTATTTATTTGTATATATTTATTTAGGCCACTTTCTTTTTGTGGTACTTGATCACCACTGGGTATTTTATTTTTTGCTAAACTTAGCAAATTGTGAAGAATTTATTTTTTCTTAAATTCTGTTATAAAATTCTGCAAATAAGTAATTTTTCTTCACTGATGTGCGCTGACGGGGCTGCACTGATTATCAGTGTACTAATGTACTCGCTGTGCCCTGACAGATTTTCCAGTTATCGGCTCTCCTTTCCTCACACAGACATTGTATAAGAAAAGCAGATAACCGGCAGGTCTGTTTACATGTGACCAGCTGTGATTGGCCACCGCTGATCACATGGTAAAGGGCCGCTGTGAGTGGCCCCTTACTGTGAACAGCTGTGTCCAAAGGACACAGTGATCAGAGCATGGCCGAAGGGAGGACGTCCATGGTCATCCTCCCAGAACTGGAGAGCCATGCTGTAGCCATCGTTCGGCTATAGCGTTGACAGGAAAGGGGTTAAACATAAGGGGTTGGACATCTTTGTCCACGCACTTCTTGGCTTGTATTTTTATTCAAGGGGTTTCACATCTCGCTTCACTGGTGTGATCCTTGTTGCCACCATGGGACCTTCTAAAGGCTAATTTTGAGAATAATAGGGGAATTTTTGCTGACTTTCTCCCAGAAGGTCACTTTTTTGGTTGCTATAATTTCAGCATATTACGTGTCAAAATTGTTTTTTTTTTTTGTTTTTTTTTCACAAAATGTACATTTTTAACAAGTAGTCTCATATGCAGCATATGCATACTTAAATTGCATCCAAAAACATTCTGCTGCTACTCTTGAATATGGGGATACCACGTGTGAGACTTTTTCACAGCCTAGATGCATAGAGGGGACCAAAATCTAAGGAGGACCTTTGGGCTTTCAGGGAACATAAATTGTGTCCAATTCTCTGACAACTTATCACATTTCTTGAGTGCCGGAAGTGCCAGAACAGACAAAATAACCACATTTGGAAAGCAAACACTCCACTGTATTTCCTGAAAGACACATTGCTATTATTGGGTTCAAGTGAAGGTAAATTGGGTATCTGGCGCTCCAGGAGGCAATGCCCTTAGTTTGAAATAATGTACGTTTGATTAGTCAGGCTTTAGGTAAAAACAAAGTTGAACCACTTTAAGGGGGTGATTTAAAAATAAGCAGCCATCCTCTGTGTGTCCAGCAACTCTGCAAAATATATAAAAGAAACTAGAGGGGGGGAGGCCCCTCTCCAACTGTAGTATTAAAACAGTAACATTAATTGCACAATGTCACCAGCAGGGGTGGGAGGAAGAGGTCAGGACTGTGTCTATGGAATTAACGGCTGTGCCACTGCCACCGTTTTTTGGTAGCGTTTGAACTAGTCACTGACAGTCAGGTGCTCTTTTTTCCTTCGAGTCTCACTAGTGTACCAGTAAATTTAGAGGCCACAATGTCCAATTGAAGGTACTCTAGTGAACAGGCCTACACATTTCTGAGCATGACAGATGAGTGAAGAGGAAATCTCTGACAACAGAGTTGTGGTCCCTGCCAAGGTCAGACGTACCCGACCCCATTCTTCTGTTGAAGTGCAAGAACCACAAAGCTCTCGTGTGGAGCAGAGAGACAGTATTTGTGCCGCTCATCCTGGTGAACTGGAAAGCACCAGGGGCCTAGTACATCCTAGTCGTAGTCAAACCTGCACTGCAATATCATGTGGTGATGTGGCAAGTCCCATAAGTGCAGTTCAAGCTGATGAGGTGGCTAGCCCAACTAGTGTTCCGCTGCCAACAAGACAACAGACAGGCCCGTCGAGCCCATAGTGCCCTTCCTGCTGCATTTGCCAATCCGAATTAGGGACCCACCACCTCTGCAGCACCCGTATTTCCTCCATTCACTAGCCATCCCGGAATTCAGGTGGAAACAGTTGATTTTACGTCACTTGATTTTTATTTGCTGTTTTTCACGGAAGATCTCCTATATATAGATCTATTGTGAACCAAAGCAATTTGTATACTGGTCAATTCATCGCCACTAATCCCCAGTTGACCCTTGCCAGAGATTGGAAACCTATTACGGTTTCCGAATTTAAGACCTTCCTGGGCCTATCCCTCCTCATGGGCATAACTAAAGAGTGAGTTGCGGTCAAATTGGTCCACTGACCCAATTCACCATATGCCCGTGTTCTCTGCCTCCATAACCAGGACATGATACGAGCAGATCTTGCGGTTCATGCTTTTCAATAACAATGAACTGTCATCTTCGGGGTTTTCTACAAAACTCGACCCCCTCGTAAACCACTTCAACCAACAATCTGCAGCCTTGTTTACGCCAGATCAAGTTGTCTGTGTTGATGAGTCCCTGATAAAGTTTTCTGGGCACTTGTCATTCGAACAGTATTTTCCCAGCAAGCATGCCAGATATGGGGTCCAGATGTATAAGCTCTGTGACAGGGCAACAGTCTATACATATAGTTTTATGATTTACGAGGGATGATATAGTTGCGTAGAGCCGGAGAACTGCGCAGACTGCATAGGGGGTGCTGGTAAGATTGTGTGAGACTTGGCGTCACCCTTATTCGGAAAGGGGTACCACCTGTATATGGACAATTTTTACCCCTGCGGCTTGTAGATTCCTGTCTTAGGCTGGGGGAGAGAGCCTGCTTGAAATGTAGTAATTTGCTCGCTGTGACGTGGAGGGATAATACGAATGTTTTTGTTCCGTCTTCCCTTCACGCAGACATGACAGTCCAAATTCAAATGGCAAGTGGTGTTGTAGAGAAACCCCTCTGTATCCATGATTACAACCTTAATATGGGAGGGGTGGACCTCAACGACCAGTTGATGGCACCTTACTTAATTACCCATAAGGCCAGACGCTGGTACAAAAAAGCATCTATACTTATTCCAATTGGCCCTGCTGAACGCTTATGTGCTAAACAAACCTTCAGAACAAACTGGATCCTTCCTTAAATTCCAGGAAGTGATCATAAGAGCCCTTCTGTTTACAGACTGTGCTGTGGCCCAACTTCCCAATGTAAATGCAGTGAGCCGGCTGCATGGGAGGCATTTTCCATATGTACTCCTTGGTACCCCTACCAATCGATCACCCCAAAGAAGATGTGTCTCTGTAGCAAGCATGGATTTAGGAATGACACCCGCTATTGTCCCTCCTGTCCTGACCAACCTGGTCTCTGCATCGGTGAATGTTTTGAACGCTACCACACACTAGTGGATTATTAGTGTAGGGTACAGCACTGCACAGACTAGAACACACTTACCCAGGGTCTCCAAAGATGTCATTGCATTTTGAGAACCAAAGCTGGAACCGTTACAACCGTTGGTTACAAATAAAAGTGTAAAAAAAAAAAAAAAGGTTAAAAAAAATAAAGCCAAAAATAGTTTTATTCATTCTCTCTATTGTTCTGCTGTTTTACTGTATTTAACTGCAATGTTTTATTGTTACTATATTTTATCATGTTTGCTCTTCAGGTATGTAATTCTCTTATACTTTGTGTTTTATTATTAACCATTATTTTATTTTCAGGTATGCTATTCAGTTGCATCACTGATTAATCTTGACAGCAACAGGGTTTGCTTTCACGATACATAAATCAGCGACTCAGCGCTGTAGGAGGTGATTTCACCAGCGCAGTTAAAAATAAATAAAAAAATGGTGTATGCCCATCATTAGAAGTGGGTGGATCCTGCATATTCTAATGGTGGGCATACCCACCGATCAATCTCCTTTTACCATCAGCCCACAGGCTGCATGAAAAAAAGAACATTACAATATATGCCCAACAAGGACCAGCAACTTATTGGTATGTTGTTGGACTTTGAGTGGTTATAGCAGAATGATGCCTTCAGGTTTAGGTATCATCCTGGTATTGTTTTTTTTTAGCCAGCGGTCAGCTTTCATGTAAAAGCAATTCTAGTGGCTAATGGGCCACTAGACTGCTTTTACAAGCAGTGGGAGGGAGGAACCCCCCCTCCCCCCCCCCCCGCCGTCTTCCATGGTTTTCTCAGGCTCTCCTGTCCCGCCGGGGAACCTGAGAATGCAGGCGGTGGTTCTGCCAGCTGAACATAGAACTGATCGAAGACCAGGATGGCTCCAATCATCTCTATGGCCTAAGAAACCGGAAGCTACAAGCATTTCATGACTTTGGTTTAACTCCATTGGGAAATTGGGAAATCATCTTATCACACTGATCTTGGTATGGTAAGATGCTTTGAGGGCAGAGAAAAGATCTAGGGTCCCAATAAAAAAAAAAGTATCTGTCACTACCTATCATAGGGGATATTTACATTCCCCGTGACAATAAAAATGATAAAAAAAAAATGAAAGCAACATCTTAAAAATAAATCACCCCTGCCCCCCGTGCTTGCGTGCAATGGCGAACGCAAGCGTTGGTCTTGTGTCATATGTAAACAGCAATTACACCATGCATGTGAGGTATCGCCATTAATGTCAGATCGAGGGCAGTCATTTTAGTAGTAGTCCTCCTCTGTAAATCTAAAGTGGTAACCTGTAAAGGCTTTTAAATATGTATGTAGTTTAAAATTGCTTTGCAATTTTAAAGCATGTCGTGTTTGGTATCTACTCGGCATAAGATCATCTTTTATATTTTACCAAACATTTAGGCAACATAATGTGGTTTAGTGCATTAAAATTAAAAACAATTTTTTTCCAAAAAATTGTTTGAAAAATTGATCCAGCCAAGTGATTTTCCATTTACTATGAGGCAGTGGGCCTGGGAGTGACGGTTACAACATCTAGACCCATGGAGCGGTGGGTGAAGATTATCCCCGAGCTCTCGGGAGAAATGTGGCAGGAGGTACTTGACACATATTTGGGATCTGTTTCTTGCACTGACAAAATGATCCAGTTCCGCTACTTGCATCAGCAATATTATAAACTGGCTAGACTTTATCGAATAATAAAGTCTATAGCTCAATAATAGCATGCAATGCCAAGCTGCGGTTTCCAAAGCGAGCAAAGTCCTTTCCTTTATTAAGAGAGGTATGGACTCCAGAGAGAGAGATATCATTTTGCCCCTGTTCAAATCATTAGTAAGACCTCATCTGGAATATGCAGTTCAGTTTTGGGCACCAGTTCTCAAAAAGGTTATCCGGGAACTCGAGAGTGCAGAGAAGGGCAACCAAACTGATAAGAGGCATGGAGGAACTCCGCTATGAGGAAAGATTAGAGGAACTGAATTCTCTCTTGATAAGAGGAGATTAAGGGGGGATATGATCAACATGTACAAATATATAAGGGGTCCATATAGTGAACTTGGTGTCGAGTTATTCACTTTACAGTCAACAAAGAGGACAAGGGGGCACTCTATACGTCTAGAGGAAAAAAAGATTTCATCTCCAAATACGGAAAGGTTTCATCACAGTAAGAGCTGTGAAAATGTGGAATAGACTCCCTGCAGAGGTGGTTATGGCCAGCTCAGTGGATTGCTTTAAGAAAGGCCTGGATTACTTCCTAAATGTACATAATATAACTGGGTACTAACATTTATAGGTAAAGTTGATCCAGGGAAAATCCGATTGCCTCTTGGGAGATCAGGAAGGAATTTTTTTCCCTGCTTTAGTAAATTGGATCATGCTCTGCTGGGGTTTTTTGCCTTCATCTGGATCAACTGTGGGTATAGAATTGGATGTATGGAATTGTATGATATTATATATTTTTTTTTTTTGTGGTTTAACTGGATGGACTTGTCTTTTTTCAACCTGACTAACTATGTAACTAAATGCAGCGTAGGGACTCAGATAACTGCCATAGATGCAAGGGGACGGAGGGTACTTTCCTACATATGGTAGGGGAATGTGAAAAAGTGCGGCCATTATGGTACCGGGTGACTGAGTTTATTTCGGATCATTTTGATCTCCCCAACATCTGTTCTTCTCTGAGATGTCTCCTGGGAATCTTCAAGGAAGGAGAGATGAAGGCTCACACAAAGCTGTTTCTCAGGATCCTATTTTTTGGGGTAAAGAAACTCCTTGCCAGGAGATGGATACACGATGAGCAGTTGACATTGGGGATGTGGATAAAAATGATAAAAGCAGAAGTGTTGATGTATAGAATGACTTATGAGGCTAGGGGTGTCCCTAAGAAGTTTAAGAAAGTATGGTGTTCCGATGGGTTGACTCCAGAAATACATTGGAGGAAGAGAGAGAATAGGGCGTTTTGATTGCGTAGATTTAATCCTTCTTGAACTTAGAGGGAAGAAGGTCTCTTTCCAGAAGGAGCAGAGGTGGGCTATTTTTCATTCTACCTAAAGTGGCACTGAAGGCGGACATCCCTTGGGATGGGAGTTTTTTTTTCTCAGGGGTATTCAATTAGTTTTAGGTTTAAAAAAAAAAAAGGAAAGCGCATACCTGGGAAAATGGCTGGGTTGGAAACATATTTGGTTTAGATATGCCATGGTTGATATGTACAATTTTACTATTAATGCATCTTGGTTGTTTGTTTTACTCTCCATTTTTATGGATGTAACCCATGTCAGATGTATTGTTTGTAAAATACTTATGTGCGCTATAAAAAAATCTTAAAACAAAACAAAACACATGCCTCTCAGCAAATAGCTTGGGGTGTCTACTTTGCTAAATTGGTACATTTGGGGGGGGAGGGGGGGTTGTGCTGTCTGGGCATTTCATGGCCTCGGAAACTGTGATAGGTGGCGAGGAGGGAAATCAAAAATGTATGCCCTTAGAAAGCCTGAAGGTGTTGCTTCTTTTTGGGGGTCCTGTACGCAGCTAGACTGCCAAAAAGTCCCACGCATGTGGTATTCCCGTACTCGGGAGAAGCAGCAGAATGTATTTTGGGATGTAATTTCACATATACCCATTGCATTTTTTAAGCAATGTATTAAGTGTTGACAAGCATTGACCCAGCTCTTATCTCCTTGGTAAGGCTGGTGGTAATATGGTCAGATGTGTGTTTCAATGCTTTTTGAAGCAGGTTTTCTATTTGCGTCAATATAGCTGGTGAAGGTGAATCCTCCAAATTCTCACAATGTAAATCGTAATCATTTGCTAAAGCCTATGAGGTGGTATTTGCCTTTTCAATTCTTATCAGCGCCACTGGAAGTTCCTGAGGCCGACTACAGCCATTTTAGATTTATTTTGAGGCAGCGTTGTTTTATTGGATTTAGGCTTCGTATTCAGCCTAGGACCACAGGCAATGAAACCCCAGAGATAAGGAATGCTGTGGGCACAGTTAGGTTAAATTTAAGTGCGGGTGTTTAATGAACTAATAGCTTTACCATTCCTCCAGAAAGCGGAGCTTCAGGTCGGGCATGTTGGCTCCACCCTTTTCATCTTGTAATTATTTTGAAACTTGCTTTGATCATTGAGATATTTACAATTCCCCTAAATTCTCTTTGGAACAGACCGTGCCAGGAGTCAGCAATCCCAGCTGATCTCAAGTGCCTATATTGGTTTTCCCAGTCCTAAGCTGTGTTCTTTGGGGGATCAGGTTTAAATGTCTGTAGGGAGAGGAGATGATTTTGATGCTATCTAAATCTAATTGGGGCATTTCTAATTTATTGACTCAATGGGTCGCCGTTAAATGGCCAGTTGAAGTCATTAAGTGCCCAATGCTATAAAGACCCATATTAGTCAACCATTGGAAAACACGAATGTCATGCCCTAGGGGAAATTGGAGATTGTGGAAGAGGTGCATTAATGGCCTAAGTTCGGAGACTAATGCAGGAGATTAGTGTAGAGTCAGAGAGCCATAGAATGGGAGAGGGTGGGGGCCAATATTGATGGCCTACTCTGGGTTTTTTAGGTATAGCCTGTTTCTCTATCCACTCAATCAGTTTTTTGCCCTCAAGAATAGACTGTAGAGAACTGCGCTAATTGGGCCACCTGATAATTTTTCCAGAAAATGTGAACCCCTAATCTACCTTGATTACGGCTAAATAATACTTTATTTTTCATACATCACGGGGCACAGAGTTAGGCTAATATTCATTACCTGCTGAGTTATTCTTCGTCTCCAGGTGAATGGACACTGGTAGGCCAAAGGTCTTTAGACAGGAAGTGATCCCCTATATAACTCCTCCCATACAGGCAGGAAGTACTTTTTACCAGTGTCTGCAAGATGGATGGCATGGTTGTTTGAGCTCTCTGAGCTCCAGGTCTCTAGTCCCACAAACGGTTCTTAAATGAATCAAGGGATTGACCAATCAGGTCTATTTGATACTGGCTTTATATGCTTAGATAAATGGTACCCAAGCCTCGCAAAGAAGACTCAAGATCCTGCAAGGTTTTGCCTTTAATGCAGCCTCCAGGTGCTGGACCCTGTGAAGTGGAATCCTGGACACCACAGCGCTAAGGCATTCTTGCAGGGTGCTGTACAGGTCCAAGAGAGTGGACCCCAAACATTAAAAGGGTAGCCAGTCCTTGAAGGTCCTCAAGTGATAGGAACCCGTTGTGAATGGTGAAACTCGGGCTCTTAATTTCTAAGTTGCCCAGTGCCTGGATGGTTAAGTGAAACCCTTTTAATTATTGCGTGGTGTCCTAGTGATTTGTAACAATCAGTCAAGCTAGCTAGAGACTGGACAGCTGTGTGCAATGACCATATGGGGGAGTTTTTGGGCTAGCTGTGGGTGTTTGCAAGGTGTACAGTCAGGTCCATAAATATTGGGACATCGACACAATTCTAATCTTTTTGGCTCTATACACCACCACAATGGATTTGAAATGAACAAGATGTGCTTTAATTTGAGGGTGTTTACATCCAAATCAGGTGAACGGTGTAAGAACTACAACTGTATATGTACCTCCCACTTTTTAAGGGACCAGAAGTAATGGGACAATTGGCTGCTCAGCTGTTCCATGGCCAGGTGTGCATTTCCTCATCCCATTTACAAGGAGCAGATAAAAGGTCCAGAGTTCATTTCAAGTGTGCTATTTGCATTTGGAATCTGTTGCTGCCAACTCTCAATATGAGATCCAAAGAGCTGTCACTATCAGTGAAGCAAGCCATCATTAGGCTGAAAAAACACCCATCAGAGAGATGGCAAAAACATTAGCTGTGGCCAAATCAACTGTTTGGAACATCCTTAAAAAGAAAGAACGCACAGATGAGCTCAGCAACACCAAAAAAAACGGAAGATCACGGAAAACTGTGGTGGATGACCAAAGAATTCTTTCCCTGGTAAAGAAAACACCCTTCACAACAGTTGGCCAGATCAAGAGCACTCTACAGGAGGTAGGTGTATGTGTGTCAGTCAACAATCAAGAGAAGACTTCACCAGAGTGAATACAGAGGGTTCACCACAAGATATAAACCATTGGTAAGCCTCAAAAACAGGAAGGCCAGAGTTTTCCAAACGGTATCTAAAAAGCCTTCACAGTTCTGGAACAACATCCTATGGACAGATGAGACCAAGATCAACTTTTACCAGAGTGATGAGAAGACTATGGAGAAGGAAAGGAACTGCTTATGATCCAAAGCATACCACCTCATCAGAGAAGCGTGGTGGTAGTGTCATGGCGTGGGCAAGTATGGCTGCCAATGGAACTGGTTCTCTTGTATTTATTGATGATATGCCTGCTGACAAAAGCAGCAGAATTAATTCTGAAGTATTTCAGGCAATATCTGCTCATATTCAACAAAATTATTTAGAACTCTTTGGACCACGCTTAGTGCAGATGGAAAATGACCCGAAGCATACAGCAAAAGCAACCAATGATTTTTTTTAAGGGAAAGAAGTGGAATGTTATGCAATGACCACGTCAATCATCTGACCTGAATCCGATTGAGCATGCATTTCACTTCTATACACAGAGTTTGGAGGTAAGGGACTTTTGCGGTACCAAAATTTGAAAATAAAGAAAAATATACTGAAAACATATATATAAATTTATTTAACACATACTCCACATATGTATAAAAAATACAACATTTAATACAGTTCCCTATGGTCTATAACAGACACCTGATACATACACAGGTGACATTCTATCAAAGACCAACAGAGGTTCCATCCCAGTACGTTCAACATGTTTCGCCTTGATCGGCTTCTTCAGGAACAAGGGAGTAGAAATGTTCATATCACAAAAAGACCATGTGTTACTCTCTAAAAAATACATGAAAAAAACTGAAGAAAAAGAAAAAATCAATTAACAAGTAAATCACATCAAGACACACAACTTTATGATATAGATGACATAGCAATGTATAGAAAACATCAACCATAATGTCACAATATTGCAGTTCAGAGGTTGATAGAATGTCACCTGTGTCTATGTATCAAGTTTCTGTTATAAACCATAGGGAACTGTATTAAATGTTGAATTTTTTATACATATGTGGAGTATATGTTAAATCATATATATTTCTTTCGGTATATTTTTCTTCATTTTCAACCTTTAGTACCGCAAAAGTCCCTGACTTTGCTCCAAACTTTGTGTATATATCTTTCTTGGGATGTTGGTAATATAAGTGCATATTAGCTGAACGGACCCCTGTCAGTATTTTTGTAACCATGCATTTCACTTGTTGAAGACAAAACTGAAGGAAAAATGCCCCAAGAACAAGCAGGAACTGAAGACAATTGCAGAGGCCTGGCAGAGAATCACCAGGGATGAAACCCAACGTCTGGTGAGGTCTATGCATTCCAGACTTCAGGCTGTAATTGACTGCAAAGGATTTGCAACAAAGTATTAAAAAGTGAAAGTTTTAATGATTGCTAATCTGTCCCATTACTTTTGGTCCCTTAAAAAGGGCACATATACAAACTGTTGCAATTCCTACACCATTCACCTGATTTGGATGTAAATACCCTCAAATTAAAGTCGAAAATCTGCAGTTAAAGCACATCTTGTTACATTTCAACTCCATTGTGGTGAAGCCAAAAAGATTAGAATTGTGTTGTCCGAATATTTATGGACCTGACTGTACCTTTTTTGCTTGTCTGGCTGTTTTATTTCGCCTTGGCTTGCCATGGCGCACTTGGGTTCGCAAAAGTGCCGCTGGGCTCATCGGTTTGTCGGTTATGGCACACGCGGCTTCACCGCACATTCACTGTAGCCTTTATCTGGCTGCAGGAAGATTTGCGTCATACACGAATATGACAATGCCCACTCGGGAACACGTGCGCACGCATGTGCAGAACATTCTGGCGCACAGCCAGCTTATTTAAGCTGTGTATGCCAAGCATGTGGTGCTTCCAGCAGTGAGACAGCTGTGAGAGACAGAGCCGACTCTGAACCAGGCACTTGCAGCGGTTTATTTCTCCTTACCCGGTTCACTTGATTCACCAGGTGTTGCTTACTGTCAGGGCTGGCTTAGCCCTTCCTTCTCTGGAATGGCTGCTCAGCTGTCAGCTAATTGCCAGCTCCCATCTCTCTCTACAGTTACCAGCTGTAACTTATCCAGCTCGTCTGACCTGCCTACTTAAAGCTGTCTAGCTCACTTCATATCTGCCTTCGCCTTGGTCACATCACAAGAAACCATCTCCTGCGGTTCTGTTCAAAGACTGGATTGCTGACATCCCTTCTGGCTCCTTCTGCTTGCTGTTGCTCTACTTGGATCCCTGACTTCTGGCATGACTGATTACCCAATCTGGTTATTGAACTCTGGACTGGCTGACTACTCGATCTGGTTAGTTGACTCTGGCTATGCTTTGACTATGCTTTCTCTATTTACCTTTTTATTTTTATTTAATAAACAAATGTGATTTAATCGTACTTCTGTCTCGGGTCTGATTCATGGTTTCTGACACTTGGCAGGTTAAAGGTTGCGCAGACTTTTGTGGCTTAAGAACTGGTCAGCCAACCTTCCTTGAAAGAAGTTATTGGCAGGTTTCCCCTTTCATGGGGAATGTTTTTTGTTTGGTGATCATTTGGACAAAAATATCCAAAAGATTTCCAGAGGGAAGAGTTCTCTACTTCCTGTGAAGAAAAGCACCAGACGTCCCTCGTTTAAAACCTCAGGGTCTGCTTCCTCAAATGTCTGAGCCAAGGCAGTTCTGCTGCCAACAGGGCCCTAGGGCCAGGGCCAGAAAAAGCACTAGGTCCAAAGTTCTTCTCAACCCAGCACCAAGCCCTCCTTTTAAGCGGACGCCCCCACTCCACTGGGTGGGGGCAAGGGGGGAGGCTGCTGCACGTTGCAGAACATTTGGAGAACAATAGTTCAAAACATTTGGGTCACCTTAACTATATCCTGCGGTTACAAGCTGAAGTTGCCAGGGGGGGGGTTCCCCCACAAAGGTTAAGATCCAGCGTTCCCTCGGATCCTCCAAAAAGATTTATTGTTCAGGCACTACATCATTTAGTGTATCAAGGAGTGATTGTAGAGGTTCCTGTACCCAAAACGGGCGTGGGGTTTTACTCAAGCCTATTTATGGTTCAAAAACCAAATGAGGACACAAGGCCCATTTTGGACTGAAGATCCCTGAACCGGTATCTACTGATCCAGTCCTTTCAGATGGAGTCTGTCCACTCAGTAGTAGCCTCACACCAGATGGGAGACTCTCTAGCCGTTATAAAGGATGTGTATTTACACATGCTTTATCTTTCAGCCTCTTGAGCGGTTTCTGCGATTTGCAGTAGAGGAACATAATTTTCAGTTTTTGGCTCTACACTTCATGCTTGCTACAGCTCCCCGGGTGTTCACAACAGTACCAGCGCCAGTACTGGGTCTTTTAAGGGCCCAAGGGATCCTGGTGCTCAGATATCTGGACGACCTCCTGCTCAGAGATCACTCACTACAGGCTCTAGAACAGAGCATAACATGCACAGTGTGGTATTTGGAAAGCTTAGACAGGATCATAAAAACCGAAACGCAGACTCAAGCTCCTATTCCAAGAAGCATACATGGACATTTCCCACAACATTCTTGGAGCTTCCAAGAGACCAACCCCAACAAGTCCACAATCTCCACTCTGGACCAGGTCAAAAGACCAAGAAGGCGAAAGACAATGGCCCTCCCTGAGCAACGCTGAGATGACAAGAACTGTCCCTTGCTCTTTGTTTTTTGGCGGCCCTGGCCCTTCATGGAGGGGGCAGGGGCTCCTGAGGCAGGTTCCGGGACTGACAGTTCTCGCCCAATTTCCGTCTCATATCCTCCGGGGTGCTGTGATCTCGAAGACCTATATATTCACTAGGGGCGCCCTGGCTGGGGTGGGCCCCATGTGCCTCCACTTCCACCTCAGACTCCAGATGGTATCTGGGGGTCAGGTTGCCTGATCCTTTTGGGTACAGGTATATACTCCTCTACTTGGGTAGAGGTTCTTGGGGGGAGTCTCCCCCTCTGAGAACAGTTTCTCAAGTTAGGAGACAAAATCCACACTTGCTTTCCTTTTCCCTTTTCTTTTTCTTCCCCCGTTATCAACCCTCCTACCATGTGCCTAAACTGTGTTTTTCAGATCTCACATCCATCACACAGGAGGTGAACTCCCTGCTGTCGGAGAGGATATACTAACGTAAAGGGGACCGAGCGGTCAGAAAACGTTGAAGGGTGAGTGACGAGATTCTCCGAGACGGTGCTATGTCCACTCCTCATGGCTGACACACCACAGATCTCCCTTAAAATAGCCACACACAACCTACAGAGCTTGAATTCCCCTATCAAAAGAAGGAAAATATTCAATCACTACAAATCTCTCAAACTTGACATCCTTATAATTCAAGAAACCCACTTCCCTGTACAGTACAGTCCAAAATGTATTCACTCTCATTACCCATGCTTCCACCTTGCAAATGCAGAAGACAAAACCAGAGGGGTCGCAATCTTTTCTAAATCCTGCGACTTTGCATACTTATCAGACTACAAGGATCCAGAGGGAAGGTTTATAATGGTCAAGGGTACTATTCAGAGACACCTATACTCCCTCATATTTATCATATTACGCCCCCAACAAGGGGCAGGAACAATTCTTCCAACTCACCTTAGATACCCTATCTCCTCTGTTAGAAGGCACAGTTGGGGGGGGGGGGGGACTCAAATGTAGCCTTCGGCCAGGCTTTAGAGCAATCCAAACCCCCCCTTGGCACAACTTGCCAGATCCACTAGGGCGAGCCTTAGAATTGCAAAACTCCTTCATGACAGGGGTCTAACAGACGTCTGGCAGGAGTCCAATCCCTCAAAGAGAGACTTTACCCACTACTCCTATTCACACAACACCTATGCCAGAATTGATCATATACTGATCCCTTCTGATTCGTCTGATTTGCTTCCTGCGGTCCTCAAATCCCACATAAGTGACACAGTCCTATCAGACCATTCCCTAGTAATTGTTTATCCCCTCTAGCGATTGTATGCCAAAACGGGGCCACTGGCGACTAAATGAATCTATACTCTCCAATCCCATTAACGTTACAGAGATAAATAAGGCACTCGAAGAATACTTTGCCCTTAATAATGTAGGGGACATCTCAGCAGAAACCCTATGGGCAGGACACAAGGCCTTTATCGGAGGCAAGATCATACAGATAGCTACGCAAATTAAAAAGGAACACAAAATAGACATTGAGAGACTGGGAAGGTCCTATAGGTCAGCAAAGGCACAACACAAACGGAACCCCTCCCCAACCCTACTGGCCCAAGTCGACAAACTGTGACTAGAACTCAATCTGGCTCTTACAACGAAAGCTGAGAAATCGATCTGTGGAGCTCCAACAAGTTTTACACACAAAATGGAAAGATAGGCCCGACATTGGCTTCCAAATTATCCCCCAAAGCGCAATTCTCCTCCTTTCCCAAGATTTGTATTGCAGGCCAAGAACCCACAGCCAACCCAGCCAAGATTTTAGAGGCTTTCCGGGAATTTTATTCTAACCTCTGCAGTGCCCCGACCCAACCCCCAGGGGGACTCAGTATCCGACTTTATGGATAACTTGCCCATCCCTCTATTAGCCGATGAGTACAGAGAAATCCTTGAGGCCCCCTTCTGGGAAGAAGTGGCAACGGTCATCAAGGGCCTTAGAGCAGGTTCTGCACCGGGTCCTGATGGGCTATCGGCTCCTTACTATAAAACCTTCCCAGAAACCCTATTCCCACACATGACGAAATTCTTTAATTCTAAAATACAGGGCAGCCCTTTAGGAACTCCACTTAACACCGCATACATTACCGTCGTCCTGAAACCGGACAAAAACCCAGAGGTAGTGGGCAACTATCATCCCATATACCTCATTAATGAGGACCTAAAAATACTAAGATAATGGCAGTCCGCCTCTTCTTTTCTTAGCAAGTACATACACAAGGACCCGGTGGGGTTCATAGCTGGCAGACAAGGCCCAGTACAAGTGAGAAGAACTGTAGATATCGTATCCATACTGCAGTCCATTTGGGAGGGGGGACCCAAACAGGGCTTCCTACTCGCGCTTGATCTGCAAAAGGCCTTCGACTCCGTGTCTTAGTCATATCTGTTCCCCCTGCTAGAACGTTGGGGCTTCGGCCCTCATTTCAGGGAGGTGATGCATGCCCTTTACTCCCAGCCCAAAGCCCAAATCCACCTACAGGGACACTATTCCTCTCCGATAGAGATCACCAGAGGTACCAGACAAGGATGCCCATTGTCCCCGATCATCTTTGCCATAGCAATAGAAACCCTGGCCGTTGCTTTACGACATAACCCGGATATACAGGGGGTTAACTGCGGAAATCAAACCCACAAATGTGGTCTATTTGCAGACAACGTGCTTCTGTTTCTAACTACTCCCATTATCTCCCTTCCCAGCCTCTACAAAATCCTCAGGAATTCTCTAAAATATCAGGACTAAGGGTTAATTACACCAAATCACAGGCCCTAAACATATCTCTTCCATCAACCACAGTTGCCCTGCTTTAAAAATCCTTCCAATTTGAATGGAGTACAACCTTCATCAAATACTTAAGGGTCTCCCTCACAGCTAGAACAGAATCCTTATACACCAAATACCCTCCTTTATTTCAAAAACTGGAAGCGGATCTGAAAAACTGGTCGAAATATTCGCTATGCTGGTTAGGCCGAATTAACTCTCTTAAAATGACCCTTCTCCCTAGAATTCTATACCATTTTTGTTCCCTCCCTGTCTCAATCTGAAAAGATCAGCTAAGGCCCTTACAAAGCAAGATATTGAAATTCATCTGGGGGACATCGGGTTACAGGCTTTCCCAACACACCCTAAACCTCCACCGGAAAAAGGAGGATTGGGATTACCAGATCTCTTCAAATACTACTTAGCAGCCAGGCAAGCCCAATTCTCCATAGTTTACTCGAGATATGAAAAACCCGACTGGGTCCAGATCGAAAGGCAGGCTGTCCCCCAGTATACCTTTGACCTACCTTCTATGGTGCCCTCAAAAACAAAGACCATCAATTCCTCCTGCTTCCCTTTCCCACTCATACGCCCTCTGGGATAGAGTCCACAACCTGCCGGCCTTATTCTCCAATGGACAACCTCTCGCCCACATATTCCATAACCCGAACTTCCCACCCGGAATGGACATTAAAGCCTTTAAATGGTGGCTAGATAAAGGACTCTACCGCATAGGACACTACTTCACGGCTAAAGGCCCTTTTACTTTAAATCACTGTATTAACAACATGGATCTCCCAGAATCTGAAAAATTCAGATTCGGACAAATCTCCCATCTCCCATTTATTACACAAAACTTGGATTGAAAAACCTCTACCCCCCAAATTCACGAACTATGAGCTGTGGTGTGGACAAGCCATGGGGCAGAGGGGTGGCATATCTGTCATCTACTTGTCACTCACCCAAGTGACAGGAAAATTCACATATGACTGCTTGGGAGGCTGACCTCCAATATGAGTGGGACCTAGAGACCTGGCAAATAGCCAGCTCTAAAGCCTATAGGGATATCCTCAACACTTCATTGATGGAAGCACACCTAAAGGTTCTCATGAGATGGTACATGACCCTCACCAGACTGGCATCAATATACACCCCTGTTGCTTCAGAGGGTGCCAACTCCTAGGCTCTATGGTGCACGTGGAAATGTCCCAGAATCGGACTACATTGGTCAAGAATCTTTAATCTTATACATAGGGTCACAAAGTGCTTGGTCCCCAGGTCTGCATCAGTTGCACTCTTAAGCGCACATATTCTGAACGTTTCCAAGCCTAAGCAAAAGTTGATTCACTTTATACTTCTGGGGGCTAAGCTCACCATTGCTAGGGCATGGAAACGTTCGAGGATCTCCTTTATAGCTATAAAACGTCAAATCTCTTGGATAATGACTCACGAGAAACTCGCCAGTATACTGTTGAACACAGCCCACAAGTTTTAATCCCTATGGGAACATTGGGCAGCTTACTGTGGAATTTCCCTCGTTGCTGGGGTCCCCCCAGATCGCTCTCAAGTATACAGCTAGAGTTTGACACGACCCCCTTTTCTCCCTAACCTTCCCTTCTTTCTCTCCTCTCCTATATCCCCTCGGTTCACCATGGTAGGCTTGGCCCATCTCAGGGTTTGTTCTCAGTTTTTAGGTTATTAAGCTCAGGTGACAGCACTCGAATTCTAACTCAACAAAAGGCAACACCTCCAAGCTGAGGGGCTTTTTGCCCAGGTCTATCCTACCCCAGGACGTAACCAAATATGGTGGGGTAAATGTGGGGGGGCTTGCTCTGGGCACAGAAAGTACCTGATAGGGGTGTCCAGGGCAGGCTTTGGCCCCCAGACTGACTACCATTAAGTAGACCTGCTTCCCATTACGCCCTATACTTAGGGGTAGAGTACATAAACGTATTGTGCTGCTGGTTCAACCCAACTGGGCCCATGTTCAGTTTAGGATTTATTGCATTGTTTTTACATCTATTACTTCCTGTTATATGAACTACCTAGGGCGGAACAATTGTCACGCCTATATTTTGTATGACTTATGGAAAGTAATAAAAATCTTTTGAAAGGAAAAACAAAACAAAACATTAACCTTGAGACCAGCTAAAAGTCAAAATTTAGGTCTTTTCCTAGATATGGTCCAAGCAAGAGCATTCCTGCCACCCGCAGGGATCTGTGCCCTGAAGGATCAGGTGCATCAAATAAGGGGCTCCAGGCAGCTCTCCATTCGTCTCTGTATGAGCCTTCTAAGGAGGATGTTATCCTCCTTCAAGGCAGTGACCTATGCCCAGGTCCAATCCAGGCCTCTACAACAAGACATCTTGTTGGCTTGAAACAGGAGAGGAAAAGCCCTCATTAGTCCCTAATGAACAACTTTGTAACTGGTTGGATGGCATGGACAGCAATAAAGATGTGGTCTATTCTAGGAAGTTTTTGGTGTGGTGCAGAAAAATTGGTGCAGTCCCTTGAGGTTGGGTTGCGATCCCTCCAAATGTCCACCAAACCCTGAGTGTATAAGCTTAGCAATTTTCAAGCTCTGCGTGGGAGGATGTAGAAGGTGAGAGCCACCTCCCATGCTTTGTCTAACATCTGATCCAGTGCTACATTCAAATCCCCTCCCATGATAACCATGCCCACCAAGTGAGGAGAAAGGATATCTATCATGGAGGCAAAGAACTGTGCTTGGCCTCTGTTCGGGGCATAATAGGAAATGAGGGTATACTGGATCCCTTCTCGTGAGCCTGCTGGTAGAATGTATATACCCTTGAGAACTCTGATTTCCTGAGAGGGAGGGAAGTTAGCTTTTAGAAGAGAAAATTCCTACCCCTTTAGTCTTATCCTCTGCGTTGGCTAAATAAAATATCGGGAATTTAGAGGGAATGCATTTTGGGTTGAACTGTTTAGGGAAATGAGTCTCTTGAAGAAGCACCTCTATCTGCTGCGATTGGGAATGTTGAAAGTATTTGTATCTTCTTTTTAAGGTGGAATTCAAACCCTGAACATTGTGGGAAGCTATGTGAATAGGCTGGGGAGTTTCATCACTTATATCCATGGACCAGAAAGGGCATCACACTCAACTAGGCAGGGGCTTACCTTCCGCCACATGCGCTTCCGCCACATGCACTTCCTCTTGATTTGCTGGATCTGGTTTGATCAATGCCCTGGAGCCACACGTTATCCAATCTGTCCCAGTGCCTGAAAGAGTATGGAGTAAGGAAAAGAGAGGTGGGAGAGTCTCAGAGAAAGAGGGGGCCTGTGGAGAACCTCCCATTAATCTCATCAGGCCCCTAGGGTTGAGAGCAGGCCATTCCGTTCTCAAGATGTTTTAGACATCCACCTGTATGGCAGACATAATCTGCCTCCACGAGAGAGAACTTCTCCAGCAAAGAGGGAGGAGCACTATATCCACCCCGGCCCAACCAGCTACCATTTTAACTGACCTTATAGAGAGCCAGAATGGCAAAAAACAAAGACAAATATGCAATGGGAGTAGAAGATTAAATTACGTAATATATCCTCCCAGACATTCCTTCCTAAATACCCTTCCCCAGATGTCTGGGGGCGAGTGGAAGGGCCACATTTGCCTGGGTGTTCCCCACCCATCCCACAGACCCTTCAATGGGGGGTTCCGCAGGTTAAAACTAGAGTTATAAGTATAGGGGGTCATAAGGGCTCCAAGAACCAAATGTGCAAATAACCCCAACAAAGTTTAAAGAAACCATGGGTCGCATCTGAGAAAAACCATGGGGAAGCCTCTCCCAGGTCTCTCGGATGTAATCCTATCCTGATTTTATAAAAGTAATTGCCTACTTTTATAAAAATTTTGCTTCAAGTCTGACCTTGGGTCGCAGGTCAAAGAATAGAATGCTAAATATAGAAAAGAAAAAGTCCCCAAACTAGTAAGACCTATGAGGCCCTGAGGAACAATCAGTCCATCAGTGTTAAGATCACTATACCGGAAGTACAAAGTGAGATGGTAATCAAGGGGTCAATGAGGGTGTTTTTGCCAGACTGGTTGAATTGGACTTGATGTTGAATGCCGCTTAGTGAGGCCAACATTCTTGTGGTTCGATGTTGATTGTGGATCTTGGGTTATCAGGCTCAACTGTAGCCAGAGGCGTCCCCCCTCCTTGAAATGACGAGAATCCATGCATTTTGTTCTTGAAGGTGAACGGAAAGACCACCAGTATTTTATTGACTTCTGAATGAGGACCTGGAAAAGCAGTTTGAGCACCCATTTCTTCTGGATGTTGTAAGGCAAGTCTGGAAATATTTGGACTGGGTGACCTTGGATGGTCTGTTGGACTTCCTCTCTTGATATGCACATGATTTCTTCTTTCACTTGGTAAAAATGGGGTTTAACCACTAGATCTCTGGACAGGCCATCCAACCGAGGTGGTTGGGGTGCTCCTCTGGTAGATCAGGGAAAAGTTCCTTTAATAAAAGTGCGGACCATTGAGTTGACTGAACATTTTTGAGTTTCAGGGAGTTCTCTGATGTGGATGTTGTATCGCCTAGAGCGATTTTCCAAGTCATCTATTTTGGACATGTTAGTGTCCAGGAGATCCTGTAGGTCTTGTATATGACCTGTGTTTTGATCGATTCTGGAAATAGTTTGTTCAACTTTCTTTTCTATGGCTTCTATTCTGGAACCTAGATTCTGAAGGTCCGCCTGTATTGTTGTAGTAATTTGGGAGACTGTCTGTGCTAACCCTCTGGATAACATCTTGGAAAAAGTGTTCATCATAACAGAAAAGTCCATAAGGGCAGCTGGAGGTTTATGACCCAAAATGGCTGCCATTGTAGGGCTTGCATTATAGTCATTCATGGTGGTGAATAGGAGTTCATCCATGGTTCTCTCAATTAGAGATTTGGTGGAGATGGGACAATGAAGAGGAGAGGAGTACTCACAGGCTGCATTTTGATTTGAGGAGTAATCTGCTGTGCTCTGTCCATGCATTCCTCCATTTTCTCTCCCCTGCCTGCTCGAGCATGCTGCGGGGCCAGCACCATCTTGCTATCCTTGGGGCTTAGAGAGCTGAATCCGGGCTGACGAGACAGGTGCCTCCTGACCAACCCCAATGACATGGGGGTGATCCCGGGCGTCCCAGCAAGCGGTAGGGATCGTGGGAGCTTGCGCGGGCTCAGGCTGCTAGTGGCAATGGGGCTGAATGTGCCTGGTTAGGGCGGAGCTCTGAGTCTATGCGGCCATACTCCGGAGCTCAGTCTGCTTCTAATGCATACAACTCTGCTCAGGCACTGAGGGTGGTAATGCTTTCTGTATTATGATTTCAGTAGTGTTTGTCCAATTGCCACTACTGCAAAGACTGTCACTGTTCTTTTGTCTGTGTAATATCTGGCATATTCAATGAGGGCTAGACAATCGTGTTTTATTAAAATTCAGCCAGTTGCAATTCTCCCAGCCTCTCCTCCTTTCTCTCAACCTTCTCAAGTTCTTAATTGTCTAATTATTTACTTCTCCCTTCAGTCTGGAGAAAAACTGCTGTATTCTGTACTGTACATATTTTAATAGTAAGATGGCATGTAGTAAGGCGACCTTATACCTTATGAGCCTTCTTGCTGACGGATGTTTATTTTTTGTGCTTTTTAACACCAATTGAACAGTGTAGTACCATGATGGGTTAATTCATGGTCTAGAACAATATGGTTGACTTTGTGTAACAGAAGAGCACATGCAGCAGTCACCCTAACACTGATAGGTAAGCCTCTGAAGACTGAATCAAGGGGTGCAGACATTTACATAATTGGAAAACCCCTGAAGCATGTCCCTTAAGCTCATTAGAAAGAGTACAAATGGTAGGTCATAATTGAGCAGTCCTAGGACTGGCCCTGCTGCCAGTATGTTGATTATTTCATTAATGTAATCCTAAAGATCAAGAGCCTGTTTTGAGGAGCCTGGTGGTTGCATCAAAAAGAGGTGCAAGCAACGTAGAAACTGAACCAAAAAGCAAGGGGCAGGTAAAACTGCCCTGCAGTACATAACCCACGAGGGATTTTTATAAAACCCACTGCAAAGCAAGTATTGTATAAAATGTGAAGATGTTAAAACAGGCTGCACAACATCTCCTCAATCCCTGTCACCTGCCCTCTGAAAAGTTATCCACTGCAGAGTGCTCTTCAGAGGGCAAAATATGTATAAAATGTAGCAAGTGTGGTGGCAATGGCCTTATTGGTATGAATGAAAGGGTCTCAAGGACATGTATGTGTGGGGCAATGTAAAAAAAAACAAAAAAAACATAAAAACTTCCAAAATATAAACAGTGAGGTGGGTAGCCCAGTTGACTTTACACATTTCTACTAAGACTACTGGCTACAAGGTGAAGCTTGAAGCGGCCATGGGTGATTTCTGTGACGCACTAAAAACAAAAGGGAAAACACCAGCGCAAGCTCCATAGTGTAGTAAACAAGGTGAACAATAATTAAAGATTAAAAACACACGTTGCAAATCAAAGCTGCTGCCTCTGGAGCCGGAGCAGCTGTGAAATTCCCCTTCTTTGGCCAGGGGGCAAAGAGCACAGACAAGGGGGAGCAGCTGCAGCAGGGAGACAACCCGACCAGGGATAGAAGCTGGAGCCGAATGGAGAGGTTGCCTAACACCGCAGGGAGATGGCAACATGTTTCAAAGCATGTCACTTTTTCTTCAGCCTATCTAAAAGTTGGCTACCCGCAGAAAATAAATGCAGCACTATAGGAGCGGGTCCAGGGATGGCTTCAACTGTTCACCAGGAGGGTCAGAAAGCCACAGGTGCTGGTAACAGGCACCAGCTTGAGTGTAGTAGACAGGGGGTGAACTACTTCACATATTCTATACCCAATTAGAGATTAATAAAGCTGTGGCTGTGTCATAGTAAAATATAAAAAACTATTTGAATAAAAAAGTATTGTAATTGCATATACATTATGTATAGGTGACATCACTAATAATTTTCTGCCCATATTCCGTGGCCCATTCATAATACAAACACCATGTGGTTAGAGATTATCTGGGAACCCCATATTTACTAGCATCATCCAAGCCACAGGGACATGGTCACCTATGGTTTTCACATATTTGTTTATTCCATCCTGAAGGTCCTCAGATGCAGAGAAATATAAATACATTTATATCCCTGTGTGTGGATATGTACATGTGTGGATGGAGAAAAAAATATATATTTTATAATTTAAAAAAAAGAATAATAATAAATATATATATATATATATATATATATATATATATATATATATATATATATATATATATATATATAATATATATAATCCTGGATTGGCAGGGGGCAGCCCTCCTCGAGTACCTAGGAGTTGGAAGAACTGAGGATGGAGTATTAGGCTGTCCGGGCCTTTGAAGTGCGCTCCCCATTCTGGACGTGGGGGGAGGTGACCTTGGGCCTGAGGACTCGGGTGCAGGATAGATCCTTTCTAAGAACACATGGAGGATCTGAACATGAGGCACAGAGAGAAGTCGGAAGACAGCGGGAGCTAGTAATGCTGGGCAAGTCTTCTGGAGGGATCCACCAGTTTGCAGCCAAGGGGGCTGATGAGTGACGTGCTATTGTCCGATCTGTCTGCCACAATGTCAGTCATGATAAAAATTGCAGATCGCCACCCTTACTAATAAAAATGCAGTGAATCTATATTGTAAACACAATAAATTTTGCGCAAACCAATCAATATACGCTTATTTTTTTTTTTACCAGAAATATATAGAAGAATATATATTGGCCTAAACTGAGGAAGACATAGTTTTTTTTTATATATTTTTTGGGGATATTTATTATAGCAAAAAGTAAAAATACTGCTTTATTTTTCAAAAATGTCGTTTTTTTTGTATATAGAGCAAAAAATAAAAACCACAGCGGTGATCAAATACCACCAAAAGAAAGCTCTATTTGTGGGAAAAAAGGGACGTCAATTTTGTTTGTGTACAATGTCGCACGACCACGCAGTTGTCAGTTAAAAGATGCAGTGCCGTATCGCAAAAAAGGGCTGAAGTGGTTAAATACCTAGAGTCAGCCTAGCTGGGAAGGAGTTGTCAGGTGGAAGAACTGAGGATGTAGTGCTGGGCTGTCAGGTTCTTTGAGGGTGCTCCCCTTTCTGGGGGGGAGGGGGTGTGACCTGGGGGGACTCGGGTGCAGGATGGAGCCTTTCAAAGAATACATGAAGGATCCGAACAGGGGGCACAGAGAGGAGTCAGAGGACAGCGGGAGCTAGTACTGCCGGGCAAGTCTTCAAAAGGGAACCACCGGTTTGCAGCCAGGAGGGCTGGTGTGTGACGTTCTATCGGGAGGACTAGAGAGGCATGCCAAAAAAGACTGGGAGGAAACAGTCAGAGCTGGGTGTGGAGCCAGTGAGGATTGCAATGTCACAGGCAGTGGAATCAGGCAGCTGCAGCCAGGAGGGCTGGCAGGGCCTGAAGAGGGATGGCTGGGAGCAGTAGTCCACCTTAGGACAGCTAGCACTAAAAGACTAACTATTCCAATGATGGCGAACCTTCGCACTCCAGATATTTTGGAACTACATTTCCCATGATGATCATGCATGCTGCAGTGTAGTGGAGCATCATGGGAAATGTAGTTCCAAACCATCTGGGGTGCCAAGGTTCACCATCACTGTCCTCCTCTATATTTTTGCTACACTAAAAGGGACCTGTGGTCCCTGCCTACAAATGGCAGTTTCTAGGGTCTGACTGAGTCAGTGTTAGGCCTAATTATGTGCTAGCTGTACATGGAACTGAAGATTTTGTGCAGGAGAGAGTGACAGAAACGGTCTTTAAGCAAGTGTTGGAGGAGCTGCAAAGTTTATATTGTCATCCCAACTGATTGTATTTCCATCAACCAATTGTTGGTTCTACTGGGCATCCCATATATTCCTATCCCTATCCAAGTTCAAATCCCACAATAAAAATGCAAAACGATCACATGGACTGTTCGTCTCAAAAGGGACTAGGAAAGTGAATGCTGGGCTGGGCAGGGCGACAGATGGGCCACAACTTTCAGTAGCCCCTTGTCAGTGCTGGCTTAGCCCTTCCTTCTCTGAGCTGGCTGCACAGCTGTCAGCTAATTGCCAGCTCTCATTTCTCTCCACAGTTACCAGCTGTTCCTGATCATGCACGTCTGACCTGCCTACTTAAAGCTGTCCAGCTCATTTTACCTCTGCCTTCGCTTTGGTCACATCACAAGAAACCATCTCCTGCGGTTCTGTTTAAAGACTGGCTTGCTGACATCCCTTCTGGCTCCTTATCCTGCTTGCTGTTGGTCTACTTGGATCCCTGACTTCTGGCCTGGCTGATTACCCGATCTGGTTATTGAACTCTGGCCTGGCTGACTACTCGATCCGTTTACAAGTGTCATGTAATTGTACTTCTATCTTGGTCTGATTCATGGTTTCTGACACACCTAAAGGGGTACCGCTACATTGACATGAAAGCATTGCGCAGTTGCTGCAGAATGGTCGGCTGCACATCCATGATGCAAATCTCCTGTTCCACCACATCCAAAGGTGCTCTATTGGATTGATATCTGGTGAGTACAGTGAACGTATTGTCATGTTCAAGAAACCAGTTTGAGAGGATTTGAGCTTTGTGACATGGTGCTGGAAGTAGCCATCAGAAGATGGGTCAGTAGTAGGGATAGACATAGTCAGCAACAATACTCAGGCCGTACCATTTAAATGATGCTCAGTTGGTGCTAAGGGGCCCAAAGTGTGCCAAGAAAATATCCCCCACACCATAACACCACTACTACCAGCCTAAACCATTGATGCAATGCAGGATGCCTAAATCCATTGAGTTACTGCCGTGTTATTATCTGACTATCAATATGCGTTACTAAGAAGTTGAGCAGGTGTACCTAATAGTGGCCAGGTATTTAAGCAGACCACTCTTCCCAGCTCACGTCGCGTTTGTGAGTCTGTGTTCCTGAATTCAGTGTGTTGTGGTTGCTCTATTTGTGTTTGGTTTTTTGACCAAATCTTACTGTCACGGGTAGAATTTGTAACCATTTCTTATATCATGTATAGTTCTTCTGATTCGTTATGTTCCCCATTTCATGTTTACGGCCTTCTCAGCGGAACTTACGAGTCGTTCATATGTCTTCATATGTCATATGAGCGCAGCCGTTAAATTTAAACGTCGTACCAAACACAAGTTTCATTTCTTAGTGTGTCAAAGCACAACGTTAAACTGTACATGGCCAGTCACAGGCCTTTCATTTCACAAAATAATTTCATGCACTCCATAGCCCAATTCAATTCTAATCGCATCAGCCGCACAACAATTCGTATTGAATCCATTTCATACATTCTACAACCGATTCGTATCAGATTCATTTCACTTTACAACCGATTCGTATCGGATTCAGTGTATACACTCTCTCAGGCATGGTTACAATCGTTCATGATTATAGTTCATTCCTACATACTCCATTTTCTGCTATCCTTTTCTATTTTTCGCCTGCCAGTAAGGCTACATTCTTGCAATCATTGCAAGCATTTCTTCAGTGGCACACAATCTGACGACACATCATTTCTCCAGTGGCACACCGTCTCCAGTGGCATACGATCGAGCCACTCACTGTTTTCTTTCGTCTCTCCTTTAGAACAGTTGAGTTCAGGTTCCATCCTGTACCAGTTTGGATGTTCTGGATGTTCTGTCATTGGGTAATAAAAACAAAACAAAAAACACACACATAGGGATAGCATCTTCATCAGGGCCAGTCACATAGGGGGGTGGGGTGGGGTGGGGTGGGGTGGGGTGGGGGGGGGGGGACAGGTCGTTTTAACAGGTAAAATATAACATTTAAAAACTGGACTTTTGTCACCCTTACTGCAGGTGACGTGGAAATTTTTCTATGCGCTATGCGTAATCCAAGTCTCTTGTGCTAATAAGCGCCCTTTCATCCTTTTGGTATAATGCGTCTTAATAAACCCATTTCCCATAGACAAGACATGACCACCAACCTTACATCCTCCGCTCCACAGCTCGACTGTCCTCCGGAGAGCCTGAGTTTTGTTTATTTATAGTACTTAACAAAAGAGCTTGATGGTTTCACAATCGGCCAATCAATCACAGGCATTCCTTCAAACAGGAGGAGTTATACAAATCTCAACCAATGAACAATGACTAGGGGAGTCTTATGGGCATGTCTGGGCAGGGTCAGTGTGTATAATTTCCAGCCCCGTCTCTGTAAGCTATCATCATGGCTATATATGCAAAAAGATACCGGCGCAAAGATTAAAATTAGGGTTTTACTTTGTTTAAGTCTGCTGCAGAAAAAAAAACACTATGTGGGCTATAAAGGAAAAAATATATATGTATATGGACTGCGCCAACTAGTGAATAAATATATTTATCACAACTCGTGTTAACAACCTTAAACCTTTAATGAGCTTGATCCCAGTGTGTTTATCAAACTGATGAATGATTTAAATGTACCCTCACTTACTATTATCTGTGACTATCAAACCCAAAGCAATACCGTATATAACATTACGTGTCACAAAAATGTGTGTGTGTGTGTGTGTGTGTGTATATATATATATATATATCTCAAGTACAAGCAGTAATATAAATGCGTATTTTAGTGAGTATAAAGTACAAGCCCCACCTTCAAATGCAAAAATTAAAACAAAGAAAAGGCAAACAATTATGGTTGCTATAAAAGAAAAAGAAAAATGGCGTTTGGAGGTGATATGGGTAAATAGACTGTGATATAAATCCAGTGAGAAATCTAATAGACAATGCCAACAAAAATTAAGTCCCAAGTGAATAGCCTCAGTGAGTGATCACCAGTTCCTATTGCTTCATATATTGTGCAGTTGAATTCCACCTTTGTGTGATTACACCACAAACAAGAGTAAAGAAAAAATAAAACAAATTATGAATTGGCCACTCACCAGAAACAGGTGACTAATCGCCTTTTGGTTCATTGATTGGATAACCACACCACACAATGGATCAGTCTGCGCTCTCTTCAGGCAATATGCTATTGGATTTAGCATCTCCTGCTTAACTAGTCCTCATGGGGGCCCTTCACTGGCGGACATATCCCCACTCTGCAAACACTTCACTACATCCTCAAGAAGCTTGTCACTACCAGACGGATCTCAACCAGCGTCAGTCTGCCCCATTTCGCTCTTTAGAGCGGGCTGTGGGAGAACTAACACTGGGAGACACTATGACAATACATATTAAATACATCTTCATAAAATTCCTGGTTGACAGATTTTCAACCTCACCTAGGACTTGGCTACTAGGGCGCCAGTCAGGTGTGTAGTACACAGGTTCCTCTTTCACGTTATCCTGCAGCACCCTTTCACTAAACGTTTACTTCACATGATTGGGCGGCTCATTGGATGATTGTTACTATCACGTTTTATTTGTATGTCGCTGTTTTCAAAGGGCTACCCTTCACCTACGGACAAGGTCACCAAAATGAGTTTGTTGACAGTGCAAGTATTGGCAAACCAAGCACATGTCATGAACTACAGATCGCAACATTCCTACTTGGGCCATACCAAACTTCAGCTTCTCGTCCCAGTACGCCCTGGGGCTCTGGTTTACAGGTTTGTGCTCAGCACAGACAGGCACCCGAGCTATCGGTTACCCAGCAGGTCACCTCCTGGCTCAGCTTGGTTTCCACGCACTCTTTTGAGTTTTCAAAATTTCCACTCAGCAGCGTTCAACGCTTCAGAACGCAAACCAGCTTCCCAACTGTGCCTGTCGTCCCTTTTCCTGTCCTCGTTTTCCTTATCTAAATTTGTTTGTATACCACTCCACTCACTATGCTACCACTACAACTCCCCTTAACACATGCACCCCCTTATTTTCTTGTTTTATAACCGGAAGCCATGTCGCAGATCGGCAGTGATGACTTCACACCCACCCCTTTGTGTGTTCAGAGGGTGGCAGCGTGCATTCTTTGAGGGAATGGACCATCCCATCTTGTCCCAGCCAGCATCAGGAAGGACATCTTGGATGGCAAGGACATCGATCTGGTCTCCCTCCTTATATCAGCTCAGACCTGGCTCAGAATAAGTCATACTCCTGGGGGACGTCTCAGTGGTCCTCAAGTCCAAAGACCCCAGGCTCAACCACAAGCTGACAGTCACTGAATTTGTCTTGGCTTTCGGGATGTTGAGAGAATTCCTTTGCTCGGCCAGCCCCAGCAGGAGGGAAGTGCTGGACCCTGTTAACCCTATGAAGTTGTTGACCTAGGCTATAAGTACAGGTGATAGTAGTTTTATGACTATTACCATTAATTTTCAGATGAGAAGAGGCTAGCTGAATAAAACTGCAATAGAGATGTACCACATCCCGAGAAAATAGAAATGGAGAAACCCCCATGAATGGGACTTTAAAGGTACTACCATATCAAAATTATAGAAAAATATATAAAATGTATTATACACAAAGAAATACATGGAAAACATATAATCAAGGATGCATAATGATGTACAAACGATAGCAAGCAGACACAGTGCAATATCCTAAACCCAACGGCGTTTCAGAGATGAGTTGTAGTCTCCATCAGGGGTTTTCACAGGCAGTACAGTGTCTATGAAATTTAAATGCACAGTAATCAGCCAACAAATCCTGACATAAATTACTACATAATCATAGAATAGTACAAAGCAAATACTTACATCCTAATAACTAAAAGAGTACATTCGAGCATCCAAAAATCTTTAAAAGTGAGGAAAGGACATCCTGATATAGAGCCTCCCGCGGATCCCATCCAGCAGTTGCTGGTAAAAATAGCTAATGAGAATGAAGAAAAAGGGCCTTTGGGGGGGTGAAATTGATATCCCCCCTTTTCCGCATACCCACCAGCCACACTGGGGTCTGGGTTCCCAGACTAACAGCAGGCTGGCATGTATACTGAGGCCCAAATGATATTCTAGAAGAGAACGAACAAAAAAGCAAAGAAAAAATAAAACAAAATAATTTACAATGTATGTAAATAGTATGGGTAGGAATTATAAGGAAGGCAAACAATTGTTTCCCCTCCAAGGAAAAAAACCCAAATTAAAATATGATAAAACCCACCTAAATCAAAAGATGATGCCACTCACAGGCCAGTAATGGAGCAAAGAAAGACGGCTGGGAACTCTCTGGGGACCCAAGTGATGGGAGATAGAAATAAACGAAAATGTGTATAAACATGCTATAATGTCTGGAATGAGTTTATAATAAACCAAGCCAGATAGGTAGTCATAATGAGAAAAGGGGTATATAAATTGCTTAAACAGCTAGAGTCTCAATCACAAATTCCCCCAGCACCACCGAAGAACGTCCTCCTCCTGGCCCTATCTAACCTGTAATGAGCCTGGGATTTAAATGCTGAGCTACACACATCAGCAAATATGCCAATCAGCGCGTTGTCCCCCTGATGCAAAACCTCCATAGGCGGGCGCCCCGAGACGTCACTGCGCCACACCTCCACACTGTGCAGGCATCAGGCGACACATGCATCCGCCACACAGACAGCACAGCAAGCCGAGTCAGCCAGACACAAGCGCGTTGACGTCAAATGAAAGAGCTGCGGAGGAGCATGAGGCACTAGCGTCCCACCGGCGTGGCGAGTCATCTCATGATGATAGGTCGCCATGGAAACCAGTGGAGGAGGATATTGAGCGATGGTAGGTCAAAGCCCAGCTACTTTGTAGTAAGCCTCACAAAGAGACTGTGCCTGGTACACATTTCTCTATCTATCCCCCTATATTTGCTTTTTACCAGTCTAGAGGCCACTGATGTTGCCTGAAAGTGAAGAGGAGCCTCTGGGATTAATTGCCCCAGATGGGAGTCCATCTTGAGAGCATACCAGTATTTAGAGACAATGTTGCGAATGTCAGCATGTTGGTTACAATATTTGGTTATAATTCTCAAAGGATTATCTGTCTCTGAGAAAAGAGAATATCCTGTCTGGTTTGGGCCGTAGCTCGTCAAAATGCCTTTTTGAGTGATTGTCTGTAAAATCGTGTCTCACTCTTAAATATTGACTATATGGTATAGACCTGATTAGGGTCTCAGGGTGGAAACTGGAGGCATGCAGAATATTATTGCCTGCAGTTTCTTTGCGATACACGCTGCTGTCGAGTGTGCCATTCACATTCCTCGATACCTGCACATCAAGCAATGAGATGGTATTGGTATTTGAGGACATTGTAAAGGCAAGGTTGAATTTGTTACGATTCATTCTTGCCAGACATTGAGTAGCTCTAATGGGCTGTCCCAAATGGTGAAAATGTCATCAATATACCTAAACCGCACTAAAAAGTGGTCTGTGTATATTAAGTCCTCACCATTCAGGAACATGGTCTCCCACTCCCCCAGGCACAGGTTGGCATACGATGAGGCACAGCAAGTCCCCATCGCAACCCCCTGCACCTGGAGATAGTGGGAGCCATTGAAAATATACATTTTGATGTAAGATCTAGTCTAAAAGAGACAAAATGATATCCCCGGTCCACATCGTTACACTGATGGTGTGCTTCACAGCTGCCACCCCCTTGTCATGGGGGATGGAGCTGTAGAGCGCTTCCACATCTATGGTAACAAGATGAGCATCATTGGGAATCATGAGATTCTCAATGATCTTGAGAAAATGAATGGTGTCCTTCCCACCTTCACATATGATTGTAAGTAAGTGACAAATGGTTTAAGGTGCTTATCAATGAGCCGACCGGCATTCTCACTGATGGACCCCCTACCGGATATGATTGGTCTGCCTGTATGGTTTTGTACATACTTATGGACCTTGGGCAATGAATAAAAGGTTGGTACTCTTGGAAAATTTGTTTTGATGTAGTCCCATGTAGTCTTGTTGATTACATTATTAGAGTAAGCCTGATCAACAAGTTGATAGTACTCTAAATTATATTTTTGAACTAGATCAGAAGTTATCCTCCTGTACCAGTTCCTATTTCTAAAATCTTGGAACACATAGCAACAATATTGGATGTTGTCCATGAGGACAATGTTTCCCCCTTTATCCACTGGTTTAATTATAACGGATATGTTTTCACTCAAAGCCTGTTTCTCAGAAGTACTAATATTGGTCATTCTAGGGGAGCCAACATGAAGCTTGTCAATTTCCCAATTGACCAACCTTAAAAATGTAGCAATGTTTGGATTGGAGCTGGGGGTGGAAACATAGATTTTCTTCTTTAATTTAGATCCTAAAGGGGTGTGATTTTACCTGCTTGTCAGAAACCATGAAACAGACCGAGACAGAAGTACAATCAAATCACGCTTGTTTGTTAATAAAAAATAAAAAGGTAAATAGAAAAAAGCGTAGTCAGGCATAGCCAGAGTCCAGTAGCCAGATCGGGTAATCAGCCAGGCTGGAAGTCAGGGATCCAAGGAGAGCAACCGCAAGCAGGATGAGAAGCCAGGAAGGATGTCAGCAAGCCAGTCTTGAAACAAACAGCAGGAGATGGTTCCTTGTGATGTGACCAACGCGAAGGCAAAGGAAAAAGTGAGCAGGAAGGCTTTAAATAGGCAGGTCAGACGAGCAACATCGGGAACAGCTGGTAACTGTGGAAAGAGAAGAGAGCTGGCAATTAGCCGACAGCCGAATGGCCAGCCCAGAAGAGGAAGGGCTAAGCAAGCCCTGACACTGCTACAGCTTCCAAAGAAACGGAAAGCACCTGGGGTAGATCGATGCAATCGATCAAGTCAGTAGGGAGACCAACTGATCAGTCGCCCTGTTCTCACTGGGAATGAGATCAGTCTGTCCCCCCAGGTTTTTGGTACATATTTTTAAGGATAAGTTTCCTTGAAAAGAGTTGAAGATCTTTTTACAAGTTCAAAAAGATTTGGGGTTCTTTCCAAATGCAAAAGTTGACAAGTTTGAAGTATCTGTGCCTCAAAGGAAAGCGTATATGATGATTTATTATATTCATCATGGTGTAGGGTGTTTCAAATTTATTTGTCCAAGTCCACCATCTAAGTGAGGTGGGTTGCTCTGGTACTGATTAAAAGTGCCTCCACAAAAGGGGGGGTGGTCTAATTTCTCTGTACCCTGTACAGTTCTCTTTTAGGGATTAGGATTTAAGTATTTGCTTTTTAGTATTCTATGATTATATAGTAATGTCAGGATTTGTTGTCTGATTACTGTGCATTTACATACTTCCTGTGTAATTCCCTGATGGAGACTACAACTCATCTCTGAAACGTCGTTGGGTTTAGGATATTGCACTGTCTGCTCGTTATCATTTGTACATCATTATGCATCCTTGATTATGTTTTCCATTATATTTTTTTGTGTATAATACATTTTATATATTTTTCTATAATTTTGATATGGTAGTACCTTTAAAGTCCCATTCATATGGGGTTTCTCTATTTCTATTTTTAATTTTTGGATAAAGCCGCAGCCAGGCTCTCTCAATTTCAGGACAGTACAAACTGGGATGTCATTAACTCAGAACTCTTCTGCTGCCACTTTACTGGTCTATGCTCCCCGCTATCTGCCAGTCCTCTACCCATATGGCAAACTGGTGCTCCAACACAGCCACTAGATGCCCTCTCAACTTCCCCTCCACCTCTGGTAACGGTCAGGGCTTGCCAGCCTCCGCACAATCATGCCAGATGGACAAATTGGGATGGCCCGTCCTATCAGTAGGGGAAGCTTCCAAATGCAACAATTTTAATCATGGCTCTTGCAACTATAGCCAATGCAGACTGCTCCACAATGTGCCATGCAAAGTTTACGTGGCACCTGAAACAACTCAACACATGCTGACTAGGCTGAGTAGATGTCCAATGGTTGGGGTTTTACCTCTCCGCACACCCCACTTCCTCACTGGCCATTTTCCTGATACACAGGTTCACATAAGGATTCCACACCGGCCTCATTACCTTACCCCACTCAACTCATGAGTGCAGGAATCTTCTGTCAGCCCCAATCGATGAACAGGCTATAGACCAGTGGTGAACCTTGGCATCCCAGATGTTTTGGAACTACATTTCCCATGATACTCAACTACACTGCAGAGTGCATGAGCATCATAGGAAATGTAGTTTCAAAACATCTGGGGTGCCAAGTTTTGCCATCACTGCTATAGACACTATTTCAGGCTGAACTGGGCCGAGGGTTCATCATCGGCCCCTTCTCACAGCCACCTTTCGCTTCCTGGAGAGCCAGCCCTATTGGGCATGTCAAGGGAAAGTTCTCAAATAAACTTTGGTTAGTGTATGACTTGTCTGCTCCTCATTTTTCCCACATCCCAAGTTTAAATTCCTGAATTCCTTCTGAGGAATCCTCCCTGAAGTATGCATCAGTTGACTATTCGGACCATTATTAACATAGGTACAGGTGCGTGGCTGTCTAAAGCAGACATTCCTGGATGCAATCAAACTTCTGCCCATCAAGCCATCCTTCTGGCGATGGCTCAATATCAATTGGAAAGATTCATATTACTTTGCCAATAAGTTGACTGTCGGCTCTAAAAGCAGCCCATTACTGTTCATAGTCTTCGCACAGTCCCTTACCTGGAGCCTGTTGCACCAGGCCCAGTGCCAGATGGTCATTCCTTATCTGGATGTCTTTCTGCTCATCAAATGGCCCAGCGTGCACCCAGTAGACCTGAACAGACTAAGAGTGGTGTTTGGCAATCTCAACGTGCCCATAGCCAAACATAAATTGGAAGTTCCGGCACATTCCACCTTTCTAGGTATCACTCAACACTCGCTCCATGGAGGCAAGCCTACCTCCCGACAAACTAGCCTGAATAAAGTAGGTCATTAATGACTTTACACTTTTGCAAAGGTGTACTAAAAGACAGCTACAATCCTTGTTAGGGATGCTCAATTTTGCCATGAGGATTGTGTCAACCAACCTTTCATGTTCCCCTGTTTGAGCTTCTACCCAGCCTGTTCATCCAAGCAGCCATCTACCTGGCCTATGGCTTTCTGCGACCTAGCGAGTTTAACTGTAGCGGCACAGGCAGTGAGATACTGTGCAGACACCACCTGGCTCGCTTTTGAGATCATTTTGTTCTTCACCGCGTAGGCTCCACCAGGATGAATGTCAAGTTCTTTCAAAGCAACGTCTGGTGCCCTGTAACGATAGTCGACTGATTACTATCCCACCTACTGAGACAGTCAAACTCTAGCCCGTTGCTACCTTTTTTGACCAGCCCCCTGAGTGGGAGCCAATTCATGAGGCATGTTCGAATCTTACTGGTTAACCAAGGCCTTGACCCCGGCCGGTACTCTGGACACACTCTTTCCAGAACTGGTCGACCTTGGACGTATTTCAGCATGAAGTACCAGACCATGTAATTAAGAAATTGGGCAGGTGGAAATCCGCCTGCTTCGCTTATTAGTCTGAGCCCTCAGGTAGAAATGGCACAAGCCTTTACCAAAGTCACAAGACCAATAAGAGACCCTATCTGGGTTTTTGCCCCCTTTTTTGACATGCCGACCAGCAGACCAATGCACACCTCAGGTCTGTTATGTTACAAGTCTTCTCACATCTGCCACTATACGCCTGATGTCTAGACATGTGCATTCGTTTTCGTCCGAATGCATTTTCATCCAAATTTCAGGTATTTTCGTTATCGTTTTGACAAACGATAACGAAAGCACATAATCCGAAAAACAAAAGATCTGACAAATGCTTTATTTTCGTTTTAGTTTTGACACAGTTTGATACAGATAGGAGATTCGACGTGACTCTAACAATAACAATCTGTGTCTATTGAACTTGTATCATAACAGTCCATTTATTCACACAGGGGCAACGCGACTTCCAGCATGACTTTGGGAACTTGGACACGACTTGAGTGTGAATCACAGCGCGACTTACAACACGACTTTAATGTAAAATAAAAAATGCCATGGGTTCCCCTTCAAGAGCATATCAGGCCCTTCAGGTCTGGTATGGACATTAAGGGGAACTCTGCACCCAAAAAAATAAATGGCGTGGGCGTTCCCCTCAAAATCCATACCAGGCATGGAACTGTGCGTCAGAGGGGGGAGGCGGAGTCACCGAGTGGCCCCGCCCTCCGTTATAAAAGAACTGTCAGAAGAGAAGCGCCACACAGCGGGAGCCTCCTATTGCACAGAGCGGCCCATGAAACAAGAGACGCCATAGAGGAAGATGCCGGATGAGAACACCGGAGCAAGAAGTGGATCAGAGGAAGAAGGTGGAGGAAGAAACTGAAGGATGAAGAAAGGAAGAAGGAAGACCAGAAGAAAGAAGACTTTAATAAAGGAATTGTCAAGGACCGTCTCCTGTCATTTTGAACACTTTTTTGTAACGCTTTTGGTGAAATGCTAGGGGTACTTTTGTACCCCCTTACCATTTCACACAGGGGGCAGGATCTGGGGGTCCCCTTGTTAAAGGGGCCTTCCAGATTCCGATAAGCCCCCCACCTGCAGACCCCCACAACCACAAGCCAGGTTTGTAGGGATGAGGCCCTTGTCATCCTCAACATGGGGACAAGGTGCTTTGAGGGGCTACCTCAAAGCACCCTACCAATTTTGAGGGTATGTGGCCTGGTACGGTTCGGGGGGGGGGGTGCTCTCTCATCCCCGCCTCTTTTCCTGTGGCCTGCCAGGTTGTGTGCTCGGATAAGGGTCTGGTATGAATTGAGGGGGACCCCCACGTGATTATTATTTTTTGGCACGGGGTTCCCTTTAATAACCATACCAGATCCAAAGGGCCTGGTATGGAATTTAGGGGGACCCCCACGCATTTTTTTTTTTTTTATATACATTTTTTTTTTTCTTAATGCTAATGCTTATCTGCGTGCAATGCAAATAGCCTTAAAAAAAAAACATAGAAGATGTACAACATTAGAATCCTACTATAGCTTGTAGTCTAAATATTCGACCGGGAATGTATGATTGCAGCATCATAAGTTAGTTTCGCTGCTCCGTCGAATCTTTAAACATTCTGACAGACACCATAAGCCGTCAATGACAGATTCAACCATAATTCATTTGGATTTTCGGACGAATGCAATTTTTTAACGAAAAACTAAATAAAAACGAATTTCGGGAGTAACTAAATAAATTTTTGGACGAAAACAAAATTCCGAAACGAAATAGTTCAGTCTGCACATGTCTATTGATGTCTGCCACAGTCAGGCTTATATTGCCAATCGCGTCAAATCTTCTACTGTGTAGCAAGTGCTTGATCCACCACCATACAGCCAAAATTACTCTTTACCAGAATTTCATGACCCCCCACTACAGAGGGTCACTAACAGCATGTAACAATAGATATCTCCCACTTCATAAGGGTCTCAGCTGTTCTCCTCCCTCCACCGATGTCATGACCAGGTTGTCAAACAAGTATCTCTAGTTATCTCCCATATATTAGGTCATATGTGCCAATTCCATGCAAAAGAAATGAAGCTCCAATAGTGTAAAACCTTTTAATACAACTCAAATATAAAAGCAAAAATGCACTTGCAAAGCATAAAGGAAAGATCAGCCTTAAGTCCGATGCGCTGGCCGGACGCAAACGGACAAACTCATTGTTCCTGGGTACAATTCCTTCGTAAGGGGTGACGTCAGCGCATCGCTCAGCCTGATTATATTATATTGGAGAGGTGACCCCATGTCAAGCTGTGGTGGAAATGTACGCCTGATTGTGGCAGACACAGGCATGCTGATTGCACACGTGTGGGCTGGGCTTAAATTCGTCACAGGAATAGAGCTCATGGCTCAGACTTGGAGACACCTCTACCCGGCAGACAGGAAGTCTGGCCTAAGAGGTTGGGAGGGTCCCAGTAGGAGACTGATCCAGGAGAAACAGACAGGAGGTCTCAGAGTCTAATACTGCAGTTGACAGCCTGTTCGTGCACTTCTGTGGCAGGCAGATATGGCCCGCGACCCAACAGCTGGGCTGAAGCTACAGTCCTTGTGAGATTTCATCTCTATATAATCATATAGTGTTACAGTGCCACCTGTGCCATCAGTCATCAGTGCACATCTGTGCCACCACATCTGTGTCATCTGTGCTGCCCCATTATTGCAGGCTTATCAGCACACACCTGTTCAGGCTCATCACTACCAACCATGTCAAAAAGATGCTTTTCCACTGATGAGGTGTACCAAATTCTTAGTGCAGCCAACACGAGCAACGGGGTCCTCTCTCCTTTCGGATTCTGAGTATGATGTCAATTACGAGCCAGTCCTCAGCAGTGGAACACTGAAAGACTCAGATGAGGAAGATATTCTCCCTGCCAAATTAAGGTGTTCTGGTGAGGAGGCAGTGCCATCCACCAGCACCGCAGAACCTCGGCAAGAAAGGCCAAGTGCTAGTGGGGTGTCACCACAGCCTCAAAGGGTTATGACCCATGCCAGCCTTCCCTATTACCTTCAGAACCCCTTGTGGCTTCCTCCTAACACATTCCACCTTTCACTGCCCAGCCAGGAGTCCAGGTAGACACAATTTTTCCCCAATTGATTTTCATTTAATTTTTACAGAGGACCTACTAGTATCAATTGTGGCCAAGTGCAACCTGTATGCATATCAATTTATTTTGAGTAACCCAACATTCTATTATGCCCATCCCTAGGAGTGGAGAGACCTAACAGTGGAGGAGTTTAAGTTTTTTTTTTAGGCCTCACATTCTATATGGGACTCGCTAAAAAAATGTATTACGATCATATTGGTCAACCCACCCCATCCATCACATGTCTATCTTTTCCGTGGTAATGCCCAGAGGCAGATATCTCATAATGAGGTTTCTACATTATCACAATACCCAGTGCCCTACTCAAAATGACCCAAGGTTAGATGAGCTTTTATAAAATTTGGCTACTACTAAATAAAAAATAAATTCTGCAAAAATTCCCCCAGTTTACCCCGGACCAACACATATGCATGGATGAGTCACTAGTCAAATTTAGCGGCATGCTGAGATTCATGCAGTTGATCCCCAGCAAAAGGGCCCACTATGGAGTGAAAGTGTACAAATGATGTGACCGAGCCACCATGTACACATATGCCTTCATAGTGTATGAAGGGAATGACACCCAGCTGCACCCCCTAATTGCCTAGACTACTTAGGCTCAAGCAGGAAAGTTGTTTGGGACCTCATATACTAACTACTGGAGAAAGAATATAACTTGTACCGTGTTTCCCCGATGGTAAGACACCCCCGATTGTAAGACATATCGGGAGTTTCAGAGGGGTCGGCTAATATAAGCCGTACCCCGAAAGTAAGACATATGTCTTACTTTCGGGGAAACACGGGGGTATTGCCGCCTCCAGTGACGTACGGTACTAAGAGTGGAGCGGGGGGTGCGGGCCGCACCGGGTGCCACACCGTGGGGGGGGTGCCAGGCCAGCCTCCCCCTCCGACTGAAGAGACAGCGCCGTTTTGATCAGTCTCGGTCAGCGGCTGTCACTCACAGGCGAGCAGAGTGAAGCCGCCTCCCCCTCCTCTTGTATGGCTACACAGTGCTGTGTATGGAGGAGGAGGAGGAGGGGGAGGCGGCTTCAGTGAAGCCGCCTCCCCCTCCTTCTCCATGGACAGCACTGTGTAGCCATACAAGAGAAGGGGGAGGCGGCTTCACTCTGCTCGGCTGTGAGTGACAGCCGCTGCCCGAGACTGATCAGAACGGCGCGACACAACCACAGAGAAGGGGATTATTGTGCCAGGTCCCGGATCACTGCCAACAGGTGTCACTGGCTCTGTGCCCGGGAAAAGGTCAGTGCTGGTCATACAGAGAGAGACCAAGGAGGGGGAGGGGGAGTGTGAAGAGATTCTCTGCAGCTCTTACCGTATTATGTAACCGCAAGATGCAGCTGAGGAGGACTACAAGTCCCAACATACCGGGCTGTGTGGGCTTACAGTTCTCCTCTGCTGAGCATAGCAGCTTTGTATGCTTGGACTTGTAGTCCTCCATAGTGCAGCCTTGCATGCTGGGACTTGTAGGCCTCCTCTGTAGTACAGTGCAGCCTTGCATGCTGGGACTTGTAGTCCTCTGTAATGCAGTGCAGCCTTGCTTGCTGGGATTTGTAGTCCTCTTCTGTAGCGCATAAAATGCATATACACTAAAAAAACACATTTTACACAGTTTTTTTAGCTGTCAGTGCCCCTTTAACTGCGGGATGCGGACGGTTAGAGCGGGATGATCGGAGGGATGTGGAGGCCGCTGGAGCAGCAGTAATGTTTTCCGTGGTCCATCAGGACCATGGACAACATACCGTACAAAAACACGCTGTGTGGGATACTGTATGGGGCTGTAACCCTATGGGAGACTGTGATATGGAACCACAAGCAGTGCTTATACCGTATGCTATATTTTAGCCCCTAGACATGAGCGCTTCCGGTTCCAGTGGTAAAAGGAAGAGTTACACCGTGGAGTATAAAAAAGCGATTGTTGAAGAATCTTGGGGCAAAAATGTGTTGCAGTTCTGCAAGGAGAAAATGTTGGATCACCGACTGGTCCAAAAATGGCGTGCAGAATACACTAACCTGAGTGAAAAAGTGGAGAGCGGAATGGCTAAAAAGCGCAAGATTGGATGTGGTCGGCAACCAATGTATACAGAGCTGGAAAGCCTGGTCTCTGAGTGGGTTGCAGACAGGAGAGCAAAGACATTGGTGGTGACCAGGGCTCAGATTCAGGAATATGCCCTTGCAGTGTCGCCACAGTTTGACATTTCCCCTGAACAATTCAAGGCATCACAGCACTGGGTGGATAACTTTCTTGAACGCAATGACCTGTCTTTGAGAAGATCCACAACCCTCTTTAGATTGGAAGATGCTGAGATTGTTAAACGTGCATTAGCCTACAAGAAGTTTGTGGATGACATTGACTTCTCTAAATACAGTCTTTGCAACATGATCGCCATGGATGAAACTGCCGTGTTCATGGGCCAAGCAGCTCAAACCACCATTGATCAACGAGGTGTCTCCTCAGTGTACGTTCCCTCCACCGCTTATGAAAGTGCACGTGTCACCTGCATTTTGACGATTCGTCTGGATGGCACTAAAGCAACACCGCTACTCATTGCAAAGGGCAAGGAGAAGATTGAGCGGGTTTCTGGCATTTATGTGCTGGAAACTGAAAAAGCCTGGGCCACACAAGATGTTATAAGAAAGTGGCTTGATTTAATGCTGCCGCTTGTAATGCGCGGGAACAAAAGAGGGATGCTGATCTGGGATGCAGCCAGCACACACCGCGCCAAAACCATGAAAAACTTCCTTCATGAGCGGAGAATCGACCAAATCATGATTCCTGCAGGGATGACGGCTTATCTTCAGACTCTCGATATCGCCATTAACAAGCCGTTCAAGGACTATCTGCGTGTGGAAATCAATGACTACATTGAAAACCGAATGGAGAGACATGTACGTGGGAACTTTGTGAAGCCCAGACTGCCAGAGATTAACTGGGTGAAGAATTCTTGAAATAAGATCACTAACACCTGCGTTGCAAAGGCACTGCGAGCTGGCTACCTGGACAAAGCCTGCTCATTTCAGGACAGTGCCGTTGCTACCCATGACAAATATGGGCCAATGATTCGGCAAGAAATGTCGTCCCGAGAGTCCCAAGAAAATCCACAGGAACCTAAGAGTGTGGATGTTTATGATGATATTCCTGAGGATGATGACATGGTTGTCATGGAATAAATCTGTTTTATCTTCCAGTATTCCACTGTTCGTTCTTACCATTTTTCATTGTTTTACATGTTATGCAATGTTGTAACAAGACATTCTTGGCACTTCCTTTTATAAAACTGTTTTGTGGTGAATACAATACTGTTCAGGTTGTTAATAAATGTTAATTTTATGGTTAAAACAAAAAATTCGACAATTTTTTTCCAATATAAGACATACCCCCGAAAGTAAGACATAGTGGGGCTTTTGGGGATAAAAAGAAAGTAAGACACTGTCTTACATTGGGGGAAACACAGTATGTAGACAACGTCTACACAAGTCTGCCCCTGTTCCGCAACCTTCACCGAAGGCAAACTGCAGCATGTGGCACTGTGAGAAAGAACAGGAAGGGCTTTCCTCAAAAGCTCGTCATCATGAAGTTCAAATGAGGGGAGATGGCAAATCTATGAAATTAGGAAATTCTGGCTGTCAAGTGGAGGGACAGAAGGGATGTCTACATGCGGTCTTCGATACACAATAACGCCTACATGGAAATCCCCAGAAGGAATGGCCCCATCCAAAAGCCAACGTGTCCACAAATACAATTTGTTAATGGGGGGAGTCGACTTAAATGACCAAATGCTTGAACCCTACCTTTCCAAAAGACGAATATACCATTGGTATAAAGAATCAATCTATTTTTTTTTTGCCATATACATTTCCTTTATAATTTACCACAACTCGACCGAAAGCCCCCAATCCTTGGCTACTAGGAATAAATTCACTGCCCTTATATTCCCGAATGGCCCACCAGAAAACATTAGTTCCAATTGTCTTAGACTCTCTGAACGCCATTTTTCCGATAAAATCCCTCCCAGACCAAAAGACCAAAAACTTTAGAAGCAATATAGTATGCATACCAGTGGAGGAGTTGGACACCTCTTTATTGTCCCCAGTGCCCATCCCAACCAGGCCTCAGGTGACTGTTTAGCCATTACCATACTTCAATAAATTATTGGTGAAGTATGGTAAACGAAATCCTTAGTTCCTGACATTTACCCGTCACACCCCTTATGCCACTGCTTGCTCTTGAACTGACCCTGGCTTGTTATTCGACCACGCCTTTGCCTGCCGATTCTGTACATACCTCTGCCTGATCTGGAGCTGATCTTGGACTGTTTAACCATGTTTTTTTGCCTGTCTGTTGGGCTGTTACTGGACTAGTGGGATTCATAACAAAGAGGTTTCACATATGTGAGGGACTCCAGAATACTTTTTCTGGATGAGGATTTTTTTTTTCTCATTCCTAGATTAGGGCCTGGAGAGTCGGGGGCTTCAAAGAGATTTGGATGGGAGAAGCCTCTACCCCTGCCCCATTCTGTCCTGAATGAGGCCCTACTTCTGCCTGCCTCTGCCTGTCGCATAAACTGACCACACCACGTGGACCATGTTCCTGCCTACTACCAGGACCATGATTTTTGGCACTGCTGACATTTCTGCCTGCACTGACCCTGGACTGTATGTATGTGGGCAGTATCCCTGCCTGCGGCCTGTACTGACTGTGGACAGTATTCCTGCCTGTTGCCTTGACATTTGTGTTCACTGTTGCTAACCGAGTCATTGCCTGCTGCTTGGACCAGTGCTATCCACCTTTGGACAGCTGTGCTACTAAAACCACAGGTGAACTTTTATTTACCCTTTGCTCAGCAGAATGTATTTTGGTTGTGTATGTGCATGCTGTTTGTTCATTGCATGTTGGACCTCTGTATGTGGCCTGGCTGTGTAAAAGTCTTACACATGTGACATCGGGAGGAGTAGCAGAATGTATTTTGGGGTGTAATTTTTGCTACGTACATGCTATGTGTTGGAATTGTATTATAAATGGACAACTTTGTGTTTTAAAAAAAAAAGTTTTTTTTCCCGAAAAACCTCTGGGGAAAAAATGAACCATTCAAAAGACCTATGCTTCATAGATTATAAGTTTGGGTATTCGCTTTCCAAAATAGGGTAATTTTGTGGGCGTTTCCATTGCCCTGGCGCTCCAGGGCCTTCAAAAGTGCAATAAGTGGTTGAAAAATTAGATGTGTAATTTATACTCTAATGCCTAAAGATTCTACTTTAATGTAGGGCCTCTGTATGTGGCCAGGTTGTGTAAAAGTCTCTCACATGTGGTATCGCCATACACAGGAGGAGCAGTAGTAGCAGAATGTATTTTGGGGTGTCATTTTTGCTATTTACATGCAATTTGTTATAAATATCTTTTATAAATGGACAACTGTGTGTAAAAAATCAAAAAAAAAATTATTTTTTTCCCATATTTTCCAAAAACTTCTGGAAAAAAAATAACCATTTAAAAGATTAATGCCTCATAGATTATACATTTGAGTGTTAGCTTTCCAAAATGGGGTCATTTTGTGGGCGCTTTCATTGTCCTGGTGCTCCAGGGCCTTCAAAATTGTAATAGGTAGTCAATAAGTTAGATAAATGTAATTTATGATCCTGGAAAACCTGATGGTGCTCCCTGCATGTCGAGCCTCTCTGTGGCTCAGCTGTGAAAAAGTCCCACACATGTATCACCATACTGAATGTATTTTGGGGTGTCATTTGTGGTATACACCTGCCATGCGAGAGAAATAACCTATGACAATTTTGTGGAGGGGAGAGAGAATCTTAATTTTGCAAAGAATTGTGGGGAAAAATTACAACATCAAAAAGCTCACCATGCCTCTTACTAAATACCTTGGAGTGTCTATTTTCCACAAAGGGGTCATTTGGGGGGTATTTGTACTTTCCTGGCTTGTTAGGCTCTCCATAAATGGAGAAGCCACCAGTACATCGGGTCTGATCATTTTTTTTATGATTTGCACCATAGCTTGTAGACTCTCGAACGTTCACACAGACCAAATAATATCCGCTAATTTGAGTTATTTTTAGCAAAGATATGTAGCAGTATAAATTGTGGCCAAAATTTATTAGGAAAAATTAATTTGCAAAGTTTTATCACAGAAAAGAAGAAAAATGCATGTTTTTTTTTTTTTCATTTATAGCACAAACAAACAAAAAAAAGAGGTGATCAAATACCACCAAAAGAAAGCTATTTGTATAAAAAAAGGACAAAAAAATAATTTGGGTACAGTATTACATGATTGAGTAAATGTCATTCAAAGTGTGAGAGCACTGAAAGCTGAAAATTGGTCTGAGCAGGAGGGGGTTTAAGTGCCCAGTAGGCAAGTGGTTAAATAAATGTGGGCTACCATGCCCTTAAACGCAGTCTGCAATGGCACGTTTCTGGAAACCGCATGCAACACTTGGGTTAAATCACCCCGATATCTTAATATATATTAATATATCAAAACTTCGAGTGTGTTGCTGCCTTTTCTTTATCCTGTTTTTTTGGCTGGAACAATGTCAGGGTGGTCTCCTTGTCTTCCACCAATAGCCATTTAAAAGATGACAAAGGGACTCCAAATGCAATAAACTTTACTGTATCTTCAAATCATCAGATATTGTCAAATCTTGTAAATCAGCAACAGCAGCTACCATATACAGTTGCAAGCATCCCTGCTCTTCCTCAGGCTGTCTGGCAATGTGTAACATACTACAAATACCTTCCTCTTTTGAACCAAACACAGGTCTGTGCTATGCTTCCAAAATTGAAAGCATATAGGTAAATGATTGTGAAATGTGTATGGGGTTAATTTACTCCATCTGTTACCACTAAGCTTCTAACACAATAAATACCGTATTTATCGGTGTATAACACGCACCTTTTCCCCCTTAAAATCGGGGGAAAGTCGTGGGTGCGTGTTATACGCCGATCCCCACTGTCTGTGAGTCTAAAAGACCGAGCGCCGCCGAAAAAGACCGAGCCGTCTGCTCGGCTTCGCTCGTAGTCCCGCCTCCCTGCTCTTTCTGGAGTGAGCGCTGCCGAAAAAGACCGAGCTGACTCTACTGTGTATTCGGCTTGGCTTGCAGTCCCGCCCAGTATGGGCGGGACTGCAAGCCGAGTACACAGTACAGTGGAGGCGGGACTATGAGTGGAGCCGAGCAGACGGCTCAGCCTTTTTTGGCGGCGATCGGTCTTTTTCGGCGGCGCTCGGTCTGTCTCGGCGGCAGGATATTTAAACGTGGGCAAGGCTGCAAACGGCGCTGGGCAAACTGGAAATGACACTGGCAAGCTGCAAATGACACTGATCATTCTGCAATGATGGACAAGGCTGCAGATGCACACTGATAAGGCTGCATTGATGGGCATTTAAATGTAAGTTTTTTCCTCCTAAAACTTTTTTCCTTAAAATGCCCTCCTAAACTTGGGGTGCGTGTTATACGCCGGTGCGTTTTATACCCCGATAAATACGGTATATGAACTTGAAGCTTCTATATTTGCTCCAAAAGAAATGCACACACCCCTTATCCTATTAACGTCGCCTCCCCTTTTGTTTCTCACAAAGGTGAGGGCTAAGGAGTGGACACCTGAGCTTTTCAACATCTGGTATTCTTCAGACACAGACTAGTCTCCTAATGACAGGAAATGGGGGAAGAGAATCTTCGACTTTAAAACCAAATATCAGTTACAAAGGAAAATGTCTTTAAAAGCATATATAAGATTTACAATATCCACCAAAATCCTGACCGGTTTTAAATGTTTACTTTTTCAGTTCAACATGTCACCATCTGGAAATATTAATCTGAAGTTGTCTTTCACACAATTATGGAGAATTCATATTCTAAATAAAGTAAAATAAAGCCAAATTACATTTTAGGTATTAAGAATATAACAGGGGCACCTGATGTAAGGAGGGACTCTGCTGGGGACACCTGATGTAAGGAGGGACTCTGTTGGGAACACATGATGTAAGGAGGGACTCTGCTGGGGACACCTGATGTAAGGAGGGACTCTGCTGGGGACACCTGATGTAAGGAGGGACTCTGCTGGGGACACCTGATGTAAGGAGGGACTCTGCTGGGGACACCTGATGAAAGGAGGGACTCTGCTGGGGACATCTGATGAAAGGAGGGACTCTGCTAGGGACAGCTGATGAAAGGAGGGACTCTGCTGGGGACACCTGATGAAAGGAGGGACTCTGCTGGGGACATGTGATGGCATCAGGTAGCAAGCGACGTGGCTAGTGACACACTCAGGGATCCCACTGATTCTGCGTTATGTGAGTTAAATGATTTCATTTTATATTACGATGTAACAGAAATAATATGCTTCAATTATCCTGACACCATAACAACCATGGTGCCGGGATGATTGAAATGCTAACACCAGGTGTTTGGAATATCTTTATCTGCTGATTGTTAAACTTTCTAGAATACACACATTTCTATTGTTGTGTAGGATCTGGGCCTGCTGTGCCTCCATCCCTCTCCCTCCATCCCTCGTTCATCTCAGACACTAACCACACCACCTTAAAGCCACACCCACTATTTAGCTGAAACCACATCCATTTTCACCAAGTGGGAGGGGTCAAAAGAAGGGCGGGTTTGGCGCCCCCCCTTCTAAAACTTTACCAGCCGTCACTGCCTTGAAGGCCTTTTTCAGTGCCATGTTTATTATGGAAATGCTTTTAAGAGGTCATCTAATTCACAAAGGGAGGGGGTAGAATGTTTAGTTGATAATCTGGAGTTTATTTCCAATCCTACAGCGGTCCGAAGGGAGGTTTGGCTGTCAGCGCAGGATGCTTTCTGTTGTCTCACTTCCACTACGGTGCAACGGAAACAATTTTTGTACCAAAATAGCATTCTCTGAGGAGGGAGAGCATACCGGTCGCCTTTTTAGCAAAGATTGCCCATTCAGAGCAGACATCCATTGGAGCTCTACAGACTTCCACTGGTGTAGTCAAAAATGCACCTGGTGAAGTTGTCAGTGCTTGTGTCCTACTACTCTGATTTATACCAAACTTACACGGAAGATTCTTTACACACATCTTGGGGATGTGTAACTACCAATTTTGTCGGATAGTGCAAGGCAACAACCCTCTGACTTTGGAGGAGCTTCAAGTGGCGACCGAGATGTTCCCTAACTCCAAACATTGGGGGAGGATGGTGTTCCTGCTTCCTGCAAAGGTGCATAAGCAACATGATGAGACCCTATTGTCTAAAATGTTAGAGATATTCAACAAAGCCCAAAAAAATGGGTGCCTCCCACCCTCTGACTAAAACCATTATAGTCTTACTCCTAAAGCCCAGCAAAGACCCCCTGGACCCCAGCTCCTATAGAACGATATCCATTCTTCAGACAGATGTAAAAATACTGGCAAAGGTGTTGGCCATATATTGAACAAGTTAATATCCTCCAAAATGCATTCTAATCCAGCAGGATTTATGCCTCAGAAATCCCCTGCTATAAATTTGTGCAGGCTGTTTATCAATATACAGTCCAGGTCTGATAGAGATAGAGCTTTGCTTTCTTGACCACCCACAAGGCCTTCGATAGTATTGAATGGTCATATCTATGGGCTATCCTTCACAAATTTGGACTGGGGAAGGAATATATCGCAGTGCAACAAGTTGAGGGAATAAGCAGTAGGTGGAATTTGAGACACTACAATATAGCCCAAAATGGAAACAATATGGGATCGTTCATATGACTCAAATATTTAGGGATGGCAGGCTACGCCCCTTCCATGCTTTACAACTAGAATTTGCACTCCCCTCATCCATGCAATTTTATTACCAGCTTCAGCATTCCGTTAAGGCCCAAATGGAAATTAACGAGTGGATGCAGAGTTCCACACCTATTTTTAATTGCATCATGAGGAGACCTCTTACAAGGGGTTTATCTCATGCAGCTACTCCATGTTACTCAAGTCCCTTCCTGACAGCACCGCAGCAGTGATATCCAGATGGGGAAGAGATGGGAAAGCATTTGAAAAAGACCAATGGGAGGATGCTCTTGCGGTGGTTCCCCTGTATTCTTTGAATGTGGTCCAAAGGATATCCCAATTCTATGTGCTTTAACGTGTCCACTATACACCGGCTAAACTAGTTAGAATGGGGGTGCGTGACGATCCATCTTGCAATATATGCATGAAGGAGGAGTTGATGGGGATTATTGTGTATTTTAGATTCATCTTGTAGAACACCCTTAACTATGCCTTTTGGAAATTTTAGAGTCCCGGTGGAAGAGATCTAGCTATAGATGGGGCCCTTTCCCAGGCCAAGAAATACATTTTGAGGCACTGGAAATCGACAGATTAATACAGTGAAGGAGTGGTTGATGCAAATGGGTGACACTATAAGTCTGGAAAAATGTATCTACCAACACAGGGGTAGTGCAACAAAATAAAAAATAAAATGTGGGCATCGTGGTTAGGTGTTCCTGGTTTAGCCCCTGTAGACCTTATTATGGACTGCTAACTCATGTAACTTGGCTGCGGTGGCGAAAGGGCTGTATCCTCCAGCCGGGGGCCTTGGTCGCAACTGAATCGTATGCGATTGAAATGTGATTATGTGCCGAGGGTGCTGTATACTAAATGCAAAGTTTTTCAGCATATTGTGTATCGTTATAGAATTCCGTATTTTCTCGGTTTTATTAATTTCTCAATAAAAAAAGATTATAAGCCTCAAGTCTAACAAATCTCACTTGGTCTGCTTCAGTCCTGCTGGCATGTTCCCTCACAGCCTGCATCTCCTCTCTAAGCACCACCACTGATTACACTCAGGAAAGTCAAATTTCTACCCCAGGTGGGGGAGCAAGGTGTGGCCAGCGCTTAACCCCTTGCTGCCTACAGACCTCTCACTGTCACTCATTTATCTTAACCTCCCTGGCGGTATCCCCGAGCGGGACTCGGGTTTGTTTTCTCATATCGTCTTCCAGGACAGCCTTTGAGATATAGGGCTCCTCCCTCCGGGACAGGAAACACGTCAAGCCAATTAAATAAAAGATGTGGTCCTCCAGGCCCTCCTCAGTTTTTGTGTTTCCTGCCGGACGGGAAGGAGCACGTTGGAACTGGTAAGGGGAGCTCCTTCTCAGGGGTTGGTCCTGGGGGGAGCACCTGGTGGACCTGACCCTTAGCACCCCTCGGTCCGTTCGGAGGGAGGAAAGGGTAGCTTTCAGTCCCCGATGCCAATTCAAACGTTCGGAGAGAACGGGACCCCGATGGGCGGCAATCTCCCCCCTCTGTAGCGCTAACCGCTCGTACCTGTCGGTCGGCGGCGAGAGACGTTCGTTTCACCGGCTGGCGTTCGGGTACTGTGAGCGGGGCGTTCGTAAGGAATGCACGGCGTTGGGGTGGAGTCTTTGCGTTTCGGCGTTCGGAAGTGGGAGAGACGCACTTCCGCCGGATTCGCGTCATCAGGGGGCGCCGCAGGATCCGTTCCAGTCCTTTGGGCGCGGCGGTGTGACTACAGGGTTGCCTGGAGCAGTGTGAAGGCTCAGAGACTGAGTGAGACACAGGAACCATGGAGAGTGCAGTTGTGCAGGTGGACCAACAGGCTCCAGTACCTCTCAGGTAAGCTTGGTGAGGGCAGACCAGGACTTACACTGGGGGGTGGAGGGGTCACTCTGACCTTAGTACCTTCCCGGGGTGGAGAACCTGCTGGTGAAGGGGGGCACTTCCTAGGCAGACCCTAGAAGCACAGTGGTGTGGTCAGGGGTGGTATTGTAATGGGACCCTGTTTTTTCATTGTTTTTTAGGTTAAAGAGGACAGAGCCCAGATACCTTTGCCAAGAAGGAAATGTGCTGTGTGCGGGGCTAAGTTAGGCACCGGTTGGGAGAAGCCGATTTGCCCGGATTGTGTCAGTAGCCTGGTAAAAGAGGACTCGGTGGCAGCTTGTCACAATATCTTGACGTCCGTAAAGGATGAGATAGCATCCACCTTCCAGTCATTTAAAAGCATGATGGATAGGGTGCAGGGTCCCTCTGTCTCTTTACCCAGGGCCGTGAGTATGCCCTCCTTATCTGAACCAAGCCAGGAGGAGGAGGTGGATAGGGAGAGGTTACCTAGGTCATTAGCCTCCTCTAGGACAGAGTCTACTTCTGAATCTGAGGGGGAGGAAGAAGCCATTAGATCAGCTAGATACAAGCTGTCTTTGGACGATGTGGGTGACCTCCTCAAGGCTATATATGACACTTTGGAAATCAGGGAAGAACAGGTCCAGCTTTCAAAACACGACATGATGTATCAGGGGTCGAGTGTGCTGAAAGACAGGGTATTCCCCGTCCATAAATCGCTAGTTGAGGCGATTCTGCTGGAGTGGGAACAACCGGAAAAAGGCCATTTTTTTTCAGGTAGCCTTAGGAGGTTCCCTTTTGAGACGGTGCATCCCTGGAACAAGGTTCCCAAATTGGATGCTCCCTTGGCTAAAGTCTCTAAGAAGACAGATTTGGCCTTTGATGATATGGGTTCACTTAGGGACCCTATGGATAAGAGGGGAGATGTGCTGCTTAAGAGAGCCTGGGATGCCTCTTCCATTGGGCTTAAACCAGCCTTAGCAGCTACCTGTGTGGCCAGAAACCTAGAGTGTTTGCTTACACAGTTACAATCACATATTTCTGCGGGCACTTCTAGGCAACAGCTGTTGAAGTCTTTTCCGCTACTGTTCAAGGCTGTGGGGTTTTTGGCCGATGCCTCTGCAGAATCAGTCAAATTGGCTGCTAGATCTGCAGTACTAGTGAACGCTGCCAGAAGGGCCGTTTGGCTTAAAACCTGGTCAGGGGACGCAGCTTCAAAATTGAAGTTATGTGGATTACCCTTTTCAGGGGATCATTTGTTCGGGCCCGGCCTGCAAGAGGCGTTAGAGCGCACACAGGATAGGAAGAAAGCTTTCCCAGAAAGGAAAAAGAGACCTGAAGGGAAGCGCCTTTTTCGAGGCCCTAGGCAGCAGAACCTGCAGGAAAGGGAGGTTCGCCACAAAAAGCATTGGACGGGTCACAAGGGAAGGGGCAGAGGAGGAATCTTATTCAATCCTCCTCAACCCTCCCCTAAAAACCAGTGACTCCTGCGTCCCGGTGGGAGGAAGACTGGGGAAGTTCCTCCCACAATGGGATGCTTCAACCGAAAGTCCGTTCATTCGAGATGTAATAAGGAACGGCTACAGGTTGGAGTTTGGTTCAGTTCCCCTCCCAAATTTTCAAGTAACAAGGTTACCAAGGGACCAAGAGAAGGCAGAGGCTTTGGGTCTTCTTCTGGGGGATCTGGTGGACCAAGAAGTACTGGTACAGGTGCCTCAGGAGGAGCGAGGCTTGGGGGTTTACTCCCACGTATTCGTGGTAAAGAAACCATCAGGAAAGTTCAGGTTAATACTGAATCTCCGCCCCCTGAACAGATTCATAAAATACAAGCGGTTCCGGATGGAGTCAATCTTCTCGGTAACCAAGTTCCTGTTTCAGGGCTGTCACATGGCCACCGTGGATCTCAGGGATGCATATTTGCATATCCCGATTCATCGGGAATCTCAGAGATTTCTCAGGTTGGCGGTGAGGTTGAACACGGGTGTGTTACACCTCCAGTTTCGAGCTCTCCCCTTCGGGCTTTCAGCCTCACCAAGGATCTTTACAAAGGTCCTGGCAGAGGCACTGGCCCCGTTAAGGCTCAAGGCTATAACAGTGATCCCATATCTGGACGATCTACTGTTCATAACCCAGTCGGCCCAACAGCTGCAGAGGGACGTACAGGAGGCCTTGGTTTTCCTACGCTCACTGGGGTGGCTGATAAACCAGGAAAAATCCCAGCTGACCCCCTCACAGGAGGTCCTGTATTTAGGATACAGGATTTCTTCGGTGGAAATGAGGGTATTTCTTCCGACGGAGAAGATCTGCAAGCTAGAACAGGCGGTAGCCCAGCTTCAATCTGGTCGGGAAGCCCAGATCAGGGAGGTTGAGAGTCCTGGGGTTGATGACATCATGCTTTCCAGCGGTGGCCTGGGCAAGGCATCATCAGCGTCCTTTACAGAGACTCATGCTCCGTTATTGGGATGGCAGGCAGCAGAGCCTGGATCAGGTTATGCCCCTATCCTCGGCAGTCAGGAGGTCTCTGTGGTGGTGGCGGGCCAAGGTCAACCTAGACAGGGGTCTTCCCTGGTCCCCACAAGCTACGGTGGTGGTCACGACCGATGCCAGTGCGCTGGGTTGGGGTGCCCACCTAGAGGGAACCTTAGCCAAAGGTACCTGGTCAAACCTAGAGACAGGTCGTTCCTCAAACCAGAAGGAGCTTCTGGCAGTTTGGAAGGCTATAGAAACCTTCCAGTCCCAGTTACAGGGCAGGGATCTGCAAGTTCGCTCAGACAATGTGGCAGCAGTAGCCTACCTGAACAAGCAAGGGGGAACCAGAAGCCCTGCGCTGCAGGTAATTGCGGACAGAATCTTCTGCTGGGCAGAGAAGAATTTATCCTCAATATCAGCCATTCACCTGAAGGGAACTCAGAATTTGCTGGCCGACTTTCTCAGTCGCCAGAAGGTAGGTCAGGACGAGTGGTCCCTCAACAAGGAAGTGTTCGAGGAGATTGTGTCATGCTGGGGAAGGCCAGAAATAGACCTATTTGCAACAGAAGGCAACAAGAAGGTGACGCAATTTTTTTCAGTTCACCCACAGGATCGGGCCAGGGGGATAGACGCCCTTGCCAATCCATGGCTGTTCGGCCTGTGTTATGCCTTTCCTCCCATAAGGATGGTGGCGGAGGTCCTGCAGAAGTTCCGTTCGGAGGCTACGGACCTCATTTTAGTAGCTCCTTTTTGGCCAAGGAGACCCTGGTTTGCCAGCATAAAGAGATTGGCCGTTCATCCTCCGCTGTTTCTACCAGTCAGGGAGGACTTACTTTCCCAGGGGCCGATCCTGTGTCCTCAGATAGAGAGGCTCAAGCTTGTGGCCTGGTATCTGAGGAACAGATCTTAAGATCACAGGGTTTCTCAGAGTGATTAAGACCTTGTTAGAATGCCGTAAACCAGTTACTAGGGCAATTTACGCCAAGGTAGGAAAGAGGTTTAATTCCTGGTTGCGAGAACAGGGAATTGCAAGTCCCGGGGTCCCGGCAGTCCTAGACTTTCTACAAGCAGGGGTAGAGCTGGGCCTATCTATCAGCACTCTAAAGGTACAGGTGGCGACCTTAAGTGTTTTCCTTCAGTCCTACCTTCAGCAGAATCCATTTGTCAGGAACTTCTTCAAGGCTCTATCTAGATCCAGGCCTGTGAGAATGAAGACCTGTCCTACTTGGGATTTGGCCTTGGTTCTTAGGGCTTTGACCCAAGATCCATTTGAACCATTAGAGGGAGCATCACTTAAGTGGATGGTACTAAAGACTGTGTTTTTGATAGCGATCACGTCAGCTAGAAGAGTCAGTGATCTGCAGGCGCTCTCGGTCAGAGAGCCATTTCTGTTAATCTTAGAAGACAGGGTAGTACTTAAGACTGACCCTAGTTTTCTTCCTAAAGTGGTGTCCACTTTTCATTGGACACAGGATATTATTTTGCCAACTTTTTTCTCAACCTCAGACGAGGACGAGGCGAGATCTTTAAGTTTGTTAGACGTCAGGAGAAGTCTATTAGTTTTTCTAGAAGCCACTAGGGTCTTCAGGAAGTCAGACTCACTTTTTGTTAATTTTTCAGGCGCCCACAAGGGTTGCAAGGCGTCCAAAGCGTCTATCGCCAGGTGGATACGAATGGCGATAGTTAAAGCCTATGAGTTAGAGGGGAAGCAGGCACCCTTAGTTAAGGCACACTCTACAAGGGCGGTTTCCGCATCGTGGGCAGAGAGGGCTGGAGCCTCTCCGGAGGAGATCTGCAAAGCAGCAACGTGGTCCAGCTACTCAACGTTTGCAAGACATTACCGTCTGGATTTATGGGCTGATAAAGAGCAGACTTTTGGACGCAAGGTCCTCCAGGCAGTGGTCCCGCCCTGACAAGGTGAGCTCCTTGCTTATCATCTCAAAGGCTGTCCTGGAAGACTATATGAGAAAACCGGAGTTAGACTTACCGGTAACTCTTTTTCTAGGAGTCTTCCAGGACAGCCTGGCTACCCACCCAAAGTTGTTTAAGTTGGACTAAGTGGTGAGGATGTGTATTAACGTGATTGTTAGTGTGTTATGTCTTTCAGAGCCTCCCGGCAGTTCTTGGAGTAAAACTGAGGAGGGCCTGGAGGACCACACCTTTTATTTAATTGGCTTGACGTGTTTCCTGTCCTGGAGGGAGGAGCCCTATATCTCAAAGGCTGTCCTGGAAGACTCCTAGAAAAAGAGTTACCGGTAAGTCTAACTTTGTTTTTTTTCTTGTAGGAGCGGTAATCCCGAGTCACGCTTGGGGTAACATTGCAGAGCGGCCAGTGGAGATCTTACCTTCTCCTGGCGCTGCAGCTATATTCTCCACTGTCCTCCCCTCTGATTGCCGATGCAATCGCCAGCGAAATCACGGCATCTCACTTCCTGGTTCCGTTCCCTGTGGGCAGCAGCGGCGCACGGGAGCGGAACTGGGCGAGAATTTCAAAAAGTGAAACACAAACACATAAAAAGAGGTGATACACTGTAATCTGAGAGGATTACACTGTATCATCTCTTTATCTGACTGATAACTGTACTGTGCCCCTTGCCGCCAATAAAATCTAATATGGCATCAAAAAAGCGCCACTTCACTACAAAATCGACTTTGGACCAGCTGAGTGACAGCGGCAGCGACACGAGTTGCTCTCAGAAATTAGCGATAGTGAGTCGTGGGGAGAATTGTCGCCTGACACTGACATGGATCTGACAAGTGACAACGGTGATGATCCTGCACCTGACCTCAGATGTGCGCAATTGGTGCCCTATCGACTGCGATACAGACCAGGTAGCGCCGCCAAGATTTACCTTGACTGGATCACCTGGGATGAAGGTAGATGTAGAGCGTGACAACTCTCTGCCATACCTGCAATTATTCCTCACTGAGGATGTAATTGAAAAAATTGGCACAGAGACAAATCGCTACCAAGTACAGCAATCCGCTACACTGCATGCCAGGTTTTCCCGAAACAAAGTGGGAACCAGTGACCAAAGAGGACATCTGACAGTTCCTGGGACTCGTTATTCTTCAGGGGGTGGTGGGGAAACCGCTCCAGAAATGGTACTGGACCACCAATAAATTACTGGCCACTCTGTTTTTTGGCGCTGTGATGTCCGAATACCGTTTTTCCCTCATCATGAAATATTTCCACTTCACAAACAATGAAGAGTTTGAGGCCACACATCCTGCACCCAAACTAAAAAAAATCTGGGAGGTATGGCAAATTATCGTGACCAATTTCCAGCAGACCTGCATTCCAGAAAGGGACATCTGCGTGGATGAAAGCTTGATGGCCTACAAGGGACGCCTGAGCTGGATATAATTTATTGCATCCAAAAGAGCACGGTTTGGCATCAAATCCTACATGCTCTGCGAGTCATCCACCGGGTACATATGGAATTCGGTCATTTACACCGGTAAAGGCACAAAGTTCAACCCCAGGTACAGCGGCTATGGGATGGCCACATCATCAGTCCTTACACTGCTGGAGCCATTGCTGAACCAGGGATATTGTGTGACCATGGACCATTTCTATACGTCTCCGGAACTTTTTGAGGTTTTGCTACAAAACAAGACCGATGCGTTATGGTACTGTTAGGCCTAACCAACGTGACATGCCATCTATGTTCTCCAGGAAAAAGCTAAAAACCGGAGAAATGGTTACCTGACAGAAGGGTAAGATGATGGCAATGCGATGGCGAGACAAGGACGTGTGTCTCATAAGCACTGTGCACAATACCTCCACTGCCATGGTGCACAACAAACGTGGGAAAGATGTGCTGAAGCAGCAAGTCGTGATAGACTATAATTGCACTATGGGAGGGGTCGACAGACGATCAGGCAATGACATTTTATCCGGCTATGCGCAAACAGCAAAAAAAATATTCTAAAAAGATTTTCTGGCATCTTCTGGAACAATGCCTTTGGAATGCATATGTTCTATACAGAGTACAGAGTGACAAGCCTCTTATTCATGCCGATTTTACCTTGAAGGTGGCTGAGCAGATTTTCATCAAACACCAGACACCATCAGGAGCTGCGATCAGACCTGGATGACATGCTGTTGACGTTGTCAACCCAGAACGCCTAACAGGTCATCACTTTGTGGACTACATACCACCAACCGCAAAAAAGCAGCACCTACCAGGATGTGTGTGGTTTGCTGTTCAAAGAGAGATAGCAGTGGGAAAAACGTCAGAAAAGAAAGCCGGTTCTATTGTCCGGATTGTGATGTTGGACTGTGTGCTGTACCTCGTTTCAAAATTTATCACGCTCAGGATGTTTATTGAATTTTCTTTGTTGGACAAATTTCATTATTTCGCATTACATTATTGAATAAAATTATATTCTTAGATTATAATTCATGATTTTGTGTTTCAAACTTTCACATCTGGGATGTCTACTAGAGTCTTGTTTGGTCAGGTTTTAGTATGTAATTACTAAGAATTGCAGGCCTATAATACATAACACCAAATTTTCATGCAAAAGAATTGTACCGCTTTTGTTACAAAATTCCTGACAGAATCATACCGCCAGGGAAGTTAAGAACCTCAAGATATTGTCTATCACTGACAGTGGCTGTCTGGTATGTATATATGTGTGTGTGTGTGTGTGTATGTATGGAGATTACCTAGGACAAACAGTAAGGTATCGGGGTCTAACGCGATCTTAGATTTATCATAAACTCAAAAAATTTAATTGATCCTGCTGTAGGTATGTACTTGGAGCAGCATTTAAATTCTTGTCTCTGAGGACGGCTGAAAGGTCTTTGATCTCTTGTATGTCATTCACTCAGGCAAACCAGTGTCTTACTGTCAGCAGAATCTGGGCTGTTCCAGGAACTATGAATACATGTCCTGGTAGTGTTTAAAGTGGTTGTAAACCCTTACAATCCACTTATGACTAAAGGTAAACCTTCACGGTTTAGGAGATATCTCCTGTATCAGCATGTGCCAACATCATCGGCACATGCGCACTGAAGCAATGGAATGTTCGTGCCATTGCTTAAGTTAGTGTGCCGTTACCAGCGGCTCCCACGTGCATGCCGCTGTCCAGAGCTGTGTACTCGGACCGCTGCAGGAGCTTTAATCTAAGGTGAGTATTTTATTTTTTTCATTATGCCTTTGTCTTGCAGGTTTTTCTTTTTTTTTTTTTTTGTGAGTTTACAACTTTAATACATGAATCAACATAGATTTCTTGTATCTCTGGCATGTTTGTTAAAGCACATGCTCCAGGTCGTTTATTCACTACTTGGTAGTGACCTGGAATAAACATCTGCATATCAGCTTTCCCAGTGTATTTCATTTTTGTTTTTCTAGGCCTGATACTTATGCTTTGGTGATTAAACTTAAAAATTAAAGCTTTGTAACCTGCACCTTCATAAACAAGTAAGCGGTGACAGCTCACATGATTCTATTGTGGCAGATAAAAGGTAAAATGCGGGACTTTTGTTAGCAGTTCAGTATTGGATTATTATATTAAATGTGGCCTAATGTAAAAAGCAGATAAATATTTATCATGTCACTAAAGATTTGACACCAGAGTAGCCACATTGTAAATGTTAACATTTGTACTTTTGTATTTTAGCTTTTTGACCCCAAGTTCACATTTCTGTGCCTTAGCATGTTAAGTGGACTGCTGCTCTTCATGAAAGCAGTGGTCTCTCTGCAGCAGTCCAACATGCGGTAGAGCTCTTTAATCAAACTTGCACTCAATGCTAAATGCATACTGACTCAGTGGGGCAGGGGAGAGTGTGTCAGGTCGCGAAATGCTACAATTGCGCTTTAGCTAAATACACGTTTTGGCTCAATTAAACCAAGATCCCATGTAGCGTTTTTGGAAGTTGATTACACGGTTATGGCTACTGTATGTGATGGGGATGTGTGAATGTTTTTCAAATATTTGCTAAGCGAATGCAGGTTAGCTGCAAATAGACATGCTGCACATTATTTACGTTAAACATCAACTTTAAATTATTGCTGAATTAGGATTTAGAGCCTATATTCTTCTCTTGCAGGTAAAGGAAAGAGAGAAGCACAGTTGGCAACCTTCAGAGGCTCCACAGTTTGTAACATGTTACGCTTTTCTTCTGATTCAAGTAGTTTTTCGTCATCTCGCTCAGGCAATGATACAGTAAGTTTGTTTTTTCTGTAGTGTAATTTTTAATGTTTTTTTTAAAATCAGTGAATGCTTTGGTGCCAGACATTTAAGGACTATCAGGTGTTTGTTTTTTTTATAACGGGGGAGGTAGGGAAGTCATAGACCTCACAGATTCATAGAACTTGAATACTTATCATTTTCTTGAAGCTTGAACACATTCTGTAATCGCATTCAGGCAGTCGAGCTGTGAAATACCAAAGGAGACCTCATCCGTAATATAAAAAATGGGGAGAGACAACATAAGAAAAAAAAAATAATATATATATATATATATATATATATATATATATATATATATATATTTATTATTATTATTATTATTATATTTTTTTTTTTTTTTTTCTTCAATAGTAAGTACAAATCATTTGAAAGGTGTATTTATTTTTAATCTTTGAAAGATAAAAATGTGACGCATACAACTAAACATTAAAAGCAAATTAGAACAAGAAGGGACATTGGGGTTAACAAAACCCTGGGACTTTTAAGGTGCTGGGTAATATGTACTTATATTAGGATCACACAAAAAAAAATATAGTAAAAGATACATTTTTATTTACAAACAATAAAAACAATGGTGAAACCATTTGAGTAATAGTACAATCAATATATTACACCAAAGTGGTAAAGCACAGTACAACAGATCATTCTATAATATACCACTCTACATGTTTCACTCATTGAGCTTCCTCAGGAGTGTTATAGTATATAAATGAACTAGAAGATAAATATATAAGAAAAATCAATCAGAAAAAAACATATTTTTGTTACAATACACAAAAACATATATACAGTATATCAATAAATGCATAGGTTATGCTGTTTAAAAAATAAACTGTGATTGAGCCAGACTCAATCGTTGATTGCATGCAAAATATATGACATGATCTTCAATATGCAATTCATAATTGGTAATTGAGCTACAAAGTAATAACCAGTAACATAATAATGTAGGTCTGCAAAGAGCCTTACCAAGATGTGCCGCTATATAGCTTAATCATATATCTGAACCGATAACAGTATTGGCCAGCAGATGGAGCCTTAGTGTTGGAGTTCAGAATTCCCAGGTGAAAATGCACGCTCATATAAATGGACCACAGGAGGGCTACTAGTTATGTGTTAATGAACCTGACAAAAGAAATGATAGATCAACACAAAATTGGGTATATCCAAATAAGAAGGGAGAAAAAACGCATGTTGGGGTAACAACTGAACCCCAAACAGGCATAAAGTATGACTAAGGCAATAGATACCTCAAATTGATTAGTAAGATGGATTGAATCGGAGGAGTCATAATCTTGAGAATGTAAAATCCTCAGAGCTGTGCATAAGCAATCATGGTCAATTTATACAAATAGAGCCGATTCAAACAAGCAAGAATCTAAAAAGAGAATATATGGATAAAAAAAATATTTAAACAAATATGTTCCTTCTTATGTGTTGATCTAAAATGCAGGCTCAGCAATGTACATACCTCTGTTGGTATGAAGTCCCAATTGAAGCCAAAGAACTGATAAGCCAAAATATTGCACTTCAGTAGAATAACTACCGGCCGGCCAGAAAGCAGGCGGTTAATAAACCGCACTTAAATAGCCCTCCCAGCCCGGCGGCATCTGACGTCACCACCAATTCACAGCAAAATAATTAAAAGGTACTTGAGGTCATAATTATGCAATTGCCCCTGCTATTTCCAGACCTTACAGACCTCAATTATATTTGACATAGGATTAGTGTCTCATATGAAACTGAAAGTAAAAAGAGCAACAAATACATTTCAATGCATAAAAAAATATGAAGCAATAAATTATATAACAAGATTTGTCTTCATAGGAGATGGAAAAACAAAAAAAATATATAACTAAAAATATATCACCTCTAATGTCAACCATATAGGAAAAAGTACACAGCTGTTGGTCAACATCAAGTCCTGGGCCACAAATATGTTGATCAGGCACACGGGCAAAACGAGCGCACACTCATTAAACTGATAATGTCTTTGCAGAGCGAACAAACCCCCACCAGGCGATCGTTCTGTGCATCACACAGGGGCCCTTAGCTGGCAGATATGTCCCCACTCCAAAATACATTTTCAGTTACATCCCCAAGGAGCTTTTCAATACCATGGATCTCAAGCAGCATCAGTCTGCCACAGTCAGCTCTTTAGAGCGGGCTGCAAGAGAACTAGCACTGAGAGACTCTTTTGACAATACATATTAAAATACATCTTCATAAAATTTCCATAACACAGATTGAGTAAGGATTCTGGTGATGTCTCTGTGGCCAGAGTAGCTCTGGGTGAGGTCATACACTGCCATATCCACATGTAAAGCAATGGGTTGGGTTTGGGCGACGTCTTATCCCACATTTGTTTACTTTCAACTTCATATGTGGCACTGTAATCTTGTGTGGATATAAACAAGTCTGTAAGGTCCTGAAGAAGTGGTGGTGCCCACGAAACGCATTGACCCTATTAAATAGACCATACTAACACCAAAACTGGGTTTCCTAGTGATAGGTTGATTGTATAATTATGACCTCAAGTACCATTTCATTTATTGTTTTTAATGTTTAATGGTGTGTGCCATGTGTTTTGTTTTTCAAAGACTAAAAATGGATAATCTACCTTTTAATTGATTTGTAGTTACTATTGGAGGCATATATAAAGTTTTATGTTGTCGATTTCCGCTTTTTGGGATTTATTAAGGATGATGCTTCCTTTGGTAATTTTATTAAATACTAAAGTCACCATGTTTTTTCAAAAGCTGTGATAAAAGCCAATAATTCGGGGGGGGGGGAGATGGGGGGTGTGGCTACCATCAGTACAGCTGGCTGCTCCTTGGCACCCACTAAGAGCCTCAGTCTGTGCCATCCTGGAGACTAAAAGCTCATACAGCCACTTTATTGCACTCTGCAATTCCTTGAACCATGAGCAGAGAGGAATGGCAAACAGTCACTGAGCATCTTAAAGAATTCACTTGCATGGACTGAAAAGATGGCAGCCAGAATCCTATTCAGACCAGAAGCAATGTACACACCACTTCATCTACCAGCAAAGCTGCCGGGGTGGCGGGGGCATCCATCATGACCTACATAAGGTAGAAGGTGACAAACAACAAATAATTTAGCCAGGAAAAGACTTGAGAGTTTAATAAAAGACCACCGAATTTTTGGTAGACTATACAGTGGTGTGAAAAAGTGTTTGCCCCCTTCCTCATTTCCTGTTCCTTTGCATGTTTGTCACACTTAAGTGTTTCGGAACATCAAACCAATTTAAACAATAGTCAAGGACAACACAAGTAAACACAAAATGCAATTTGTAAATGAAGGTGTTTATTATTAAAGGTGAAAAAAAATCCAAACCATCATGGCCCTGTGTGAAAAAGTGATTGCCCCCCTTGTTAAAACATACTATAACTGTGGTTGTCCACACCTGAGTTCAATTTCTCTAGCCACACCCAGGCCTGATTATTGCCACACCTGTTCACAATCAAGGCATCACTTAAATAGGAGCTGCTTGACACAGTAAGGTCCACCAGAAGATCCTTAAAAGCTACACATCATGCCGAGACCCAAAGAAATTCAGGAACAATTGAGAAAGAAAGTAATTGAGATCTATCAGTCTGGAAAGGGTTATAAAGCCATTTCCAAAGCTTTGGGAATCCAGCAAACCACAGTGAGAGCCATTATCCACAAATGGCGAAGACATGGAACAGTGGTGAACCTTCCCAGGAGTGGCCGGCCACCCAAAATTACCCCAAGAGCGCAGCGACGACTCATCCAAGAGGTCACAAAAGACCCCACAACAACGTCCAAGGAACTGCAGGCCTCACTTGCCTCAGTTAAGGTCAGCGTTCATGCCTCCACCATCAGGAAAAGACTGGGCAAAAATGGCCTGCATGGCAGAGTTCCAAGGAGAAAACCACTGCTGAGCAAAAAGAACATCAAAGCTCGTCTCAATTTCTCCACAACACATCTTGATGATCCCCAAGACTTTTGGGACAACATTCTGTGGACCGATGAGACAAAAGTGGAACTCTTTGGAAGGTGTGTGTCCAAGTATATCTGGCGTAAAAGGAACACTGCATTTCATAAAAAGAACATTATACCAACAGTAAAATATGGTGGTGGTAGTGTGATGGTCTGGGGCTGTTTTGCTGCTTCAGGACCTGGAAGACTTGCCGTGATAAAAGGAACTATGAATTCTGCTGTCTACCAAGAGATCCTGAAGGAGAATGTCCGACCATCTGTTCGTGTACTCAAGCTGAAACGAACTTGGGTTCTGCAGCAGGACAATGATCCTAAACACACCAGCAAGTCCACCACCGAATGGCTGAAGAAAAACAAAATGAAGACTTTGGAGTGGCCTAGCCAAAGTCCTGACCTGAATCCTATTGAGATGTTGTGGTATGACCTTAAAAAGGCCGTTCATGCTCGAAAACCCTCTAATGTAACTGAATTAGGACAATTCTGCAAAGATGAGTGGGCCAAAATTCCTCCAGGACGCTGTAAAAGCCTCATTGCACATTATCGCAAACGCTTGGTTGCAGTTGTTGCTGCTAAGGGTGGCCCAACCAGTTATTAGGTTTAGGGGGCAATCACTTTTTCACACAGGGCCATGATGGTTTGGATTTTTTTTCACCTTTAATAATAAACACCTTCATTTACAAATTGCATTTTGTGTTTACTTGTGTTGTCCTTGACTATTGTTTAAATTGGTTTGATGTTCCGAAACACTTAAGTGTGACAAACATGCAAAGGAACAGGAAATGAGGAAGGGGGCAAACACTTTTTCACACCACTGTATTTAGTCAGCATGTGTTCACAAAAACTGAAAGCGGTCAAACAAATCAAATTTTTTTATGAGCTAAGCAAAAACTTAGACAAAGGAGTCTGTGAACATAGTTTACTTGGAGTTTGCCAAGTGCAAGAATTTTTGTCTACGTAGGCGAAGGTGCGTTTTGCCAACCCCCCACCCAAATATAATTTGAATTTTTTTTGTTGGTCGTTCACATTTTTTATATTGATATTGCACAAAATACAGTAAAGTTAAGCAAGTTAATTTCTGGGAACATAAATGCAATTTATTACATTATTATTTTGGTAAAACATTAAAGATGAGGTTGTGCCAATCTGTGCCCACCAGTGCTGCTCATTAGTGCAGCCTATCAGTGGCCAAAAATTACCGGTTTGCAACATTTTATAACAAACTATGAAAAAAAGCTTTGTTTTGGTGGTATTAGATCACCACTGGATTTTTTTCTTTTTTGCTAAGCGAACAAAAACGTCAGAAAATGGGAAAAAAAAAATAGATTTTTGTACTCCTTTTCTCTTTCGTTCATTGATGGACACAGCTCCTTTAATTCTTTACCTTAGGGTTATCACGCCACCTTCAGGAGAGTACTAGGCAGAACATATAACACATATAAAAACAGCAAGACTGCATAGTTCCGCCCAGGGGGGCAGTCCCTCTGGCTATAACCCCTCAGCCTGCTTCCTGCAGCTCAGTTTTTTCTGCCTAGGGTAGGAGAAGGACCTGGCTCCATGAGGGGACCATTGGTCCTGGGATTTTTTTAATTTTTTCTACAATTTTTGATCCTGTGATCTACTATCAACAGCCGGCTGGGTGACAGGCTGGATAATATAGATCTGTGTTGTCTCCCCAGCCTGGCCATCGAGCGTGAGCAGACCCTAGCTACGCGCTGGGTCAGCTACCACATGCCCCTTCTGCTCCAGGGGCGGCTGGTGAGCTATATGCTCCGGGGCACACACATGACCGGGCTACTGCTGTCCGTGTCAGTGTGCCATGGCCCACAGCCACCCCATACTGCTCGGGTGATGGGTCTGTGGTAGAATACTTCCAGCAAACCCAACAGGAAGGGTAAGTATGGCTCTCCCTGCCTCAGCAGGATAGAGCAGCTGAGCATTCCCTGGGAGGTTGACTAGGGGGTCTCTCCCTTTCATCTCTCCCTATCCCTCATTCCCTCCTCCCCCTGCAGGAGCCTCTGTGTGACTGGGCATGAGGTGCGGTGTATGTACCTAGGCCGGGGGGCTCCGGGCTTTAGCAGGGGGCTGCGCTGGCTGTTGGGGTTTGTTTTTTGCTTTTCTGTCCCTTTTTATTTCGCTGTGCGGTACCTGAGTAAATTTACCTCAGGAGAGGCCGCCGCGCTGGCCGCGGCCGTTTTGCTGAGGGCGAGGCCATTTTCCAGGGTGGAAGTGGCGTGCGGACATAAGGGGGGTAAAAAACACCCGCTGCCCCCCCATCTTCTGGGGAGAGCTCTGATTCAGACTTGGGTCCCGTGATGACTGGCAGCCCCTGTTCTGATGTGTCAGAGGATGCGGATCAGGACCTTTCGGACAGTGAGAATGACTGTTTCTGGGTTAGGGCAGAAAAAAACGCTAGTAGGAGCACTTATCACTGCGGTGCAGGATACCCTGAAGATACAGGATGCAGCAGGAACTTCTGCTGAGGTGGCGGTCCCTTTTGGGTCCCGCAAATCAGCCCGCACGCCTAAGGTGTTTCCGTATTTGACTTATTTTGGTAAGTTCATCTACATGGAATGGGAAAGTCCGCAGCGGGCCTTTTCAGTCCCAAGAAGAATGGCGGTGCGTTACCCCTTTGAGGAGAGCCTCCTGAAAAAATGGACGTCTCCTCTGGTCATTGATCCCCTGGTATCCAGGTTAAAGTAACCACGATTCCAGTGGAAGGGACTCCTGCATTCATGGACCCTGCTGACAGGAGAGCCGAGGCAGTAGCCCGGTCCATGTTTACGGTAGTGGGGTCAGCGTTGCGACCTGTGCTGGCCACGGCTTTGGTGTCGCAGACGCTTACTGAATGGGCAAAGTTTTTGCACTGTGAATTGGAGAAGCAACAGTCTCCCCTGGTCTGCGTAGAGCTGGCAGACCAGTTGGTGCATGGCCTTAAGTATGTCTGTGATGCGACCCTTGAATCGGTCCCCCTGCTCTCTAGAGCATCAGTATCAGCAGTGGTACTACGGTGTCTGATTTGGATAAAATGCTGGTCTGCAGACCAGGCATCTAAAAAAAAAACAAAAAAAAAAAAAACACTGGTGGATTTGCCCTTCCAAGGTGAGAGGCTTTCTCATACGTTCACTGACTGACACAGCTCTTTTACTTAGACCATCGGGTTGTTACGCCACCATCAGGAGAGGACTAGGCAGAACATGTTAACATGTACAACAGAACCAGAACTTTCTAGTTCCGCCCAAGCGGCGGTCCCCTCAGGAACAACCCCCCAGCCTGCATACTGCAGCCTCAGTTTTTTTCTGCCTAGTGAAGGAGAAGGACCTAGGAACCCTGTGGGCCCATCGGTCCATGGATTTTTTTCTGCAGAAGTTTGCCTTTTGTGCAAGATTTAGATTCTGTGATCTGCTATCAACAGCTGGCTGGGTGACAGGCTGGATACCCTTATCCTTGTAGTCTCCCCAGCCTGGCCAGCGAGTGTGTGCAGACCAGAGCTCCGTGCTGGGTTGGCCACAACATGCCCCCCAGGCTCCAGGGGCAGCCGGTGAGCAAAATGCTCTGGGGCACACACATGTCTGCATCAGTGTGCTGGGCCAGCAGCCACCCGTACTGATCGGAGAGTGAGTCTGTGATGGAATGTCCCCAGCTCATCAGGACTGGTAAGTACAGCTCTCCCTGCCTCGGTGGGGCTGAGCAGCTGGGCATTCCCTGGGAGGTCGATTTGGGGGTCCCTCACCTTCCTCTCTTCTCTCCCTGTCCCCATCTTCCCTCCCCCCGTGGGGAATGCTGCATGGGCTGCTGAGCGTTGTGTATGCCACATAGACAGGGGCCCCTGGGGAGGGCTCTTGCATCCACCCAGTGCCCTGGATGTCTGTAATGTCTCTTCCCTGGGTGTCTGGAGGTTTGTCTCTGCTGATCGATGCAGCGCTGTTTGGCGCCATTTCCTCTGCCTGTTTTTACACTGTCTCTCATGCATACAGTGCTTGGTGGCCATTTTTGGTGTGACCAGGGAGAAGCATGGTCAGACTCAATTTTTCTGTAGTCCGGCGGCCACTCTGTGGCCATTTTGTTGAAGCCTAAACATGTTTTTCACGCTCAGCGATTGTTCTCTGAGACTCCGCACAGTGCTGTTTTCTCTCACAGGCATCTGGGAGCTTACACAAGCACACCTAGCTGGACAGCACAGAACTCAGTCAGGGTGTTGAGTCCTGCGGTGGGGGCTCCTCAGCCTGCAGCAGTTAGGAGGGTGGGACTATCACTGTCCTAACAGGTGGCAGACCGGGTAGGGTCAGCATGGCTTCAGAAACTGGTGTTTCTTCCACTGAAATCCAGGCAATTGCAACCAGTTCACCTGCAGACATTGCAGAGCCCTCTATCAGCGGTCCTTAAAGCGGAGGTCCACCCTAAAGTTGAGCTTCCGCTCATTGGAACCCTCCCCCCCCTCCGGCGCCACAATTGGCACCTTTCAGGGGGGAGGGGGGTGCAGATACCTGTACAGTACAGGTATCTGCACCCACTTCCGGCGTGGATTCTGCAGAAGCTATGCCCCTTTCTGCAGAATCTTAAGGGACCATCCTTATTGCGCAGTGCGACTCGCGCATGCGCAGTAGGGAACCGGGAAATAAAGCCGCAGGGCTCCACTTCCTGATTCCCATACCCAAGATGGCGGCAGCACCCTAGAGACGATCGAGGGATCGGCTTCAGGTGCCAACATCGCGGGCGCGCTGGGCGGGTAAGTGTCATTATTTTAAAATTCAGCAGCTGCAGTATTTGTAGCTGCTGGCTTATAACAAAAAAAATGGCGGACTCCCGCTTTAACACGTTCATTGACAAGATGGAGGTGGTGCGTTAACACAAAGGTGGTAAAAAGCGGCCCCTGCCCCCCTCATCCTCCGGGGAGAGCTCTGACGCAGACTCGAGCCCCGCTGAGGCTGGTGACGCCTGCTCTGTTGTTTCAGATGGCGCTGACCAGGACTGATCGGACAGTGAGGATGAGTCCGGGTCCGCGTGAGACAAAGTGCTTGTTGGGGCACTTATACCATGATAAAAATTCAGTATACAGCAGATCCCTCTGCTGATGTAGTGGTCCCTTTTGGGTCCCGTAAGCCTATACACCTAAGGTGTTTCCGTATCTGAGTTATTTCGATAAGTTCATATACAAGGAATGGGGTCGACTGCAACGGACCTTTTCGGTCCCCAAATACATGGCGGTGCGTTACCCCTTTGAGGAGAGCCTTCTCATAAAATGGTCAGCTCCTCTGTTCATGGACCCCCCAGTATCAAGGTTAAACAAAGTAATCACTATCCGGGTAGAGGGGACTACTGCCTTTAAGGACCCCACGGACAGGAAGGCCGAGGCAGTGGCCCGTTCCTTGTCTACGGTTGTGGGGTCAGCAATGCAACCAGTACGGGCATCCACACTTGTGTCACAGACACTTACTGAGTAGGCAAAACTTTTGCACCGCAAATTGGGGGAGCAACAGGCTTCTCTTGTCTGCGTGGAACTAGCAGACTAGTGCAAGGCCTTAAGTACATTTGTGACGCAGCCCTGGATACTTTCCCTCTGTTATCCAAGGCTTCAGTGTTAGCAGTGGTGCTGAGGCGCCTGATTTGGCTAAAACGCTGGTCGGCTGACCAGGCATCTAAAAAGCCCTGACAGAATTTACCCTTCCTTGGTGCGCGGCTCTTTGGAGCCTCATTGGATGACATTTTGAAGAATGCCACAGGTGGTAAGAGTACCTTACCCCCACAGGCCAGGAAGGCTAAGGAGCCACGCCGTAGGCAAGGGCCCTCATTTTCCGCACACAAACGGCTTTTTCGTCCGCCCGGGGCTTCAGCTGAACATCCCCAGCCCTACAGGATGACCACAAAAGCGTCCCTGGAATTGCAAGCTTGCGAGCAAAAGTGCTACCGCATGAAGGTTTGCCCCTGCCCGCAAAACACGGGTGGGGGGGGGCGCCTTTGGGAGTTTGTAGCCCGATGGGCCTCTCTGTTGTCCGACCAATGGGTCTGTGATCTGATTTCCTCTGGCTACAAGATAGTTTCTCTCTTGGCCACCAAACAGATTCTTCCCCCTCCAGTATTCCCTTTACTCCTGGCACGCCGGGAGGCCCTAATGGGGGCGGTAAGGGACCTGCTGAGTCGCGGGGTGTTAGTACCTGTTCCGTAGCCAGAAGGATTCTAGGGGTTCTACTCCAATCTGTGCATTCTTAAAAAGGAAGGTGTATGTCCAATCTTGGACCTAAAAGCCCTCAATTGCCTTGTAAAAGTACAGAGGTTAAGAATGGAATAATTTCGCTCAGTAGTCACTGCACTCCATGAAGAGGACTCCCTGGCATCTTTGGACATCCAGGATGCATACCTGCACATACCTATATACCTACGGCATCAGAAGTTTCTGCGATTTGCAGTTGGGGAAGCCCACTGCCCGTTTTGTGGCTCTCCCTTTTGGCTTGGCATCAGCCCCCCGAGCCAATTTTGGCTTTGCTGCGACAACGCGGGATCACGTAGGTTACCTAGACGATCTCCTCCTGAGAGCATCTTCTGCCTCAGAATTAGAGGAGGATGTGGCGATCACCATGCAGACCCTGCAGGAATTTGGGTGGCTGTTGAACCTAAAGAAGTCGGTGATCGTACTGACTCAGTTCTTGGAGTGCCTAGGCTTACTGCTGGACTCCATGGAAGCAAGAGTTTTGCTCCCTTCAGACAAGCTGCAGACTCTCAGAGCCGCGGTAAAACTGTTGATGAACCGCAGGTGGTCATCACTACGCTTCTGTATGAAAGTCCTGGGCCTCATGGTGGCCTCCTTCGAGGCAGTACTGTATGCCCAGTTTCACACCATTGTCTTGCAGAAGGAGATTTTGACGAAATGGGACAAATCTCAGTTATCCCTGTATCGGCAGATTCAGGTGAGCTAGTCAGTCAGGTACTCCCTGCTCTGGTGTTTGAGATCCCCGGCACTTCGGTCCGGGAAGTCGTTCCTACCTCTGAATTGGACAGTGATCACAACGGACGCCAAGCTAACCGACTGGGGTGGAGTACTGAGAGTACAGTCAACCCAGGGCCTCAGGTCGAGGGAGGAATCCAAGTTGCCGATCAATGTGCTTGAGCTACAAGCGATCAGGCTATGCCTTTCCACATGGTCAATAAGTCTTCAAAGGCCATGGTGGCATATATCAATCATCAAGGAGGAACAAGAAGCTTGGCCACTGCACGGGTGGTTGCTCACATCCTTCAGTGGGCAGAGAGACATGTACTGGCCATTTACATCCCGTGAGTGGAGAACTGGCAGGTGGACTACCTAAGTCACCAGATGCTGGACCCATGAGAATGGGCGCTACATCCGGAGGTGTTCAGGCTGATGTGCCTACGTTGGGGCACACCAGACATGGATCTTCTGGCGTCAGACGCGCTGGTGGATCAGTGGGTTCAGTACCAACTGATCTATGCCTTTCCTCCGCTAAAGCTGCTACCATGTCTACTTTGGTAGAGTGGAGACCGAGGGGATTCCAGTAATTCTAATTGCCCCAGATTGGCCTCAGCGTCCCTGGTACACAGACCTAGTACGCCTGGTGGCAGATGCCCCCTGGAGACTGCCGTTACGAGAGGACCTTCTGTCTCAAGGTTCGATTCTCCATCCTGCTTTACCATCGCTGATTTTAACGGCATGGCTATTGAGAGCCAGGTGCTAACGAACCGGGGCCTATCGGACTCTGTGATCCCAACGATGTTGAGAGCACGGAAATCTTTTTCTCGGAACATATATCATCGTACCTGGAAGGCCTACATCTCCATGTGTGAGGAGAAAGGATGGCGTCCGTGCTCCTATTCTATATCTAGGTTAAAGGTCTAGGAGTAGACCAGAAATTGGCTTTAAGCACCATTAAAGGACACACATCAGCTTTGGCTGTCTTTTTTTTTTTTATTAATTTTTTTTATTTTTTGCGACCCTGGTGTCTCACTTTTGTTCAGGGGGTCCGACATGTAGTTCCTCCGGTGTGTCCATTGCTACCCCCGTGGGATCTGAACCTGGTGTTATCAGCGCTTCAGAAACTGCCATTTGTGAATATCAGAGAGATTCCTCTGTTGACTCTTTCCCAGAAAGTGGTCTTCCTAGTGGCCATTATATTGGCCAGGAGGGTTTTGGAACTGGCGGCCTTGTCTTACAAGTCGCCCTATCTGGTTATCCACAAGGATAAAGTGGTGTTGCGTACGCAACCTTTTCTGCCGAAGGTGGTTTCGACATTCCACATCAATGATGATATTGTGTTACCATCTTTGTGTCCTAAACCAACACATCCTAAGGAGGTGGCCCCTCCATTCCCTGGACGTGGTCTGGGCTCTGAGGGTGTATTTGTCTCCTACGGCTCCCTTTCGGAATTCAGACTCCTTGTTTGTTTCTGTAGCTGGTCCGGAAAAAGGCATGGTGGTCTCGGCGGCCACTCTTTCCAGGTGGATCAGACAGATTGTAGTACAGGCCTACACCTTGAAGGGGCAAGTGCCCCCCTTTCCAGTCATGGACCATTCCACCAGGGCAATTGGAATGTCTTGGGCCTTCCAACATCAAGCGTTTGTCACTCAAGTGTGTAAAGTGGCGACTTGGTCGTCTGTTCACATCTTTACCAAATTCTACAAGGTAGATGTCGGTGCATGGGTTGATGCCTGTTTTGGCCGCAACGTTTTGCAGGCAGCTGTGTAATTTGCAATTGCACTAATTTTTCTGTTTTTATTTTATTTTTATTTTTTTACAAGAAACACCGTTACCTTTAAGTAAATGCACTGTTCTGTTGCATTGTTACCGCAAGTTCCGAAGTGGTTAGATAAGGTGGTGACTCCCAAATTAAGGAGCACTCTGTTTTTGTGGGTAAAATTTTTATGTGTTTCCCACATTCTGTTTTTTGTGGGGGAAGCTTTATGCTGTTTCCCACCCCTCATTTTGGCACTGTCTGGGGACGTCCCGATGGTCTAAGTAAAGGAGTTGTGTCAGTCAGTGAACGTAAGAAAAAATAAGATTTTTTTTGTACTCACCGTAAAATCCTTTTCTCTTTAGTTCACTGACTGACACAGCACCCTCCCCTCCTATTTTTTTATGTTGTACTGCTTGTTAACGTACTGAGACTGCAGTATGCATGCTGGGGGGGTTGTTACTGAAGGGAACGCCCCTTGGGCAGAACTAGAAAGTTCTGGTTTTGTTGTACATGTTAACATATTCTGCCTAGTCCTCTCCTGAAGGTGGCCTAACAAGCCGATGGGCTAAGTAAAGGAGCTGCGTCAGTCCGTGAACTACAGAGAGAGGGATTTTATGATGAGTAAAAAAAATCCTATTTTTTTGAGTTTCGCTGGATGACATTATTAGAAATGTTATCGGTGGGAAGAGCACTTTGCTCCCACAGTCCAGGAAGGGTAAGGAGCCACGCCGTAGGCAAGAGCCCTCTTTCCACTCGAACTGCTTTTTTCGTCCGCCCGAGTCGGCAGATAAGCGTTTCCAGTTCGATAAGGTGCCTGCTGAAGGACAAAAGCGTACCTGGTATCGCAAACCAAACAAGTCTGCGAGCAAAACCTTTTACCGCATGAAGGTTTGCCCCTGCCCAGCTCTCGGGTGGGGGGTCGCCTTCGGGAGTTTGCAGCTCGGTGGACCTCTCTAATGTCCGACCAATGGGTCTCAAAACTGGTTTTATCGGCATACAAGATAGTCTTTCTTGTCCACCAAACAGATTTTTTCCCTCCAACCTACCTCTACTTCTGGCTCGTCGGGAAGCCCTGTTCGGGGCAGTACAGGATTCTACTCCAATCTGTTTTTAGTCCCCAAAAAGGAAGGGGTATGTCCAATCCTGGACTTGAAGGCCCTCAACAGCTTTGTAGAAGTGCAAAGATTCAGGATGTGGGTTCGCTCCGTGGTTGCTGCACTCCCTCAGGGGGACTTCCTGGCGTCCCTGGATAGCTGTACTTACATGTACCCATTTGCCTCAGGCATCAGAGGTTTCTGTGATTTGCAGTCGGGGGAAGAACACTACCAGTTTTTGGCTCTCTTTTGGCCTGACATCCGCTCCCCGAGTCTTTACCAGTGTTGGCTCCAATTCTGGTGCTGTTAAGGCAACGTGGGATTGCAATTGTGGGTTACTTAAACAACCTCCTTCTGATGGTAGCTTTCGCCTCAGAATTCAGGGAGGATGTAGTGATCACCATGCAGACTCTCTGGGAGTTTGGTTGGGTGCTGAACCTAAAGAAGTCGGTGTTAGTGCAGACTCAATGCCTAGAGTACCTGGGCTTACTGTTGGACTCCTCAGAAGTGAGAGTTTTTCTCCCTTCAGACAAGCTGCAGACTCTTCAAGCTGCGGTGAGGTTATTTGTGAAGCGCAGGTGGTCGTCACTTTGCTTCTGCATGCGAGTTCTGGGCCTCATGGTAGCCACTTTTGAAGTGGTTACCGTATGCTCAATTTCACACTTGAGTCCTACAAAAGGAGATTTTGTCAAAATGGGACAAATCTCCGTTATCCCTGGATTGTCAAATTCGGGTGAGCCAGCTAGTGTGGAATTCCCTTCTCTGGTGGCTGAGGTCTCTGAAACTTCGGTCCGGGAGATCGTTCCTTCCTCTCCATTGGACGGTGATCACAACGGACGCCAGCCTGACCGGTTGGGGGGGAGTTCTGGAAGTACAATTGGCCCAGGACCTTTGGTCATGGGAAGAATCCCAACTGCCGATAAATGTGCTCGAGCTTTGGTCGATTAGGCTGTGCCTCTCCGCATGGTCAATGAGGCTACAAGGGCATCCAAACGTGACTTATGCCACTGCGATGGCTTAAGTCAACCATCAAGGAGGAACAAGAAGTTTAGCTGCAGCATGGGAGGTTGCTCACATCCTCCAGTGGGCAGAGCGACACGTGCCGGCCCTGTTGAGACCCCTGGGTGAACGCGTTAGATGCGTTGGTGGCTCCATGGGGGCATTAACGGCTGATTTATGCATTCCCCCCCACTCAAACTTCTACCACGTCTGCTGTGCAGAGTGGAGGCTGAGGGGGGATTCCAGTTGTTCTGATTTCCCCAGATTGGCCTCGGCATCCTTGGTACTCTGACCTAGTATGACTGGTGGCGGATGTTCCTTGGCATCTACCGCTGTGAGAGGACCTCCTATCACAAGGTCCGATACTTCAGCCTGCTTTACCGTCGCTGGTTTTAACTGCATGGCTGTTGAAAACCAGGTGCTAAGGGACCAGGGTCTGTCAGACTCTGTAATTTCCACTATGCTGAGGGCATGGAAGTCTTCTTCTCAAAAGATTTACCATGGTACGTGGAATGCTTACATCTCCATGTGTGAGGAGATGGGGTGGCGTCCACGCACTTATTCAGTTTCCAGGATCCTGCTGTTTTTGCAGCGAGGAGTGGATCAGAAACTTGCCTTAAGCACCATCAAGGGATAGATATCAGCCCTGGTGCGCTGTGCAGTTTTGCTGTATTTACATGTGTTACATGTTCTGCCTAGTCCTCTCCTGAAGGTGGCGTGATAACCCTAAGGTCAATAATTAAAGGAGCTGTGTCCGTCAATGAACTTGAGAAAAGGATTTTACGGTGAGTACAAAAATCCCTTTTTTTTTTCTCTTCATTTTCTGACTTTTTTATTTAGCAAAAAAGAAAAAAATCCAGTCGTGCTCTAATACCACTAAAAAAAAGCTTTGTGTGAAAAAATTATAAACATTTTTGTTTGGGTACAGTGTTGCATGACCGCGCAATTCTCATTCAAAGCGTGTCAGTGCTGAAAGCTGAAAATTTGCCTTGGCAGCAAAGGGGTAAAAGTGCCCAATAGGCGAGTGGTTGATAACTCGCGCTCTGAATGGTCCAATTATATTAGTTGTGTACCCAAAGGTAAGTGTTAGGACTCTCCCTTTTTAACATAATTATAAATTACATAGAAGCTGAAAAAGTGTTTGCAAGTGGTACCAAGTTACGTAGTGGAATTACATCCTTCCCGGATGTCTCCAACTTAAGCAGGCCATAGACCAGTTGAAAGTCGCACGAAAATTCTTGGTAGTTCGTTTTTCGTATCATTAGTGTGCTAGCTGCGACAGCGATTTTAATGTCGCAATCAAAAGTGCCTGATCTAACCTGCTGGATTTTGTTTCAAAAAACGAATCGCATGCATCATTTATCCTTACTATAGGGTTAGATCGCCTTCTGCAGGCGTAGGACTAGGCAGAACAAAACAATTTGGCTATGCCCATGGGACATCCTCACCTGTTATATAACCCCCTCTCTGCTTTATACATTGAATTTGTAAGTGAGTAAATACCTAGGCTCCCTGCTGGGATCTTTTGGTCTTAGCAATTTTTGCTTTTCTCTCTTTCCATGCATCTCTTTGCCTTTTTTCTCCTGCGAGATCTATCAACTGTCAGGCTGGACAACGGGCTGGATAATCTAGGTCCAGTGGTCTCCCCAGTCTGGCCAGCAAGTACATGCAGACCACAGCTATGCCTTAGGTCGGCCGCGACTTGGCCTCAATGGACGAAGGCAGGTCCGCGAGTTAAACATCTTGCAGGGTTGCATACGACTGGACTCTAGTCTGAGTCACAGCGTCCCCCTGGTGGACAGCCCCTACTTTGGTGGTGAGAGGTTCTGTCTGGAGCAATACCCACATCCATGGAAGGGTAAGTACAGTGCCCCTCTCCTCCTTTGTGCGGGGTGGGGTGGACGTTGGTACCCTCCAGGGATGATCGGACCTGCCTGCAGGTTTCCCTCCTCCTATCCTAATCTCTAGCTGGGCTTGTTTTTACCCCCATCTCCCCTCCATCCCCCCTCTGTGAATGTTCCCTGGGGGGCTTGTGTGGTTTGCAGTAACTGGGGTCTGTTGGGGGTTCCAGTGCAGAGGGTGCAGCAGAGTTGGCAGAATTATCCTGTCATTCTCCCTATTTGGTGGTCCACAGAAATAAGGTGGTTCTTCGTCCCTGTCCATCGTTCCTACCTAAAGTTTTCTCAAACTTCCATTTAAATGAGGACATTGTGTTACCTTCCTTGTGTCCCAAGCCAGCTCATTGCAAGGAATTTGCTTTGCATGCCTTGGATGTGGTTCGAGTGATTCGGGTGTATATGGCAGAGTCCTTTCGGAGGTCAGACTCACTTTTTGTGGTTACACAAGAACCAAGGAAAGAGCTGGCTGCTTCTTCAGCTATTGTCTCCAGATGGAACAAACAGTCGGTCACTCAGGCCGATCTTATTAAAGGTTGGGTTCCTCCTTTCTCTGTCATGGCGCATTCTACTCGGGCACTTAGTACATCTTGGGCTTTCCGCCATCAAACGTCAATATCTCAGGTTCTCAAGGCAGCCACTCGGTCGTCGGTGCATACTTTCACCAGATTCTACTAGATATTCTATATATTTTGGCATCTGCAGATGCTGCTTTTGGTTGCAAGGTTTTGCAGGCTGCTGTTTGAGAGGCTCTTCCCTACGTGAGGGGTGTTTTTCTTAAAACTTTCATTTTTAGATAGGTATCCTGGTTGAGCTCCTGTGACCCGGTTAGGGCTCTTGTGTTTAGCCTTGGGTTATTTTTCCCACGCCTCAATTTCCTTTTGGCACTGCTTTTGGACATCCCTATAGTCAGGATTAATGGATCGCTGTGTCCGTTGATGAACTAACGAGAAAATTTGGTTTTTGTACTCACCGTAAAATCAATTTTTGTGAGATAATTGACGGACACAGCACCCACCCCTCTAAAGAGCTTTGCTACATCTAATACTGCTTGCTACTAAACTGAATGCCTATAGCAGAGAGGGGTTATACACCAGTTGAGGCTGGCCCATGAGTGTAGCCAAGTTTTTTTTTTTTTTTTGTTTTGTTTTGTTCTGCCTAGTCCTATTCTTGCAGAAGGCGACATAACCATATAGTCGGGATTAATGGAGTGATGTGTCCGTTGGTGAACCCAGAGAAATGGATTTTACGGTGAGTACAAAAATCCAATTTTTTTGATCAACAGAACGTTTGGTTTTCAACTTGTCTATGGCCTGCCTTACAAGCAAACCTTAAAGGGGTTGTAAAACCTAGGTTTTTTTTTTAACCACTTCAATACCGGGCCATAGTCATGATGTCCGCAGATGGGATCTCCCATCCTGGGTGGGCATAATATGATGTCCTCGGTTTCTTGCGGCAATTGGGGGTGAGGTGTGTCTCTTTACTACGTGGTCGGCTGTGTCCAATCACAGCCGGTCACAGAATGTCAACAAACTGCGGTAACGAGATGTTACCGGGTTCTCCTCCTCACACGCCTATTGTGTCTGAGGAGATTGCAGTAACGTCTCATTACCGCTTACAGTGTACACCAACCACACTAATTGCCCCCCCCCCAATAAAGAGTACCTGTCACCTCCCATCAGAATACCAGAGTACCTGTCCCCACCCATCAGAGTGCCCGAGTACCTGTCCCCGCCCATCAGAGTACCCGAGTACCTGTCCCCGCCCATCAGAGTACCCGAGTACCTGTCCCCGCCCATCAGAGTACCCGAGTACCTGTCCCCGCCCATCAAGTTACCCGAGTACCTGTCCCCGCCCATCAAGTTACCCGAGTACCTGTCCCCGCCCATCAAGTTACCCGAGTACCTGTCCCCGCCCATCAAGTTACCAGAGTACCTGTCCCCGCCCATCAAGTTACCCGAGTACCTGTCCCCGCCCATCAAGTTACCAGAGTACCTGTCCCCGCCCATCAAGTTACCAGAGTACCTGTCCCCGCCCATCAAGTTACCAGAGTACCTGTCCCCGCCCATCAAGTTACCCGAGTACCTGTCCCCGCCCATCAAGTTACCCGAGTACCTGTCCCCGCCCATCAAGTTACCCGAGTACCTGTCCCCGCCCATCAAGTTACCCGAGTACCTGTCCCCGCCCATCAAGTTACCCGAGTACCTGTCCCCGCCCATCAAGTTACCCGAGTACCTGTCCCCGCCCATCAAGTTACCCGAGTACCTGTCCCCGCCCATCAAGTTACCCGAGTACCTGTCCCCGCCCATCAAGTTACCCGAGTACCTGTCCCCGCCCATCAAGTTACCCGAGTACCTGTCCCCGCCCATCAAGTTACCCGAGTACCTGTCCCCGCCCATCAAGTTACCCGAGTACCTGTCCCCGCCCATCAAGTTACCCGAGTACCTGTCTGCAGCCCATGCTTCAGAATATACGTGTTTGCTTTCCAAAATGGGGTCATTTTGTGCATAATTTCAGTGTCGTGGTGCTCAAAGATCTTCAAAAGTGTGATGGGTAGGAATAGTAATAGAATAGTAATAGTAGTAATAGTAATTTATGCTCCTAGAACGCCTGAAGGTACTACTTCAATGTTGGGCCTCTGTATGTGGCCAGGCTGTGTAAAAGTCTCACATGTGGTATCCCCATACTCAGGAGTAGCAAAATGTGTTTTGGGGTGTAATTTCTTGCTATATACATGCTATGTGTTAGAAATATCTTATAAATTGACAACTTTGTGTTAAAAAGAAAAAAAAAGTAGTTTTCATTTTCTTTCCACGTTTTCCAAAGACTTGTGAAAAAAAATTAACCATTCAAAAGACTCGTTATGCTTCATAGAATAGACTTTGGTGTGTTTGCTTTCCAAAATAGTCATTTTGTGGGTAATTCCGCCGTCCTGGCGCTCCAGGGCTTTCACAAATTGTAATAGGTAGTTAGGAAATTAGAGGTGTTTTTTATGCTCATAGAACCCCTGATGGTGCTCCCTGCATGGTGGACCTCTCTGTGTGGCCAGTCTGTGTAAAAGTCACACACGTATGACCATACTCAGGAGGAGTAGCAGAATGTATTTTGGGGTGTAATTGGAAGTATGCATATGCTGTGTGTGAGAAATAACTTATGACAGATTTGTGGAAAAAAAAATGATTTCCCAAGAATTGTGGGAAAAAATTAGAACTTCAAAAAACACACCATGCCTCTTTCTAATTACATGTGACTGTCTACTTTTTAAAAAGGGGTCATTTTGGGGTTTATTTGTACTTTCCTGACATTCAGAGCCACAAGAAATGAGAGGCCGTCAGTGCATCAAGTGTGATCAATTTTCAGTGATTTGCACCATAGCTTGTAGACACTAACTTTCACAGAGACTAAATAATATCCATTAATTTGGGTTATTTTTACCAAAGAGATGTATAAGTTTTGCCCTAAATTTATGAACAAAAATGAGTTATTTGCAAAATTTTATCATAGAAACTGAAAAAAAGTTTTTTTTTCAAAATGTTTGCTCTTTTTTTCACTTATGTCGCAAAAAATAAAAACCCAGTGGTGAATAAATACCACTAAAAGAGAGCTCTATTTGTATTAAAAAAAAATAAAAAATTTTGTATTTGTACAGTGTTGCATGACTGAATAATTGACATTCAAAGTGTGAGTGCGCTGAAAGCGAAAAAAAATTGGTCTGGGCAGGAAGGGTGTATAAATGCCTTGTATTTGAAGTGGTTAAATAACAAACATATCATACTTGGTTCGTTTTGCACGAGATCCTTGTCTTCTGGGGTCTCCTAACAGCGCTCACGGTTCCTTCCCGCATCTGGAAACCACCTAGGAGAAGCGCTCATCCTGGGGGTTACCGTGCATGCGCGCTCCCAAGTCCAGAATTTGTGTCTATAGACACAGAATGCCAGACTCAGCCTGGAGCCCGCGTCATGTGATTTGATAGCAGCGGAAATCAATGGATGCACTGCTGTCAATCTATCCAAGAACCGAGACAACAGGTAGAGAGGGTGAGCACTTCTCCGGCATGGGAATTACGGGGTTCATGTGAGTAAAACGGGGGGCTGGTCAGCCACAGAAGTTTTTTCACCTTAATGCATAGAATACATTAAGATGAAAAAGCACAAGGGTTTAGAACCCCTTTAACCGCATGCCGACCAGCTACTGCAGTGGCAACATAGCTTGGCTGCGCAAATTGCCGTCTGTACCATAGATGGCCACTGGGGGGTGCATGCGGGCCGTCGGGGAGGTGCGTACGCGCCCCCTGCTCGCCCACAGAGCCGATCACTGCTGGGCTCCCACGATCGCTCGGAGGACACAGAGAACCGGGATCTGTGTGTATAAACACAGTTTACGGTTCTCTGAAAGGAGAACAGACAGATCGTCTGTTCATACCATCTCCCCTGCACAATCCCCTCCCCCCTTCAGTTAGAACATGTACTAGGACACACTTAATGTTATGTCCCTTTGACACAGGGTCTCTCAGGGTGTTGCTAGCAATGCTGCCAGTATCTGCTCAGCAAGTTACACACAGGCTGGATACACTTCTTAACCAGGGAAGGGTTTGTTACTCAGAAAGCGATGTACATTCTTATATGTTGGAGTCAAATACAACAGATCTCCCTCTAAGTACATGTGTTTTTATATATATATATATATAACAAGAGAACAAATACATAACATATAAAATACTAAACACATAAAGAAAAAAGCAAACGGGATCAGTGATGTCTTTGGCGGGCAGACTTACGAAGTGGCACAGCACTGGAAGGGATAGAGATGGTCAAGGGTTCTGGAGATGTCAGTGGGTGTCCAACAGACCGATCAGTCTCTGCGACTCCAGGCACATGTCCAGACTCCTCAGGAATATGGTCACCAACCTTTTCAGGGGTTGGTTGTAAACTTGTGGGATCATGCCAGACACCATGCCATATGTCACCAGTAGAGCCCTGAGTAGACTCTGGTGGTTGGTTAGAAAGAGGGGTCGGGTTTGTCTCTAGTGGTCGGCAAATGCACTTCCTCAATTGCGAAAGGTGTTATCGAACATAAAAGCCATTCTCCAGGCAAACAAGGTACATTCTTCCAAGAGATCCATCAATTATGCCAGGAAGCGAATGAAGCAAAACTCTAATTTCAAAACCATACAAGGTCACCGGCACGGAATCCAGGGCGGCCTGGTGGAGGAGGTGTTGGTGACTGCCCTGTGGACGGACTAAATCCAGTTTGGTGCGGAGATGCCTGCCAAACATAAGAAAAGCAGGGGACAGCCCAGTAGTAGCGTGTTTTGCATTTCGGTACATGGTCAAGAAGTCCAGCAGCTTCTACTCTGACAGTCTGTTTTGGTCCAGAATGGACAGTAACTGCTTTTTAAATGTCTGCACAAACCGTTCTGCCAGCCCATTCGAGGCTGGGTGATAAGGAGCGGTTTTGTAGTGTTGGATGCTCAAGCCACTGAAGAAGGATTGAAACTCATGCGATGTAAATTGAGTTCCATTGTCCAAGACTATGGCTGTTGGCAAGCCATACTGAGCAAAGAGCTTCCTTAAAGCGGGAGTCCGCCTGGAGTTCCGCCGTTTTTTTTTTTTTTTTTAAAAGCCAGCAGCTACAAATACTGCAGCTGCTGACTTTTAAAATAATGACACTTACCCGCCCAGCGCGCCCACGATGTCGGCACCCAAAGCCGATCTCTCGATCGTCTCTCGGGTGCTGCCGCCGCTTTCTTGGGTATGGGAATCAGGAAGTGGAGCCTTTCGGCTTCATTTCCCGGTTCCCTACTGCGCATGCGCGAGTCGTGCTGCGCAATAAGGATGGTCCCCGCTGTCTCTGGGATCCGTGTGTTTCCCAGCAGGCAGCGGGGGACTTTCGGAAAGGGGCGTAGATTCTGCGGAAAGGGGCGTACCTTCTGCAGAATCTACACCGGAAGTGGGTGCAGATACCTGTACTGTACAGGTATCTGCACCCCCCTCCCCCCTGAAAGGTGCCAATTGTGGCGCCGGAGGGGGGGAGGATTCCAATGAGCGGAAGGTCCACTTTAGGGTTGACCTCCGCTTTAAGACTAGAATGGTAGCAGCTGAGGTAGTAGAAGGCATTTGAAATACCTCCGGCCATTTTGAATGTGCATCTACCACAATCAAATACATTTTACCCTGGATTGGGCGAGCAAAATCAAGATGGAGACTTGACCACGGGTCTGTCGGCCATGGCCAAGGTAGTAGGGTTCCTTTCTTTTGGGGTCACTGAGCTTGACAGCACCCAGGACATTGAGCACCATAATCTTCAATTGCTTTATACATTTGTGGCCACCAAACATAGCTCCGGGCTTGCTGCTTCATGCGCACCATGCCAGCTCTCATGCAGTATCCTTAGCATGGTTGGTTGCAAATACAGAGGTATAATCACTCTATTGCCCCGCTGTAGGCAACCAACATTAGTCAAAAGCTCACATTTTCTGGTAAAGTACAGACGACATTCACCTGGGACCCAGCCTGAACATACGAGAATATCTGAGACAGGAAGGGATCTGTGGCTGTATGTCTGGCAATTAGGGAGGTGGACATGCAGGACCGTGGCCTGTGTACTTCCAATATGCTTATGTCTCTAGGTGGATGGTCTCCAATTGGCAATCTGGAAAATGCATCTGCATTGCCATGGGCCTCGTGGGAGCAGTATCCGATAGAATAAGTATAACCTCCCAAGAATAAAGCGTACCTTTTGTAAGCGAGATGCGGTTGTTGTAGAAATTCCCTTTTCTGAATTCAGTATGGACAACAGAGGTTTGTGGTCAGAGATAAGTGTGAACTCCCATCCATAGATGTACATGTAAAAAAAAATTGTGGCCCATACAATGGCCAAAGCTTCCTTGTCTATCTGGGAGTAGTTTTGTACTACTGTAGTACAGTACTACTACTGTAAGACCTGGAGGCAAAATAAATGGTGCGCTCCGTGCCATCTGGCATGACATGGGAAAGCACGGCACACAGTCCATAAGGTGAGGCGTCACAAGCCAAGGTCACGTGTTTCTTTAAATCATAGTGGACCATAACCTGAGAGGACAGAATGAGCTCTTTAGAAAGCTGAAAAGCATCTTTACATTTGTCTGTCCATATTAGCTCTTGTATCCAGTAAGCAATGTAATGGGTAGAGCTGGTGTGCTAGGCTCAGCAAGAAACAGTGGTAGTAATTTAGGAGGCCAAGGTAGGACCTAAGCTGTGTGACATTCTGGGGAGTAGGGGCATGGGTAAGGGCTTTCACCTTTTCTTCAGTAGTGTGTAACCCATGTCGGTCCACAGTGTGGGCACAAAATTCTAGTCGAGACTTAAAAAATTAGCATTTTGAAAGATTGGCACGTAAACCATACTGTTGGAGTCTCTCTAGCACAGCTTCAACATTCTTTCTGTGTTCTTCATCAGTGGAACCAGTAATGAGCATGTCATCTAGTAAACATTGGGTGAAAGGTATGCCTGCCAGGACCTCATCCATGATCCGCTGCCAGATGGCTGGAGCTGGGGCTATGCCAAAAACCATGCGGTTATATTGGAATAATCCTTTATGGGTGTTGTCAACAGATGGTGTGAATCTGGGTGTACTTGCAGTTGCAGGTAAGCTTGCTTGAAGCCTATTTTTGTAAACTTTTGCCCCCCAGCCAGTGAGCCAAATAGATCTTCAAGTCGAGGCAATGGGTATTGATCCACAAGAAGTTGGTTGTTCAGGGCAACCCTGAAATCCCCACAAATTCTAATGTCTCCATTCTTTTTCTTGACAGCTACAATTGGCGATTCCCATTCACTTTTATCAACTTTAGTTATCTTTTCAGCCAATAGATGGTACAGCTCTGCTTCCAGTCCCACACACACTGTGAATGACTTCCTGGTACAGCCCCTCCCCCAGCATGCATCAGGAGAAAGAGGTTAAGGGTCACAGTGATTCTGCATAAACATTACACTTAACCCCTTTAATGCCGCCTAGTGGTTAACCTCTTCACTGCCAGTGACATTTTCACAGTAATCAATGCAATTTTATAGCATTGATCGCTGTAAAAATGCCAATGGTCCCAAAAATGTCATTCTCATTTCATACCTATCACACTTTTAAAGGTGTCCGCCATATAGTCGCAGTCCCGATAAAAATCGCAGATCGCCACCATTACTAGTAAAAAAATATATATATTTTTTATTTTATTTTTTTCATTTTTAACCACTTCAATACAGGGCACTTGAACACCTTCCTGCCCAGACCAATTTTGAGCTTTCAGCGCTGTCGCAATTTGAATGACAATTGCACAGTCATGCTACACTTTACCCAAATGAAATTTTTATCATTTTTTTTCCCCACAAATAGAGCTTTCGTTTGGTGGTATTTGACCACCTCCTATGATTTTAATTTTTTGCTAAACAAATAAAAAAAAGACTGAAAATTTTGAAAAAAAATGTTTTTTTTTGTTTGTTTCAAAACTTTGTAAATAAGAATGTTTTCTCCTTCACTGATAGGGCTGCACTGACAGGCACTGATGAGGCAGCACTGATGGCCACCGATGAGGCGGCACCAATGAAGTGGCACTGATGAGGTGGCATTGATGGGCACTGATATTGGGCACTGATAGGTGGCACAAATTGGCACAGATGGGCATGGATAGGCGGCACAGATGGGCATGGATGGGCACTGATAGGCGGCACAGATCGGCACTAATAGGCGGCATTGTATTATTTTGTACTGACGGATGCCAATCAGTGCCAAACAATGCATGCCAATCAGTGATGCCCATTGTGGGCACTGGCATCTATTGTGGGCACTGATTGGCATCCATTATGGGCACTTACTGGCATCCCTGGTGGTCTAGAGTGGCATACCTGGTGCTGGGCATCCCTGGTGGTCCAGTGTGGGCATCCTCAGGGGGGGGGGGGGGCTGCGCTGATGATCGATCAGCACAGACCCCCCCCCCCCTGTCAGAGGAGCAGCCGATCGGCTCTCCTCTACTCGCGTCTGACAGACGCGAGTGAGAAAAAGCCGATCACCGGCTCTTCCTATTTACAATGAGATGAGCCGTGATTGGACACGGCTGATCATGTGGTAAAGTCTCCGTCGGAGGACATCATATGACACCTGGTCAGTATTTTGAAACCACTTTTCCGCTGTCATTTTGCTATAGGGCGGGCGGCAAGTGGTTAAATAAACATATACCACATACAAAAAAGAAACTTCAAAATCCAGAGATGCAGGTACATAATTCTTTTAGTGTCTCTATCTATTAAACCCCACATACATTATTCTTTCTTTTAAACTTTTTATACCCCTTCCTTCAACCCTCCCTACCCTCCTCCCACCTCCCTCCCAGTGCTGTAGTGTAAATCATCCTATCAATGTGCTTTATCTATTTGTGCTGTCAATAAACATAACTTGTGCCACTGTTATCTTACTCTACTTTCTCTCTTTCCTTCTTCCCCATCTGCTCTCCCTTCCTCATTCTGTCCCCTCGTCCTTTAGTTCACCCTTACTACCAACCTAGTAGCCCCCTCTATGGCGGGCAGCCCATTTTGTTTGACCATGGCTTCCACAGCTTTAGGTTTTTAGCTTTTTTCCTCTGTTTAGTAAATAACACTTTTTTCCCTCCATATATATCATCCATCACCTTAACCCATTCTTCACATGTGGGGGGGTTTAATTCTGGGCTATTATCTTTCATGCTTGGAATAGGCACCTTGTTACTGCTGTTCTAATATTTACAGACACATTAATTTCCTCTATTTTTCCCAACAGACACACCACGCCATCCAGCTCCAGCTTAATCCCAAAAGTACTATTGCTGTCTTCCAATATCCCTGTCCAATACCTAAATAATTTTGGACACTTCCATATCATATGGATCAACTCCCCTATTTCTTGACACCTTAGACACTTGGCATCCACTCTGTAGCCAAACCGAAAAAGCTTCTTCGGGGTGTAGTAAACCCTATGTAAAAGAAATAGCTGGGACATTTTCTGTGAAGGAGAGACTGACACCTGGGGACTACCTTCCAATATCCTCCTCCACTGCTCTTCTGCTATTTTTTCTCCCAGGTCCTCTTCCCATCTGTTTTTTATTTTTACCCAATCCTGCCCTATTGATGATTTTGCTGCAGAGCTGTTCCTATATCTCAGATATCAACCCTTTTGACAACCCCATTTTAGCAACTTTTTGAATAAGGGGGACTTTACACCATTCTACTGTTTGGGTTTTAAAGTGAGAGTTCAAAGCGTGTCTGATTTGAAGGTATCAATAAAAGGAATGGTTTGGAATACCATACTCCCTCCTCAACTCTTCAAAGGGCTTCAACCTACTTCCCCCATATACTTGAGCAAGTCTTTCGACACCGCAATCTCCCCATTCAGTTACTTTGCCCATGGGAATCAGGTCTGGGAGATATTTATTATCCCATAATGGGGTATATTCTGTTGGTCCTCTATATCCCATTACTCTTTTAGCCGCCTGCCAAAGCTTTGTAATTAATCTTTAATGTGGGGCTCCCCGAAAGGAGAGAATCCACTTCCGGAGCTTCCACCAGTCTACCATGTCGGGCTCCCTACAACATCAATTGCTCCCTTTTTGTTCCCCTCCCCTGCCATATCACATCCCCTCAAATGCTGCAACTGGGCAGCTAAAAAATTACTACGGGGGTGTGGGACTGCTGCGCCCCCCTCTTTTGTTGGTAGCTGCAATGTCTGTAGACCTATACAGGATTGTCTCTTCTTCCAAGTTAGTTCCCTAAACAAGGTTTCGATCTTTTTAAACCATTCCATTCTGATCCAGACTGGAGAATTATGCAGGTAATACAACAACTGGAGCATCCAGCTACTGACAAGGGTAGGTGGCTCCAAATATCACACTTTTGTCTATATCTAAGCAGGAGAGGAGTGAGATTATCATCTATGTATTGATTTGGGTCTCTTGTTAGCCATGTTCCTAAATACTTCATCCTATCCACCACCCGCAGTTGCGCAACTGAGGGTGACAGAGACTTTATTGGGTCTACCGGCATCAGGACAGATTTCTCCCAATTTATTACCAGGCCTGACAACCACCCAAAAGTCCTCCACAATGTTCATAGCTTTCGATAAAGATGAATCTGTATTGCCAAGGAAGAACAGGATATCATCTGCATATAGTGCAATACTGTCTTCCCTTGTTTCTCTTTTAAATCCCTGTATCCCTCCTGCTGTTCTAATAGCAATTGCTAATGGTTCCATTGCCAAAGCGAACAGCAGGGGTGGCAAGGGGCAGCCTTGTCGTGTTCCCCTCTCGATCTGAATTGGGTCAGAATATGCATTATTAATCTTTATTCTAGCTTTTACCCAGCCCACAAAGGTAGGTCCAAACCCAAATGTCTCCAGAACCAACCATAAATAGCCCCACTCCAAGCTATCAAAAGCTTTTGCTAGCTCTGTTACGGATATATATATATATATATGTATAAGCCTTTATATATATTCACCCTAGCTGCCAACACTCTTGCGAGTATTTTAGCATCCAAACACAGTAGTGATATTGATCTATATAAGATGAAGTATGCATATGATCTTTCTCCTCCTTTGGCAGTACTACTATTGTGGCCTCTGTCATCGAGGTGGGCATCCTCCTCCCCCCCGTTACCACGTCCCATAACACCTTCAATAGTTCTGGGAGCAACACCTCCCCATACCGCCTATAAATCTCGGTTGGAAGACCATTTGGTCCTGGGGACTTCTGATTGGCCATCCCAACCACCGCACTTTGTATTAACTCTAAAGTTATGGGGAGCTCTTATTCCTTTTTTACTTGTTCTGAAAGGGTTGGAGGAATCAATCCATTTCTCCAACCTCCACTCTCAGCCTAGATTTCTATAACTTTACATAATATTGCCTGAATGAGTCCAACAATTTCAGGGATTCGAGAGGAAATATCCCCCCCCCCCCCCCCCCCCCGGCATCCTGGGGAGTTATTCGTTTTTACTAACCTAGCAAACGTACGGCCTGCACTCTCCCCATCAGCAAAAGCCGATTGTCTCTGAAAAAGGCGCTTATTCTCAACCTTTCTCGTGACAACATTTCTATATCTCTGCTGACTTCTAAGCCACCTCTTGTTTTTCTGGGGTTGGATCTTCCACATATTGTTTTTCAGCCTCAACAACTTCACCCCTAATACTCTCCTCCCATTTCCTAGACCTCCTCTTAATCCCTGCAACCTGCTGTATTATTAGCCCTCTAAGGAATGCCTTCAAAGTGTCCCATGCTATCCCGGCTGATGCAGACCCCTCATTCAAAGTTACAAATTCTTTTAGTTTTGCAATTACTTCGGTTGGTTCCCCCATTAGCTTATTATGAAGATTTTGACCCTCAGCTTGAATCAATATTAATGGTGAGTGCTCCGACACTCCCCTTGGGGCATAAACTATATTTCTTACTAGCTGTAGCGTCTCCCCATTTCCAAACGCCATGTCAATTGTAGATAGTGTTTTATATGAGCTGGAAAAGTATGAATACTGCTGTGTAGTTGGATTCTGAGTTCTCCAGAAATCACACATCCCCACCTCTTCCATAAATTGAGCCAAACGGCCCTCAGGGATCTTATCTGATTGTATCCTGGGTGAAAACCTGTGTTTTTCTCCTATTGAGGACTTCATTAAAGTCCCCCACCACTATAACAGGTATTCCTTCTTTATCTTCTAGAAATTCTGCAAGTTTATATACAATCTCCATCTTAAAGGGTGGTGGAATGTAAAGATTTACCAGAACATATTTATTTTCTATTTGGCAGTGTAAAAACACATACAGTAGTGCTGTTCTTTATCATGACTTTCTGAGGAGAAAAACGCATCTCGGTCCTGACCATTATGCTTGCTCCCCTTAAATAGCAGGAGTAAACCGAATGCTATTGGAACCGCAATTTCTTACTATAAAGACCCACCGTAGTATCTTTTGTTAAATGTGTCTCCTGTAAACAAACCAGGTCCACCAACTTCTCCAGTGTGGAAAAAAAAAATGCAATTTTTATGGCCGGGTTCCCAAGACCCCTGATATTCCAGGAGGCTATATTCAAACTACTAGGTTGCATCCATGGGGACTCTATTATGTTCCTGACTTAGCAAATGGCGATAGCTGGAGATTGGAGAGCTATACACATCACTTGGTAATAAAATATACCCACTTGAGAACATTTCCCCATTAACCTGAATATTATTCACCAGTAATTGATCAACAAAATATTATAGTTAGGGGTGCTGAAATTAATCGTTGCATCGATGCATCGGGATTCGGGCGTTCCGATTCAGCATTGATGCATACGGACCCGATAATCGATTGCGGGTGACGTCATAAAAACTTGCCCCGCCCCTCCCAGGAAAGCACTCCGAGCATAGTTTTATAATGACTTTTTTTTAATGACGACTTACAGTTAATGATGTGCCCCACTGTAAATGCTTTTAAAAAAAATGTGTCACTTGATTCCCGAAATTCACAGTAAATGCATCCCGATAATGTGCCATGCCGAGCCCGGCCCGCCTCCCTCCTCTCTCCTCTCACGTCTCTCGAGTCCTGACAGCAGGGAATTCTTAGCCCCACCCGCCTCTCTTCTGATATAACTATAGTCAGTGGGGCTGAGAATTCCCCACTGACGTCAGGACTGGAGAGAGGAGGGAGGCGAGAGGCGGGCCGGTGTTGTGCCGAAAATGGTTTCCACGTCGAAGTATGTTCCCCCTGGCTCTCGGCTCAGACCGGAACTCCGCCTGTCCAGCCCACTGCACTGCGGGTCCTCCCACTCTACCTTTTGAATGCAAATCACATCTCCACCATCCCCTGTACAATATTATTAGTCTATTCTATACACACACGTGTGTATGTATGTATGTATGTATGTGTATATATATATATATATATATATATATATATATATATATAATTTGTGTCTATAGAATAGACTAATATTGTATAATATAATATGTATTAGTCCATCCACACATATATATGGTACAATATTGTTACTCCTTCCATATAGTTCCGATCTGAGCCGAGAGCCAGGGGGAACAGATTTCTCGGCACAACACCGGGCACGGCCTATGATCGGGATGTATTTACTGTAAAATGCGGTATAGTGACACATTTTTTTAAAAAGCACATACTTTTTAAAATAAATACAGCGGGGCACATCATGCAATGTAACAGTAAGTAGAGTACAAATGGGTTTGTACTCTTACACCTCACGCTGGCTGGGTTTGACGGGCACAGGTGGCTGCGTTTGACGGGGGAGGTTAAGTATTTTTCAGTTTGTTTAAAAAGACACTAGGCGGCCCAAGCAGAAGTGGGAGCTCGTCGGTAAACGTGATACATCATGATGCATCGCAGAATCGAATCGTTGACCAGATAATCGTAATCGAATCGTGAGCCCAGTGAAGATGCGCACCCCTAATTATTGTGCATGTCCTATTTTGTGATAGTTCACCAAATGTTTTCCTTATATTTTTTGTACCAAACCTGTATATACATATTAATGTAACTGACGTGCCTCCCCATCTCCCTCCCCCACCCCCCATTGCCCTACCCAGCCCTACCCCACCCACTCTCAATCCCCACCCCCCCATACCCTTGTCTACCTAGGCTAACCCCAAGGGTTTTATGCGTGGCCTTTCTCCAACCTACCCCCCCCCCATCCATCCCCTTGTACAACCCCAGTGTATTGTGTTGGTTTATTACATTATTCTTATTCATCCCCTTCCACCCCCCCACCCACATCCAAACTATCCAAAACAACCTGGCAGGTATATTACCTGCCCCATACATTATAATACCACCATACATATATCTCCCCCCGTAGTTAGTCCTAGAATCTGACCATATTACACTTATAACTCTACAGTCTGTAAATTCTGCTTATTCTCATCAAACCATCTTGCCGCCACAGCTGTTGTATCAAAAAATTGCGTCCCCCCTCCCCCCCAGAGCCATTATCCGCAAACAGGCTGGGTACAGTAGAGCATACGTGGTTTTATATTTCTGCAAAGAATGTTTGATCCTATAAAATTTCCTATATAAATGCCATTTCCCTGGCTTTTCTCAAGAGTTTCTTTATCCTTCTAATTAAAGAATTTTAAAAGCATTGGCCCGGGGGTTTCCACCTGATGGTGGAGCTCTGGCTGGAACTCTGAGCTCTCTCTGTGGCAAACGGGGGTGAAAAAATAGCCTCCCCAAAATCCTCTTTAATCCATTTCTCTAAAAACTCAACAGGATAGGCGCCTTCACACCCATTTTATCCAGCTTTAAGGTCTGAAGACCCATTTGTTCTCTCATGGCTTTAATTTCCTGTTTTAAGGGGAAAAAATCATCTTCAATTAATGTGTAGGGGTTGGGTGAGCGTGGAACACGAATACTCCTACAGAGGCACCATCCCAAGAAAATGTAGAAATATATTTCAACATTTTTTTTATAGAACAGAATGGGAATCTAATTGTCTCGGAGGAGTATGAAAAAAACTAACAAAAAAAAACAGATTTATACAAAAGTAAACAGGTTTTTTATTAAACTAAAGGACAAAGTTTAAAATACATTACAGTCTTTAGTGATTACAATTTTGAAATCAGGGATGTGCTGGTTCCCAACAGGTTTATACAAAGAGTGGCCTATGCATTTCACGGTTGAAACCACTTCGTCAGGGCCTTGAGACTGGCACAGATGAAAGCGTCATATAAATTCTACAAAGAAAACATGAATATATCATACATCATATGATTAATGTAAATGCGTAATGATGCAAATGGCGTAGAGGTGTTGACTAATGGTCTATACATACATTTATGGTGTGTGTGTGTATGTGTGTGTGTGTGTGTGTGTATATATATATATATATATATATATATATATATATATATATATATATATATATATATATATATATATATATATATATATATATATATATATATATATTACAGCAAATGTTGATAAACTAAAAATACTGCAATAAAAAACAGCAGTCATATTAACTGTATATATCCCCTGGTGTGCAGTCATACATTGTGCCTGATGTGTCTAAATGTGGAAAAACCACAAGTAAATGGAATTAACTGTCTAGGTAACATGATCAAATGATCTAGGTTAAATGGGTAACCATGATCCCGGTAGTGGGGACTCATGCATTAAAGGATCCCACCGACAGGAAGGCAGAGGCAGTAGCTAGTTCCTTGTTTACGGTTGCGACCAGTACTGGCATCCGCACTTGTGTCGCAGACGCTGACCGAGTGGGCAAACCTTTGCACCGCAAATTGGGAGAGCAGCAGGCTTCTGTCTGCGTGGAACTAGCAGACCAACTAGTGCAAGGCCTAGGTACGTTTGTGACGCGAACCTGGATACCCTCCCTCTGTATCTAGGGCTTCAGTGTCAGCTGTGGTGCTGAGGTGCCTGATTTGACCAAAATGCTGGTCTGCTGGCCAGGCATCCAGTAAAGCCCTGACGGATCTTCCCTTGGCGACTAGCTCTTTGGAGCCCCTTTGGATGGCATTAGAAAACATGCCACCGGTGGTAAGAGTGCTTTACTCCCACAGGCCGCCTGGAGCTTCGGTATAACGTCCCCAGCCCGACAGGACGACCACGTACGGTCAAAAACGTCCCTGGAACCGCAAGCCTACGAATAAAAGTGCTACCGCATGAAGGTTTTCCCCCATCCATGTCTCGGGTGGGGGGTCGCCTTCGGGAGTTTGCAGCCCGGTGGTCCTCTCGGTTATCTGACCAATGGGTCTGCGATCTGTTTTCCACAGGCTACAAGATAGTTTCTTTCTTGGCCACCAAACATATTCTTCCCCTCCAGCATACCCGTATCCCCGGCTCGCCAGGAGGCCCTCTTGGGGGCAGTAAGGGACCTGCTGAATCGCGGCGGGGGTTGTACCGCTTCCGGACTCGGAATGCTTCCAGGGATTCTACTCAAATCTTTTTGTGGTTTCCAAGAAGGAAGGGGTACGTCCAATCTTGGACCTAAAAGCCCTCAATCACTTTGTAAAAGTGCAGAGGTTCAGAATGGAATCAGTTCGCTCAGTAGTCGCTGCACTCCATCAAGGGGACTCCCTTGCATACTTGGACATCCAGGATGCGTACCTGCACATACCCATATGCCTTCGGCATCAAACATTTCTACGTTTGGCAGTCGGGGAAGCCCATTACCAATTTGTGGCTCTTCCTTTGGCCTGGCATCAGCCCCCCGAGTCTTTACCAAAGTACTGGCTCCAGTATTGGCGTTGCTGCAACAATGCGGGATTGCAATCGTGGGCTACCTGGACGATCTCCTACTGAGAGCATCTTCCACCTCAGAATTAGAGGAGGATGTGGCGATCACCATGCAGACCCTGCAAGAATTTGGGTGGCTGTTGAACCTAAAGAAGTCAGTGATTGTGCCGACCCAGCATCTGGAGTACCTAGGTTTGCTATTGGACTCCAGAAAAGCGAGAGTTTTTCTCCCTTCAGACAAATTCCTTCCTCTGAAATGGACACCAGTCTATCCAGCTGGGGTGGAGTGATGGGGATTCAGTCGGCTCAGGACCTCAGAGTCGAAGGAAGAATCAGAGTTGCCGATCAATCTGCTCGAATTGAGAGCGATCAGGCTGTGCCTCCACACATGGTCGATGAGTCTTCAGGGGCGTCTGATCAGGATACAGTCGGACAACGCCACGGCTGTGGCATGCATAAATCACCAAGGGGGAACAAGAAGCTCAACCGCTGCTCAGAAGGGTTGCTCACATACTTCGGTGGGCAGAGAGACACGTGCCGGCCCTGTCGGCCATTTACATCCCGGGGGTGGAAAATTGGCAGGCGGACTATCTGAGTCGTCAGATGCTGGACCCAGGAGGATGGGCATTGCATCCGGAGACATTCAGGCGGCTGTGCCTGAAGTGGGGCACACCAGATGTGGATCTCTTGGCCTCCCGTCTCAATCGGAAGGTACCAAGATTCCTGTCCAGGACAAGACCTCCATGGGCAGACGCGCTGGTGGCTCCGTGGGATCAGTACCAGCTGATCTACGCCCTTCCTCCACTGAAACTGTTGCTATGTCTGCTTTGCAGAGTGGAAGCCGAGGGGATTCCTATAATCCTGGTTGCCCCAGATTGGCCTCAGTGGCCCTGGTGCGTCTGGTGGCAGACGCTCCCAGGCGACTGCCGCTGCAAGAGGACCTCCTATCTCAAGGTCCAATCTTTCACCCTGCTTTACCATCACTGGCTTTAACGGCATGGTTATTGAGAGCCAGGTGCTGAGGAACTGGGGTCTGTCGGACTTAGTGATTTCAACTATGTTGAGGTCGCGGAAATCTTCTTAACGGAAGATATACCATCGTATCTGGAAGGCCTACATCTCCATGTGTGAGGAGAAAGGATGGTATCCGCGCTCCTTTTCTATATCCAGGATCCTGCTGTTTGTTCAGCAAGGAGTAGTCCAGAAGTTGGCCTTAAGCACCATTAAGGGGCAAATTTCAGCCTTGGCTGTCTTTTTTTTCAGCGACCCCTGGCGTCTCACTCATTAGTGAGTACCTTCGTTCAGGGGGTACAACATGTAGTCCCTCCGGTGCACCCACTGCTACCCCCATAGGATTTGAACCCTGTGTTGGCAATTCAAAAGCCGCCGTTTGAAAACATCAGAGAGATTCCCCTGTTGACTTTCCCAGAAAGTGGTCTTTCTAGTGGCCGTCACATCGGCCAGGACGGTTTTGGAATTGGCAGCCTTGTCATGCAAGTTGCCTTATCTGGTCATTCACAGGGATAAGGTGGTGTTGCGTCCACAACCGTCCTTTCTACCGAAGGTGGTTTCGGCCTTTCATATCAATGAGGACATTGTATTACCATTGTTGTGTCCTAAGACGAAGCACCCAAAAGAGGTGGCCCTTCATGCTCTTGATGTGGTTAGGGCTCTGAAGGTGTACTTGTCTGCCATGGCTCCCTTTCGGAAGTCGGACTCACTGTTTGTTTCGGTGGCTGGTCCAAAGAAGGGTACGGCGGTCTCGTCGGCCACCATTTCCAGGTAGATCAGACAGATTGTAGTCCAAGCCTACGCCTTGAAGGGGCAGGTGCCCCCCTTTCCAGTCACGGCCCACTCTATAAGAGCAATCGGAACATCTTGGGCCTTCTGACACCAAGCGTCTATCGCTCAGATGTGTAAGGCGGCGACCTGGTCTTCTGTCCATACTTTTACCAAGTTCTACAAGGTAGACGTCAGTGCATCGGCTGATGCCTGTTTTGGCCGCAAAGTTTTGCAGGCGGCCGTGTAGTTGCAATTATATGTGCAATTGTGATTTTTTTTTTTTCCTGGTTTTTCGATAAAAAAACAGTACTGTTTTGTTAATGCACTGTTGCATTACTTCTGCAATGTTGTAGTCTTGGGTATCACTCCTGTTGAGGATACCCAGTTATATGGTGGTGTTTTTCCACACACTGCTGTTTTTTGTGGGTTTAGTTTCACTATTTCCCACTTGCCATGGTGGATTAAGTTTTTATGCTGTTTTTCCCACCCCTCGTTTGGCACTGCTTGGGGACGTCCCATTTAGTTACAGAGAGGAGCTGTATTGGTCGGTGAATATAAGAGAAAATAGGATTTTTGTACTCGCCGTAAAATTTTTTTCTCTAATTCGACCGACACAGCACCCACCCCTCCTTTTCTCTACGTTATACTGCCTGTTGATGTACTGAAGCTGCTGGGGCAGCAGGGAGGGTCGTTAGCACAGGGTCCACCCCGTGTGGGCGGTACTGACAATTCTGGGTATTAATACAATTTTGCCTAGTTTCTCCTAGTGGCAGGCTAACAAACCCATTTAGTTAGAGAGGAGCTGTGTCGGTCAGTGAATTACAGAGAAAAGGATTTTACGGTGAGTACAAAAATCCTATATTTTTTTTCTCTTAACCCTGCTGTTCATTATCTAGCCAGAGGGCTGTCTGACCATCAGTGTAATTAACCCTATCCGTGCATTCTTCTAAATTACCCACTCATTGGAAACGTAATCCTTATTGGTTAGTAACACGGATCGAATAAGATCACAAATTCGAAATTTCCTAATTGAAAACCAATACTTGACCCCCTCTACTGTTGTCTGGGACACCTTAGAAGCGTATATCAGAAGATTGAGTATTCAAGAGAGATCCTCTTAAGTCCTCCAGTAGACAAATGGGCAGCCTATCAATGACATTTATCAGTGCTTCCACAGCAGGACTCTGCGCTAAGTGTCTCTTACAGCCTAGAGCCTGCACTGACAGTTCCTCCTCCCTCCTCACTTGCAATGATGGTAGAGGAGAGAGATGATCTGCTCCTTCTCCTCCTGTCCCTCTTCCCCTGTGTGTGCACGCATGAAGTGTGATTGATCAAATTCAGCTGTTTGTCTTCACACATTTCACAGTGCACACAAGAGGAGAGGGGCAGGAGGGGGAAGGATCAGATCAGCTTTCTTCTCTCCCATCAGTGCAAGTGAGGAGGGAGGGGGGACTGTCAGTGCAGGCTCTGGCCTGTATGAGAGATGCTCCCAGCTCAGAGCCCTGCAGACAGCATCCCCATTGGGGCCTCTCTACAGTGCCCCCCCCCCTACAGGAACACCAGGGCCAGTCACACGTGCGATCTTTGTAACCCTGGTAGTTCCGCCACTGCCCCCAGATCAGTCTGTCCCCTAGTACAATTCCCCCAGGTCAGTCAGACTGACCTAGCTGGATCATACTGGGGGCACATACTGATGTGGGAGTATTATACTGGGAAATGGGGGGACTGTACTGGGGGACAGGCTGACATGGGGGTTTTATGTTAGGGCACAGGCTGGAATGTCAGTGTGCTCAAAAGCAATCTAACCTCCCACCCAGATCAGTCTGTCCCAGTGTGCACAGCCACAATCCTGAACACCACCCCTTTCCCCACCCAGATGGGCCTGCCACAGTGTGCATAGCCACAACTCCCCTCCCTACCCCAATCCCCCCAAGATCAGGCTGTCGGTGTACACAGAAATAATCCAACCCCCCCAGATCAGCCTGTCAGTGTGCACAGCCTCAATGCCCCCCACCCAGATCGGCCTGTCGCAGTGTGCACAATCACTCCCCCCATCCCTATTTACATACCTAAGTGGCATGTGGAATTTCTTTTCTCCCGGGCTCTTGCAGGTGCAGTTAGAGTGGCATCATTGCCTCACCCCCTCACCCTGATGCTGATCCCACCCACACACAGCTGCAGGCTGCTCCTGGAAAGCAGTAGCATCTGTGTATGACTGGAAGGAAAGTCGCACAATCCTGTGACGAGAAGCACAACTTACACAGGACACTCGTGCAGGCTGCTGGCTTCATGAGGAGCTTGTGCCTGTGTAGATTCTTCGCCCCTGCTTCCCTCTCCCTTGTCTACTCTTATGTAGAGATGTGTAGCGCAGCAAGGGTTCTGAACGGCTGCTGACAAAGCAGAGAAGCCAGCATGTGACCAGCGCAGGATGCGGAACTCCGGCTTTAAAAAAGACCTAGCAGCCAGCAGGGCACGTTTCAGTGCTTTGGGCCCCCCCAACAGTGATTGGGCTCAGGGCAGCTGCCCCGTTTGCACCCCACGTTTAAAGATGACCCTGTATATATGTACTTCAAATACCACTACTGAAAAGAAATGGATAGAAACACAATTATATTGTTCTGTACAACATCAACAGGCTAAAAATAAAGTTTTTTTTTTTCCTCTCAAACTTTTTTTTTGAAGAGTCTCAACAACCATCCTCTTTTATATACACAGGATAGCTCTATCCTCAATACGGGTTGCCACAGACACCAACTCTGTTTTACAAGGGTTCCACTCCTTTTTCACCAGTGTGTAATCATCAAGGGTTTCTTATGCTGAAGACAAGCTAACTGACTTCCTTGTTAATATTCAACATAAGAGCGTAGAAAGTAAGCAATTAAATGCTCCTATTAACCTGGAGGAACTACAGCTAGTGACCACCACATTTCCCAGTTTGTAAAGCCCCGGGTAGCGATGGGTTACCAATACAACTCGATCAAAAATTCTAAGATATACTTTTGCCTGGATTACTTGCCACAATACGAACTACAAAAGACCAGGGTTCTTTCATCTTCCATGTATGAAGCCATAATAGTGGTCCTCCTGAAACCAGGGAAGGATCCTGCGCAATCAGTCCTATCGCTCTATTTCGCTCTTAACTACTGATATAAAAATTCTCACCAAGGTTCTTGCAATGCGACTCTCTGAGGTAATAGCCTCGCTTATTCACCATAATCAATCGGGATTCATCCACAATCTGTCAACAGTGAAAACCTTTGTAGATTATATCTGAATATGCAACTCCCTATGGGCAACGGGGGCAATATTATCACTTTATGCCATTAAGGCATTTGATAGTGTGGAGTGGCAGTTCCTATGGCAGTTCCTATGGAAAGTGTTCGACAAATTCAAATTGGGGGAAACTATTATCTCAGGGCTCAAATTACCATACAAAGCTCCCACTACTCGACAATGCCTTATCCTCTTCCTTGGAGTTAAATAGAGGAACAAGACAGGGGTACCTCTTACCCCATTACTGTTTGCCCTGGCAATTAAATCTTTGGCAGCGACTATCAGAGGGGACCCCAATATAGTTGGATTCAGGCAGGGAGAAACAGAGGAAAAACTGTCTTTATATGCCAGTGATGCCCTCCTTTTTTTCTGGGTGATACCTCCAGCTCTGTCTCAAACCTTATGATGCTTATTCATAAATTTGTGTCCTCCCGTGTCATGCTAAATTGTGACGTCTACTCTTTTACCCTTCGATCCTCTAGGTATCCCCCACCTCAAATAGTGGCATAGATCAATGTAGTGGACACATTAGGACACAATTAACTGCTAGCTGTATAAAACTACCATTATCGAAGTTGGGAGATGCAATCTAATAAAAATGATATTGGGTCCTCAACTTGTACGCCCTCCATAATGCCCCTATTTGGATCCCTATCCTTGTTTTAAAAAAATGTAATGCCATGTTTTGCGCAGTAATATGGAGAAAACAAACTCCTATTAAACTTGAAACACTACGGCAGGCATGTCCAAAGTCCGGCCTGTGGGCCAATCGTGGCCCGAATTCCAGTTTAATACACCCCCCCTGATTTGAATATATATATCTTTTGAGACACCCAGGGCTACAAAAGGTACAGTGCCTTGCGAAAGTATTCGGCCCCCTTGCCCTTTTCAACCTTTTGCCACATTTCAGGCTTCAAACATAGATATAAAATTTAAATTTTTTGTGAAGAATCACCAACAGTGGGACACAATTGTGAAGTGGAATGAAATCTATTGGATAATTTAAACTTTTTTAGCAAATAAAAAACTGAAAAGTGGTGCGTGTAAAATTATTTGGCCCCTTTACTTTCAGTGCAGCAAACTCACTCCAGAAGTTCAGCGAGGATCTCTGAATGATCCAATGTTGTCCTAAATGACCGATGGTGATAAATAGAATCCACCTGTGTGTAATCAAGTCTCTGTATAAATGCACCTGCTCTGTGATAGTCTCAGGGTTCTGTTGAAAGCGCAGAGAGCATCATGAAGACCAAGGAACACACCAGGCAGGTCCGTAATACTGTTGTGGAGAAGTTTAAAGCCGGATTTGGATACAAAAAGATTTCCCAAGCTTTAAACATCCCAAGAAGCACTGTGCAAGCGATCATTTTGAAATGAAAGGAGTATCAGACCACTGCAAATCTACCAAGACCTGGCCGTCCCTCTAAACTTTCAGCTCAGACAAGCAGAAGACTGATCAGAGATGCAGCCAAGAGGCCCATGATCACTCTGGATGAACTGCAGAGAACTACAGCTGAGGTGGGAGAGTCTGTCCATAGGACAACAATCAGTCGTACACTGCACAAATCTGGCCTTTATGGAAGAGTGGCATAAAGAAAGCCATTTCTCAAAGATATCCATAAAAAGTCTCGTCTAAAGTTTGCCACAAGCCACCTGGGAGACACACCAAACATGTGGAAGAAGGTGCTCTGGTCAGATGAAACCAAAATCAAACTTTTTGCCCACAATGCAAAACGATATGTTTGGCGTAAAAGCAACAAAGCTCATCACCCTCAACACACCATCCCCACTGTCAAACATGGTGGTGGCAGCATCATGGTTTGGGCCTGCTTTTCTTCAGCAGGGACAGGAAAGATGGTTAAAATTGAGGGCAAGATGGATGCAGCCGAATACAGGACCATTCTGGATGAAAACCTGTTGGAGTCTGCAAAAGACCTGAAACTGGGATGGAGATTTATCTTCCAACAAGACAATGATCCCAAACATACAGCAAAATCTACAAAGGAATGGTTCACAAATAAGCGTATCCAGATGTTAGAATGGCCAAGTCAAAGTCCAGACCTGAATGCAATCGAGAATCTGTGTAAAGAGCTGAAAACTGCTGTTCACAAACGCTCTCCATCCAACCTCACTGAGCTCGAGCTGTTTTGCAAGGAAGAATGGGCAAGAATTTCAGTTTCCCGATGTGCAAAACTGATAGACACATACCCCAAGCGACTTGCAGCTGTAATCGCAGCAAAAGGTGGCTCTACAAAGTATTAACGCAAGGGGGCCGAATAATTTTGCACGCCCCACTTTTCATTTTTTTTTATTAGTTAAAAAAAGTTTCAAAAATTCCACTTCACAATTGTCCCACTTGTTGGCGATTCTTCACAAAAAATAAAAATTTTATATCCTTGTTTGAAGCCTGAAATGTGGCAAAAGGTTGAAAAGTTCAAGGGGGCCGAATACTTTCGCAAGGCACTGTATATATCGTATTTATCGGTGCTGCTTCGGACAGGGTGTGACGAGTGCTGTCAGAGTACATACAGGAGAATCTCCTGTTTACTCTACGGCATCTGTAATAGGAAGTTCAGTCTCCTGGGCTGCAATTGGATGACTGTTGTGTCTCTTATAGGAGGTGGGACTTTGTATTAAAGAGGCCGCCGAATAAACAGGAGATGCTCCTGTATGTAATCTGTTAGCGCTCATCCGGCCCCCCCTCCCTGTCCCCTTTGAGGCTGCAGATGGGCATCGATTAGGCTGCACTCATGGCAATGGTGAGATTTCATTCATGGCAAAGATGAGGCTTCAGATGGGCACTGATTAGGCTGCATTAATGGGCACTGACCTATATTTTGCTTCACAGTTCCTCAATTAAATTTTTTTAATTTTTTCCTGAAAATACCCTCTTAAAGTGAAGGTGCGTGTTATACACCAATGAATACTTAGTCCTGAGCGGCGCTCTGCGATTCGTTGAGGGCCACAAGAGATGTGTATATATATATATATCAGGCAAAATGGTCGGCCCACACTCGTATTCACTTCATCAAATCTGGCCTCTTTGAAAAAAAGTTAGGACACCCCTGCACTATGGGAGCCAAAAGATGCGACGGGCTGGCAATACCTAATCCATTCTTACTACATGGCTGCGCTACTACAGCACCTCACAGCCTGGCATCCCAATTTTCACCATCCCATTAAGCACATCCTAGCAAACATGCTATCCAACAACAATCAGATTGTCTGGACACTGGGGAATTTACAGCTCAATATCTCAATACCCTACTTTAGCCTTAATACTGTAGATAAAATCTGGTGTAAAGCTAAACAACATTTCTGCTATTTGGGTTTTACCACTTTCACTTGCATTTTTTAGTAATAGTAACTACTCTGAACTTCAGAAACAGCAGGACTTCACTGCCTGGTCCAGATATGGTCTTGCCTACATTCCACAACTCTACCATTGTTGACTATTAAACAGCTTCCAGACACTGAGGGAGGAATATGGTTTACTGAATCACATATTCTATCAATACTTCCAATTCAGGCATGCCATTTCCTTCCAATCCAAGTTGTCTACATGGGTATTGGTTAACCAGTTCCCGACCAGCGCATGCCAATGTACATCGGCAGAATGGCACGGGCAGGCATATTGGTGTACCGGTACGTCCAATCTTTAATGCCGCCCTGCCATCGCGAGCGCATGCTGGTCGGGACCCCCGTGAGTCCGGTCACGGGTCCCGCGGACTCAATCGCCGTGGGCATACCTGCGATCGTCTCACAGGGCGGCTGAACGGAGAGATGCCGTTGTAAACAGCATCTCCCTGTTCTGCCTAGCAACTAGTGACGCTGATCTCTGCTCCATGTGATTGGAGCAGAGATCAGTGTTCACTAAATGAAAGCCCAAACACCAACAGTTAGTAACACACCCCTACACTGCCACCCACTGGTTAACCCCTTCACTGACAGTGTCATTTACTCAGGAATCACTGCATTTATATAGCAGTGATTGCTGTATAAATGACAATGGTCCCAAAAATGTCCGATGTGTCCGCCAAAATGTCGCAGTCACAATAAAAATTCACTGATCGCCGACATTACTAGTAAAAAAAAAATATTAATAAAAATGCCATAAGACTATCCCCTATTTTGTAAACACTATAACTTTTGCGCAAACCAATCAATCGCTTACTGCGATTTTTTTTTTTTTTTTTTTTTTTTTTTTTACCAAAAATATGTAGAATACGTATTGGCCTAAACTGAGGGGAAAAAATGTTTTTTTATATATATATATTTTTGGGGGATATTTATTATAACAAAGTAAAAAATAATGCGTTTTTTCTAAATTGTTGCTCTGTTTTTGTTTATAGCGCAAAAAATAAAAACCGCAGAGGTGATCAAATACCACTAAAGGAAAGCTCTATTTGTGGGGGAAAAAAGGACGTCAATTTTGTTTGGGAGCCATGTCGCACAACCGCACAATTTCAGTTAAAGCGACGCAGTGCAGAATCGCAAAAAGTGGTCTGGTCTTTGGCCAGCAAAATGGTCCGGGCTGAAGTGGTTAAACCTAAGATACTTATAAAAGCTTGTAACGTCACCTTCTAGAAAAGAACACATTTCATCCTTGTACAGTTCCTTTATGTGCCAGGTTTACAAAGCCATGTCTCCCGTGGAAAAATCAATGTTTAGAAGATTTAGGACATATTTCAGATGAGGCATGGTCCACTATACTCGACAATGTACTTACGGTTTCTTTATCAGCCCAGAAGCTCACTCAGCTTTTCATCCTGCACCACGCATATCGTGCACCTCCATAAACATAACATGCCATAGAAGGGATACGATATCAGAGATGTGCGGTGGACAATGGCACTCTCATTCATATGTTATGAAAATGTCCAAAATTGGTGAGATACTGGACACAGGTGATCGGATCTATTAACAGGATATGGAATCTTACTCTTATGCTAGATCTTAAACTCTGCTTGCATATGAAACAAAAACTCTGCATACTGGGCTGATTAAATGAGGAGATGTATACACCACATACATAGCTTTTATTAGTCCTATTCATTGCTTGGAAACCTATAGCACAGAAATGGCGCTCTACAACACCGCCTTCTCATAAAGAATGGGATACCGCTGTCAATGCCACTCTAAGGGAGAAACTAGTTTACCAGCACAGAGGTATAATCACAATTGTTATACAATTATACAATTATAGGATGCTTGGCTAGTTACACCTGGACTGGCTCCATTACAATTAGTACAAAATAGAATTCCTGGTGGAAGAGTTGCCTTTGGTTTGGTGTAACACTGTTATAGGAGACATAGTTCAATTTAGTCTGGGATACTAATCCTTAGATCTTTCAAGTTCTATCTCTTTGATCCCCTCTTGCCTTTGTGTTTGGGGAACAGGGGAGAGCAAGAGATTTAGGTTTACATGCATGCCCCCTACATTTCTAAATTTTCTAGAGATCTGTATATTGATTTTACTCCTGTTACGTACCTGGGATGTGAGCCTGCCATGCAGAGGAAGGCCTCTCATTTAACTCCGGCTCGCGGACCACTGGTAGTGATACAGCAGCCACAGGAGCACGGTGGGGTATGAGTGCCTGTAAACAGTTCAATAGTCCCTGTAGTAGCAGTGATCAGCAGGCAGGTAGTGGATGAGCTCACACGATGCTTGACTGGTGGCAGGCTTGGATTTACCACAGAGCAGTACCAGATGCAGGCTTGCAGGGCTGGGAGCTGTAGCAGGCTGTATGAGTGAGATGCAGGGTCAGACAGGCCGGGTCTGTAATAATCAGGCAGATCAGGCATAGACGGTAGGCAGGAGAGAGGTCAGGTCACAAGCCGAGTAGTACCTGAAGATCAGCAGGCAGGATCAGAGTCAAAGGGAAGCCGGGATCAGAACAGGCAGCAGGCAATCACAGGTAACGACAAGCTGGATCAGATTCAGAGGTCACGCAGGAAACAGGATACAGGATACAACACAGAAGCTGCCGACCAAACAGCAATGAACCTCTGTAGGAGCCCTGTTTAAATAGCCCGCCTGACTTCAGTATTAGTGACAGGTGTGTGTCTTAAAGTGCTAGTACCCATGCGTGCGCGCCGGGATCTTACATGGAAAGCCTGTCTTCCCTGAGAACTCCATTACTTTGTTTTTTGTTGCTTTGAGCGTGTAGTACTTGGAAGTACTTACAACTCTGCATTCCGATCAAATCTTTAATGCACATTGTTTTATTGCAACCATATTGTTTGCTATGTATAATTCTGTGAACCGTCAACATGTATGGTCCCTCGATCATTTGTTTTGTTTGTATGAAAATCTTAATCAAAATATTCTGATTAAAAAAAAAGAGTAAAAAATGACTGTTAAACTTTTAGAATTTAGGTAAAGCTGACCACTTTATGACTTAAATTTAGAGGCTTCTCCTTAAAACAAAATAGAAATCAAAAATATAACTATGTATTGTTTTAGGGTCCTTTTAAATTTGCAAATTGCAATTTCAGGAAGAGCATCAGGGTTACCAAAATCAAGACAACAGGGTGGAGTAAGATATCTAGGACATTTGTTGCTCTAGGACTGTTCATTCTCACCAGGAAACATTAGTATCTTTAATTCTGGAATAGTTGGATTAATCTATTCTGATCTCAAGATCACCCAGATCATCCACTCTGCTCCTCCCTAAATCAATCTCCAGCTCCCTTGTTACCTCCTCCCTTGCTCAATATCAGGACTGCTCCAGAACCTCTGGAACTCCCTACCTCTTTATTTCCTGTTTAGCACCTACCCTGTTCACCTATAAGCGATACCTGAAAACACCACCTCTTCCCTTTAGTTTGCATACTCTATGGGCAGGGCCTTCCTATTCCTAATGCATTGAACTGTCTTGTAGTTTGTGCTGTCTTTTATATTGTAATGCACTGCACAGGTTGTTTGGGATAAATCTAAATATTGTATGATAAAAATTAGTAAAGTCTATGGTAACTTATTACTTAGCATCACAATTAAAATCTCATCCTGTTGTCCAAAGGCTAACAGCCAAGCATTTAACTCTACTCCAAATTCCAAAGGAAGTTTCTGTAGGTTTATGAGGGGTGTTAGGTTAACTATCAAAACTTTTCTCATGGTAATAGGGGTATGTCCCTGTGTTCCTGCTATATGATTGCCAAGGACAAGAGAAGATGTACAATAGACTCCCCAAGGTAATTGCTGCACAATTTAACCCGTATGCAGAATACAGGGCATCACTAGACATTTGAAACCAGCTCCAATACCCTTGACCCAAGTATTTTAGATAAGATTGGGACAATTCTGCATCCGTTAGACATAACTTTGTGCCAGCATTGCTGTCTGATGATCCTGTCCTGTTTTTCTTAAATACACAGCACCTTCCTTTCTCCAGCACACATCCATGTCAATCATCTGAGGTTAAGACCCATAAACCATCAGATCACGATGGACTCAGGTGTAGCACGGTAGCGTCTGATAGGATACTACCCAGATTGACTGTGTAATATGCATGACTTTCAACCCCTGCAACCGGAATCTGGGATGAAACCACGCAAGGAGGGTTTTAACAGCCATGGAACTAAACCCCCCACCAATCCATATTGCTCACAAACTTGGATACTACCCTACCTGCCTGTTTTATTAAAATGAGTGGAAACTGTCCTGCTGGAGAAGAGGTAATCATTACTCTGAGGTCCTGGAACAGTTCTGAGTGTACCTGAGTGCAAGGCAGAGCAAGCTGGATTTCTTCATGTACCTTGGATAATCCTGCTATCACATTTACATAGATAGTTATAGTTGGTAAGGCTGAAAAAAGACAAAACTTCAACCTGTGTATGTGTATCTGTGCATAATTTCCCATTAAAAATATCATACTCCCCGCAGCCACCACCAGTTGTGGGAGACACTTCCACATCCTTATTGCCCTAACAGTGAAGAACCCCCTACGAAGTTTAAGGTTAAACTACTTCTCCAGTCTTGTGTGGCCCCCTGTCACTGACTAGAACTGAATAGTTTATATCCTATGTTTGGTCCCCATTGAGATATTTGTAGATAACTATCATGTCCCCTCTCAAGCGTTTCATCTCCAGCGAGAATAAATTTAGTGTTTGCAGGCATTCCTGGTAATTGAGGTCCTCCCGTCCCCTTATTAGTTTTGTTGGCCTTCTTTGAATTCTCTTCAGCTCCAGCACATCCCTTCGGAGGACTGGTGATGAAAACTGGATGGCAAACTCCAGATGAGGCCTAACCAGAGTTTTATAAAGTGGCAGAATTATATTTTTTTCCCTGGAATACATCCCTTTTTTTTAGCATGCTAATGTTCTGCCTGCTTTGGTAGCTGCAGTTTGGCACTGCATGCTGTTGCTCAATCTGTCATCTATAAGCACCCCTAGATCCTTCTCCATCCTAGTGCATCCCAAGTGCATTACTTTACATTTCTGCACATTAAACCTTATTTGTCTGCCCACTCCTTTATTATATTCAGGTCTCTTTCTGCTAAATTTTTTTGTCCTGAAGTGAGTCTATTACTCTGCTTATCTTTGTGTCATCCGCAAAAACGGAGACTGAACTAGTTAACCCATACGCTGTATCATTTATAAAATGTTAAATAGAATTGGTCCTAAGAAAGAACCTTGGGGTACCCCATTCGCCACTCCAGACCAGTCTGAGTACATGTTATTTATTACTACCCTTTGGACCCGTCCCTGTAACCAGTTTTTTACCCAAGCACGGACCCTATGGTCCAAGCCTGCACACCTCAGCTTGTAAATTAAGCGTTATGGGGAACTGTATCAAATGCTTTTGGAACGTCCAGATACACCGCATCCACAGGCCTCCCTCTATCTAGATGGCTGCTCACTTCCTCGTAGAATGTTAGCAGATTGGTCTGGCAGGAACATTCTCTCATAAAACCATGCTGATTTCCACTAATGATATTCTTCTCCTCAGTAAAACTTTGGATATAATCGCTAATCATCCCCTCCAATAATTTACCCACTATTGATGTTAGTCTGACTAACCTATAATTCCCAGGTTAATGTGTCTGCCCTTTTTTGAATATTGGTACCACGTTGGCTTTTCTCCAATCAGCTGGTACCAATCCTGTCATTATGCTGTCTAAAAAGATTGGGTAATGGCCTGGCTATAACTTGACTGAGCTCTCTGAGGACTCTCGGGTGAAAGCCATCTGGTCCTGGTGATTTATTTGTGTTAAGTTTATTAAGTCTTTCATTGACTCCGGCCTCTGTTAGCCACGTCGGTATGTCAAGTGTTGTGTTACTAACATTACAGTCACTGTTGGTAAACCCTTCTTTTTCTTGCGTAAAAACTGTGGCAAAGTGTTTAGTACATTTGCCTTCTCTGTGTCATCTGTAACCATTCTTCCATCCTTGTCTTTTAAGTGTGCAATGTGCTTAGGTTTTCTTTTTGCTGATAATATATCTGAAAAAAATTTGAGTTATTTTTACTCTCTGTCTCACGTAATCCTTTTTTGCCGTCCTGATTGTGATTTTACATTTCTTATTGCATTCCTTGTAGTGCTGGAATGCTGATGGTGACCCATTCCCTTTATATTTTTTAAAGGCGTTACTTTTCTTCTTCTATATTTATTTCCCTTTGGAATGCACTGTTTGATACCTTTGTTCAATATGCTCCTAAAGCATTCCCATTTCTCTTCTGTCTTCAATGATTCCAGAATTTGGTCCCACTTAATGTCATGTAGCGATGACTGTAGTTCATGACTTGTTTGAAATTTTGTGGTTATGTACTACCCATATGTACTACCCATATGTACTACCCATATGCCAAATTTTCCTGTGATTTAAGCTAAACGTGATTATCCTATTATTGCTAGATCCTAAGTTGTCACGTATCTCCATCTGAGATCAGACTTGGATTGTTCAAAATAATAGATTTAACAGGGCATTCTTTCTAGTTGGGAAATCCACCAAATGGGACATGAAGTTGTTCTGTAAAACATTCATGAAATGAAGTTCCCCATTATGATTACATTTCCCTGCCATTTTTCATTGTGATAGTAATTCCAACTCCTCCTCCATGTTGGGTGGCCTATAGCATACCCCCACTATTAATTTCCCACTTTCTCTCTTTGAAGTTCTACCCATACTGATTCCACTTCCCCCTAGTCCCACACATAATGTCAAGCCTCTCTACCACCCTTACGTCACTTTTGCCATATAGATTTCCTCTGAGTTTTTGTTTCATTACCTCAAACAGTGAGGCAGTTGCATCGATGTGAGCATGCTGTTGTAGGTTTTCTAGGCTATTATTTATATCTAGCTGCACTTTAACCCCTTCCCCTACATGTTGTGTCAGACCACCTAACTTGTTTCTGTGTACCTCCAGATCCATTGTTTTTAGGGTGCCCAGTGCCACGCCTCCTGCTCCTAAGGCTCCACTATGCCTCTTTTCCCTAGTATGGGAGTATTCTGAATGAAGGCTGCACACCCTTTAATCTCTATCAATCCAGAAACCATATAATCCTCCACACAGATAAACACTGCACTGGGGTGCAAGGCTTACAAGGAGACAGGAATATCTTTGCAGAAATGAGATGCTGATCTTGCAGGAACACTGAGGTAACAATATGAGAAACGCTAAGATGCTCTGGGATTCTAGGGCAGGAAAGACACCTCTGGGTACTATCTGAGGGGAACACAGCAGGCCCGCACATACAAAGGAGGTGTGGGCCCCTGGAATAGGGCCAATGTACAGAGTCTAAGGAACTGCCTTGTCTTCCCCAGAGCTCCTGAGGGTGGAGATAGCTTGTGCTACAGACATTTCCCAGGTTGAGGTCCTTGGACTCACCCAAGCAGGCAGCCTCTGTAGACTAAGGACTGATGAATAAAAATTCCTTGCCACAATGAGACTCAGGGATCACTGGGTAGTAGAGAGTACAGTTTAAGCTGACAGGTGTGTATTGAAACGCATACTTACCGGGGACAGATACAAAGACGCACCAAAAATCTACGATCAAATAACCACGTAAACAGACAAACGGGAATCTCTAGGAACAGGTTGAGATGCACGGAGACGCTGGGCAGGAATCAGGCTTAAAATACACTGAGGTAGCTTGCTAGGAACACTAAGATGCAAAGTCCAAGGCAATGAGCCAAGCTAGAATGAAAAGACTCTTTTTGGGCATGTAGCTAATTGAATTAACAGTCAGAGGTTAACCAGTCTTGAACAAAAGTCTTGTGGGATAACCAGTATCAGCAGAACCTTAAAAGTTCATGGAACTGCATATACCAGCATGGCTGCTGATCTTTGGGCATAGATGAAACTGATCTGCTGCAGTTTTGTGACACAGACCTAATTTAAAATCTTAATACCCAAACACACTAACATAGATTTAGAATATTGCAGATCTCGTACATTTAAGATCCTAACTACACAACATGCAAGTACCAAATACAGCAATATACAAACTTGAAGAAAAGTACCGGCTAGCTAATGGTGATTCAGTAGCATTGCTAGGTGGGGGCTGGGGGTGTGGTGATCTGCGCCTTGCTCTGTGTCAGTGGAGCAGACTAAAGCCGCCGGCGCCTCCTCCTTTCTGTTTACATCCAATGAGGAGGAGGAGCCAGAGGGACACACACCGCTATGGACCATGGTCCATGGACGCGCTGTTCTGAGGTCTGTACTGTACACTTTATTATAAGTAGATGAACACCCTAGAGAATAAAATGGTGGTTAATTGCAATTTTTTTTGTTACACTGTATTTGCGTAGCGGTCTTACAAGTGCATTTTTTGGGAAAAAATTAACTTTTTTGAATAAAAAAATTAGACAACAGTAAAGTTAGCCCAATTGTTTTATATTGTGAAAGATAATGTTGCGCCGCGTAAATTGATACCCAGCATGTCACGCTTCAAAATTGCGCCCTCTCGTCAAATGGCGCCAAACTTTTACCCTTAAAAATCTCCATAGGCGACATTTAAAAAAATTATACAGGTTGCATATTTTGAGTTAGAGGAGGTCTGGGGCTAGAATTACTGCTCTCGCTCTAACGATTGCGGAGGTACCACACGCGTGGTTTGACCACCGTTTTCATATGCGGGAGCTACTCACATATGCGTTCCCTTCTGTGCGCGAGCTCATTGGGACAGTGCACGTTTAAAAAAAAAAATAGTTCGTTTTTATTTTTTCACTATTTTTAAGAAAAAATAAAACTTGGGTGTAAACATCCCTTGTATTAGAAAAAAGCATGACAGGTCCTCTTAAATATGAGATCTGGGGTCAAAAAGTCCTCGATCTCATATTTGGACTTAAATGCAATAAAAACTGCTGTCTTTATGGAGATATCCATCTTTAAACTGCCGACGTATATGTACAGGAGCCGGTCGGCAATTGAAGCCCCATAAAAGTAATTAACCAGATCACTTTTACCTGAAAGCCCTTTGCTGACTTAGTCTGCTTTGCTGGCTTTCACTGCCAGCTCAAGTGCTCCACTTTTAACCTTGTGTGGCCTGTAAGTGAACAGTGTTTTTCACTTTCACTTTCAGATTTTATAAAGACCCGCCAAACTCCATATAGATTCTGAAAGTGCATGAATGCATAAATAAGACAATGCTACTGATTTTGTAGGTTCCATATAGTCATGATAATTTTGCCAATTTTCAATAAAATATTCTAAAACTATTACACAAAATAACTTGCAAAATGACTACATTTCTACTAAATCTTAAAGAAACTGTATTGTGTTAATAACAAATATTTGTAAATTTTAAGCTGACAGGTGTGCATTTTTTTTTTTTAAACCATGACAATCGGCACAAAACTATAAGCGGATTGCCTTAAAAATGTGGAGAGTATAATTTTTTCCCTTACAGCTTTGCATTTGTAAAAGACATCCCCCCACCCCCAAATACATTTTAGCACAGGCCTGATGGAATAAGATGGTAATACTGATTTTGTATATCCTGTGATAGTTGTGCAAATGTTCATCAAAATGTGATTTCTGGAAAAAATTACATTAACTCATGATTAGGAGAGGCAGGGGATCTCAAATGGAAAGCTACACCACATCTCAAAATACATGTCAAAGGAAGATGTATAGCAGGACTTTTGAGGTGTATACTCACAGTAAATCGCACAGTTAAAATAGTTTCTTTCCTAATATCAATAATCTGGTATTTATGAATACATTTTTGTTTCCATCACATCCTGGGATCATGGGACATCCATAAAGCTTTGAATCCCAGAATGCTTTGCATTGCTGCATCACAGAAAAGGAGGTGATGACACTCTGGACCATACCTTCCTCTTTACTATACCACTTTCCACCTATTTTCTGTACAATCTCCTTTAGGTCTACCATCAGCTATGTAGTGCAAGGGCCTGTCTGATTTGATGCAAATTGAATAATTGTTCAGGTGTCTCCTGCTATTCCATAGCTCTAATAAATCTAAAGGAGTTTGTTCAATCAGATTGCATAATGTATGTCCAGCGTTATACAAGGATAAAGACACTCAGCTGTCAGGCCCCATTCACATCTCTATGTAGCAGGAACTGACATTCCCGCATTGGTTTTTTTTTTTATATATATATTTTTTCCGTTTTTGGAGCCTTTTCACTCATCACGCATATGGCAGCCCATTTACTTGAATGGGCTGCCCTACATGCAACAATCCCCCCTGAAGAAGGTCTAGGACATATTTATTTGAGTGGAGCATGGTGCTTTTTTTACTGTGTATTTTGGTGCATTTGCAGCATGTTTCTAAAAGGCAAAGCATGCATTTTTAGTGTGGTTTGCAATGCATTTTGAAACGCATGCATCGAGCCTAATTTCTGTGTAAACAAACCATGTCACAATTCAGGCCCCATTCACACCTATAGCAGCAAGGCCATACATTTTGTGGTTTGTGTTTCCTACGACAAGCATAAGGGCCACCCCTGGATTTCAGCTCATTGGGAAATTTTGGTGTGTGTGGGGGGGGGGGGGGGTTGCACATTTTTTACTGTGTCTTTTGGGCGGTTTGTCACTTATTTCAAGTGGAAAAAAGATTGCTTATGCGCTTAGTGTGCTGTAACGAAGAATGGCACCAAAAGCGTAACTAGTTAATGTGGGTGTATAAAGGTGGCCATACAGTATGCAGTCTGATTGTAGAATCCCTTTTAGAGTTACCAAACATAGGAGGACACACCATCTAGCCAATTAGGCAGGCCCTTGTACTATATAAGTGATGGTAGATCTAAAGGAGATGGCACAATCAGATTGTATAGTGTTGGTGACCTTTACAGAACCCAGGACATATGTCTGTTTTCAGTACTACAGCTCTATCCACATAGGCTGTTATCTGATTGCTCAGTTCCTGCACATTCTGCCAAATGAACAAGTATTTAGTGAGAACAGTCATCCTTGATTGCACTGGAAAAACATGCACTTTAGGAGGTGGGGGGATTGATAATCCCGACGGGGAGGGCAGCTGCAGGGTGTGTGTGTGCTAATTACGTCAGCTGATTAACGCTTTCCTGTGTCTTAACAGATTTTACATCCAAAGGTCTGTCAAGGAAGTATTGGAGAAGTTTGTTTTTATATACAGGATTCTGAATACTGATGTAAGGGCTGTGTAGAATAAATAGAAAGCCTTTTCTTTTCTGCAAAAGAAGTACATTAAAGTAGTAGTAAACCGCAAAAAAATATTTTCCCTGCACAATGTCAAGCTAGCACATTATAAAAAAAAACGTACCTGAAAATGAAGCCCTCCAGCGGCACACTGTCACCACTGACAGGGCTTCCATCTTCAACAGGTCTTCCTTCTCGGTTCATGTGCAGACGCTGTTTGGCCAAGCCGCAACAACGCCACTCCCACACATGCACCATGGCTCTAGATGAACGGCATGCCTTCTATTGAGAGCAGAGTGTTCATGTGCTGGTGATCTCACTGGTGCTGCTAAAGTAAATATCTCCTAAACGGTTTACGTTTTGAAGATATTTACTTTATCTACAGGTAAGCCTTATTATAGGCTTACCTGTAGGTATAAATTTAAAAAAGCCTTTACTTACACTTTAATGCTATATTGGTACATAGGGGAGCAGGAATTTATTGAATAAAAAATGAACTTGGCCTTTAAAACCTCAATGTGAACCATTGTATATATATTTATGGTGTAGAGCCCTCTGACCGATACGGATAAGGATGACAAACAAGGATAACATAAACTCGCTTACTTGAAATGGACCTGAAAGTGTGCCCTGGTCTAACGTACGGTATACCAAAATAAGGGGGCATACCTTAAAATGAAATGAATATGAAATGGTGAAATGAGTACTCACATGAGGAGTATGCTAGAGAAAAGCCCTGATAAGGGGGCGGGTGGGCGGGTATCGCGCACCGGAACCGACGAGGAAGATGGGCGAACGGCGGGTTATATACACGACCGGGCTCCTCCCATAATTTCAGGCCACCATACTAGCCTTTCTATTTATGGTGTAGAGCCCTCTGACCGATACGGATAAGGATGACAAACAAGGATAACATAAACTCGCTTACTTGAAATGGACCTGAAAGTGTGCCCTGGTCTAACGTACGGTATACCAAAATAAGGGGGCAAAAACACTCAGGTAGGGGAAGCATTTTATTGAATCAAGACTGTTACTGGGTGAGTTTGACGAAGGCCTGGGCCATCTCAACTTGCGGATTGGGTATGTAACGGGCAAAACAGGAGGACTTCCATCTACCCAACTTTTTGATAACATGGACCGGGACCCCTTGGCGGGAGGCCGTCGAAGCTGCCCCGATGCGAAATGAATGTCCAGAGTAGTGGGCAGGATTGAGGTGAAGGATGCCCAGGAGTATCCTGACATGTTCCATGAACTGGGCTGCGTTGAGAGGTTTCGTGTGAAAGGGTAGAAGCGGGCCAGTCCCTGGTTGATCGGCCAAAAGGGTCAACAAGCGGGTGACAACAGTGACCGGGCACCAGCGGTTGTAGGTCTTATAGAAGTGAATGTCCGTGCCTGAGCCAAGCTGCTGTGTCTTGGAAACCGCTAAGTGTAGGATGAAGTGGTCCTCGAACCTGACTAGATGGTGCTTGCACAGCATGCGTGCCGAGGGGCTACTGCAGGTAAACTCGCCTGGTCGTAAGAAGCCGTAGAAGGCCAGATGTATGGCTGCTTGCAGGACGACACTAACGTGGAGACCGAAAGGTGAAGAGGCCAGAATATCTGACATGTCCCTGAACACTTCACCTGTGATAGGCAGCCGTTTGGTGCTGGACACCGGCCGACGCTTCTGAATGCCACGCATGAGAGCCCGGACGGCGTGGTAAGTGAACAAGGAGGGCTTAGTAGGGTCCTGGAGGGACGTGAAATGTTGTACCCCGGCCAAGTACAACCGGATCGTATTAAAGGACAATGCTAACTCGGAATGGCAGTAAGAAATGAAGGCAAGGACTTGTTTGACCCGGGAGGACTCTGTGCTGTGAGACGACGCGAAGCGGCTAAAGGCCCTCCAGGCCGATTGATAGGCCTTGCGGGTATTGTTTGAGAGGGAGAGATCAATGAGTTGAGTTGCTGCTGAGAGGTGAGGGGCTAATCCAAGGTCAGTTGAAACCAGTCCGGGATAGCTGCTGATGTTGGTCCGGCTCCGGGCACCTGGTCAAAAAACGAAACAAAGTTAAAGCGGGAGAGGGCATCCGCCGCCTGATTAAATTTACCGGGGACAAAGGAACAATGAAGGTTGAACTGAAACAACAATGAGAGCTGGGTCAGTCGCCGCAGGAAGGACATAATCTGTAGAGACCTGGACCTGCCTTTATTAATGATCTCCGCAGTGGCCAGGTTATCTGTAGAAAAAAACACCGTCTGGCCCGACCAGCTGCGGCCCCACGTGTGTGCAGCGGCTACAATGGGATATAACTCGAACAGGGAGGACGTCTCAGTGAAGCCAGGGATAGCCAGTATCTGGGGAGGCCAGGGGGCTGCGAGCCAGAGGTTGCCAAAGATCGCCGCAAAGCCCGTGGAGGCCGCCGCGTCGGTCACCACCCGAGGTGAAAGGGAGGACACGGAGGGGACGAACAGGGACACTCCATTCCAGGAAGATAGGAATTCCTCCCACATGGCAAGGTCTGCTATAGCTGCGGAATCCAAGCTGAGTACTTGCTCCGGGTCCTGAGAGTGGGACAGTAAGGCTAACAGGCGTGACACGAACGAGCGCCCCTGGGGGATGATGCGCATGGCGAAATTAAGCATGCCAAGAAGGGATTGAAGCTGTCTCTTGGTACAAGTCCTGGCACGGGTGAAGTCCCTCAGGACCGACCTGATGCGGGTCAGTTTATCCGGGGGAAGGCTGGCCTGCATAGTGTTAGTGTCTAGGCTGACCGCGAGAAAGGTGATGGCCTGCGATGGACCCTCCACCTTATGCTCGGCAATGGGGACGTTAAGATTATTGAAGACTGCCCTCAATTTACCCAGATCTCGTGGAGGAGAGCCGGGTGACTCTATCAGCAGGAAGTCATCCAGATAATGAATGACTTCCTGACACTGGGCTACGTGCAGCAAGATCCATGCGAGAGCCTGCGCAAAAGTGTCGAAGAGCCAGGGACTACTCTTGGATCCGAACGTGAGTTTAGTGGCAAAGTAGTACAGCTGCCTCCACTTGATGCCATGCCAGCACCAGAGGGATGGATGGATGGGAAGAAGCTTGAAGGCGTTTGAGATGTCGGCCTTGGAAAGCCAGGTACCTGTGCCTGTTTTAAGAATGGCCTGGATGGCCATGTCCACAGATGCATATTTAAGGGAGAACTACTCAGAGGGGATAAGGGAATTGAGGCTGGGGACCGTAGAGGAATGAGGCGCTGACAAATCATAAACCAATCGAGTTTATTAGAGAACTTGCCCTTGACAAGCCCAATAGGGCTGACTCGCCAGGTGTTAAATGGGGGCTGTACGAAAGGGCCGATGACAAAGTCCTGGTCTAGCTCAGATTGCAGCAGTAGGTCGATGGCTTGTTCATCCGTGGCTGCTGACCGTAGGTTCTGGCATTCGTGCGTGAGGTGAGGGAGAGAGACAAGTCCAGTATGAAAACCTTGCGTGAAGCCCTGGACGAGGTAGGCGGATAGTGAGGGGGTAGGATGACTGGTGAGGTAGACACTAAGCCATGAAATGTTGAGCCGGCTCAGTCAGGACCTCTTGAGCTGCTTGAGCTCGCACATCAGCCGGGGGTGAGCTCTATGACACTGGGTGCACACATGGAGCAGCCTACACTGACTAAAATTGCACGACCCACTGTTGTAATTGTTGCAGATTGGTGCGCCGCCCATGGTTTTGACTGGGCGCCCAAGCTTATCGGTCTGTGGCAGGCGTGCCGGTGCCTGTAGGCCCTGAGCGGTACCCGAGGTAGATGGACTGTCTAAGGCCGGGGCTGCCAGTGAGCTAGCGCACCAAGCCGCAGTATGAGTTGCTGACTGGCAGATCGCACACAGAGGGGACCGTAGCCCCGCGAAGTGGCGGCAGAACAGCTCGGTATCCATGGTGCTCCAGTCCGTAGGTGACTGGAACTGGGAGAGCCTGGCGGCTGCTTTAGCGGAGAAAGAGCGGTGGTAATCATAGAATGAAAACCCGCCGTACTTGTAACCCAGGTCAACTACCACATGGAGGTACCGATCCAGCTCCTCCCTCCTGCCAGGGGAGGCTGAGCAAATGATGTCCCTCATCATGCCGAAAGCCAAGGTAAACTTGGTGATTGAGAGTTTCCTGTCCAGTCTGGAATCCTTGGCTTTGAGGACCACTGACACGTCCCCCCAAGTATACGCTTTGTTCTCTGCCAGCTCGTGAATAGAGATGAGGAGAGAAGCCAAATTGACGTCTTTGCCCTCTAAGATGTCCTTCCTGATGTTAGCTGACACCAGATGGGACGGGTACACTATTGGTGCACATCCGGAGATACCTGCGGGAGAAATAACAACTGGCTCGGATGCTGGTACTGGCAGAGGAACAGCGGGGTGGGTCTCGAGGAGGGCCACTCGACTCTGCAGTTCTGACATTGAGGTTGTGAGGGACGACACCAGGGTGTGAGATTGAGGAGGCGATGGAGCCTAGGGAGGCCTGCTGGGCGCAAGCCTCAACCGCCGCAGGGGGAGGAAACAGGAGCCTGAAAAGCTCGGCCTTTCTGGCTGTTGCTGGAAAGGGCACGCCCCTGCGTCTTAGCTCGGCTGTGAGCCTGGGAATGGTCCACGCTCTGAAGGCCCTTTGGCTGCCATTTTCTGAGACAACAGATGGAGACAATGGAGCCGTGAGGTCCTCGCTGCCAGCCTGGGACATGGTGGCAGAATGCGGGTCTGGCGAGGCTGCTAGCCCTCTGATCCGGGTTTTCTCCTAATATGGACCTATAGGGGTGACATGGATTACAAACTGGTTGGAGACTCCTAAAGAAAAATAAATTTTTCTTCTTTCCTCTTTTTTTTTTTTTTTTTTTTTTAAAGAAGGATGCTTGTGCTGAAGAGCGTTTCCTACCAGATGATAATGCTTACCTAAGGAGGCACCGTCCGACCAGGTGCAGGCTGGACCTACTGAACTCGACTGACCTGAGGAGATGAAGGTGAAGTTTTGTTTGAGACTCCCACCTGACGAACGGCTAGCTAACAGTGGAGGTGAGATTTAGACATGAAACGACACAAATTAAAGAAACAAATGCAATCTTCTCTTCTCTTCCCTTTTCTTTTCCCCTTTTCTCTCCCCTTTCTATTTTTTTTTTTTTTTTTTGTCAACTCCATAGCGAATGAGGCTGACGAGCAAGGGCCCCCCGATAAAATCCAACATTGAAGAATCAACTGGACTAGAAGCGGGAAGCGATGAGTGACCATAAAATGAGTGAATCTGCCATGACAGAGATCCGAATCGCCATGCCACGAACTTGCGACCGAGCACGAAACGGATTCTGGAGCATGTACTGAAATGAGGCCAATCCTGGGGCACGCCGGGACGAATTTGGTCCACGAATGTGACTATTCGTACCGGAACGTGATAGGTGAAATGAAATGAAACCCATGACAAAGACTGGAATCAGAAGACAAGCCCATGAACCTAACAGATGAATCCCGTCTTTGGAGCATGTACTGAAATGAGGCGTAGCAGCTGGGCACACCGGGACGAATCGGTGCATAAATAAATGTAACAGGATTCGAATCGGAGCGTAATAAGTGACAGAAATGATATCCCATGACAGAGACAAGATTCAACGACTGGACTGATGGTAACAACAAAGAATCCGACTCTGGAGCATGTACTGAAATGAGGCGTAGCAGCTGGGCACACCAGAACGAATCGGTGCATGAAAATGCGACAGGATTTGAACTGGAGTGTAATAAGTGACAGAAATGATATCCCATGACAGAAACAGGATTCAACGACTGGACTGTAGGTTACAAAGAATCCGACCCTGGAGCATGTACCAAAATGAGGCGTAGCAGCTGGGCACACCAGGACGAATCGGTGCATAGAAGAATGCGACAGGATTCGAATTGGAGCGTAATAAGTGACAGAAATGGTATGCCATGACAAAGACAAGAATCAAGGACCGTGCGTGATCCTGCGAGTGACTCAGTCTCTGGAACATGTACAGAAATGAGGCCGAACCCTGGGGCACTTCAAAGCGAATCGGTGCACCAGAGGTGCGACAAGATTCGCGCCGGAGCGCGGCTAGTGACAGAAATGACTTGAAACGGTAGAAATGAGTGGGACTGAAATGACTTGAACGAGATAAATGAGATGCATAACACAACTGCATGAATGATGAGACATGTCGAATCTGGAGCAGACCAACCGATGCGTGCGGACTGCTTGCTTTGTCGTAACAAGCAGTCGGCTGTGAGTCGAACGATTCGACCGATGCTAATAGAATGCTCGGGGTGTCGAACGGTTTCGAATGTACCTGCCAACGAATCGCCTGACGTGGCGTGATCGACCGAAGGTGATAACGACTACATCGTAAGTAGAAACAGTGACATGAGTACGAGAGCCACAGTAAAACATTCGAGCGGTTCGTGAGTTCAGGAAATGTTTGCATTGTAATACATGAACTGAAAAAAAGGGGGTGCCGAAGCCCTACCTGCGACAGCCGGCCCGACGTGTAACGACAAATTCGATGGGTAAGACGACACTCCGACGGCGAAACCCACGGACGCTGATGAACGGGAAGATGGTCAAGACGGAGACGAACTCACGAACGGGCTCACTGCGTCTGGTCTAGGATAGTCGGCCCTTGATATCTGACGTATCAGGTATCGCGCACCGGAACCGACGAGGAAGATGGGCGAACGGCGGGTTATATACACGACCGGGCTCCTCCCATAATTTCAGGCCACCATACTGGCCTTTATATATATATATATATATATATATATATATATATATATATATATATATATATATATATATATATATATATTACTCCTAAAGAGGCCAAAACATTTCAAATACCAATGCATTTAAAGTTTTCAGTTACATGCCAAGTCCAGATATCTAGGACTGATAGAAACTTTTGTTGAACAGAAGGTATTTGGTTTGACCTCATTCAACATGTTCCGCATATTGCTTCATCAGGAATAGGGTGCTGAAGTATACAGTAAATCAACACAATAAGTATACCTTTTTATTATACGTGACATGTAATTGCTGAGATGTGGTAGAAGTGCGGAAAAGCTACATCTTCTTCCAAAGAACAAAAATTTCATATTGTATGCAGGTCAGTCATCCATCCCTGTATGCTTGTAATCGCACAGATTTGATCAGTACTGATCACCGTCTGTTGATTCAGAAAAGGAAGCAATTGGTAAATATCAGTAAAAATATAAGGTACTGGAAAAAGTAGTTTTACTTACCCTGATAACCGACAGCTAGCGAACTCCTCTTCTCCTATATGTGGATTGTCTCCCAGACTACTTCCTATCTAATGCAGGGCTATGGATAACCAGACTACAAGGGGGAATTTTTCTTCTGGAGTTCAGATTTAAAAAAAAAAAAAATGTGCCAAGGACAGTTCAACTTGATGAAAAGAGCCAAATGATGCTGAATGTTCTTTTGCCAGGAAATTAGGTGATGTACATTTTGTGAATGGTTTCATATACTAGAAAGGTTTGTTGCGCTAAAATATAAACAACAAATAAATGAAAATAGCTGCTAACATCATAATGCTGGATACAATAGGGGGTAAGAGGTGTAGCGCTAAAAAAATGGTAGTAATAAACAAAAAGTTCATTAATATAAAATTGCTGAGATGTTTAAAACATAGGTTGAAGAGGAAAGACTGTCACCAACACCCGCTATAACTGACTCTTACTGCCAGTGCATTGGATATGCACAATAAATGGATATGATTGGTCAAATCCTCATTTCCTCCTACTCATCAAACGGCCCACTTAATTATAGCAAGAGGTCCTCCTTCCACTGGCCGACCAAATGCAATCATCCCAATCCCAGTAAAAGCGTGACGAAACGGGGGCGTGGCTTGGACATGGCGGAGGAAGGTCGCGTTTAAACTGAGCTCGCGGCCGAGTCCTTTCCCAGCCGATTCATGCAGCTCCTTTGCCCGCAGAATGCTCACTGCCAAGCGGTGTTCATCGCAGTGGAACAGAGGTAACCACAGGCAGACCCCCCGTACCTCACCTCCGGGAGGAATCCAGCGTCTCTTCGGCCGCAGCCAGCCGAGTGCCGAGGACTCCAACATGGCGCAGGCGCATACACTGCACGTGCCAGACCCGGACCACACTACAAGGCCAGTATCTCCGGCGGGCTCTCACAGCCCAGAGATCTTCCCCAACACTACGCATGCCGGCTCGTCAGACTCCGGAGGAGCTCCGCAACTGAGCCAGCCAGGTGGAGCGGATGCTGAGCTGAAAGCCATCCTTAAAGCGCTCCCTACCAAAGCGGAAATAGAAGCGCTGGTGGGTCGCGTGGAAGCGGCCCACCGTAAAGAACTCCAGGTAGTGAAGCAGGAGGTGAAATCGCTATCGGGGAGACTCGCGGCGAATTAATCCACTCTGGCAGCACTAGACAGCAGGGTTGCTGCCCTGGAGGTGCATGAGACTTCTCAGACAGACTGATCGCTTGAGCTCCAACTTTCTATGGAGGACAGGAGCCGCAGGAACAACCTGCGGCTTCGTGGCCCTCCCGAGGCCACGGGGGCGTCCGACCTTGAGGCCACGGTGGTGGACATCTTCCGCAGGGTTGCTGGTGACCAAATACAGGGCCGCCTAGAGTTTGACCGGATCCATAGGGCGCTGGGCCCCAGGTCGGGGGACCCCGCCAGGCCCAGAGATGTGATCTGTTGCCTACATCATTATGCCCATAAGGAAAACATCACACGCAAGGAGTGGGATGTGAGAGACTTGGAACTAGATGGGGTGCCACTAACGATTGTACCTGACATCTCCAGGGCGATCTTGCAGCGGCGGGCGCTCATGAAGCCATTGCTGGACTTGGCCAGAAGTCGGGGGTTCACTTATCTCTGGGGTTTCCCCCTGGCGGTGAATTTCCAGAAAGATCAACGATCATTTGTCCTCCGCTCACCGGAATCTCTGCCGGCCCTATTCACCTTCTGGGAACAGAGCCGATCAATGTCCCTAACTGGCTTGGCTTCCTGCCAAGGCACCAGGGCCGCAAGAATAACCCCGTGCTGAGGGGTGGTTTACCACCCAGACCACAGAGGAGCCGACGACGTTTCTGAGTAAGTGAGGACTGCACCTTCCCCGGACACAGTGACTAACAAAGACGCCATCTCACATGGTCCTGCACGCTTACGCTCTACCACTGACCTCCTGGACCCGCAGGTATGCTATCTCACTGCTCTTCGACTGCTTTGCAGGTTCTCTTCCCGCTCTCCCCCCCTGCCTTCTACTCTCTAGTACCAATGGACGTTACTCACTGCACAGAAGAACACTTTTCGGGCCCCTTGCTTGGGCCCGCAAAGGAAAATGGTGTACAGAGCACACTGCACCCTTGGGTTGGTTTTGACATGCTCGCCGGGGTACCAGCGGTCCAGCGAACAAAGACAATGTTAGGAAAAACTTTGAGTATGATGTTTGTTTGGCCTAACTGGGAAGGGAGACCACATTGTGCATGCTACTGTATAAACAGGTTGTACTGCCGGAGCCTCCATGGGTGGCAGGGTGAGGGGCCATGTATAGCGATTGGCCGCAGCGGTACTGTTTGGACACCTGATCGCGGTGCTCCCCCCTCCCCTTGCCCGAGCTCTGGCCCCGATGCCGGGCACGGTGGGGACCTTTGGTGGGAGCTTGGGGCCTTGGCCCCCTCGGACCGGGGGAACTCGACTGAGGGGCTTCCCTATCTCGGAACGGGGGGGTGCCATGGCCGAACACCGGAGGCTCCATCTTCTTTGGGACACCCGAGGGGTAAACGGGGGTCCTTGGGCTTTGCACGCACCATGGTGGGGGGGGGGGGTGGCCCAGGGGGGGGGGTGACGGCGCTGGGGCCCAGGTTGGGAGCGCGGCCCTGGGGAGGGGCATACATTGTACCTCCATGACAGCACAGGGAGCCCTCGGGTGGTGGGAGCGATGGCCGAATACCTCTGAGGTAGCGGGCAGCTGAACCTGACATGTGAAGATGTAGGGGGGGTGGCTTTTGGATGGAAGCGCCCCTGATATTGGGACACAGCGGGGCCCTAAGTCTGATGAGCGTAATAGGGATGGATGCACATACATTGCGAGTCCGGGGGGATGCACTTAGCTCTGGGTATCATTTGAGCTCTTGCCACAAGGTTTCACCTGTCTGTATATTCTGCATACATGCATGTGTTGGTAGGATTTATTCTGTTCTCCTTAATATGTTGACGATTGCAAATGTTACATAATGCTGAAACACTGTATTAATCACTCATGTGCTGGGTCGGGTGGGTGGGACGGCTGGAGCCCTACACCTTTTTCCAGTCACAGTCCGTCTCCACCCCCAAATAGGTCCGCACTTACCTCCGCTTTAATTGGCGTAGGTACTGTGCCTTTAAAAGTTTACACTTGTACTTTTAGCTAGCGGGTCTCATAGCTGGGACCTGCACTACTTTGCCCCTCTCTTTCATTGTCTTTACCCCCTTCTCGTTCCCTTCCCCTCACCCTCCCCCCTTCACCCTCCCCCTTCTCTCCCATCTCGCATTCAGTAGCCAGGGCGATGGATTCCTTAAAAAATGTATCAATTAATGTTAAGGGTCTGAATACCCCAGAGAAGAGACGTGTATTGATGGATGACCTCCACAAATCACGTGCGGACATCACTTTTATCCAGGAAACACATTTTAGACAGGAGAAATAACCGATTCTTAAAAACAGATTCTTTCCGACTGCTTATCACTCCACTACTCCCTCAGCCAAGTCTAAAGGGGTCTCCGTCCTAATATCAAACAAACTCCCCTGGCAGTGCCAAGCAGCATTGGGAGACCTGGAGGGTCGTTTTATGTTTATTAAGGGTCTGGTGGGAGGTACTCCCTTCACGCTGACCTCCGTTTATGCACTGAACAAGCACCAGAGTGCCTTCATAGCGAGGGTCCTAGATAAGCTTGGGAACTTCACCACGGGTCAGCTGATCCTTGGGGGGGGGGGGGGGGGGGACTTCAATGCCCCGCTGATTCCCTCCTCAGACACATCTTCTGGACTGTCTTCAATTCCTCCACTGCATAGAAAATGCATAGCTAGCTCCCTACACAAGGCCCAATTGGTGGATGTTTGGCGCTTAATGCATTCCGGAGAACGTGACTACACATTTTACTCGAACACCCACAAGCTTTACTCTAGGATCGACTACTTCCTTGTACCTCATAATCAGCTACACTCGGTAAAAAACACCTCCATTGGGAATATCACATGGTCGGACCATGCTCCCATTACCCTAGAACAGTGATGGCGAACCTTGGCACCCCAGATGTTTTGGAATTTAATTTCCCATGATGCTTCACTACACTGCAGGGTGCATGAGAATCATGGGAAATGTAGTTCCAAAACATCTGGGGTGCCAAGGTTCGCCATCACTGCCCTAGAATATATGCTGACAGGGAGACACAGGGCTGGCTCAAAATTTTGGAGGCTGAATGAGAGCCTCATCCAAACCCCTGAACTTGTGGCTGAAGTAACAAGGGCACTGTCCCTGTACTTCCAAGAAAACGCCACCCCAGACTGCGACTTGGGCACTTTATGGGAAGCGCACAAAGCGGTCATCAGGGGGCTTTTGATCAGCCATGGTTCACGGGTGAAGAGGGAGTGCCCGGAACAGCTGTCCAGACTGCTGTCCACCATGTCCTCACTGGAAGAACGCCACAAACACGCCCTTCCCGGTCACTTGAATCTGAACTAGGGACGATTCGCAGGCAGAAAACCGATCTGCTATACTACAGAGCCAAAGCGGCGCTACATACCTGTCAGGTGACAAATGCAGCAAGACCCTAGCTAGAGCGGTGCAAGAACAGAAGCAGACTTCCTACATCCCCCACATTATTAATCCTGACGGCCAAAGAGTCACCCTTCCTGAACAGATATTTGACGAGTTTGGGCAATTCTACTCTAAATTGTATAATTTGACGTGCAACCAGCCCTCCCAAACTGCTATAGTCGACTGCATTGCGACCTCCCAAATGCCCTCCCTGTCTACAAACATACAGGAAGAATTAGAAGCGCCTATTACCATGGAGGAACTCCGCACGGCCATCGGACACCTGAAACCGGGTAAAGCCCCGGGTCCAGACGGATACCCGCTGTCGTACTATAAGACCTTCCTCCACATTTTGGGACCACACATGGTGTCCTCCTTCAATACAATCGGGTCTGACGTGACCTTCCCTAGGGAAATGCTGAAAGCCCATATATCCCTGATTCCCGAGAAAGATAAAGACCCGACTTTATGTAGTAGCTACAGACCCGTATCCCTGCTGAATGTATACTTGAAGTTATTCTCCAAAATCCTAGCGTCCCGTCTAGCGCACCATCTCCAAGCTCTAGTACACCAGGACCAAGTGGGGTTCATACCCAACAGGGAAGCCCGAGACAACACGATAAGAGTCCTCAACCTCCTCCACATAGCTAATAAAAGGAACTCTCCCTGTGTATTCCTGAGCAGGGACGCTGAAAAGGCGTTTGATAGGGTTCATTGGAATTTCATGCTCACAGTACTCAGACATATAGGCCTTGGAGATAGAATGTTCAATTGGATAAAACGAATTTACTCAAACCCCACTGCGCAAGTGAAGGCGAATGGAATTCTCTCACCACCTTTCGCTATCGCTAATGGCACAAGACAGGGGTGTCCCTTATCACCTCTCCTCTTCGCCCTATCGCTGGAGCCATTCCTATGTAAGGTAAGACTGAATTCGGACATCCAGGGACTTGTTGCTGGGGATACGCATTGTAAGATTGCAGCTTACGCAGACGACCTGCTGTTCACCCTATCCAACCCCACGATATCCCTCCCAAGCCTTAAGGAAATTGCCGTACCCCCCGAGTTTCACTCTCCATGCAAATGCATTTCCGCTTTAAATGGACGAGTGAAGCGTTGAAATATCTAGGAACTCTTATCCCACCTGATTTTCAGCGTACTTTTGCTTTGAACTTCCCACCTGTCCTGGCGAGGACTCATGTCCTGCTGGAAAAATGGAATAGCGGATTGCACTCCTGGTTTGGTAGGTGTAACCTAAGCAAGTCCACACAATGTTGACATGAAGACATGAGACATGAAACACATTAGAGATGCGCATACTAGGAGGAAGTTCCAACGCGTAAGCTACTGGGTTAATACTGCAAAGGATACGGAAAGGCCCAATAAACCGAGGTGCAAACTTCAGTGAGGGAACACGAAGCCGGAGGTTGCGAGATGACAGCTAGACCCTGTTCCCAACCTGGTAGAAAGGTGCAGGCAGGTGTCTGCGGTCAGCATGGAGTCTGTACCTATCATTAGCATGACGCAAAGCCTCCTGAACTTGTACCCAAGTGGAACGAAGACCACGGAGATGCTCCTCTAATGCAGGAATACTCTGTGGAACAAACGAGTAAGGCAACATGGAAGGTTGGAAACCATAATTCGCCATAAATGGAGACAATCGGGAGGCAGAATTCAAGGCACTGTTGTGAGCAAACTCTGCCCAAGCTAATAGGTCAGACCAGTTGTTATGATGGTTAGAAATATAGAAACATAGGAATTGCTCCAAGGACTGATTGGCTCGTTCTGCGGCCCCATTAGACTGCGGGTGATACGCAGAAGAGAACGCAAGCTGGATTCCCAACTGTGCACAAAAGGCTCGCCAGAACCGGGAGACAAACTGACTGCCCCTATCTGTGACAATCACCTTGGGTAGCCCATGTAAGCGAAAGATCTCCCGAGCAAAAATGGAAGCCAGTTCCTTAGAGGTAGGCAACTTCTTAAGTGGAATACAATGACGCATCTTTGAGAACCGGTCCACCACCATAAGGATAACCATGTTGTCGTGGGAGTTGGGCAATTCCACAATGAAATCCATAGACAGGTGAGTCCAGGGCCTCTCTCCATTGGGTATGGGTTGTAGGAGGCCCACTGGAAGGTGTCGTGGAGTCTTACTCTGAGCACACATGGGACAGGCAGCTACGAAAGCAGTAACATCAGCCCGTAGACTAGGCCACCAGAATTGTTGGGAGATGGCCCAAATGAGTTGATTCTTCCCAGGATGGCCAGCTGCCGTGGGAGAATAAGTCTGGAGTACTGCAGTACGGAGACTCTCTGGGACAAAGCAGTGGTCACAAGGTTTATCAGGAGGACCATGGACCTGAGCAGCAAGAATCTTGTCACCCAAAGGAGAAGTAAGACTGGTGCGAACCGTAGCTAAGATACGATCAGGAGGAATCATAGGAACTAGAACCGACTCCGACTTGGAAGTGGAGGAAAATTGTCGTGACAAGGCATCCGCCCTTGAATTCTTAGTACCGGGTAAGAATGAGACAATGTAATTAAAGCTCCACAAGAAAAGAGCCCATCGCGCCCTTCTGGGAGAGAGTCGCTTAGCCTCAGACAAGAATGTAAGATTCTTATGGCCAGTAAGAATAGGAACGGGCACAGTGGTACCTTCAAGGAGATGTCTCCATTCTTTCAGGGCCAAAGTGATCGCCAACAGCTCTCTGTCTCCAATCTCATAATTGCACTCAGCAGGTGACAATTTCTTGGAAAAGTAGCCACACGGATGCATAGCGCTCTGAGTTAGGACGTTGAGACAGAAGAGCGCCAACTCCAGTCTCAGAAGCATCAACTTCTAGGATAAAAGGCAACGTAGGATCAGGATGTGCCAACATAGGAGCAGAAACAAAGGCAGCCTTGAGAGTCTCAAAGGCCTTAATGGACTCCGGAGACCAACTCTGTGGTTTACCGTTCTTTCTGGTCATATCAGCCAGAGGCTTGACCAGAGATGAGAAGTTACAAATAAACTTGCCATAGTAATTGGCAAAGCCCAGGAAACGCTGCAGAGGACGTAAACCCACGGGTCGAGGCCACTGTAGGACTGCCGAAAGTTTCTCTGGGTCCATTGAAAAACCAGCAGTGGAAATAGCCCAGGAATGTAACCTGTTCACGATGGAACTCGCACTTCTCCAGTTTACAATAGAGATTGTTCTCTCTTAGTTTCTGAAGTACATGACAGAGATCTGTGTGGTGGCTCTCCAGGGACTTGGAAAATGAGTTTATCATCGAGAGAGACCACCACACACAACTGCAACAAATCTCGGAGGACATCGTTAATAAATTCCTGGAAAACTGCCGGAGCATTACAAAGGCCCAAAAGGCATTGCCAGGTACTCATAATGGCCTGTTCTGGTATTAAACGCAGTTTTTCACTCATCGCCCTCTTTAATGCGCACGAGATTGTATGCCCCTCTCAGGTCAAGCTTCGTGAAAACCGTTGCTCCCTTGAGGCGGTCAAATAACTCAGTAATCCATGGAATCGGGTAGGCATTCTTAATTGTGACACGATTGAGACCCCTATAATCTATACAAGGTCTCAGTTCACCGCTCTTCTTTTTCACAAAGAAGAAACCAGCACCAGCAGGAGACGAGGATTTGCGGATGAAACCTTGAGAAAGTGCATCAGCAACATACTCCTCCATGGTCTTATCCTCCAAGACCAACAAAGGGTAAACCCAGCCACGAGAAGGTATGGCACCAGGTTGAAGGTCAATTGCGCAATCAGAAGGGCGGTGTGGAGGCAAACTACCGGCTTGACCTTTATCAAAGACATCGCCAAAATCACGGTACTCCTCCGGCAGGGAGGGGAGTGAAGCGGTGCACAGGACCTTGGATACCTTCAGGAAGCATGTCTCACTGAATTGTGGTGACCAGGAGAGAACCTCAGCACGGAGCCAATCAGAAGAGGGGTTGTGCCTCTGTAACCAAGGATAACCAATAACCAGCGGAAGTCTGGGTGAGGAAATAACTTGGAATTGGATTATCTCATGCTGAAGAGCCCCTACTGCCATGGACAATGGAACCGTCTCATGAGTCACATGGGCAGGCTGTAAAGGTCTCCCGTCAAGAGGCTCAATGGCAAGTGGAGTATCACGCAGCTGCAGCGGAATCGAGTGCTGCGAAACAAATGCAGCATCAATGAACAGGCCTGCAGCCCCAGAGTCGATTAGAGCCTGTATCTCGATGGACTCCTCAGCCCAAGAAAGAGTGACCAAAACCAGGGGCTTATCCTTCTGGATAACTGGGGACAAAACAACGCCACCTAAGGTCTGTCCATGACAGGACCCCAAGGTTCGGGCGTTTCCTGGACGGGTAGGACAAGACTTAAAAAAGTGACATGCCTGGCCACAATAAAGGCACAATCTCTCCCTCCTCCTAAAAGCTCTCTCATCCACAGAGAGACGCGTGAAGCCCAGGTGCATGGATTCATCTTCACTGACCAACTCGGTACCAGGAAGCATGGGAGGTGAGGGAGGCATGGGTGGGACTACAAAGCTCGGAGGCAAATGTACAGGAAGCTTCCGCAAGCGCTCCTTAAAGCGGAGGTCCATCCTAAGGTGGACCTTCCGCTCATTGGAACCCCCCCCCCCTCCGGCGCCACAATTGGCACCTTTCAGGGGGAAGGGGGGTGCAGGTACCTGTACAGTACAGGTATCTGCACCCACTTCCGGCGTAGATTCTGCAGAAGGTACGCCCCTTTCTGCAGAATCTACGCCCCTTTCCGAAGGTCCCCCGCCGCCTGCTGGGAAACACGCGGATCCCAGAGACAGCGTGGACCATCCTTATTGCGCAGCGCGAGTCGAGCATGCGCAGTAGGGAACCGGGAAATTAAGCCGAAAGGCTCCACTTCCTGATTCCCATACCCCAGATGGCGGCGGCAGCACCCGAGAGACTATCGAGGGATCGGCTTCGGGTGCCGACATCGTGGGCACGCTGGGCGGGTAAGTGTCATTATTTTAAAAGCCAGCAGCTGCAGTATTTGTAGCTGCTGGCTTTAAAAAAAAAAAAAAAAGCGGACTCCCGCTTTAAGAGAGTCTTTCTCTGAGTCTGGAGTTAATGAGGATGGCAAACGAGATCAAGCTCTCCAGTTCAGTGGGTATATCTCGGGCTGCTATCTCATCCTTGATGGAATCCGAGAGACCATGAGAAAAAGCAGCCACGAGGGCCTCATTGCTCCAAGCAACCTCTGTTGCCAGAGTACGGAATTCAATGGCGTAGTCGGCAACAGTTCTCGTACTGTGTGATGGACATGAGGCACTTGGCAGCAGAAGCGGAGCATGCAGGAACGTCAAAAAACCCTTTTAAAGGAGGCCACAAACTGAGGGTAACTCAAGACAACAGGTTTTTGCGTCTCCCATAGAGGGTTAGCCAAGGCTCTCTCAGAAAGCAAAGATATCACAAAACCTACTTTTCTTCTGTCCGTGGGAAACGCCTGGGGCAGCATTTCGAAGTATATCTCAACCTGATTGAGAAACCCTCTGCATTGAACTGGATCGCCCCCAAATTGCTGGGGAAGCGGAGCAGAACCAGACATACCTCTTATAGAGGTAATACTTGAGGCGGGTGCCTGCACAGAGACTGGCGCAGCAGCTGGGACGTCCTGCGACTCAGGTTGTACCGGAGCAGCCACCGTGGGGGATTCCAGGTGAGCCGTGCGATTCAGGAGCGTTTGTAACGCCAAGGCAAACTGATCCATGCAGTGATCTTGCTCATCCAATCTGGAAAAAATATTACCAACAAGTGGATTGACTGTATCTTCTGTATTCATGGCCTTCACGTACTGTCAGGAACCATGAAACAGAGACAGAAGTACAATCTAATCACACTAGTTTATTAATAAAAATAAAAAGATAAATGGGAAAAAGCATAGTCAAGCAAGCCAGAGTCCAGTAGCCAGATCGGGTAGTCAGCCAGTCCAGACGTCAGGGATCCACGGAGAGCAACTGCAAGCAGGATGGAAACCAGGAGGGATGTTAGCAAGCCAGTCTTGAACCAGCAGGAGATGGTTCCTAGTGATGTGACCAAATGTGAAGGCAAAGGAGAAATGAGCTGGAAGACTTGTATATAGGCAGGCCAGACGAGCATCATCGGGAACAGCTGGTAACTGAAGAGAGAGAAGAGAGCTGGCAATTAGCTGACAGCTAAGCGGCCAGCCCAGAGGAGGAAGGGCTAAGGCAGCCCTGACACATACATTGTTTAGGTCTCCAAAGACCCGTACACACTGGTATTTTCCTCGTCCACGCCCTGGCTGCTTCTTCCTTCTCCCCCTCCCTCTCCCCCCCTCCCTCTCCCCCCCTCTTCCCTCTCCCCCCCCCCTTCCCTCTCCCCCCCCCCCTTCCCTCTCCCCCCCCCTTCCCTCTCCCCTTTCTCTCCACCCTTGTTCCCTCCCATCTTCCTACTTTACTTGCACCTACTTCCTTGCTAATTTCACCATGATAATGGAAAATGTAGGGAGGAAATCCAGCTAACACCGCAATCAGACTATCCAGTTGGTCCTTTTTTGCGACCAAGTTTTTGCACTTTGTGGGTAACGCGACCAATTCTGTTGTATTTGTATTGATGTTTGATGACATGTTTATGTGGTCTGTAATATGTTACATATTTTCAGTCTTCACTTATTTTTGTTCTTTATGTATCGCTGGGAATCCTCCCTTAGTCGGTGTTCAATAAAAACTGTATATTTGAAAAAAAAAGCTTGACGAAACAGTATACTTCCAAAGGTATAGCATGACAGCCACATGAGTAAAAAAATGGAAGAGACACTCAGACATCCAGACATCCAGATATCGCAGACATCCAGTAGAAAAGCAATTTTATATTATAAAAATTTCCTCTAAACTCACATTTAGTAAGTAAAGTACAGGCAAAAGGATAGCGTCCTACCAGTAAAGTACAGGCAAAAGAAAAGCGTCCAGCACTTCCTACCGACAAAATATACTAGAAAGCAAGAGGAAGTTAGGGGTTTGCACAACAGCTGCAAACAGGGCTGGACTGGGACAGAAATTTGGCCCTGGACTTCATCCAGACCGGCCCACTTACATTTTGAGTGTCCCATCAGCGCCCCCTTAGATCAGAGTGTCCCATCAGCAGACCCCTAACATCAGAGTGGCCCACTGAGCCATCGGCCCTCCGGGAAACTCCCGGTAGTCCCGATGGCCAGTACATGCCTGGCTGCAAACAACTCTGGCGCTGAAGGAGCTGAGAGCAGAAGGTCCATTTTGGAGCACTGAAAGTATAGTAATGTCTGTTTTTTGCCAGAATAAAAGTTGTAAATCAAACCTAAGTCTACATAGTGGTATTGACCTCACTGGACCTAACTCATAGTAATCCAGAACATTTTAGAAAGTGTCTGAATTCCTGGAGATCAGCTCAGTGGCTTGAATATGGAAGGAAGGGCATCCTTAATTATACTTGTTGCAAAATGTAATATTGTGCAACACAAGGAATACTAGCTTCCCATACCAGAAAACCAGGGTTCCTTTTTTTTTTTTTTTTTTGCTACATTCACTTTCGCTCCAGCTACATCCAGCTTTGCCCCCTCCTTTCCCAGAAGGCATGAGCCAGGTGAAAAAAGTAATGTGAAGCACAATGAAAACAACCCCTTATTTTCCTAGCTATAGGCTTTTTCCCGTGAAGAAACAGGTTTAAAACTGAATTTACAAAACCCCTCGTTTGAGGGACTTGCAGATTAAAGCACAAATGCTCCTATGAACTGCGTTATGTTCAACAGTGGATCTCAACTCCTGTCATTTCTCACACAGCAAACTGACATACCTACATACAACCACTCCTCCAATGACCTTATGAGCCCACTGTTCTATAACAAAACACTGATCACCTTTAGGCTGGGTTCACATATATGGGAATTGTATGTGTTTTAAACCGCATCCAATTTGCATGACATGTGAATGTTGAATGTGGTATGAATTTTAAAGTATGGGGAATTTTAAATATATTAAAGTGATTGTAAGGGTTTGTTTAAAAAAAATAAAATGACACACATATCATACTTACCTCCGCTAATTTTGCACAGATTGGCCCCGAACTTATCTTCTGGGGTCCCTTGGTGACTCACATGGCTCCTCCCTACATCTGGTTACCTTGCAGCTGCCCTCCCGAGTCCAGCATTCGGCGTCCATACAGGCCGAATGCAGGGCTCAGCCCCACCCCCCTCCCCCCCGGCGCCTCTGTCATTGGATGTGATTGAGAGAAGCCGAAGTCTATCCAATCAAGAGCTGAGAACCCCGGGCAGAGTTCCTGTGGGTCGAGTTCTAGGGCTCAGATAAGTAAAACGAGGGGGGCTGGGGGTCGGTCACTGCCAGGTGATTTTTCATCTTAATGCATAGGATGCATTAAGATGAAAAAAACACAAACCTTTACAACCTCTAAGTGTTTTGACGAATGGTACGTGTTAAATAAAAGGGTAATGTCTGAATCTACATATAATGAATCACAGTGCCTCCAGCCACTTATAGCAGTTAATAAAAAAAAGTAAACTTTGTTTAGACAATCAGTAACATACCAAAATAATTTCCTGAGTTGATTAACTGCTTCAGCCCTGGAAGATTTTACCCCCTTCCTGACCAGAGCACTTTTTGCGATTCGGCACTGCGTTGCTTTAACTGACAATTGCACCCAAACAAAATTGACGTCCTTTTTTTCCCACAAATTGAGATTTCTTTTGGTGATATTTGATCATCTCTGCAGTTTTTTATTTTTTGCGATATAAACAAAGTGTCAATTTTGAAAAAAACGCAATATTTGTTACTTTTTGCTATAATTTCCCCTAAAAATATATGAAAAAAATTATTTCTTTATCGTACATCATAGGACACAGAGCCTTAAGTATTTACTTGGTGGGTTATAGCTACCTTCAGGTGTTGACACTGTCAAACCCAATACAGGAAGTTGACTCCCCTATATAACCCCTCCTCCTTCCAGGAGTACCTCAGTTTTTTTGCCAGTGTCAAAAGGTGTTTGCACGAGTGAAAATGTGCTCTGCAGAGCTCCAGAAGGGATCCATGCTGGATTTAAAAAGCCTCCAGGATGGTACCCGGGCCTCACATAGAAGAACAAGGTTTTGCCTGTAACGCTCCTCTTTGAGGCCAGGACCCTAGGAACCAGGACTCTTTTTGGTCTTGCTACATTACCTAAATCTGTCCTGAGGGGTGCTATACAGGTCCAAAGGAGTGGAAACCCTATTAAAAGGACCTCAATCTTTGAAGGTATAACCACGCTGCCTGCCATGATGGGTGAAGTTTGGATCTGTCTGTTTATAGCAGTATCCTGCAGCGAGGAAAAGGTGAGAGGAAAGCATAGGAACTGCAAAGTCCACCTATGACTTTTATTTTAATTATTTTGTAAAATGCCTTAAAAACTCCTCTAGATGGAGTAATAGTGTATAGACCCTGTTTAAATCTGTGCTAATACAGCGTGCGTCTTAGCACCTGGAGGGGGGTCTCCTCTCCCCCTAAGGCTGGATTCACACCTATGCATTTTTAGTGCTTTTTGCATTTTGCAACGTGTTCCATAGGAAACCATGGTAAATGGACTGTAGTGCAAATCTGCAAAAAGCACTAAAAATGCATAGGTGTGAATCTAGCCTAAATGGGGAAACTGAGTGGATAGGGATACATGTTATGTTTAAACATGCATAAATCTGAAAAGCTGATAAAATGGCAGTATAAATCCGCTTGCCACCCGCCTCCCCTCTGAGGTGATTCTTGCTAAAGCACAAGAAAGGGCGTGGCGCATAGTCAATCAGGCTCACACCAGAGAATGCTTAAAGCTGATACTCTGCAAATCGTGTCTATCAGAGCAGCTGAACCAAGGCTGCCACAGGACACAGAAGCGCTGGTGCACGTGAGGGGTTTACACAGGTATTTGCAGTACAGGAAAAAACTTATTGTTTAGTATTCGATCATTCTATGTGCTACCACTGTTTTTCCTACTATTGTTCGAATAAATAGAACAGTTCTTAGAGTACCTTTGCTTTTTGTGCTTTGCACTATGGCTTCAAGGCTTACTACTAAGGCACCAAAACCACCCCCAGGCGCTGTGAACTCCACACATGCCTCCATATTGTCATCCTCTCCGGAGATACCTGACATGGCAAGCCAGGGTGAGTCATTGGAAGCAATTGGTGGTGCAACTGCTTCTCACACTTCAGCTCCTGTATACGTGACTGAAGATGCATTTTCCTCTGTACTGCAGGGCTTAGAAGGAAGATTAGCGCTTTAATCGCATCCTCCATTAAAGGGGATAAGAAGTGTGCTAGATCCCTCTCTCCCACTCCAAACCCCTTATCAGGGGAGCAGTGGGGACAGGATGAGGTATTACCCTCAAACAATCGGGAAAAACAGACCGATTATTCCTCTGCATTGGAAACAGCTGATGTTCCAGCTTTACAATCTAAGGTCAAACCCTTATGGACATGGTGCGCTCCATTTTCATGCTACCCCTAAACAGCTGAAAGTCTGGTTTCTTCTTTGGGTTATTTGAAACCTTCACAACCAGTGCATGCGTTTCTGTCCACACATTGCTAGAGAAGCTTATTTATATTGAATGGAATCATCCACATAAGCATTTTCTACCTCCAGAGTTTCCTCAGTTCTCTATCCCATGGAAAAAAATTGATTACTGTAAAATCATTGCTTACAATTTCATTGATTACTGTAAAAATGTCACTGGCAGTGAAGGGGTTAACCACTAGGGGGTGATCAAGGGGTTAATGTGCTCCCTAGTGTGTGTCCTAACTTAAAGTGGTTGTATGGTCAATTTTTTAACTTTTACCTACAGGAAAGCCTATAATAAGGCTTACCTGTAGGTAAAAAAAATATCTCCTAAACCTGTACGGTTTAGGAGATATTCCCCTCGGTATGCGCCGCTGACTGCAGCGGCGCATGCGCACAAGGGGGTTCTCGCCGTGAAAATCCGGCAGCGCTCGTCCGGCCGGACTGAAATCTCCCGCGCGCATGCGCGGGAGTGACGATATCGCGGCTCCGGCCACTCACAGCGCCGGAGCCGCGATACCCGGAAGAGACGCCGAGGGAGCATATCAGCTCCCTCGGCGTGGATCGGGCCAGATGTCGGGGCCTCGTTCTAAGGTAAGTATTTCATAATGAGCTGGTATGCGGTGCATACTAGCTCATTATGCCTTTTGCTTTGCAGGTTTAAAAAAAAAAAAAAAAAAATTTGCGGGTTTACTACCGCTTTAAGGGGGGAGGGGACCATGTAGGGGAAGAGATATATTGCTGTTCATACTCTGTATGAACAGGCGATCTGTCACTTCTCCCCTCAGAGAACCGGAAACTGTGTTACACATAGATCCCAGTACTCCGTGTGCCCCGAGCGACTGTGGGAGCCGGCTCTGTAGGCAAGCAGGGGGTGTGCGCGCCCCTAGTATCCACATAACGTTGCTTCGCCCAGCTGTGCCATTCTTCCGCAGTACAACTGTGGCGGCTGGTCGGCAAGCAGTTCATCTATGGGGAATTCTTACCAATGTATATCTCCCAGTTAAATTAATAAGTAAAGTGCAAAAAGAGTGCAGCGCTAATTAATACCAAACTATATCAAATATCAATCAATAAATAAATTAATAAAAATTATTGATATACTTATTTAAATAAATAATCCCACTAAAGTGACATAAAATAAATAAAAAGACCCTTCAAGTTGACATTAAATAAAAATCTTAGATAAATGAAAACAATATCCAAATAGTAGTGAAAAATCCCTGAAAAATTAAAACTAAAGCTGACACCCACCAACATTTTATATGTGAAAAAATTAGCTCTAACAAACAATCATATATTAAACAAGTGATACATTCATTAATCAAAAAATTCTAATATATATTAATAAAGTCCGATACAAAGTGAGGTAGTTGATAGTGCACAAGATTAAGGCTTACCTGTAGGTCCAAGAAATATCTCCTAAATCTATACAGTTTAGGAGATATTTGCCCGAAGACAGGCACCGCTGTCTACAGCGCATACATCTCATTGCTTCTTTAAATTTCCTCAAAGATCTTCTTTAACCACTTCAATACAGGGCATTTTCACCCCCTTCCTGCCCAAGCCAATTTTCAATTTTACTTTTTTGCTATAATATCCCAATTTTTTTTATTCAAATTTTTTCCTCAGTTTAGGCCGATATGTATTCTTCTACATATTTTTGGTAAAAAAATCACAATAACCGTATATTTATTGGTTTGCGCAAAAGTTATAGCGTCTACAAAATAGGAGATAGTTTTATGGCATTTTTTTTTTTTACTAGTGAAGTAACTGATCAATACATCTTATTATTATCATCAGTTATGTATTACTTTGTCTAGTCCCTTTAGATTAGTCTATCTATACTCTGAGCACATGCTATCGTTAATATCACAATACTATAACAATTAGCTATGAAACCAAATACACGGTCTAGGATCAATCAAATCTCCTTTATTTCCCAAGGAAATCAGAAAGCTTGCATAAGGTATCAATAGAAGTTACAAGAATACATAGCATACAATCAGAATACAATACAAGCAATACTTATCAGATCTTCGCGGCTGAGCCTCATGATGGAATGAGAGACAGCTCCCTTTGATGAACCCCTTTTTGATACACACCTCAGCCACACCACACCCCCATTGCCCACCCTCCTTTGCCTGTGGATCAATCAGCGTCTCTGGGGCGTCTCCTCCCCCAGGCTAAATATCTCTGACAGTCCTGCCATAATTGGCCTCTGGGGGGCAGTGTTTGCCCATGAATTGCAACTGCTCCGACTGGGTTCACATCTTGTGATTCGATCTCGGACGCCCCTCCCGCTCATTAGTCCTAAATCTCTTTGAAGCTCCGTGCACACTAGGTGGCCTGAATAGAGCTCATTCTGCTATGCAGATTGTGTTTGGTGACTTGGTTGTACCAACAGATATGTAGAAACTTTAGATGTATCATGTTCAATTCCAACAACTAGTAAAAAAGTTTTTAGTTTTTTAGTTTTTACTAGCGAACTGTGCTATAAAAAAATGCATTTATTACTGTATAAATGTCACTGGAAGGGCAGGGGCTAAAACTAAGAGGTGATCAAAGGGTTAACTGTGTCCTAGGGAGTGATTCTAACTGTAGGGGAGGGGACTCACAAGGGGAGGAGACCGATCATATGTTCCCAGTACAGAAGAACACTGATCGGTCACCTCTCACCTGACAGGATGTGGATCTGTGTGTCTACACACACAGATCCACGGTCCTGCTTGGTTAACGGGCAATCGTGGGTGCCCAGCGGATAACGTGGCCGTTGGGCACATGCATCGAGTCCCAAGCAACATGGCGGCACTCGCCCCCCAGATGGCTGGGAAGCCCAGGACGTCCTATAACGCCTGTCCAGGATGGGAGATCCCATCTGTGGACGTCATAGGACTATGGGCAGGGTGGGAAGTGCTTAAACATGGAGATGATTTTAATGTAGAGAGATTTTGTACAATATTGTCCAAAGTATTGGGGTGCCTGCTTTTACACGCACATGAACTTTAATGGCATCCCAGTCTTAGTCCGTAGGGTTCAATATTGAATTGGCCCCACCCTTTGCCTCTATAACAGCTTCAACTCTTTTGGGGAGGCTGTCCACAAGGTTTAGGAGTATTTCTATGGGATTGTTTGACCATTCTTCCAGAAGCCCATATGTGAGGTCAGCAACTGATGTTGGATGAGAAGGCCTGGCTCGCAGTCTCCACTCTAATTCATTCCAAAGGTGTCCTATCGGGTTGAGGTCAGGACTCTGTGTAGGCCAGTCAAGTTCCTCTATCCCAATCTCCCTCATCCATGTCTTTATGGACCTGGCTTTGTGCACTGGTGCGCAGTCATGTTGTAACAAAGGGCCGTCCCCAAACTGTTCCCACAAAGTTGGGAGCATGAAAATGTCAAAAATATGTTGGTATGCTGATGCCTTAAGAATTCCCTTCACTGGAACTAAGGGGCTAATCCCAATCCCTGAAAAATCACCCCACACCATAATCCACCCTCAACCAAATGATTTGAACCAGTGTTCAGAGCAATGTCCATAAAGACATGGGTGAGCAAGTTTGGGGTGGAAGAACTTGAGTGGCCTGCACAGGATGGTCGAACATTCTCATAACACTCCTAAACATGGTGGACAGTGTTCCCAGAAGAGTTAAAGCTGGTATAACTGCAAAGGATAGACCAACTCAATATTGAACCCTACTGACTAAGACTGGAATGCCATTAAAGTTCATGTGCGTGGAAAGGCAGATGTCGCAATACTTTTGACAATATAGTGTATATGTAGTACTAATTTTCTTCTGTTTGTGATATGTATTGTGGAGGGAGTGAATCGCCAAATTCTGTCAATTTAGAAATTTTTACGATGTGGCAGTTCAATTTTTATCTTTCGTGATGCATCTTTACTTTTCATTTTGGAAATCTTATCTCCCATTGAAAATGTAATAAGCACCAGGCATTTTTTATGCTTTCAGGGTAGTTGTACCATCAATGCCATGCCTGTTGGTATATGTCCATCTCCTGGGATCCAAGCTGGCTTTAAACAGATATCATTGAAAGCACCCTATCCTGCTGTTCATTCAACAACTATTAGCCATGCTAAACCAAGTCCTCATTATTACAAGGTAAGGCTGTTTTTGACATAAATGTCTGCGTGTCAGTACTGCATAATTTACTTGATAAACCTTTATATGCCAACTGCTATATTTTTCTTTTTGTAACATTGCTCCAATGGCCTCTCACATTTTTTCCATGCTGGGATTTAGATGGGGCAAGGCAAAATGGTCAGTTGCCCAAAACCACCCACAAGCCTCCAGATAACAGCTCCCACCCCCTGGTGTTTCTGCATTTTATCTGCTTGAGAGGCTGTGGCAGTCTGATTTATTTTTTGCACAAAGTGACAGTTCTGTGTCTGGTCATCTGCTTCCAAATTAGTTAGCAATTACTAATCCAAAAGAGAAGGTGAGCTCAAAATTGTTTCTCCTTTCTGAATACACCACACTGCTGCTTTGTACCAAGCAGGTGGAGAAGAGGACATTTTTGGCAACCAAAAAAATGTAGCTATTACAAACTGTTTTTTCATAACCATGTACATGTCAGGGCTCTCTTTTCCACTTTCCTGAACATCTTGAATCTAAGCAGATGCCTTAAAGTAACTCCAATTTTGTTGAGAAAAAAACATTCCCCTCTGGCTGATCAATGTACATTGCAGGGATCTTAAACTTTCTTGCAGATTCCTACCTTTTGTTCTGAAGAAATAGCGGTTTGTGTCCATGTACATCTGTAGTGAGTGAATCTGTAGGGAAGTGACTATAATTATTAATAATTAATAAGCTGAGGCACCTGCAGGGCTCTGATAAGTGGCAGGGTCTTCATCCCTTCAGACAAGCTATCCCTTTTGAAAAAAAATTTAATTTTTGTTGTAGGGGATGCCAAAAATCTGACTTGCATCTTAGCACAGACTTCTGGGAAATCTATAAGCCAATTATACAAGCAGGGGATTTCTTGGGAGTGATCTATACACCATCTGTGTACAGAACACCTCCAGGTTGCCATATTAAACGGCATTTTAAAAAAGATGACAGAGCTGCAGTTTGAAAATGAAAGGTAACTTCTAATAACATGCAGTTGCAAAATTACTTGTTGCAATTGTGTACGCTATATTTTTTTATTTGACATTTCTTTCCACAGGAAAGTGGCGTTAACTTTAAGTATTATGGGATAGTATGTCTTGGATTAGTCAGAATCTATCACAGCATCAAAGAGAAAATGAACAGATTGAAAAAATATTTTATAAGCAGAGGAGTTAGAAACTAGATAGGAATTTCAGTCTAATGTTGGGATAAACTGTCTTGATGGCCTTTTTTGAGACAGGTAAGCAAGATGTGTTTATAATCTACATGATCCACATTAGACTGCACCTATCAAAGCTGCTACTTTTAATCTTAAGACTTTTTATTTTTTTTTTTTTTAACAGCAAACTGGAGTTCCAGTAGTTTTTGTGTTTTATTAAAAGTCAGCAGCTACAAAAAGTGTAGCTGCTGACTTTTAATAAAAACACACTCACCTGTCCTACGAACCAGCAATGCGGCCGCCCAAACCCTTGATTCTTCCACTCCCCAATGCCAGAATTACAAGTGTGGGAACCCAGCTGTGACAGCTTGCGACTTGACAGCACACTGCACATGCTCCAGTTGTGCTGCCCATGCTCAATGGCCGGGCAATCTTCTGGGACCTGTGACTTGTCCCAGAAGATTGCAGGGGGGGAGGGGACAGGAGAACTTCCGCTTGAGATGCCTAGGTGGCCCAAGCAGGAGTTGGGAGCAGGTACCTGCCAAAGCTAGGTGCCCCCCCCCCCCCAAAAAAACACGACATGTCAAATGTGGCATAAAAGGGGGTGAAGAGGAATGGCACGGGCTCACTGGCTGGATGCAGGAAAAGGGAGGGGCCTGAACATGGTGCCGACTAGTTGTGTTTGCTAGGAGTACTGAGTAGCTCCCAATCATTGTGTGCTACCACATAATCCTTCTGGAAACCTGCAAGCCCCTCTTGCCTGAGACACCCAGAGCGACACAGCCTGTGAACGGATTGTGCACATAGTGAGAAGAGACTTGATGTGGCTGATGGGATTGAACTGCAGCAGAGAAAGACACTTCAATGGAGCAGGGTGGGAAGGTAATGGATTGCAGCAGCTGAGAGTGGGTGACCAGTTTACATGGATGTTTGTGTTTGAAGCTGAAACTCCCACATGAGAGATAAAAGCAGGATTTAATGGAGGGGGTAAGTCTCTGATTTATATACTGAAATTTGTATTATAATAGCTGAAGTGCCGGTTTTAAAGACCATTTGTGAAGAAACAAACTGTTGCATGGTGCTGTCTCTATTTAAAGACAGTCTTAAAGGAAATATATTGCAAAATAATATCGCACAGTGTGGTCCATGCCTAAAATCGCACAGTGCAGTTCACACTTAAAAGCTGACTCGGAGGAAACACAGCCGCACAATGTTACAGGGTGCAGTCTACACCTAAAAACTGACTTGGAGGAAACGCACAGCTGCACAGTGCCGCATGGTTTAGTTCAAACGCACAGTGCTGTATGGGGTAGTTCATACATAAAGCTGTCTCAGAGGAAACATACAGCCATGCCTAAAAGCTGACTCTATATAACCTCTCCAGATACTCACGGGCCCTTTGATGTGGAAATTTAATGAGTCTCCTGCAGGACCCTGAGGTTTTGGATGATGTACTCAAGGAGGTGACGTGGTTTTTCCAGACCAATGACACCCCTGATTGTACCTTGGGTTGGTTTGGGAGGTCCTTCAAGTGGTGATTCGAGGTGTCTCAGGTCACGGTGCTGTGATTGGTTCCTTCCCGACTGCTGCAGTTGTAGAGTTGCTGCTGGCTGACAGTCATTCAGACTCAAGGAATTTCCTGGTAGAGGGACACCACTGTCTGGATAAGGATTATTACGCCTGTTACCCCTGCAGGGGTGAGGCGCTTTGGTGAGTGCATACATAAGAGGGGGAAGTGAATGCTGGAGGGGAGCACTGAAGAGTCACCCTTTTTTCTTGCCTTCTTTTTAGTTGCACGGATTTTCACTTATATATTTTGGGTGTTTTTTATGGTTACCCACAAGTTTTCTTGGACACTGCAATATTTTGGATATATATTTATTACTTTTTGGACATTTATTTTTTTTTTTTTTTACATTTTTTCACTTATTCATTTTTGGATACCATCACTGAGATTTTGTTTGCTGTTATATTTTCTTAGATCAATTTTTATATCAATTTGTTTTGGACATTGCAACATACTGGATATTTATTTATATATTTATTTATATATTTTTTTCACCAAATCACTTTGGTTTTGTATAGAGAGAATTTTTTTTCTGTTTATTTCTCTTGCTGTTACGGATTTATATATGCATTTGGTGTATTTTTGAGATCATCTTTTTCGGGATCACTTTCTATGTTTATTCCACTATAGATTGCTTGCATAGATCTTTATTTTTTGGAATATGCACTTGCACTTTTTATATATTTATAATTTTAAGCACATTGCACTTGATACCAAGTACTGTTTTTATTTATTATTTTTTATTTATATATACACTGCTTGGTGCCTGTTTAGTGCGCCCACTTTATATTAGAATAGCGGCAATTTTCCCTTTTTCAGAGTAGTCTTTTTTTTGATTGGCTTCACTTCGGTGTAGTTTTTTCAGGGGAGGCTGCAGTTCATTATCCTAGGCGCAGAGATTTTTGATTACATAATATTAAAGTGATGTTGCTTAACGCGAAAGGCCTCAATACGCCAGAGAAAAGACTCGTGCTATTAAATGACCTGAAACTATCTCACCAGGGACATCACCTTTATCCAGGAAACACACTTTAAAAACGACAAACTCCCACTACTGAGAAATAGACTTTACCCAGTAACATATCATTCAACTAACCCAAATGCCAAATCTAAAGGAGTCTCAATACTGATCTCCAGTAAGACCCCCTGGAAATGCCAAAGTTATATATCAGACCCAGAAGGACGCTATATTTTCCTGAAAGGCCTCTTAGGCAACACTCAGGCGACGCTGGCGACATTATACGTCTCCAATGAGAAGCCACGTTTCTGGAGGAAGCTATGGGAAAGCTCCATGAATTTAGAGGACAGTTGATCTTAGGCGGGGACTTTAATGCCCCCCAGATTCCCTCGGTGGACACATCGACGTACAAATCATCCATCCCGCCAAGCCAACTCAAGCGTATAGCTAAAACACTGCACGGATCCCAACTAATACAACTATAAAAGAAATTGACCATCATTGAATCTAGGCACAAACATGCCCCCCTACAGTCATCAGAAGCTGAATTAACCATAGTACGAAAGCAGATTACGGACCACCTCCATTACAGAGCCAAGGCGGCTTTACAATTTTGCCGCAAAGCAAATTATGAATCTGGAGACAAATGTGGGAAATTACTGCCAAGAGCGGTTAGACACTACAAGCTATCAAACTATACATCCCTCATATAAGTCCCTGCTAGCGGCCAAAAGAGGACCCTATTCACACATATTTCAGAAGAGTTAAAAACACTTCTACTCCCATCTATATAATACAGCGCAGGCGACCTCATCCCAATCAGATATAGATGACTATATTGCATCAGCCCAAATTCCCTCTCTCCCCCAGGACGTCCGAGAAGAACTAGAATCTCCAATAACATTGTCAGAATTCCAATAAACAATAGGGACAATGAAGCCATGGAAAGCCCCAGGACCCAATGGATACACACTGCAATACTATAAGACACTGCTCCCGGTACTGGGTTCACACATGATCACTCTGTTTAATGCAGTTGGCACGGGTAAGACATTTGCAAGGGACACTTTGGGAGCTCACATCACAGTGATTCACAAGGAGGGGAAAGACCCAGCGGCATGTATAGGATATAGGCCTATATCTCTGCTGAATGTAGACCTCAAGCTCTACACTAAGATCCTAGCCTCCCAGCTGTCACACCATCTCACAGAAATCGTACATTTAGACCAAGTTGGCTTTATACCCTCAAGGAAAGCCAGAGACAGCACCACTAATGTCCTGAATCTGATACACATTGCACGGGCCACAAATACCCCATGTATATTGCTGAACACAGACACCGAGAAAGCATTCGATCTGGTAAATTGGGCATTTATGGTTCTCAGAAACATTGGACTGGGGGAGGTGATGATCAGTCAAATAGCCAGCATATACTCTAGCCCAACCGCCCGGGTAAGAACAAATGGAGTCCTTTCTGACCCTTTCCCCATACTAATGGTATGAGGCAGGGATGTCCTCTATCCCCCTCTTATTTGCCCTCTGCCTAGAACCCTTCTTATCCACAATAAGATTAAATCCAGACATACAAGGAATAATAGTGGGACAGGCACAACACAAAATATCGCCATATGCAGATGACCTACTCTCTTCATTGACTAACCCAGTGATGTGCTTACCAAACCTCCTCAAGGCATTCAAAATTTATGGAAAATTATCCAATTTAAAGATAAACTTCTCCAAGCTGGAAGCGATGGGGATAGCGCTGTTACCACATATCCTCCCAAGGGTACAAGCAAACTTCCGGTTTAAGTGGACGACCTCTATCTTGACTTATTTAGGCACCAAGATTCCATCTGACCCTTCCCACATATACAAGAGTAATTCACCCCCGAGCCATACACTTGGGTAGGATTGACTGGAGACGCCATTGTACGTTTAAATTATGGGTGCAAATTGGGCAACCCCAAACCGAAATACCTCTAAAGAATGCACTATGGTGTGGCAACTCTTTACCCTCAGAAGTGAAATCACACCCCTTGATAGGGAACACCCTGCGACAATGCACACATGCTACCATACAGACCTTGCTAACAACGAAGTCATCACTACTCCAATTATTGATAACCCCAGATTCCCTCCGAGTGTGTTACCACCTGCAAGTTTGTGAAAGGAGACAAATGGCCTACAATCTTGGAATTGATGGACACCGCAGGCCCTTTCCAGCTTACATTCTGGAACGCGGCCCAGTTACACCACTTCAGATTATCCCAAACCCCCAAGATTACACCAGACCCTCTCCCACAAGTCCTCTCCAAAATGTACTCCCTTTTAAATACCCCCCCACAACAACTGCACCTGACGTGTATTACGAAATGGGAATCAGATCTAGACCTCACTTTCACCACATCTCAAAAACAGAATGTGATCGGTTTCTCTTTCAAGTCCTCTCTTTGCACAAAGCGCTGCAATGAAGACGGGAACAATGCTGCACATATTCTGGACATGTCCTAGACTAACAGCTTTCTGGACAACTGTTTGCAACATCTCCCAAAAATTTACAGATTTTCAGATCCCAAATGACCCAGCATTTTTCCTGCTACATGTATCAACCATCTCTCCCGAAGTCTATAAGAAATCCATACTATGTCATCTGCTAAATGCAGCAAAATCATGCATCCCCTGACTATGGAAACAACAGAACTGACCGACAGTAGCACTTTGGCTACGAAAGGTGGAAGAGACCAAAAAAAATTGAAGATTCGGTATTATAAGCACAAGACAGACATGAAACTTTTAAGAACACATGGAACCTATGGAACATGTTTATACTTTCGGAAGAGGGTAAGGCCCTGTATGGGACCTGATTAACAGACTAGAGATTAAGACTAACCCAAGTCAGAAAAATAACCTCAGTCAAACGCCACCCCCTCCAGCTACGCGATTACAACAGAATTTACCTTTTTTCATCCATTTGGACCAAGTAGGGTTTGTCCCGACATGAGAAGCATGGGACAATACAGTTAAGGGGTTGAACTTGATTAATGTACCAAATGTTGTCTAATACCCCGTGCGTATTCAGAACAGATGCAGAGGAAGGTCTTTTAATCAGGTCAATTGGCAACTTTTCTGTCTTGCGACATATAGGCCTAGGAGACAGTATGCTTAGATGCATTTCAAGCATTTATGCTTTGCCAATGGGGCAGGTTAACCACTTGCCGACCAGCTCACGCCGATATACATACCTGTATGTGTGACGGAACCGATCCCACACTCCGATTGAGTGCTTCCGTCAGTATACCGCTTCCTAAGTCTGAATATAGATATCAGATATTCCAACCGCTCACGAGCACAAAACAAGACGAGACTTGCTTAGCTGCTCAACATGGACTGATTTATTAGAACCAAAATGCCAAGTGTTTATAATACAGTAGAAGACTAAAACCTAACCTAATTATCTAAATCAACACTCAGACTAGTTGACTGAGGAATAAGACTTTTCGGCTCCTAGCTCAATAACAATTCAATTGCAGGTTAATTAGCACAAACAACAAAACATCAATAGGTGAAATACTCTTTAGAATATGTGTCAAGCCAGACTAGACTCATTTACATTATACAAGATACAGACAGGTGGCTGGAGGTGATGATATTCGCATCTAAGAGTTCGTGTCCCAATAGTGTGATTCAGTCTATTGCTAACATGGCATTTACATATCCAGAGTCTGTGTCTTGGGGGGGGGGGGGGGGCACGGACCTGAATCCAAGTAACACCACCTCAGGGGTCCCCAGGCATACAGCTCACAAAGCACCGTTCCCTCAAATGTGAGGGCCCATAATCACAAGGCAAGTGGCTCGCATTCAGTCCCCTCCAGGAGCCTAGGTCCCTGCTATGTCTGTCACAGTATGTCCTTCCATTAAAGCAGGATATTGGGCACGCACCCCACATGTGCTGCAAGAAGTTTCCCATGGAACTCTGCCGCTGGTGGCTCGCGATTGTAGTAAGAAGAGGCAGAATGGGGAGCTGCCTATGTAAACAAGGCTTTTCCCTGTTCTGCCTATTGACATGACAGGGATCTTCTGTTCCCGTTGAACTGGAACGGTGATCTCTGTCATGTTTCAGTAAGCCCATCCCCCCTACAGTTAGAACACGCTGAGGGAACACACTTAACTCCTTGATCACCCCGTAGTGTTAACCCCTTCCCTGCCCGTGTCATTTTTACATTGATCAGTGCATTTTTGTAGAACTGATCAATGTAATAATGTCACTGGCCCTCAAATAGAATAATTTGGGGTCAGATTTGGCCGCCACAATGTTGCAGCCATTACCAGTAAAAACAATAAAAATAAAAGTCCCTAAAACTATCCAGTAGTTTTTAGACGACACGATAACTATGCACAAACCAACATACACCTATTGCAATTTTTCTTTACCAAAAAAATATGTAGAAGAATATATATCGGCCTAAACTGATCAATACATTTTTATTTATTTATATTTATATATATATTTGTATTCTATCAAAAAGTAAAAATTTTCAAAATTGTCAGTCTTTTTTGTTTTATAGCGCAAAAATAAAAAACGCAGAGGTGATCAAATATCACCAAAAAGCTCTATTTGTAGGAAAAAAAGATGTCAATTTTGTTTGTGTACAACGGTGCACAATCACGCAATTGTCAGTTAAAGCGATGCAGTGCCAGATCGAAAAAAAAGGCTCTGGTCATTAAGGGGGCAAATCCTTCCGGGGCTGAAGTGGTTAAGGTGAATGTGGTACTGTCGTCTTCTTCTTTTTCGACCACTAATGGGACTAGACAGGGGTGCCCCTTGTCCTCTTTGCTCTTTCGTTGGAACCCTTTCTTTGTAAGGTTTGTCTAAACTCTGACATACAGGGATTGTTAGTTGAAGGAGTCCAGTATAAAGTCTCGGCCTATGCCGATGATATGCCATCTTCATTGATTAATCCAATGGTGTCCCTCCCCAACTTACTTAGTTAATTTGAGCTCTACGGTTTTTTTTTATCCTAAGTCAGAGATTATGGGGTGATGGATTCTGACTCTTTACTGCTGACTCTGAAAATTTGTTTCAAATTTAAGTGAAAGGATTTAGCCCTGAAATATCTGGGTACTTTTATCCCCGCAGATCCTTAATGCACGTTTGATAATTTTCCTCCACTTTTACATAGAATGCAAGTTCTTTTGGAAGCATGCATAAGAGGCTTCATTCTTGGTTTGGGCAGTGTAATATCAAAATGTGTATATTACCAAAATGTTTATATTCTTAGCCCTACCCATTACTATACCTATGAATTATTTTAAACAAACGCATGCACTGTTTACTGGATTCATATGGGCATATAGACACCCAAGAATTAGGAGGTCATTGTTCATTCTCCCTAAACGTTTTGGTGGATTAGCTGTCAGTGAGCTTTATAAACACCATCATAGGACCCATTTACACCGTTTGTAGTTGGCATGGGGATCTAAAGATTTGACTGAATTTAGAATATGCTATAGCTGTGTCTTGCTGCATAGTTCCCCATGGTGTTTTATAAGTATCTCCTTGTGTTTTCTGCTTTTTTATAAGGGTAAGTTATCTTCTGTGGAATCTCAGTTGTTCCCCATTTTGGGTAACCCACAATTCACCCCGGAATTGTGGAAAGTAGCCTTCAGTACGTTGATTGATGCAGGGTCGTACCAGGCGTTTTGCTCCGTTATATTAGGGTCTTGGCCCACATTGCAGAAACTTAAATCAGCTGTAGGCTCCTACCATCTGGATTTCTGGTGAACTGCACAATTAAGACATTTTTTTAAAATATTTTACCTGCCCCTGGCATCTTTGATCGCAACTTGTCTCCATTTGAAGAGTGCTGTGGTGAGCAGGGTCCATTTCCCCATACCATTTCAAAAATGTATTCTCTGCGGATTACACCCTTGGAGGATTATCAGCTACCTTTTCTGCAAAAAATGACAAGAGGGTAATTTACTAATATAATATAATTTATCTTAAAATCCTCAATTTGCAAGAACGTGCAAGAAACAAATTTCAAGATTCTCCCTCAGTAGTATTGGACCCTGTCCTTCAGTGCTTTCCGAATATTTCTGATCAATGTTGGCGATGTCAGGAGAATTGTGGGACATTGCTACATATTTTTTGAAATGGAGAATTAGAACAATATTTTAAGATAAATAAGACTCAGGAGTTATCAGAAGCCCATAATACCTATATCGGGGTCATCCTGATATCAGTTGGGACTCAAAGCAAGGCTAAATAAAATGAAATATTAAAAGCACTATATGAGCTAGAACAAAGGCATAAAAAAGGGAAAGGAATAGATATACAACATATGATAGTGCTAAAAAGAGAGGAATTAAACTCATTAATGGAACAAGAGACAAGATGAACTTTTCAATAAACTGAGTAAAGAAATATACCAGAGGGGAAATCAGGAAAGTGTCTGGCAAGAGCACTAAGGAGAAAGAAGTTGTTAAACTTTTATAAAAAATGTAAAACTACTCAGGGGAACTGTTATATACTAAATCAGAAATCGCAAGTGTATTCAAAAAGTTACATTGTGCACTATACTCAGGAAGATTTAACAGGGGAACAAGCAAAAGAATCAGAAAATAAGGAAAAATACAAGCTTATTTAAAAGAGGCCAAATTACCCAAATTAAGTAAGGGGGGAGTATGTTCGATCTAGAGAGACCTATAACGAAGACGAAATCTCCACAGCACTAAAGGAGACAGTCACAGGAAAGAGTCCAGGGCAGGATGGATTCTCTGTAATCTACTATAAAAAAAAAAATCTAAAGACCAATTGGTTCCAAAATTATGTTCTTACTGGAATTCAATAGATAAAGGGATGGAAATTAAAAAAATCACTGTTGGCCTATATCGGTGATACCAAAAGAAGAAAAAGATATAACGCAATGTGCCAATTATAGACCAATATCATTAAATGTAGACACAAAACTGTATACAAAAATATTAGCCATTAGATTAAAGAGATTAATGCCGTATTGGATACATGCAGACCAGGTGGGGTTCATACCTGGGAGAGAAGGAAGAGACAATGGAGTAAGAACATTGTTACTCCTACAAAAAATAGAGACGGACCCCCAGCTCTATTCCTGTCAATAGATCTGGAAAAAGCATTTGACAGGTTAGACTGGGGATCCTTGGTGGCTACAATGGAAGAGATGGGGATAGGGCCAAAAATTACTCGACGGATTAAAACCCTATAGCAACATCCAACGGCAACAGTAAAGATCAACGGGACCCTATCTCAATCTTTTGAGTTATTTTATGGTACGTGTCCTCTTTCACCTCTTTTATATTGACATTGGAACCTTTATTGGCCACTGTTAGAAATAGTGTAGATCTAAAAGGAGTGAAGGTAAAAGAGGAATATAAAGTGGCGGCATATGCGGATGATATCTTGTTTTATGTCTACTGCCCAAGAACATCATTACCAAATATAATGAAATTATGGAGATCTATCAAAGTGAACCCCTCAAAGTCTGAAATACAAAATATTAATATAATGGTTATAAAATTAACATCTCCAACGGATCTGTATCAAAAGAAATTCAAACCGTTATTAAACGAGATTAACCACTTCAATACCAGTCACTTTCCCCCCTTCCTGCCCAGGACATTTTTTTAGCTTTCAACGCTGTTGCCCTTTGAATGATAATTGTGCGGCCATTCAACACTGCAATCAAAGTAAATGTTTATCATTTTCTTCCCACAAATACAGCTTTCTTTTGGTGGTATTTGATCACCTCTGAGGTTTTTAATTTTTACGCTATAAACGAAAAAAGACCGACCATTTTGTAAAAAAAAAAAAACTGATGGACACTGATAGGCGGCACTGATGGACACTGATAGGCGGCACTGATGGACACTGATAGGCGGCACTGATGGACACTGATAGGCGGCACTGATGGACACTGATAGGCGGCACTGATGGACACTGATAGGCGGCACTGATGGACACTGATAGGCGGCACTGATGGACACTGATAGGCGGCACTGATGGACACTGATAGGCGGCACTGATGGACACTGATAGGCGGCACTGATGGACACTGATAGTCGGCACTGATGGACACTGATAGGCGGCACTGATTCACTACTGACAGTCATTACTGGGTGGCACTTTTATGGACACTAACAGGTTTTATAGAGGGGGACAGGCTGGCAGGTGATGGGCACTTTTTGATGGGGCTGTGCTGATAATCAATGTACTGATTATCAGCACAGAGTTGGGTTTTGTCAGACTGACACACAGCACCTCTGATCGCCGTGGCCTGGCTCTGTTATCCTGATAACGTCATATGACGACCGAGCAGGATAACTAAACTACTTTAAACTACTATATCAATGAGGCCACTTTCCTGGATAGGGTCTATAAATATCATCAAAATGGGAATCTTGCCAAAAGTGCTCTATAAATTTTAGATGATCCCTATACACGTGCCACAGGTGTATTTTAAGACATTAAAGAAGATGATACTTAGTGGATGTAAACCCACTCTCATCCTTTACCAACTACTGCCATAGTGGTTATCTATAAGGAAATACATGCCTGCTGCATGTGTCCTTGCCTGTCAAATGTCTCCCCTATGTCTATTATTAGACCTGAAAACTGCAGATTCTGTGGACAGGTCTGTTGTCTGGAGCTTGGTGGGTGGAGTTGTGATGTCAGTAGACTCCTCACACTCCTCTACGCTCCCCTTGTCAACATGCATTTTCTCCTGTGTATTTCTTACACTGTACTTCTGCTGGTCTTGTGGATTATGCCCCATGATCACTAACATCCAGAAGAAAGGAGGGGGGATGGGATGCACACGGAATGCCTCTCACCCTTGTGCATGAAATATGTAAATCACCCGTCACTGTAAGGAGGAGAAACAGACATCTATTTCTCTGTCTGACCATGTTTATCCTGCTGAAAAAAGATAAGAGGACTGTTCAGAGCTGGATTAACTCTGTGGCATGACTGGGCACAAATTGCATGAAATCTTGTACTGTACAGGCACAAGTACAAGCCTTAGTTAAAAAAAAATAAAAAATTCAGGTTTACATCCACTTCAAGTTCATATGGCAGCGCAAAAAAACAAGAATACAATTTGCAGTACTAAGTAAAGATAAAATACACAAAGGGTTAGTGTTACCAGATTTTAAAAGATATTGCAATGCAATTACGCTACCACAACAGTATCCTAATTTTTCGTAGGACACAAGTGAATTAACAATGTATGTATTTAAGGTATGGAATTTAATACACAAAGGAAAATTCACTCCAGGGACAAACTGTTTTTCCAGGGGATGAGACGCTATTTGGAGTATGGATAAAGGATAAAAATGCATGATTAAAGGATATTATGAAAGAGGGAGAGATGTACACAATCCAGGAATTAAGACACAAAAAGGAGTTACTAGTGATAGATGAACTAAGATAGCATCAGCTAAGATATTTTATAAAGACACTGCCACATCCAATAAGATCAGGATAAAGTTTATTACCATTTGAATAATTGCTCAACTTACAGGAAGCACAAAGGCACAGAATGTCTCTGATTTATGATTCTTTCTCTAATGTCTGAAACCATTGATACCTCCTTTTTTGAATAGGTGGGAAGCATAACTTGGTGCAACTTGGAGTGAGCAAGTGAAAATGTTGAAATTGGCAGACAGAACAGCAATAAATACCCACTATTGGATCAAATTATAAATGTCTGTGAAAATAGCATATAACACCTACCAAAGCACACAAATATCAAAAGGAGAAAACCCCGCTTTGTTGGAGAGAGTATAGGGAAAGAGAAACAATGACACATATATGGTGGGAGTGTTTGAAAATACAGAAGTTTTGGCAAGAAGTGATGCAACAGAGTAGATATGCCTAAAAATCTATAAACCTATTTATTACATAATACCAAACTTATAATAGAACTATATAAGACAACGATAATACCACATTTAATAAATGCAGCAAAACACCTGATCCCAAAACATTGGCAAGAATTGGAAAGCATAACGCTAAGAGAATGGGTTCAAAGGGTAGAATTTATATATAACATGGAACAATTGTGTAATTACTGAGAAGATAGAATAGAAAAAATGTCAAATACTTGGAAAGGATGGAAAGAGTTTAAGAATACAAAGAAATACTCTGAGATCATGCAAATCTGAAAAGAGAGGTAGAGGGAATAAATGAAGGAAGACTATAACGCATGTTTATAAGGAATGTGGGAAAGGGGGGGATAGGGGAAAACTATATTTTTATGAATGAGAATTTTGAACAAAGTATTTTATATTTTCTATAATGTGATATTTAATAAAATTGAAAAAAATCTAAAGATTTCATTCTGTACAGATTTCTATTTACAAATGAAACAACTCCAATGCTAAAAAAAAAGGGGGGGGGGGGAGGTTGAGGAGTACTTAAAGCAGAACTTCCACTTTTGGGTTTTTTATTACTATTTTAACACGGTAAGCACAATAAAATAAAACGTCCTCCAGTAAACAAATTAAATTTCTTAACCCCAGCACTTGCCGTTTACAAATTTCAATGTTGCTGGATCCTCCTCAGTTCTGCTTCCCTGTACATCTGCTTTTAAAAGGAAGACCAGCATGTCTGATAACTTGGAGGAGTGTAGGGGTATGCCACTAAAGTTCCTGCATGCAAGGTTTTCTCCATAAGATGCACAAAAATGTGTTTATTAGGTAATTGGCCCACCTGTCAGCATCAGGCAGACTGACAACTTCTGGGAATAGGATGGATCATTCATGAAATAGCTCCCTTTCCTAGTTCTAGTAATCTGTAATCTCACCTAGCACTGAAAGCTCCTGGTACTTCCGGGTCACCTATACTCTCTCCTTTGAACTTCTCCTGACATGCTGACGCAGTCATGTGATCTCTGAGCGAACGGGCAATTGCTTGCCGGCCGGCAGATATGCTTTTATTTGACTTCTGTTTGTGAGTACTTTGTGCTTTTACTTCGAATAAAGTTGCTTGCCAGTTTTACACTATGGGAAGTTTTTTTTATATATATTTTGAGTTGTCTGCATACTTGAGTTTTTCTGGGAGAAGTTCCAGACAAAGTTGGTGGGGAATCTATGATCCATCCGGCAGACTAAGTGACATAATTTGTGAGCATTTACATGCTTCCTTCTGGTAAGCGTGCATTTTTACTGGCGATCAGCACAGTGTGTTGGGGAAGGAGGATTGCACGTTGTTTTGACATCAATTTAAGGAGTCACCCTTCTTTTTAAAAGGACTTTTAAATGGACTATTTCACTTTGGGCTTTGGGCACTTTGTCATTTTTTGTTTGTACAAGTGTTTAATTGTTCACCTTGTCTGCTCACTGCCTTACATTAGTATTTATGAATTTGAATAATTTATATTCACTAATTTATTAATTTGTGTAGTATTTAGTAAAATCTATCAAGATTTTCTTCTTCACTCTTATCGTTTAATGATATTTTGCAAGAGCATTTATGAATTCTGTATAATATTCAGTATTTATAATGTTTATAATTTTTTCCATATGTTGATGAATTATTTGGAAAAGTATTCACTTTGATTATGGTGATGGTTTGTATGTTGCAGTAAAATTAGTCATCTACACACAGCTGGGTGGGAGCATTTTTTCGTATTGTTATTCTGATGTGTATCACATCTTAGTAGCTGCAGCTTTAGAAATTTTGCTGCTAGAGGTAGGAGCCACCCTGAAACAGGAAACCCGGGGCAGCAGTAATGGCAGCACTTGAACATAGGCAAGGATTAAAAGATGAAGAAACTGCATATGGAGTAATCAGCTGCTGAAAGTGCTTGAAAAACTGAGGTTTTAACCACTTCCCGCCCGCCATATAACAGAATAACGTGTGCAAAAGGTTAAGTTATCCTGACTGGACATCCTTTGATGTCCAGCAGGATAAGCTGCGATTGAGTGCCCACAGGGGGATACAGTGATCGGTGGTGGGGTGTGTCAGTCTTACACACCCCATCACCGATATCAGTAAAGAGCCTCTGACGTAGGCTCTTTACCATGTGATCAGCTGTGTCCAATAACAGTGTAAACTGGAGGAGCCGTGTATTGGCTTTTCTTCCACTCGCGCTGATGGACACGAGTAGAGGAGAGCCGATCTGCTGCTCTCCTGACGGGGGTCTGCGCTGATTATCAGCGCAGCCCCCCATGGATCCCCACCCAGGACCACCAGGGATGCCTACAATGGATGCCCACCCAGGACCACCCTATATTATCACCAGGGTTGCCAATCAGTGCTCATCAGTGGTAATGCCTGCCAGTGCCTTTTCATCAGTGCCACCTCTGAGTGCCCATCAGTGCTGCATATTAGTGCCTCATCAGTGCAACCTCGCCAGTTACCATCAGTGCCAATCAGTGCAGCCTCATCAGCGCCCATCAGTGAAGGCGAAAACGTTACTTATTCACAGGAACAAACTTTTTTTTTTTTTTTCAAACCTTTTGTTCATCTTTATATTTAGTAAAAAAAAAAAAAAAAAAACGGTGATCAAATACCGCCAAAAGAAATCTGTGTGGGAACAAAATTATAAAAAAATTGTTTGGGAGGAGCGGTGTACCGTGTTGCATTTGTTGGCCGTGCAATTGTCATTGAAAATGCGACAGCATGGAAAATTGGTCTAGGCAAGAAGGGGGGGAAGTACCCTGTGTTGAAGTGGTTAATATAACTTTAAAGTACCTAAGCAATATTAGAATACTAAAATATTTACATTGCTGCATGGTACAACTTGTTTAAAAGCATTTATTCAATAGAATGAACACCTGTATTGCCCACACAGGAACAGTGTAGAAGACATTCATGTGTATAAAAAATGGTAAAAAGCACTAGGTGCAGGTAATCAATGGGATGTTCAAGTGCATTATGAGAACTAAGTAGCCCAAGCAAAGTAACTGCATGCAATGGTCTGTGCCAGTTTGAGTAAAAACTTTGAAAGAAGGTATTGAAATGGACTGTTGGTCGGGAAGGGGCTAGAGGAATAGGAAAGGAGGTTACCAGGAAGAGAACAAATAAACAACAGAAGGGAAATATGGGCAGGAACAGAGAGGGGCAATATAATCTCCCAACCCCTCCCAACATAGTGACATTTTGGGGTTCTTGGAGATTTATTTTAGCATCAGCCAACCATTGGCCAGAATCTACCTGGACCAGCCAGTCCTGTCCAAATTAGCAGACATTTGAAATCTATGCTACTTGTAGTTTTCCTTTTATAGTAGAAATATTTATAGGCATCCACCACAACCTTTCTGGAGGTCTTCAAAAAGCTACTTTGATCTTGTCATAACACCACACACACATTCCTCCCTTATTTCTGGCTCCAACATGCTCCCCATTTTCCATTATCCAATCCCAGGTCTCCCTAATCCAACAAAAGCAGTTGGTGTCTGTGACGGAACGTCCCTCACACTCCGCTTAAGTGCTTCCGTCAGTATAACACTTCCTAAGTCCTGGAACACAAGTCCAATTGATCTGGCTATAGGAACCCCCAAGAAATAGACAACACAGGTCTTGAAGTACACCAGGAATAATCTTTTATTTGAGATGTCCCACAAATATATACAGTAGGATGACTAAAACCTAACTAGCATGAGCTAATTATCTAATCATTGACCCACACTAGTTGTCTGAGAAATAGGACTTTTCAGGGTAAGACTGTCTCCTAGCTCGCTGATTGACTATTCAGTACACATTACCATAAACACAGGGTTAATTAGCACAAACAACAATGTGTGGAATACTCTTACAAGCCAGACTAGATTCATTTACACAACAGACAGGTGGCTGGAGTTGATGACATTAGCATCGAACAGTTTGTGTTACAACAGTGTGATTCAGTCTATTGCTAATATGGCAAATGCATATCCAGAGTCTGTGTGTCTTTGGGAGGGGGGGGACACATGGATCTCAATCCAAGTAACACCACCTCAGGATTCCCCAGGCATACAGCTCACAAAGAGCACCATTCCCGCCAAATTCCAGGGCCCATAATCCCAAGGCAAGAGGCTCGCATTCTGTCCCCTCCAACAGCCTCTGTCCCGGCTAGGTCTGTCACTTTTCCCAGACGGGTTAACTCCGAAGTTAGTCAGTGATTCCAGTCCCCCAATGCCGGTATCCACACAGTAACCCAAACAAATTGGTCCAAACAGAGTATATTTCTCACCCAGCCAACCTTTGCCTCTCTCAGAGAACATATTCGCTGCTGGGGAGAGGCCTGGACTGACCCTTCTCCCTCAAGTCTTTTCAGCCGCTGGAGAGAAGACAGGGTGACTGGGCTCACTCCATCAAGCTGTTGGAGATCTGGGCCAACCGCCCAGCATCCCTGGGATATAAAAGTGGACACTGAAATTCCATCCATCGATATCAGCTCAAGCTGCAGTTGTGTGTAGGGGCCAGTAGCATTCTGTCCTGTTAGCACTTCAGCTGAGGACCACACATCTTCCACTCCAACTGACTTCTGGGTAATCAGGCTGACCGCCCAGGCTCCCTGGAACTCTGCAGCCATTACCAGTTGCCAGCACTTCAGCTGGGTTGGTGTAATAATTCTGGGGCACCGTCTGCTGTTGGAACTCCCTTTCACTGGTTTTGTCTCCCAGGTGCATGAACCCTTGTTGGGGAGGGAAAATGTCTGCTTCTCTGAAATCCCTTCCTCTCTGAAATCCACTGGGAGAGAGGGACCGCCACCTTCTCACCTTGGGCCTCCGAAACTGCCACGGGTGTGGAGCAGGTGATGAGTAATCTATGACATCCTCTGAAGAGTCCATTAAGTCCATACATTTTGTAATCTGTGGCTGGAGCGATGAGCCAACTGCCCCAGCTCCCTGGAACTGCACAGTTGCTGCCAGTGCTGGGCAGACTTCTGCTGGTGGCTCCACATCATCCGCCTTGGCTAATTGTTGGGGCAAGAGGCTGGATTCCTCCACTCCCAAACTGTGTAGCTGCCATTGGGGAGGTGAGCTGGCTGCTTCCCTTTCTGTTCCCACATCTGGCTGCTGGCATGACATGTCTGTGGTATTGTTTCCCAGGTGCACGGATATTTGCTGGGGAGGAAAGACTGCTTTTTCCACCCTGGCCAACTGTTGAGGAGGGACAACAAACACCTCTTCTCCCTTCTCCCCCTGTATCTGCTGCTGGAAAGTGATCGCTACCTTCTCACCCTGAGCCTCCGGAACTGCCACAGGTGTGTGCCTCTGTCCGGTGACCAGCGCTTCAGTTGGGGAAGTTTCTTGTAATTCCACAGATACTGCTATTGGTGCTTGGCAGAGCACAGTGAAGTTTGGCCCTAATAACGGCTCTTCTGCTGGAGGCTCATCATCAGGTTGTTCTTCCTAAGCAGAAAAGTCTATCAAATCCCCTGTCTCTGCAACTGGTGTCTGGGGATAGAGTTTCACAGTCTCCTGTCCGTGGAACCCAGAAGATGCTATCGGTGCTGAGCAGAGGTTAGCAGAGCTTTGCCCTGTTGTCAGCACTTCAGCTTTGGGGATGGCAATCTCCAGATTTTCCACTGCCGATTCTCTGGCATGCTGCTGGACATTCCTCCATCCAAGATCATCCCATGCAGAAACAGGATCATCAAGGTCAGTCAGCACTTGCTGCATCCGCCCTAAAACCTCCGCGTCCATAGCTGCGGGGGCAGGTTGGCAAAGCACACTGTTACTCTGCCACATTGCCGACACTTCAGCCAGGATTTAAGAGTTGTCAACAGGTATTTCCTGATAGTCCCAGGCAAAGGGAGCCCAGCCCTGGCACTGAGCAGAGTCTAGCATCCATCTGTAGGCAATCTGCAGCTCCCATTCCTGAACGGCCAGAAACTCCAAATCTTCCAGTGCCCAGTGCACTTCCGAGACTTTCAGTATCTCTTTTCTGTAATCCATGATTTCATCCAACCGCCACTCCAAATCACTCCCAAAGTTAGAGTCCCCTGTCCGTTTCACATACAACAGTCCCAGGCCGCCGTAGCTTAAGCCTTCCATTGGGCTGTTATCCGCTATCCAGGGACATGCTTGGGATATATGCCACCAGAGGGCTCTAACTCGCATCCAGCTTGATCTCTGCCCAGACCAGCCTGCTTAATTCAGCTGTCTGTTCCTTGTGCGGTTTTTCAACTAAACACAGCACCCGCAATCCATACGGCAACCAGTACCTTTCCTGGTTGGAGGGGAGAACTTTTCCCTGGTGACGCTGCTCACGGGCTAGCGCTTCCTTCCAGAGTTCGAAATTAATAGAATCAAACCATCCCAGCAGGACCTGCTCTGATACTGATCCTCTGTGCTGTATCTGCATCTCTCGCAACCTCCTTCTGAATTCCTCTTCCATGGCGGTTGGTATCTGTACCTCTCCTGCTATGCGGACCTTGGATCCAGGTGGAAGTTTGGATGTTCCAGACTGCAGGAAGTGTCCCACGGCTTGCCAACAATGTGACGGAACGCCCCCCACACTCTGCTTCAGTACTTCCGTCAGTATACCGCTTCCTAAGTCCTGGAACACAAGTCCAATGGATCTGGCTATAGAAACCCCCAAGAACTAGACAACAGTCTTGAAGTACACCAGGAATAATCTTTTATTTGAGATGTCCCACAAATATATACAGTAGGATGACTAAAACTGTCAGGGGTTCAGGCCATTCAGGCGCCTCAGCCGTGTCCCTGCAGTGGTCCGGCGCTCAGGCGCATGCACATGCGCACTGGGGCACGTTTAGCGTCCCCCTGGCAGCCTATAAAAGCTGCTCTGGTGCACACATCAATTCCTGGTTTGTCCTCAGCTCCTGTTACCTGAAAACCTGTTTGCATCTGATTACCCGTTGTGACCCGGATTGTTCTTTGACGCTGCTGCTCATCTTCTGGACTTGACCCTCGGCTTTGTTATACAGACTCCGCTTCTCTCCAGTGTTTGACCCTCTGCCTGTGACCCGGACTTGCCTCTTGTCTCCTGCCCTGACCCACGGCCTGTGATCCAGATTTGCTTGTGTCTCCCTAAGACTCCTTACCTGAGCCTGTGCCTGTATCTAGGACTGTCAGTGTTTGACCCCCAGCCGGGCGTTCTGCCATCTACAGCTACCAACCAGTTGCTACACAAGGTGTCCATCTCTACCAGACCTTCACGCAAGGCTTCGCCTGCCACCTGGGTTGCCTGTGCCTCTTTGTGCCATTTGCTCCCTGTATCACCTCCAGGGGGCAAACTGTGCTTAGTCGCAAGGGTGAACCGCTCTCGGCATCTCGGCCTTGGTAAGTACCTCTGATAAAAACCTAACCTAATTAGCATGAGCTAATTATCTAATCATTGACCCAGACAAGTTTTCTGAGAGAGAGGACTTTTTAGGGTAAGACTTTGTCTCCTAGCTCACTGATTGACTATTCAATACACATTACCATAAACATAAACACAGGGTTAATTAGCACAAACAACAATGTGTGGAATACTCTTACAAGCCAGACTGGACTCATTTACACAACAGACAGGTGGCTGGAGTTGATGACATTAGCATTGAACAGTTGGTATCCCAACAGTGTGATTCAGTCTATTGCTAATATGGCAAATACATATCCAGAACCTGTGTGTCTTGGGGGGGGGGGGGGGGGGGGGGACATGGATCTGAATCCAAGTAACACCACCTCAGGGGTCCCCAGGCATACAGCTCACAAAGAGCACCATTCCCCCAAATGCCAGGGCCCATAATCGCAAGGCAAAAGGCTCGCATTCTGTCCCCTCCAACAGCCTCTGTCCTGGCTAGGTCTGTCACAGTGTCTATAATCAGGAAGGGATTGTATCAATTCAACTTGCATTAGAGGTACTATATCCACATCCACTCTTTTGTCTAAGGTTGCTTACCACATCATAAAAAGAAAGGGCGCCTGGAGCCATCCCTAGTTACAGATCACACAATAGTACCTGAAGTGAACAGACTTTTCCAATATTTCTGCGAGAATAACTCTCCAGACGTATTACCAATGATGAGCTGGGAAGCACATAAATGCTTCATACGAAGAGAACTAATTGCAGTTTCCATGAATCAGACGAGAACACCAATCATACATAATAAAAATTGACAGCCTGACTCCACACTTTAAAAAAGTCACATAAATATACTTGTTTAGGCCAGGGCAAACCTACTGGAGGAACTAGCTAAAAAAAAAAAAAAAAAAAACTACATATTGTTTCAAAAAATATTTTATAAAAATAGAGAAATAAATCTGGAAAACTCCTAGCTAGAGCCCTCCAATCTAAAAAAGCGGCCACAACAGTACACTTCCTCACTGATTCTAGGAGACGTAAAATAGTAGCCCATGAAGAGATAGTAGACCACTTTGCTCAATATTATACTCCGCTTTATAATATTGGCCCCACAAAACAACAGGTAGAAGAAGCTCCCAGGATTCAAATGGTTCAATATTTCTTCAAAGAATATAGCCTCAAACCCTGATTGCATTTGGAAGCGGAAGAATTGGACCACCCCCTTTCCTCTGAAGAAGTTGACATGGCAATCAAATGACAAAGCCCTGGTCCAGACAGCCTGGACAGGTGGATACTATAAAACTTTTATAGGCTTGCTCAAACCGCATTTCCTAAAAGCATTCCGCTCCCTCTCAATAGATAACCCCCCACCTCGAGATCTCCTTATGGCTCACATCAGTGATTCCAAAACCGAACAAAGATCCCTCATTGGTCACCAACTATTGCCCTATTTTTCTAATGAACGTAGATCTCAAACTTTTCACCAAAGTCCTAGCCAACTGCACACTAACCTTGTTACCCAAATTTCTCATATCGTCTTCCAGGACAGCCTTTGAGATATAGGGCTCCTCCCTCCGGGACAGGAAACACATCAAGCCAATTAAATAAAAGGTGTGGTCCTCCAGGCCCTCCTCAGTTTTTGTGTTTCCTGCCGGACGGGAAGCAGCACGTTTGGAACTGGTAAGGGGAGCTCCTTCTCAGGGGTTTTGCCTGGGGAGAGCACCTTGATGGACCTGACCCTTAGCACCCCTCGGTCCGTACGAAGGGAGTAGAGGGTAGCTTTCAGTCCCTGCTGCCATTTAAAAAGTTCGGAGAGAACGGGACCCCGATGCACGGCAATCTCCCCCTCGGAGCGCTAACCGCTCGTACCTGTCGGTTGGATGGCGGCGGGAGACGTTCGTTCCACCGACCGGCGTGCGGGTACTGTGAGCGGTGCGTTCGTAAGGAACGCTCGGCGTCGGGGTGGAGTCTTTGCGCTCTGGCGTACGGAAGTGGGAGAGACGCACTTCCGCCGGATTCGCGTCATCAGGGGGCGCCGCAGGACCTGTTCCAGTCCTTTGGGCGCGGCGGTGTGACTACAGGGTTGCCTGGAGAGGTGTGAAGGCTCAGAGAGACTGAGTGAGACACAGGAACCATGGAGAGTGCAGTTGTGCAGGTGGACTCCGGTTCAACAGGCTCCAGTACCTCTCAGGTAAGCTTGGTGAGGGCAGACCAGGACTTACACTGGGGGGTGGGGGGTCACTCTGACCCGTAGTACCTTCCCGGGGTGGAGAACCTGCTGGTGAAGGGGGGCACTTCCTAGACAGACCCTAGAAGCACAGTGGTGTGGTCAGGGGTGGTATTTTAATGGGACCCTGTTTTTCTTTGTTTTTAGGTTAAACAGGACAGAGCCCAGATACCTTTGCCCAGAAGGAAATGTGCCGTGTGTGGGGCTAAGTTAGGCACCGGTTGGGAGAAGCCGCTTTGCCCGGATTGTGTCAGTAGCCTGGTGAAAGAGGACTCGGTGGCAGCTTGTCACAATGTTTTAACATCCGTAAAGGATGAGATTGCATCCACCTTCCAATCTTTCAAAAACATGATGGATAGGATGCAGGGTCCCTCTGTCCCTTTACCCAGGGCCGTGAGTATGCCTTCCTTATCCGAACCAAGTCAGGAGGAGGAGGTGGATAGGGAGAGGTTACCCAGGTCATTAGCCTCCTCTAGGACAGAGTCTACTTCTGAATCTGAGGGGGAGGAAGAGGCCATTAGATCAGCCAGATACAAGCTGTCTTTGGATGATGTGGGTGACCTCCTCAAGGCTATATATGACACTTTGGAGATCAGGGAAGAACAGGTCCAGCTTTCAAAACACGACATGATGTATCAAGGGTCGAGTGTAATGAAAGACAGGGTATTCCCCGTCCATAAGTCGCTAGTGGAGGCGATTCTGCTGGAGTGGGAACAACCGGAAAAAAGGCCATTTTTTTCAGGTAGCCTTAGAAGGAGATTCCCTTTTGAGTCGGATGCGGTGCATCCCTGGAACAAGGTTCCCAAATTAGATGCTCCCTTGGCTAAAGTCTCTAAGAAGACAGATTTGGCCTTTGATGATATGGGTTCACTCAGGGACCCTATGGATAAGAGGGGAGATGTGCTGCAAGAGAGCCTGGGATGCCTCTTCCATCTGGCTTAAACTGGCCCTAGCAGCTACCTGTGTGGCCAGAAACTTGGAGTGTTGGCTTACACAGTTACAATCGCATATTTCTGCGGGTACTTCTAGGCAACAGCTGTTGAAGTCCTTTCCGCTACTGTTCAAGGCTGTGGGCTTTTTAGCTGATGCCTCTGCAGAATCAGTCAAACTGGCTGCTAGATCTGCAGCACTAGTGAACGCTGCCAGAAGGGCCGTTTGGCTTAAAACCTGGTCAGGAGACACAGCTTAAAAATTGAAGTTATGTGGATTACCCTTTTCAGGGGATCATTTGTTCGGGCCCGGCCTGCAAGAGGCGTTAGAGCGCACGCAGGATAGGAAGAAAGCTTTCCCAGAAAGGAAAAAGAGACCTGAAGGGAAGCGTCTTTTTCGAAGCCCCAGGCAGCAGAACCTGCAGGAAAGGGAGGTTCGCCCCAAAAAGCATTGGACAGGTCACAAGGGAAGAGGCAGAGGAGGAATCTTATTCAATCCTCCTCAACCCTCCCCTAAAACCCAGTGACTCCTGCGTCCCGGTGGGAGGAAGACTGGGGAAGTTCCTCCCACAGTGGGAAGCTTCAACCGAAAGTCCGTTCATTCGAGATGTAATAAGGAACGGCTACAGGTTGGAGTTTGGTTCAGTTCCCCTCCCAAATTTTCAAGTAACAAGGTTACCAAGGGACCAAGAGAAAGCAGAGGCTTTGGCTCTTCTTCTGGGGGATCTGGTGGACCAAGAAGTAATGGTGCAGGTGCCTCAGGAGGAGCGAGGCTTGGGGGTTTACTCCCACGTATTCGTGGTAAAGAAACCTTTGGGGAAGTTCAGGTTAATACTGAATGTCCGCCCCCTGAACAGATTTATAAAATACAAGCGGTTCTGGATGGAGTCAATCTTCTCGGTAACCAAGTTCCTGTTTCAGGGCTGTCACATGGCCACAGTGGATCTCAGGGATGCATATTTGCATATCCCGATTCATCTGGAATCTCAGAGGTTTCTCAGGTTGGCGGTGAGGTTGAACACTGGTGTGTTACACCTCCAGTTTCGAGCTCTCCCCTTCGGGCTCTTAGCCTCACCAAGAATCTTTACAAAGGTTCTGGCAGAGGCACTGGCCCCATTAAGGCTCAAGGCTATAACAGTGATCCCATATCTGGACGATCTACTGTTCATAGCCCAGTCGGCCCAACAACTGCAGAGGGACATACAGGAGGCCTTGGTTTTCCTGCGCTCACTGGGGTGGCTGATAAACCAGGAAAAATACCAGCTGACCCCCTCACAGGAGGTCCTGTATTTAGGATACAGGATTTCTTCGGTGGAAATGAGGGTATTTCTTCCGGAGGAGAAGATCTGCAAGCTAGAGCAGGCGGTAGCCCAGCTTCAATCTGGTCGGGAAGCCCAGATCAGGGAGGTTATGAGAGTCCTGGGGTTGATGACATCATGCTTTCCAGCGGTGGCCTGGGCAAGGCATCATCAGCGTCCTTTACAGAGACTCATGCTCCGTTATTGGGATGGCAGGCAGGAGAGCCTGGATCAGGTTATGCCCCTATCCTCGGCAGTCAGGAGGTCTCTTTGGTGGTGGCGGTCCCAGGTCAACCTAGACAGGGGTCTTCCCTGGTCCCCACAAGCTACGGGGGTGGTCACGACCGATGCCAGTGCGCTGGGTTGGGGTGCCCACCTAGAGGGAACCTTAGCCCAGGGTTCCTGGTCGGACCTAGAGACAGGTCGTTCCTCAAACCAGAAGGAACTTCTGGCAGTTTGGAAGGCTATAGAAACCTTCCAGTCCCAGTTACATGGCAGGGATCTGCAGGTTCGCTCAGACAATGTGGCAGCAGTAGCCTACCTGAACAAGCAAGGGGGAACCAGAAGCCCTGCACTCCAGGTAATTGCGGACAGAATCTTCTGCTGGGCAGAGAAGAACTTGTCCTCAATATCAGCCATTCACCTAAAGGGAACGCAGAATTTACTGGCCGACTTTCTCAGTCGCCAGAAGATAGGTCAGGACGAGTGGTCCCTCAACAAGGAAGTGTTCGAGGAGATTGTGTCATGCTGGGGAAGGCCAGAAATAGACCTATTTGCAACAGAAGGCAACAGGAAGTTGACGCAATTTTTTTCGGTTCACCCACAGGATCGGGCCAGGGGGATAGACGCCCTTGCCAATCCATGGCTGTTCGGCCTGTGTTATGCCTTTCCTCCCGTAAGGATGGTGGCGGAGGTCCTGCAGAAGTTCCGTTCGGAGACTACGGACCTCATTTTAGTAGCTCCTTTTTGGCCAAGGAGACCCTGGTTTGCCAGCATAAAGAAATTGGCCATCCATCCTCCGCGGTTTCTGCCAGTCAGGGAGGACTTACTTTCCCAGGGGCCGATCCTGTGCCCTCAGATAGAGAGGCTCAAGCTTGCGGCCTGGTATCTGAGGAACAAATCTTAAGGTCACAGGGTTTCTCAGAAAGAGTGATTAAGACCTTGTTAGAATGCCGTAAACCAGTTACTAGGGCAATTTACGCCAAGGTAGGAAAGAGGTTTAATTCCTGGTTGCGAGAACAGGGAATTGCAAGCCCCGGGGTCCCGGCAGTCCTGGACTTTCTACAAGCAGGGGTAGAGCTGGGCCTATCTATCAGCACTCTAAAGGTACAGGTGGCGGCCTTAAGCATTTTCCTTCAGTCCTCCCTTCAGCAGAATCCATTTGTCAGGAACTTCTTCAAGGCTCTATCTAGATCCAGGCCTGTGAGAATGAAGACCTGTCCTACTTGGGATTTGGCCTTGGTTCTTAGGGCTTTGACCCAAGATCCATTTGAACCTTTAGAGGGAGCATCACTTAAGTGGATGGTACTAAAGACTGTGTTTTTGATAGCGATCGCGTCAGCTAGAAGGGTCAGTGATCTGCAGGCGCTCTCGGTCAGAGAGCCATTTCTGTTAATCTTAGAAGACAGGGTAGTACTTAAGACTTACCCTAGTTTTCTTCCTAAAGTGGTGTCCACTTTTCATAGGACACAGGATATTATTTTGCCAACTTTTTTCTCAACCTCAGATGAGGACGAGGCGAGATCTTTAAGTTTTAGACGTCAGGAGAAGTCTATTAATTTTTTTTTAGAAGCCACTAGGGTCTTCAGGAAGTCAGACTCACTTTTTGTAAATTTTTCGGGCGCCTGCAAGGGCTGCAGGGCGTCCAAAGCGTCTATCGCCAGGTGGATACGAATGGCGATAGTTAAAGCCTATGAGTTAGAGGGGAAGCAGGCACCCTTAGTTAAGGCACACTCTACAAGGGCGGTTTCTGCATCGTGGGCAGAGAGGGCTGGAGCCTCTCCGGAGGAGATCTGCAAAGCAGCAACGTGGTCCAGCTACTCAACGTTCGCAAGACATTACCGTCTGGATTTATGGTCTGATAAAGAGCAGACTTTTGGACGTAAGGTCCTCCAGGCAGTGATCCCGCCCTGACAAGGTGAGCTCCTTGCTTATCATCTCAAAGGCTGTCCTGGAAGACGATATGAGAAAACCGGAGTTAGACTTACCGGTAACTCTTTTTCTAGGAGTCTTCCAGGACAGCCTGGCTTCCCACCCAAAGTTGTTTAAATTGGACTAAGTGGTGAGGATGTTTATTTACGTGATTGTTAGTGTGTTATGTCTTTCAGAGCCTCCCGGCGATTCTTGGAGTAAAACTGAGGAGGGCCTGGAGGACCACACCTTTTATTTAATTGGCTTGACGTGTTTCCTGTCCCGGAGGGAGGAGCCCTATATCTCAAAGGCTGTCCTGGTAAGTCTAACTCCGGTTTTCTTTCCCTAGACCAGGTGGCATTCATACCTGGTAGTGAGGCGAGAGACCACCATAAAAGCAATTATTATACACAAATGGTTGACATTGACCCACAATCATGATTTCTTTCTTTCCCTGGACGCAGAGAAGGCATTCGATAGTGGCCTGGGACTATGGGGCTGATTTACTAAGATGAATGTGCTGCGCTGGTTCATACCTCCATTTGTGCGCCAGATAAATTATCAAGTAAGCTTATGAACCAGTGCACGCATAAGCGCAACACATAATATGCCAGTGCAATTGATAATAGCGCACACCGTATCATTAACGGTCCATTCATACAAGGGCAACTGTCAGGGCTGGCTTAGCCCTTCCTCCTCTGGGCTGGCCGCTCAGCTGTCGGCGAATTGCCAGCTCTCTTCTCTTTCCACAGTTACCAGCTGTTCCCGATGATGCTCGTCTGACCTGCCTATTTAAAGCCTTCCAGCTCACTCTTTCCTTTGCCTTCACGTTGGTCACATCACTAGGAACCATCTCCTGCTGTTTGTTTCAAGACTGGCTTCCTGACATCCCTCCTGGCTTCTATCCTGCTTGCAGTTTCTCTTCTTGGATCCCTGACGTCTGGACTGGCTGACTACCCGATCTGGCTACTGGACTCTGGCTATGCTTGACTACGCTTTTTTCTATTTACCTTTTATTTTTATTAATAAAGTGTGATTTGATTGTACTTCTGTCTCTCTGTTTCATGGTTCCTGACAGTACACGAAGGCCATGAATTCAGAAGATGGTCAATCCACTTGTTGGTAATATTTTTTCCAGATTGGATGAGCAAGATCACCGCATGGGTCAGTTTGCCTTGGCGTTACAAACTCTCCTGAATCGCACGGCTCACCTGGAATCCCCCGCGGTGCCTGCTCTGGTATAACCTGAGTTGCAGGCTGTCCCTGCTGCTGTGCCAGTCTCTGTGCATGCACCCGCCTCAAGTATTACCTCTATAAGAGGTATGTCTGGTTCTGCTCCGCTTCCCCAGCGATTTGGGGGCGATCCAGTTCAATGCAGAGGGTTTCTCAATCAGGTTGAGATATACTTCAAAATGCTGCCCCAGGCGTTTCCCACGGACAGAAGCACAGTAGGTTTCGTGATGTCTTTGCTTTATGAGAGAGCCTTGGCCTGGGCTAACCCTCTATGGGGGACGCAAAAACATGTTGTTTTGCGTTACCCTCAGTTTGTGGCCTCCTTTAAAAGGGTTTTTGACGTTCCCGCAGGCTCCGCTTCTGCTGCCAAGTGCCTCATGTCCATCAAACTGTGGAGAACTGTTGCCGACTACGTTATTGAATTCTGTACTCTGGCAGCAGAGGTTGCTTGAAACAATGAGGCCCTCGTGGCTGCTCTTTCTCATGGGCTCTTGGATTCCATCAAGGATGAGATAGCAGCCCGAGATATACCCACTGAGTTGGAGAGCTTGATCTCGTTTGCCATCCTCATTGACTCCAGACTCAGAGAAAGACTTTCTCTTAAGGAGCGCATGCGGAAGCCTCCTGTACGTTTGCCTCCGAGCATTGTAGTCCCACCCATGCCTCCCTGTACTGAGTTGGTCAGTGAAGATTAACCCATGCACCTGGGCTTCACGCGTCTGTCTGCAGATGAGAGCCTTTAGGAGGAGGGAGAGGTTGTGCCTTTATTGTGGCCAGGCAAGTCCCTTTTTGAAGTCTTGTCCTACCTGTCCAGGGAACGCCCGAACCTTGAGGTCCTGTCATGGACAGACCTTAGGTGGCGTTGTTTCGTCCCCAGTTATCCAGAAGGATAAGCCCCTGGTTTTGGTCACCCTTTCTTGGGCTGAGTCGTCCATCGAGATACAGGGCTCTGGGACTGCAGGCCTGTTCATTGATGCTGCATTTGTTTCGCAGCACTCGATTCCGCTGCAGCTGCGTGACACTCCACTTGCCATAGAGGCTCTTGACGGGAGTCCTTTACAGCCTGCCCATGTGACTCATGAGACGGTTCCATTGTCCATGGCCGAAGGGGCTCTTCACCATGAGATAATCCAATTCCAAGTTATTTCCTTACCCAGATTTCCGCTGGTTATTGGTTATCCTTGGTTACAGGGGCACAACCCCTCTTTTGATTGGCTCCATGCTGAGGTTCTCTCCTGGTCACCATGATGCAGTGAGACATGCTTCCTTAAGGTATCCAAGGTCCTGTGCACTGCTTCACTCCCCTCCCTGCCGGAAGAGTACCGTGATTTTGGCAATGTCTTTGATAAAGGTCAAGCCGGTAGTTTGCCTCCACACCGGCCTTATGATTGCGCAATTGACCTTCAACCTGGTGCCATACCTCTTCGTGGCCGGGTTTACCCTTTGTCGGTCTTGGAGGATAAGGCCATGGAGGAGTATGTTGCTGACGCACTCTTGAGGTTTCATCCGCAAGTCCTAGTCTCCTGCTGGTGCTGGTTTCTTCTTTGTGAAAAAGAGGAGCGGTGAGACCTTGTATAGATTATAGGGGTCTCAATCGTGTCACGATTAAGAATGCCTACCCGATTCCATTGATTACAGAATTATTTGACCGCCTCAAGGGAGCAAAGGTTTTCACAAAGCTTGACCTGAGGGCATACAATCTCGTGCGCATTAAGGAGGGCGACGAGTGGAAAACTGCGTTTAATACCAGAACAGGCCATTATGAATACCTGGTAATGCCTTTTGTCTTTGTAACGCCCCGGCAGTTTTCCAGGAATTTATTAACAATGTCCTCTGAGATTTGTTGCAATTGTGTGTGGTGGTTTATCTCGATGATATCCTCATGTTTTCCAAGTTCCCAGAGAGCCACCACACAGATGTCTGTCGTGTACTTCAGACACTAAGAGAGAACAATCTCTATTGTAAACTGGAGAAGTGCGAGTTCTATCGTGAACAGGTTACATTCCTGGGCTATGTCATTTCCACTGCTTGTTTTTCGATGGACCCAGAGAAACTGTCGGGAGTCCTACACTGGCCTCGACCCGTGGGCTTACGTCCTCTGCAGCGTTTCCTGGGCTTTGCCAACTACTGTCGGAAGTTTATTTGTAACTTCTCGTCTCTGGTCAAGCCTCTGACTGATATGACCAGAAAGGACAGTAACCCACAGAGTTGGTCTCCGGAGTCCATTAAGGCCTTTGAGACTCTCAAGGCTGCCTTTGTTTCTGCTCCTGTGTTGGCACATCCTGATGCTACGTTGCCTTTTATACTAGAAGTTGATGCTTCTGAGACTGGAGTTGGCGCCCTTCTGTCTCAACGTCCTAACTCTGAGAGCGCTATGCATCCGTGTGGTTACTTTTCTAAGAAATTTTCACCTGCTGAATGCAATTATGAGATTGGTGACAGAGAGCTGTTGGCGATCATTTTAGCCCTGAAAGAATGGAGACATCTCCTTGAAGGTACCACTGTGCCTATTCTTATTCTTACTGACCATAAGAATCTTACATTCTTGTCTGAGGCTAAGCGACTCTCTCCCAGAAGGGCGCGATGATGGGCTCTTTTCTTGTCGAGCTTAAATTACATTGTCTCCTTCCTACCCGGTACTAAGAATGTAAGGGCTGATGCCTTGTCACGACAATTTTCCTCCACTTCCAAGTCGGAGTCTGTTCCGGTTCCTATGATTCCTCCTGATTGTATCTTGGCTACGGTTCGCACCAGTCTTACTTCTCCTTTGGGTGACAAAATTCTTGCTGCTCAGGTCCATGCTCCTCCTGATAAACCTTGACTGCTGCTTTGTCCCACAGAGTCTCCGTACTGCAGTGCTCCAGACTTACCATTCTCCCAAGGCAGCTGGCCATCCTGGGAAGAATCTACTCATTTGGGCCATCTCCCAACAATTCTGGTGGCCTAGTCTACGGGCTGATGTTACTGCCTTCGTAGCTGACTGTCCCATGTGTGCTCAGAGTAAGACTCCATGGCACCTTCTGGTGGGCCTCCTACAACCCATAACCAATGGAGAGAGGACCTGGACTCACCTGTCTATGGATTTCATTGTGGAATTGCCCAACTCCCAAGGCAACACTGTTATCCTTATGGTGGTTGACCGGTTCTCAAAGATGTCATTGTATTCCACTTAAGAAGTTGCCCACCTCCAAGAAACTGGCTTCCATTTTTACTCGGGAGATCTTTCGCTTACATGGGCTACCCAAGGTCATTGTCTCGGGTAGGGGCAGTCAGTTTGTCTCCCGGTTCTGGCGAGCATTTTGTGTACAGTTCGGAATCCAGCTTGCATTCTCTTCTGCATATCACCCGCAGTCTAATGGGGCCACAGAACGAGCCAATCAGTCCTTGGAGCAATTCCTACGTTGCTATATTTCTGACCATCATAACAACTGGTCTGACCTATTAGCTTGGGCAGAGTTTGCTCACAACAGTGCCTTGATTTCTGCCTCCCGATTTGTCTCCATTTATGGCGAATTATGGTTTCCAACCTTCCATGTTGCCTGACTCGTTTGTTTCAGCAGAGTATTCCTGCATTAGAGGAGCATCTCCGTGGTCTTCGTTACACTTGGGTACAAGTCCAGGAGGCTTTGCGTCATGCTAATGATAGGTACAGACTCCATGCTGACCGCAGACACCTGCCTGCGACTTCCTACCAGGTTGGGAATAGGGTCTGGCTGTCATCTCGCAACCTCCGGCTTCGTGTTCCCTCACTGAAGTTTGCACCTCGGTTTATTGGGCCTTTCCGTATCCTTCGCAGGATTAACCCAGTAGCTTACGCGTTGGACCTTCCTCCTAGTATGTACATCTCAAATGTGTTTCATGTCTCCTTATTGAAACCGTTGGTCTGTAACCCATTTACCACCTCGGTGCCACGTCCTCACCCAACCCTTCAGGTTGAGAACCATGAGGAGTATGAGGTACAATCCATTGACTCCCGTAGGTTCCGTAAGGCGCATACAGTACCTGGTGCATTGGAGGGGGTACGGTCCGGAGGAACGCTCCTGGGTTTCATCCTCTGACGTACATGCCCCTGTCCTCCTCCGCGAGCTCCATAGACTGTTTCCCCTCAAGTCCGGTAGCCCTCCAAGAGAGAGGGGTTATTGAGGGGGGGTACTGTCAGGGCTGGCTTAGCCCTTCTTCCTCTGGGCTGGCCGCTCAGCTGTCGGCTAATTGCCAGCTGTCTTCTCTTTCCACAGTTACCAGCTGTTTCCAATGATGCTCGTCTGACCTGCCTATTTAAAGCCTTCCAGCTCACTTAAGGGGAATCCCGTGCCAAAAAAATGGCGCGGGGGTCCCCCTCAAAATCCATACCAGATCCCTCAGGTCTGGCATGGATTTTAAGGGGAACCCTGCGCTAAAAAAAAATGGTGTGGGGTCCCCCTCAAAATCCATAACAGACCCTTATCTGCGCACGCAACCTGGCAGGCCGCAGGAAAAGAGGGGGGACGAGATAGCGCCCCCTGTCCTGAACCGTACCAGGCCACATGCGCTCAACATTGGGAAAGCACCTTGTCCCCATGTTGATGAGGACAAGGGCCTCATCCCCACAACCCTGGCTGGTGGTTGTGCAGGTCTGCAGGCGGGGGCCTTATCGGAATCTGGAAGCCCCCTTTAACAAGGGTACCCCCAGATCCCGGCCTGCCCCCTGTGTGAAATGGTTAGGGGGTACAAAAGTACGCCTACCATTTCACCAAAAAAGTGACAAAATTGTTAAAAATGACAAGAGGCAGTTTTTGACAATTCCTTTATTAAAGTCTTCTTTCATCTTCTTCCATCTTCTTCCATCTTCTTTCATCTTCTTTCTTCTGGTCGTCTTCCTTTCTTCATCCTTCGGTTTCTTCCTCCATTTTCTTCTTCCGATCCTCTTCTTCTTGCTCCAGTGTTCTCGTCCGGCATCTTCCTCCATGGCGTCTCTTCTTCATTCTCGGGCCACTCCGTGCAATGGGAGGGTCCCACTGTGTGACTCTTCTCTTTTTCTGACAGGTCTTATATAACGGAGGGAGGGGCCACCTGGTGACCCCGCCCCCACTGATGCACGGAACCATGATGAAGAAAGTAAGAAGACCAGAAGAAAGAAGATGAAAGAAGACTTTAATAAAGGAATTGTCAAAAACTGTCTCTTGTCATTTTTAACACTTTTGTCACTTTTGTCACTTTTTTGGTGAAATGGTAGGGGTACTTTTGTACCCCCTTACCATTTCACACGGGGGGAGACCGGGATCTGGGTATCCCCTTGTTAAAGGGGGCTTACAGGAACCGGCCAGGGTTGTGGGGATGAGGCCCTTGTCCTCATCAACATAGGGACAAGGTGCTTTGGGGGGACACCAAAGCATCCTCCCAATGTTGAGGGCATGTGGCCTGGTATGGTTCAGGAGGGGGGGGCGCTCTCTTGCCCCCACTTTTTCGTGTGGCCTGCCAGGTTGCATGCTCGGATAAGGGTCTGGTATGGATTTTGAGGAGGACCCCCACGCCATTTCTTTTATTTTGGCACGAGGTTCCCCTTAATATCCATACCAGACCTGAAGGGCCTGGTATGGAATTTTGAGGGACCCCGACACATTTTTTTTTCTTAATTTTTTTTTTTCTTAATGCGAACATCACCTGTGTGCAAATAGCCTTAAAAAAAAGCCCATAGAAGTGAACCAGCACAAAAAAAGTCACGTTGAGAGGTGCGCCTGTCCAACTTATGCAAATTAATCTACGTGGCTTGACATTTACTAACATTTTGCCGGCGCAGTGACCCAGAGCACTTGAACGGGCGCAAATGCCGCTTGCGCATGCGCAGTGCATAAATTGACCTAGCGCAGTTTCAAGTGTATTTGCAGGCGCAGCAAGCTTGCTCAGAGAAAGATACATTTCCGTTCTATTTTGGGCATATTTGTTACTTGGACAGTCATATCTATACTTCCTCACATCACCCCCATTATATTGGCACTTCCAGCCCCGGACCATTAAGCTGGTCAAAAACCTGACCATTTTTTGCGATTCCGCACTGCGCCGCTTTAACTGACAATTGCACGTCGTGCGACATGGCTCCCAAACAAAATTGGCGTCCTTTTTTTCCCACAAATAGAGCTTTCTTTTGGTGGTATTTGATCACCCCTGCGGTTTTTATTTTTTGCGCTATAAACAAAAATAGAGCGACAATTTTGGAAAAAACGCATTATTTTTTACTTTTTGTTATAATAAATATCCCCCAAAAATATATAAAAAAAACATTTTTTCCCTCAGTTTAGGCCGATACGTATTCTTCTACTTATTTTTGGTAAAAAAAAAAAGCAATAAGCGATTGATTGGTTTGCGCAAAAGTTATAGCGTTTACAAAATAGGGGAGAATTTTATGGCATTTTTATTAATAATTTTTTTTACTAGTAATGGCGGTGATCAGCGATTTTTATTATGACTGCGACATTATGGCGGACACATCCGACATTTTTTACACATTTTTGGGAACATTGTCATTTATACAGCAATCACTGCTATATAAATGCAGTGATTCCTGTGTAAATGACACTGGCAGTGAAGGGGTTAACCAGTGGGTGGCAGTGTAGGGGTTAAGTGTTCCTAGGGGTTTTACTAACTGTTGGGGGCTGGGCTTTCATTTAGTGAACACTGATCTCTGCTCCAATCACATGGAACAGTAATCAGCATCACTAGTTGCTAGGCAGAATGGGGAAATGCTGTTTACAACAGCATTTCTCCGTTCAGTCGTATCGAGCCTGCGGGACCCGCAACCGGACTCACGGGGTCCCGACCGACGCGTGAGCACACCGTGCTCGCGATGGCAGGGCGGCAATAAAGATTGGACGTACCTGTACGCCAATATCCCTGCCCGTGCCATTCTGCCGACGTACATCAGCGTACGCCGGTCGGGAACCAGTTAAATATCACCGGGCCTGTCAATTAACGAGAATAGGCTGGAACATACACTCTAAGATCAAAGTGTGGGTACAGCTAGAACACATGTTCTCCCCATTACTTGTACATTACTTGTACACCAACTCCCATGGATCGCTTCAACTGGCATACCGCTAGAGTGTAAATGAAACCCCTTAATTAACAACATGCTACAAATCTTCAGAAAGGCATGCCAAAAATCTAAAATATCTTCCTCACCAGGTCCATTGACTCCTATTCGTCACAACCCAGACTTCTTGCCAGGTCTATCTGGCACCTTCCTTTCGGATATTTGGCCCAACGCCGATGTCCAAGCCAAAACACTTCTTCTCTAAGGGCAACTTCCTGACCCTACCCACAAGTGTCCCAGGCCAATCCTTCCCATTCTGCATGTATATTCAGTTAGGACATTTTCTAAATGACTCCCACTCACGCCTGGACTACTCCAGACATCACACATCAATGCATTTTGTACAAGGAATGATCCGCAAAGACGCCTAATTTCGGTTATGTACTCTATCCTGTTCTCTGATCACAATTCCAAATCAAACCTAGCCAGTCGAAGTTGGGAAAGGGAACTCTCCTTAGACCTTTCAGAAGAAGAATGGGAAAACGTATACTCCTATATGCACAAAGGGACAACTAACCTTTCTGCAAAGGTAAATAGCTTCAAGTTACTCTCAAGATGGTACAAAACCCCTCTTAGACTACATATTTACCCTACATAAACCCCCCCCCCCCCCCCCGAAATGTTGGAGATACTCTGATAAGGAAGGATCACTCTTACATATGGGCGGCACAGTGATGTAGTAGTTAGCACTCTCACCTAGCAGTAAAAAGGGTCGCTGGTTCAAATCCCAACCATGACACTACCTGCTTGGAGTTTGCATGTTCTCCCTGTGCCTGCGTTGGTTTCCTCCGGGTACTCCGGTTTCCTCCCACACTCCAAAGACATGCAGGTAGGTTAATTGGCTTATGTCCAAAATTGACCCTAGTATATAAATGGGGACCCTGGATTGTGGGCTCCTTGAGGGTAGGGAGTATATAAATGGGTATGGAGTATATAAATGGGCACCCTGGATTGTGGGCTTGTTGAGGGTAGGGACCAATGTGAGTGTGCAATGTACAGTGATGGGGACAATTGTAGACACTCAGGTTGAACTGGATGGACTGGTGTCTTTATTCAACCTTACTAATGAAATGGATATTTTAATGATGGGCAACTCCTATCCTCATATTGATTAGTGGTTCCAAATTAATAACTACTGCAGTAGGGAACAGACACAAAAGATTCGCTCAGCATCTTTCCAAATAACCGTTCTCCTTTATTATGACACATTTGAAGGTTTTTATACACATGATTACGTAGGTATCATATTAATATTACAATTGTACGTTTATGGTAACAAGGGGCGTTACATAGGCAGGCTAATTCTAATCAGGACTTGAAAGAATGCAAAACATGTACTGAAAACATTGTTAGTGCCATGTGCACAGCGAGGGCATCGTGCAATACATATATAATAGAATACAATTATATACAGAACCTACAAATTTCCATTACAGTCTCCTCTTTTGATCAATATTTTGATCACTAACCATACCTGTATCACCTTTAATCTGAAACCTCCACACGCTTAGGTGGAGGTAGTCCTGGCCAAAGAGGCAAAAACTCCATTGTGGAGAAAATGGCTGAGCAGCTTTTTTCATTACAAAATGATTTTTCACTGTGAAAAACAAATGATTGATGAGACATATTTAGAGTACTGGCTGTAAACTCCTGTGGCCAGAATGGCCTTCTAGCTTAATTGCTGGTATGCTGACTTCTAAGCACATGACACAGACAATTCTACATAAAATGGAAGAGATACAAAAGACAAATATGATTTCAACATGGCTAAACTACTTTTCAAATATATATATCCCTTACAATTAAAGTAATTGAATCAAAAATTACCCTAGACTGTTATCGCAAGAGGGAAACAAATCCAACAGATTTATTTAATTTAGACATTTTTGCAGTGTCTGGTGTGGATCCAGGTGACTTTTCTTTCAAGTTTTGCAAAACTGTACATGAAATAGATGCTGTATTGAGTCTCCAAACATTTCTTATATATAAATGTCTCTTAATCCACAAGTCACCTGGCTTTAGTTTTAGATCCTTCCAAACTATTAGGATCTGGAAATGGGGAGAAAACACATAAATGAGTTTGTCAAAAACCTTAAAAAATCTGTAACATTCTCTGTGAGATCCAAATGGAGAACTTCAGCTGCTGAGACAAAATATAAGCATCCCCCTACGGGCTTGATAAAATATAATAAAACATTCAGGCAAAAGTTTTCTAGTTAATTACTCTACTTTGTCCGCTACATTGTAGACAGTAGAGGGTGTAAAAATAAAACCTCAAAACTTCTAGTAAGTACTCTCCTATAAAAATGATTTCCTCTGTTGCTCTCTGTAGATTCTGCACTCTGTACTTAAAAACTACTTCTGATAACACTTTTTTACTGTGGCCTTTGCAGTAGCATTTGCCACTGGACATCCAGAAAACATGTCCATACAAACAAAATACATACTCGTAAAATCCTGACCTGGGCATCTGGATGTATCTTTTTGTTATCTCTGGAAGGGATGTTCAGCTTTTGGTAACACCTTTGGTAACAGGTAAAATAAGAAGTGGTATGTTCTAAAAACAACTGTGGAGAACCCTGGCTCTATCCCATGCTCATTTACTAAGGCAGCCATAACTACTTGTGACTGATGACACGGTCCACGTGTCAAGCTGAAGGGAAAAGAGTGTCTGGCAGACATAAATGATCACCTTTTCCAAAGTCTTGTTTCGTAAGAAGTTGCAATCTGTGGACCACTTCTGCTGCTCGTTCTGGGGTCCTTAAAGTTGAATTATTAATCCCAGCTATACTGGGCCAGAACTAGGGGGGAAACTGTGAGTTGCACAGACCCAGCAAGTGTCCGGGGCTGTAAATGCAGCATCCTTAGTCACCTTGTCTGCTTCCATATGTCAGTTTTACTGTTAGTATGGCTATCTCAGCAAGAACCTGGAAGGCTGAAAACAGCCGATCAAATTAACTTGGCGTGCTTGATTGATTTACCTGCCGAAGTAAAAACAAACTTCTGGCCCTTCAAATGCAACCAAAAGCTCTCTATATCTCGACTATCTATATAAATATATACTCTTTTTATAGCTCACGGGCTTTGCTAAAACATGGAGCTCTGCTTCTTGAGCTGGGGAAAAAGGATCCAATGACTCTGGATACAGGGAATCCTTCTGGGTGATAAACATCATCCTCTGTATAAAACCAGGAATAACACTACAAAAAAGTAAATACTCCGGTCTTCAGGGAGTGTGTCCTGCACTGGGCTCACAGCAGCTGATTCCCACGTCATCAATTTAACACACATGCTTTTTCTTTGTCTCCAGCCTCCTCCAATAGAGGCAATAAGGTGGCTGGATTCAAATGTATGCATTTTTCATTGTTAGATTTGTACATAAACAAAACAAATTCATATTTGAACCTTTCATTAGACAAACATTTAGTTAGCTATATATTTGCTATGCAGAATGTCGGACCATTAAAAATTAAATATTCAACCAAAATAATATCTGTAACTTTGTCTAATAGCACCTTTGCATAAAGCTACAGCTCTGATATATCAGAGTGAACCCTTGATTACTGGGTCCAGCTTGCATAAATATAACAATGGCTTTTTTCTATCATGCTGTTTGTGTAAGAACTCCAGTTTCATGTTTCAAAAAGACAACTTTTTCCTGGTATTATTATAATAAATAAGAATACCCTGCAGTCATGCAGAGATGTCCATAAATCCAAAATATTCTTCTACTTATACCCACTGCACTTACAAGGAAAAGAGGCAAATCACTTCACAATCCACACATTCTGCTTTGGATTTCAAAAATAAAAATACATAAAAACAAAAGGACCAACAATATGTATGACGGACCAGAAAGCACTTGGCCATCAAAAACTATAAACCAAATGGCTGCAGGCAGCAGCTATCCTAACAGGGTGTGTGGACTTGATGTGATGGGTCTGTTATATTTAAATTGTATTTACTATTACTCTCACATCATGGACCGCACATCAAGTTATTATGAGACTTTAAGATTTAATTTTTGTAGAAAAACTTTATGTATCCCATCCATCTTGGCATTGTTAAACATTATGGCAGCTGTATTCAAATTAACAACCTCATCTTAATCTTTTTTTTTTTTTTTTTTTTTTTTTCTTTCCACTCAATAAATGTAAAATTACAAAATTGTTATCTTAATCTAAACTAATCCCATTTTTACCAATTTCCCCATTAACCTGGATTTCATTTCCAACCAAAGGTTGTCTAAACCAGTTTCAATATTTCTATATTTAATAATAAAATTGTTAAACTCATATTAGAAATTAATACTCATATGATAATTTCAATATCACACACTAATATATATGCACAGATAAATGTCCTTAAAGGGGGACATATTACTAAATTTTACTCAATTTCTCTTTTTTTAGTGCACTGTTTCCACTATCACAGGATATTCAATTTGTGTAAGACACAGTTCATTTTACCATGTTTGAAAAACAGATTCAAAAATAATCGTGATCACATTGTTTATCATTAGATTCGTTAACCCGGCACATTTTGTTATAAATGTTTTGTCTAAAAAACTTAAATTGGCATGGTGTCCTTCCAGCTTATCACCAACCTCTCATCCCAGCTACATTCTTTCAGGAGAGCACAAAGGAGGGGGTCACATCTGCGTACATGACACATACAAGCGATAGAACTAAAGGATCCAGCATTCACAAACATACTCAAATATATCTCTAAAATTGCTTACATTATTCCCAGTTGTACACAACACATGCATATCATTCTCTCGCTTTATTTTAACGTTTTATAATACTTCCTTGCTTAAACTTCTGCTTTCTTTATTTTGTTCTGATATCCTTTGCATCCAATGTATTGTAATACCATACTTCACATACTGTACCTTCTATGATCAGATGGGCAGCTATAGTGCTCATCCCATCTTCCCTCTCTGACAACATATAAAGGATTCTGTTTTAACTCTCATTACTGTTTCTTGACTTTACTAGTTGTAATGCCTGACCCCAAATTCATCCCACAACTTAACATCAAAAAGTCCCTTTCTGTCTAGTGTTAATATCACTCTTTAACCAACCTGCTCACATAAATAGCTGTTTCTCTAGCTGTATACTCTGCATGATTCTTTGTCCCTGTGGACTTTGATGGTAACCCAGTTACCCTTTGTGGATCCCTGTCCACTTTAACCATTAAACTAGGGGCTCAGTATAGGCGGAACCGCACCTTCGGTTCATGTATAGCGCTCCTCTTCCGCTGGGCATTTTTGAGGGTCTCTTACCCTTCATTCCCTTGCTTAATTTATTGCCCATAATGACAGGCCAGTCTTCTCTGCTTGTGCCTATACTCTCTTGCCTCTAAACTACTGTATCTAGCAGATGTACTACATATACCTGTGAACAACACTATTCTTTCCTTTCTCTATAACACTCCGATGGACAGTAGACAGTGACAACATAACATATAACCACCAATCAATACAGTTCGATTAAGGGGAGTAAAATAGGTACCCTTTGTCCCGAAAATGCCTTACCGATCAAGGAAGGCTGATAACTCAAATGTAAGCAAAAGGCTTACCTCAGCCGGCTGATTATCAGAAATTCCCGGATCGTCTCAAGCTCCTCGTTTCGGATACTCAGGGTCACCTGATAACCCCTCCTGGCTGGCTTGCCACCTGAAATGGATATTTTGATGATGGGCAACTCCTATCCTCATATTGATTAGTTTTTCCAAATTAATAACTACTGCAGTAGGGAACAGACACAAAAGATATGCTCAGCATCTTTCCAAATAACCGTTCTCCTTTATTATGACGCATTTGAAGGTTTTTATACACATGATTACATAGGTATCATATTAATATTACAATTGTACGTTTATGGTAACAAGGGGTGTTACATAGGCAGGCTAATTCTAATCAGGACTTGAAAGAATGCAGAACATGTACTGAAAACATTGTTAGTGCCATGTGCACAGTGAGGGCATCGTGCAATACATATATAATAGAATACAATTATATACAGAACCTACAAATTTCCATTACACTAACTATGTAACATATATGGTGGTCCTGCTCTTTGATTCAACACTTCTGGAAAGAAGTACATCACCTCACCACTCAGATTACCACTTGCCCAATAGATTCACTCCTCCATCCCTAAAAAAGAATACAATTTGCTCCTTAACTCTACACATTCTCAATGCAGCTAAGATGTGTATACCAACCCTATGGAAATCGGCCAACCTACCTACAAATGGGAGTTTGGATCAGATGAATAAACAAAGTGGCAGAGATGGAGGATCTTGTACACCAAGCCAAAGACCCACAAACCAGAAAACCTGGTTATGTTGGCACCACTTTCAAACATGTGAATATTCCCAAATACTATCTCCAATGAAGATTGTTGACACGCAATGTTGAGTCAGAGGAGAAGAAAAGGTGCACCCCCCCACGTCCTTGTCACTCCCTCTAACCCCCCTATTTTCTACACTCACTTTACGGATACACCCAGCATGCTAATACCCTTAGAATAGCAACTTTTTGGGCCAGCTCACCCCTCTGCCCGACTCGCATGCGAGTTCCTCTTATCCCTTCCCTCTTCTTATCCCCTCCCGAACGCACAAGAGATTTCTCTTGATATTCCCTACAAATTCATCTGAATGGCTTGACCAATGCCTCGCCCTACCAAAAACATATCTCGTACAGGTTGCTAGGGGTCTGGTGACTGAGAAAACGCAATACTCTGCTGTTTTGGACTTACTGCTAGGTCTATGTCTATGTGATGACCACCGGGCACCCGCGTTCGCTCGTGCCAAAATTCATAAGTATGAACACTGATCTCTCTCCTCCCCTGGTCAGTCCCAAAACCCTACAGCTAGAACACACTCAGGGAACACAGTTGCCCCTTGACATTTATACAGTAATAAATGGGGTTTTTTATTTTTATTTTTTTTTAGCTCTGATCGCTGTATAAATGGTCTCAAAATACCGTCAAAAGTGTCTGATGTGTCCGCTGCAATATCGCAGTCCTGATAAAAATCGCGGATCTCCGCTATTACTAGTAAAATAAAAAAAATAATAAAAATTACAAATCTATCCCCTATTTTGTAGACGCTATAACTTTTGCGCAAAGCAATCAATATACGCTTATTGCATTTTTTGGGGTTTTTTTTAACCAAAAATATGTAGAATACATATCGACCTAAAATGAGAGAAAAAACGTTTTTTTTTTTATTTGGGATATTTATTATAGCAAAAACTACAAAATATTATTTTTTTCCAAAATGATCGCTTTTTTGTTTATAGCGCAAAAGATAACCACGGAGGTGATCAAATACCGCCAAAAGAAAGCTCTATTTGTGGGGAAAAAAGGACAAATTTTGTTTGGGTCGCTCAGCCGGCAGTTATCAGTTAAAGCGACGCAGTGCCGAATCGCAAAAGATGGGCTGGTCAGGAAGGGGGTGAATTCTTCCGGGGGTGATGTGGTTAAAATATTTTTTCTAGCAAAAACTCATGTATGTGGTCTATTAACCACTTCAGCCCCGGACCAATAAACACCCTAAGGACCAGAGGTCTTTTTACAATTTCGCACTGCGCTGCTTTAACTGGTAATTGCGTGATCATGCAATATTGCACCCAAACGAAATTTGTGTCCTTTTCTTCCCACAAATAGAGCTTTCTTTTGATGGTATTTGATTGCCTCTGCGATTTTTATTTTTTGCGATATAAATAGAAAAAGACCGAAAATTTTGAGGAAAAAATATTTTCTACTTTTTGTTATAAGAAAATCGAATAAACTCAATTTTAGTCATACATTTAGGGCAAAATTTATTCAGCCACATGTTTTTAGTAAAAAAAAATGTCAATAAGCGTATATTGGTTTGCGCAAAAGTTATAGCGTCTACAAACTAGAGTACATTTTCTGGAATTTACACAGCTTTTAATTTACGACTGCCTATCATTTCTTGAGGTGCTAAAATGGCAGGGCAGTACAACCCCCCCCCCCCAAATGACCCCATTTTGGAAAGTAGACACCCCAAGGAAGTTGTGGAGAGGCATATTGAGCCCATTGAATATTTTTTTTTTTTTTTTGTCCCAAGTGATTGAATAATGACACACAAAAAAAAAGAAAGTTTACAAAAAGTTGTCACTAAATTATATATTGCTCACACATGCCATAGTTATATGTGAAATTGCACCCCAAAATATATTCTGCTGCTTCTCCTGAGTACGGGGATACCACATATGTGGGACTTTTTGGGAGTCTAGTCGCGTACGGCACCCCGAAAACCAATCACTGCCTTCAGGGTTTCTAAGGGTGCAAATTTTTGATTTCACTCCTCACTACCTATCACAGTTTTGAAGGCCATAAAATGCCAAAATAGCACAAAACCCCCCCAAATAACCCCATTTTGGAAAGTAGACACCCCAAGCTATTTACTGAGAGGCATGTTGAGTCCATGAAATATTTTATATTTTGCCACAAGTTGCAGGAATTTCAAATTTTTTTTTTTTTTTTTTTGCACAAAGTTGTCACTAAATGATATATTGCTCACACATGCTATGGACATAAGTCAAATTACACCCCAAAATAAATTCTGCTGCTTCTGCCGAGTACGGGGATACCACATGTGGGGGACTTTTTGGGAGCCTAGCCACGTACGGGACCCTGAAAACCAAGCACTGCCTTCCGGATTTAAATATAAAATGCTACCAAAAAAAACTTAGCGATCGCAGGGATCAGGCCTGACTCTGCGATCACTGCAGTTATGTGTTTAGTGTTTTGTAAGTGACAGTGATCGATCAATACTGCACTTGGGTGGGCGGAGGGGCAAAACGCAGGTGCCAGCAGGTATCTGGGCTGATCCCGCTAACAATGCGTTTTTTTTGGAACCCTAAACTGCTGGGGACGCTAGTATAGATCTGATCAGATATTGATCTGTTCAGATTCTATACCACTACGGGAGGTTTATGCTTTGCGTGTGGGTGTTAGCGGTACTGGCACTAACCTAGCGCTGCCTGGGGCGACGCAGACCCTGACCCTAAAACCTAATTGATATCACCCGCCGGGTGATCAGGGGGTTAAACCTTTATTGGGTAATAAATGGTGGGTGCCCTGATGCTATAAAAAGCAAACTAACCAGAGTCACCCGTAACACTTATACGGTGATCACTGGTGAAAGGGTTAACTAGGGGCAATGAGGGGGTTCAAATTTTTATTAGGTAGTATATGGGGGTCCCTGGCGCTATATAAAAACCTGACGGGGAACCTAAATAACTGGCTAACCAGCGTCACCAGTGACACTTATACTGTGATTGCTGGTGAAAGGGTTAACTAGGGGCAATCAGGGGGTTAAAACCATTATTGGGTAGTATATCGGGGTACCTAGCGCTATAAAAACCTGGCGGTGAACCTAAAAAAATAACTAGCTACCTAGCGACAATAGCGACACTAATGCAGCGATCAGAAAAATTATCGCTTAGTGACACTGGCAAAAGGGGGTGAAAGGGTTAACTCTAGGGGCAATCAGGGGGTTAAACCTTTATTGGGGGGTGATAGGGGGCTACCCTGGACCTAACACTAACTGCCCTGACAGTTTTTACTTTTACAACTGACACTGAATGCAGTGATCAGTAAATAAATGATCACTGCAATCAGTGACACTGTGACTGGGGGGGTGGGGATCGGGGGGGGGTTTGTGTGCCTGTGTGTACCTACATGTCAGTGTAGTGTTGGTGCACACTTACTTTCTGTCTTCTCCTCCTAGTCCGGTCAAAAAGACCGCCCCGAGGAGAATGACATCACTTCCTCCTTCCTGTGTATACAATACACAGTGGGAGGAAGCTTCTCATTGGCCAGGAGCGATCGAGAGGGGATGGACAGAAACCAACGGCCATCCCCTCATCATGGATCACTCCTGAAGCGAACCGGACCGCCGTATCCAGCGGGAGGGGGTCTGATCGGACCCCCCACCCGCTGGAAGGCAGGCTTGTACATGTACGTGCTTGTGCCTGCCTGTGCCATTGTAATGACGTACAATGGCAATACGGCGGTCCTTAAGTGGTTAAATGCTCCAGTATCTTCCCAACTATAGAAATCAATCAACTCTGTAGATACTTGGAAAATACTTTGACACCTTTTTAAATATAGGCACCATGTTGGTCTTATGCCAATCCAGTGGTACTATGCTAGTCATTAGAGTCCCTAAAAATTAGAAATGATGGCTTTGAAATAGCCACGCTCAATTCTTTTAGGACACATGGGTATATGTCCTCTTGTCTAGGTGCTTAACCACTTTAGCCCTGGAAGAATTTACTCCCTTCCTGACCAGGTATATGATCACCCCTGTGTTTTTTATTTTTTGCGCTATAAACAAAAAAAGCGATTATTTTGAAAAAAACTAATTTTTTTTACTTTTTGCTATAATATCCCCCAAAAATATATATTAAAAAAACACCTTTTTTTCTCAGTTTAGGCCGATACGTATTCTTCTACATATCTTTATAAAAAAATAAATCACAATAAGCGATAGATTGGTTTGCACAAAAGTTATAGCTTTTAAAAAATATTTGATAGTTTTATGGCATTTTTATTAATATATTTTTTTTAAATGGCGATTAGCGGTTTTTATCGTGACTGCAACATTATGGCGGACACAGCAAGCATTTTTGACACATTTTTTGGACCATTGTCATTTACCTATACAGCAATCAGTGCTATACAAATGCACTGGTTCCTGTATAAATGACACTGGCAGTGAAGGGGTTAACCACTAGGTGGCAGTGTAGGGGTTAGTGTGTCCTAGGGGCGTGTTGCTAACTGTGGGGGCGTGGCTGTATTTTTAATCACCGGGATCAGTGTCTAGTGATCTGTTGCTAGGCAGAACAGGGAGATGCTTGTTTAGTTTAGCATCTCCCCGTTCTTCCTCTCCGTGAGGCGATCGTGGGTATCCCCATGGCTATCGAGTTTGCGGGACCTGACTCTTGGAGCTTCCCATGGGCGTGCAAGTGTGCGCGCTCCTTCGCCTCTTAAAGGGCGATGTACAGGTACGTGATTCTGCCTGTAGTGCCCTTCTGCCCACGTATATCGGTATTAGGTGGTCTGGAAGCAATTACATTTTTACATTTTAAAACAGCATTCAGGGAGAGTACAAAATTAACAAGATGGCCAAAAGAAAAAAAAACTGCTGTCCTATACAATACGATTCATGGCCATTTATCTTACTTGCTTCCTTTCGTCATACATCTTATCTTCTCTCCCCACCTCTGTCCCATATATCCCATAAACCCCCACAGTACCTCCCCAATATCTGTTGGCCCATCCTCCCCTATTTATTCTGCTAATGCCTGGATGTAGGTTTCAGTCTTTTTGAATGATCTCCATTTTTTCCATGTTGCCCGATATCTGTTCATTTGGTTATTCTCCATTTTAATTAAATATTCCATGTTGTTAATATATTCAATTCTCTGTACCCATTCTCTGATAGGAGGTTTTTTAACTTGTGACCAATTTATAGGTATCAGAGCTTTTGCCACATTAAGCAAAAAGGGTACCAGCATGTTTGTTTTTGTTCTAATTTTTTTGTGGGTTACCACTTTTTTCTTCTACACCATAGAACAGACATTTCCACGGGCAGCATGGTATTTTTTCCCCTGTTATTATTTCTATGTAGGCTAAGATCTTATGCCAATATTGCTTTATATCTGGACATTCCCACGACGTTGTATCTTACGCCTGCCTATATACTGTCTCCATCATCTGCCTCTCATCTATTTTAATACCCATATCCTGTTCCCATTTTACTATAGCTGGTATGTCATCACGTACCTCAATTTCCATAAGGAATTCATAGACTCTTGACATATAATGCTTTACTTTTGCTTTAGCGTTACACAGCTTTTCTATGGATGTTAAAGTATTCTCATCTCTTATGGGTTTTGGAATTGAATTAACAAAATGTTTAATCTGCAAATACTCCCACTCTTTTAGATTTTGCCAACAATGCTTCTTAATTATATTTTGTTTTGACATCAAATCACCTCCACAAGTGATATCTTTTAACCACTTCCCGACCAGCGCACGACGATGTACGTCGACAGCATGGCACGGGCAGGCATATTGGCGTACATGTACGTCCAATATTCGTTGCCGCCATGCCATCGGGAGCGCGCCGCCGGCGGCGCGCTCCCGCGCTGGTCGGGACCCCCGTGAGTCCGGTCGCAGGACCCGCGGACTCGATCGCCACGGGCATCCCCGCGATCGTCTCACGGAGCGGCCGAATGGAGGAAATGCTGTATAAACAACATTTTCCAATTCTGCCTAGCAACTAGTGACGCTGATCTCTGCTCCATGTGATTGGAGCAGAGATCAGTGTACACTAAATGAAAGCCCAACCCCCCCACAGTTAGTAACACACCCCTAGGAACACTTAACCCCTACACTGCCACCCACTGGTTAACCCTTTCACTGCCAGTGTCATTTACACAGGAATCACTGCATTTATATAGCAGTGATTACTGTATAAATGACAATGGTCCCAAAAATGTCCGATGGGTCCCCGACAATGTCGCAGTCACAATAAAAATCGCAGATCGCCGCCATTACTAGTAAAAAAAAAAATAATAAAAAATTATTAATAAAAATGCTATAAAACTATCCCTATTTTGTAAACGCTATAACTTTTGCGCAAACCAATTAATTATCGCTTATTGCGATTTTTTTTTACCAAAAATATGTAGAAGAATACGTATCGGCCTAAATTGAGGGAAAAAAATGTTTTTTTTATATATTTTTGGGGGATATTTATTATAACAAAAAGTAAAAAATAATGCGTTTTTTTCAAAATTGTCGCTCTATTTTTGTTTATAGCGCAAAAAATAAAAACCGCAGGGGTGATCAAATACCACCAAAAGAAAGCTCTATTTGTGGGAAAAAAAGGACGTCAATTTTGTTTGGGAGCCACGTCGCACGACCGCGCAATTGTCAGTTAAAGCGACGCAGTGCCGAATCGCAAAAAGTGGTCTGGTCTTTGACCAGCAAATTGGTCCGGTCTGAAAGTGGTTAATTGTATATTTTTCATTTGTTTACCTAATTGTGTGCCCTTTCCTGGGATAAAAAAAATCTGTGCCCTCTAATGGTATTAATGGAGAATTGTATGCCCATTTATTTCTCCGGTGTAGTGCGTCCCATATTTTTAATGTCATTAACGTGATTTCGTGAGCCTTATTACTAACGATTCAAAATTTTGGCGGGATCCAGATAATTTTTTGTAATTGTGTGCCTATTAGTGATTCTTCCCATTTTTACCCACCTCCTTTTCAGTGTCTACGTTTTCCCATTCCACCATTCTCGCCAATGTGATAACACTATAGTATTTATAAATATCTGGTAGCACCATCCCTCCACTTTTTTTTTTTCCTAATTAATATATTATACTTTATCCTCGGTTTTTATTTTGCCATATAAATTTTAGAAAGTGTTTTTATTATTTTAAAAAAACTATTTGGAATATTAATTGGAAGCATTTGGAGTTTATAGGTGATTTTTGGTAAGACCACCATTTTGAAAATGTTAATTCTGCCCATCCATGAGATTGATCCCTTTTTTATGTTCCTTAACACTGTTTTGATTTCATTTATTAATGGGATATAATTCGCTTGATATAGGTCCTGGACCATCTTTGTTATTTTTTATACCTAAATATGTTATTTCTTTTTTTTTTTTTTTCCATGTAAAGGGGTACTCTTGTTGTAATAACATCTCTTCCTTGTTATCTAAGCCTATATTCAATATAACTGTTTTTATAGGGTTTATTTTAAAATTTGAGAGAGCACCATATTTTATTTCTTTTATTAAGCTAGGTAAAGACAATCTCGGTTTGGTTTATATATATATATATATATATATATATATATATATATATATATATAGGAGAGTATGTCATCCGCGTAAGCTGCCACTTTATGGTTTTCTCCCCCCCCCTAACCCCACTTATATTTACGTTATTTTGAATCTTTGCCAAAAATGGTTCCAGGGCAATCACGTATAGCAGGGGCGAAAGTGGGCAACCCTGCCTTGTCCCGTTTAGCATTTCAAAAGCGGATGACATACTCCCATTTACCCCCACTCTAGCTGTTGGTTGTGTATATACATTATTTATCCACTTCAGCATCTTTGGACCTAGGCCTATGTTCCGGAGAGTTTCTGTTATGAAACACCAATCTATTCTATCGAATGCCTTTTCGACGTCGATAGAAATTAATACCATTGGGGGTTTATTTTCCCTATCTTTACCTATAAGAAGCAGAGTCCTCAGACTGTTGTCTCGTCCCTCCCTGCCTGGGATGAATCTTACCTGGTCCCTGTTGATTAATTCCGGCATCAGATTTTTTTATTCTTGTTGCTAATACCTTCGCATATAGCTTTGTGTCGGTATTCAACAGAGCTATAGGCCGGTAATTGGAGCAGATGGATTTATCTTTACCTGGTTTTGGTATTACTGTTATATTTGCCAATAGAGACTATATATATATATATATATATTTCTTCTGGCCTAATTGGTTCCTCAAAACTTTTTTTGCCATTTCTTCTGTTATTTTAGGTAAATCTGTTTCCCTTAGGTATTCCTGAATTTTAGTTTTCCTAATCTCCTTTTGTGCCCCTGTCTCAGTGCTTCTTATTGAATATAAAGCTTTGTAGTATGTTTTAAAGGCCTTTGCTATCTCCGATGTTCTGAATTTCAGTTCCCCATACTAGTCTTTGATCTTTTCAATATAATTTAAGGCTTTTTTTTTTTTCCTGTGCTATTCTTGCCAGATGTTTCTCCGTCTTATTCGCCCACAGATATCTTTCTTTAGCTAAGTTTTCATATACATTTCTTCGTTTTTGTTCTGTCAAGTCGTTTGTGTACGTATTTGAATGATCTCCTTATAAATATTTTTATCTAGATGTCTCTTATGCTTTTGTTCTTACTCGTAAAGTGCTTTTTTTAAGTTATCATATCTTGCTTCGCTTTCTTTTTTTTTTGCCAGAGCCTATACCAATTAATTTCCCTCGAATTAGGGCTTTATGCGCTTCCGATAAAGTAGCTTTAGAGACTTCTGTGGTATCATTTATTTTAAAATATTGTTCTATCTCTATTTTTATTACTCTCAACTTCCTCCTCCTCGATCAGCGCCTCGTTGAGTCTCCAGGTCCCCTTTCTAGGCTCTTTTTCACACTGCCTAATTTTAGCTATCACCGGGGCATGGTCCGATACAGTTATGTTACCTATCTGAACTTTTACTAGATTTTCCAGTGTTTCGTGATCTAAAATTATGTAGTCCAGTCTTGCATATGTATCGTGTACCAAAGAGTAATATGTATAGTCCTTTTCTCCCAGATTACCTGCTCTCCATGCATCCACAAGCTGTTGTGTATGCAGTTTTCTTTTTAATATTCTATGTTGTTTGATTTCTTGAGGGGGAACCCCTGACGTACTATCCATTTCGGGGTTCATAGTAAAATTCTAGTCCCCTGCTACAATCACATGGCCTTGTTTATGTTTCTCAATAGTGTTCAATATCCCATTTAGGTATTTTTCCCAAGTGTTCTTCCAGGACAGCCCTTGAGAGATGGAGCTCCTCCCATCGACACAGGAAACACATTGCCACAGTTCAAAAAGGTGGTCCCTGGTCAGTCATTTGTGTTTCCTCCGTCGGAGGAACATGTTGCCAGGAACCTGGAGGCCCCTCTCAGGGGCTGCCTGAGAACCTGTAAGCCATAAGGGACCGGGTCCTGGTTTTTGGATGCAGTAGGGTTCATACCCGTTTGTGGCTCGGGTACCGTCCAGCTGAATCGGAGCAGACCCGTTACCCTCCTCCTTCCAGTACCAAGGTGGCCAGGGGCAGAATGGTGCCAGTTTCCCCCGGGAGCGGTGAGTGGAACCTTCCATCTCTGCTCCTTGTTGCGGTGGGGTCGGAGACGCCGAGCGTCATTTCCGGCGGAACCGCGTCATCACTGCGTGCCGAGACTTCCGGGTCTCTAGGGCACAAGGAGGAGACGGAGAGCCAGCGCTGTGCCTGTGCAGTCCCGACCAGCGTCCAGCCATACAGGACTAGCGACGGGATCCGGAGCGGCAGAGGGGGACCATGGAGGCTATTCACCCAGGACACTCCGGTGGAGGCAGGCACCAGCCAATCCCAGGTAGGCTGCTGGGCATGCTATTACTCTGGTGGTTTAAAGAGTTGTGGTGTTTGTAGGCTGGGATCTGTAGTGCCCCACGATGGTGGTTAACTCACAGGTAAGGATGTATGCAGTGGTGGTGATTCTAAGGAGGGACATGGAGCTGACGCTAAAAATGTTTTGTTTTCTTATTTTCAGGCTAAAGAGCTACCAAAGGAAGACAAGGCAGGCCCCAAAAAGTGCCCTAATTGTGGGAATAGGTTGTCCTCTGGCTCTAACAAGGCCCTATGCAAGCAAAGCATTGCAAGCTTGCTTAAATCTGAGGCAGATTCCCCCTTGGCTAAATTTTTGGGCTCCTTTAAAGAGGAAATGGCGTTGACTTTTAAGTCCCTCTGGGAGTTATTAACCGATGTAGGCTCAGCTGCCTCCACTAATAGAACAACTGCAATTTCCTCCTCACCATGCTTTACAACACCCAGCTCAGGGGAGCCCTGTATGCTCAGGGAGCCAAGCCCCACGTTGATTAGCCCTGATTCCTCTGATACAGATTCTGATCAGGAAGAGGATCAAGCAACATCTAAAGCCTCAAAGTATAAGCTGTCTCTTGAGGAGGTAGATGAGCTAATGGGCGCTATCTATGATACGCTGGAAATTGAGGAGGAAGAAACTCAATTATCCAGACATAAGATGTATGAGGCTCTGGGGAAAAAGAAAGCAAGGGTTTTTCCGATACATAAAGTGCTTTCCGACCTTGTCCTTAAGGAGTGGTCTGAACTGGATAAAAAGGTTTTCTTTCCTAATTGCTGATGTAACCGAATAATTTTTTTTGAAATGTCAAGTCCCTTCAAGATTGCCTATGCTGATGCTGAGTGACTATCCTCTTCCTCAATGATCATGCTGAAAGCTTGTAAGAACATTTTTGGTTCTGGGCACCACCACCAGTGGCTAAGGCCCCTTTTTTCAGCCCCTATTTAACAGTGGCGTATTATTACAATTTTTGATGCAATACTTTGCAGCAGGGCTTATTCCTTGCTCCAACTAGAGTTTCTGTGAGGTGTTGCAGTATTGTGGCACCAGTGCCTAAGGCCCAATTGTTATGTCCCTGTTCAATAGGGACATGTAATTACAATTCTTGATCTAATATTTCACAGCAGGGCCCATTCCTGCGCCCACCAAGAGTAACTGTGAGGGCTTACAGTGTTGTGGCACCACCACCACCAAAGGCCCAATTTTTCTAGCACTGTTCAACAATGGCATATAATTACAATTCTTAATATAATAGTTCACAGCAGGGTGTTCCAGCACCCACCAAGAGTAATTGTGAGGGCTTACAGTGTTGTGGCAACACCAACACCTTAAGCCCAAATTTCTGCAGCGCCTATAGGGCAGGCCCCTACTTTCAAATATCCAACTTACAAAGTCGCCTACTTGCAAATGGAGGGAGACAACAGGTAGTGAGATGAAATCTACCCCTAGGAAGGGAAATTCTCTCCTGTAAGAGTTGATATGGGGAAAACGTGTCTCCTCTCCACTAATGCTTTATCACAAATCCTTGTTTCACTAAAAACCCAAAATTTTCAAAAAATATTTGTCATTGGGACAGAAAGTGAGGTGAAATCTTCTGAAGAGGTGCACGGACAGCAAAAAAAAGTTACAGGGGTGATAACCCTTCCCTATGTTTTCCAAAAAGCTTAAAAATAGATGTTTGACAGGAGCTACACTTTAAAAATGTACCAGTTCAAAATAAACAGATTCTACTTAACAACAAACCTACAGTCCCTGTCTTGTTTGCCTGTATACTGCTGTTCAGAGTATATAGGGCCTGGGGGCCCTACGTCTTTCCTTTTTTTATTTTTTTTTATTTGGGTTCCCCTTAATATCCATACAAGACCCAAAGGGCCTGGTAATGGACTGGGGGGTACCCATGCTGTTTGTCTCACCGATTTTCATCCATATTGCCGGGACCAGACATTACATTAAAGCCGCAAGCAGTTTTAAATGACTTTTACTCCTTTAAAAATGTAATTTTGTGCAGGGACTGTTCTAAGCATGGGAAATACGCGCCACTCAACAGGCATACTATAGACAACCCCGCCCCCCGATATGATATTCAAAGGAATATTTCACCTTTTTTTTCACTTTAAGCATCATTAAAATCACTTCTCCTGAAAAAATTTCCATTTTTAAAACTTTCTTTTGCATTGATATATGTCCCGTGGGGCAGCACCCGGGTCCCCAAACCCTTTTAGGACAATAACTTGCATATTAGCCTTTAAAATTAGCACTTTTGATTTTGAATGTTCGAGTCCCATAGACAGGGCTCAAGTCCTGCGGGAACGCACGGGAATGGCATTCCTGCACTTTTTCCACAACAGGAACTCAGTTCCCGTTAGCAGCTGTGTCCTGCAAGACAAGTATGTGAGCTGTGTGGCAGGTGCTACACCAGCAGCCACCGACACAGCTCGCAATAGTAAGTGCCGCACACCAGGGGTGGACTGACCATTCAGGCATTGCCAGTAGGGGCCCCCATGACAGCTTCCGCTTCGATCTACCTGTCAATCACAGCTAGCTCAGTAGATCAGGTCCCTGCTGCTAAGAGATTGTATTTAGTCAGACCTCTCGTGATGCGCTCCTCCCCGCCGGCCCCTCCTGATTTTCTGTCTCCTCATCTTCCCCCCCAGTCTCCTGCATACTTGCTCAGTGTGTCCTGCTGAATCTCCCCCTCCTCTATCTTCAGTGCCATATAATGAGAACCCAGAGGAGGAGCAAAGTTATTCTGCTCACAGGACATGCAGGGAGAGAGGGGAGCTGAGGGAGGAACATCAGTTTGGGGTGGTAAGCTGAGCAAAATATCTGTTAAAGTTTAATACCAGGAGGGAAGCTTATGTGGAAATATGTGAAGGGTTGGAATAGCAGCGAGTGTGTGTTGGAGCCCTGCAGAGTTTGCAGCTCCCCAAGCTAACATACATCTCCTAAGCAGGAACACATCACTATCTCCCCAAGCATTCTGTCCAGATAATGTGCAGTTCATTTATTACCTTTCCATTTAACCCTGTGTTATCCAAACTCTGTTCAATGAAAAGTGTAAACTCTCTATATACAAAATAACATTCCCCAATAAAGATCAGAACATGATATTCACATTTGCATGGAAACACAATTGAACGAATGCTGATTATTCAGAGAATTACCGTATTTGTTTATTGAGGATTGTTTTTTTTTAATCTACTAACAGTTAAAGCGGGAGTCCACCGGGACTCCGCGTTTTTTTTTTTTTTTTTAAAAGCCAGCAGCTACAAATACTGCAGCTGCTGACTTTTAAATAGAGACACTTACCTGTCCAGCGCGCCCGCGATGTCGGCACCCGAAGCCGATCGCTCGCTCGGCTGCCGGGTCCCGCCGCCATCTTGGGTATGGGAATCAGGAAATGGAGCCTTTCGGCTTCATTTCCCGGTTCCCTACTGCGCATGCGCGAGCCGCGCGGCGCAATCCGGACGGTCCCCGCTGCCTCTGGGAGCTGTGTGTTTCCCAGCAGGCAGCGGGGCACTTGCTGAAGGGGGCGGGCGCTTGCGGAACGTACGCCCCGTTCCGCAGAGAGCTAGCCCGGAAGTGGGTGCAGTTACCTGGATTATCCCTGCACCCCCCTCCCCCCTGAAAGGTGCCGATTGTGGCGCCGGAGGGGGGGGGATTCCGATGAGCGGAGGTCCATTTTAGGGTGGACCTCCGCTTTAAGCTTCATACACACAATACGAAAATTGGAGATTACCCCCTATTGGAGATTACCAGGTCCAGCAAAGCATAATTTCTAATTGGGGCCCCTATGAAAGGTATCATAAAATTGTCTTCTAATAGGTGTATATATTGTAATTAAATCAAAAGGAGGTCCAACAAAATACTGAGATAAGGGGGGGGGGGGGGGGGGGTGGTGATCCTTTTTCCAACTTGGTGATTGTGATTTTGATTTGTTTTTCTTTCTGTTCTGTTGGTGTTATATCTTTTACTTGGATTTTATAAATTGCACTAGTAAATATAGCTGGATAAAAAAAAAACAGTTTGTTTTCATTTCAGGCTGAAAGGAAACAAAATGTGATCATTTTAAAGGGGGTGTATCTCTTTTCTACCCACTGTATTGAACCCAAAAGCAAACCTTTACTATAATTGCATCTTGCCAATTCTTATATGTGATGGCTGTATTAGTTTCCTTTTTTATGCTTCTATTTTCATCTGGTGGTCCAGCCAGCAAGTCTGTTTTTTCAAAAGCACTAGCTCTCTAGCAGAATGTATCAGTTTACATGGATGAGACAAATCATTTAACACTGTCAGGGGTGATTAAAATGATCAGCTTTATTTAATCATATAAAAACCTTTATCCAAAAAGGATAAAAACTGAAGCCAATTTCCAGCTCCCACGTTTATAATCAGTTACAGCAAACAATTTGTTAGTGAATTTAAATATGCTAATACATTTAACATTAACCTCCCCCAGATTGACAGTGCCAATATCTGCGGTGCATCCTGTGCTCATTCATCAAGAGCTGTTTCAGTAATACATGAGGTGTTACTGGCCAGATCACCAGATGAAAACAGTGGGGAAAAAAGCCAAAGAAAAGAATTCATGCAGCTACCACATCTGATGATTGGTAACCTGCAATATAATACATAATAAAACAAAAGCAATTATGTCACTTAAATATGTGTACATTATCACTTCCCTTAATAAATATTGTCATACGAGTAGCGGCTACTAGTATATTTCATATAAGACCATACAATGTGCTTTGTCTACCAAAATAGAAAAAGCCTTAGCAGCGCTACAATGATAAATCTCAAACACGGTAATATAATTCCTTTCATCCAAGTGAAACCATTATAGTTGCATCACTTGAGGGGGGAATGGTGGGATCAATAAATTTACAGAGTTATGCTATGAGGTGGTTTGTTTCCATTGCCGGGTACTTCTGATGAGGTGAGTTTCCTTATACATGGGACTCCTGCGGGAGGGGTTCCCTGTGCTTAAGATGTAGTGGATACCAGTTGCAGCCGATCAGAGGAGGATTTCAGTTGGACAAAGGGGTTGATTCTAAGGCATGATTTATACATGGATCTGGTGAGTGTAACCTCTATAGGGAGTGGGACCTCACGAGGTGTGGTGATGGGATCTTTAAAGCGAATATGATCATAGTTTCCTGCCCTATGTGAGAGTTGAAATTAACTCTTTGGACTTTGGTTTAGGAGTACATAATGCACAGCGTGCAGGAGCCAGCAGTAGAAAATGAACAGCATGCGTAGGCCAGAAATGCATAACTCGCAGAGCACAGGAATCAGGAGTGTGTAACACACATTGCTGGAGATCACAGAGCACAGGCCCAAGAGTGCCTACCGCACGTAGTTCCAGGAGTACATAAGGCACAGCACAAAGGGTTAGGAGTGCGTTAGCACAGAGTGCATTGGGTCATGAATACATAACGCAAAGAATTCAGGGCTTTAAGTGCATAGGAATGCAGGGGTCAGAAGCATACAACACACAAGCCAGTGCACAAAGGACAACCAATAATTAGCCCCTTCAGTACAATCCTCTTACTTTACAAATCCCCCCCCTCCTCGGTATAGACATCATTCTTATCCCTCCAGTATAGATCCCCCCCCCCAATATTTCTCTCCAGAACACAGATCCCTCCCATCCTAAAGTCCACTCACCAGACCTCAGATATGGTGGCAGTGCTTAGTAAGTGGAAGGTCACCCCCTTGTTGTGTCATGTGAAACTGCACATCAGAGCTGAGGCGCAGCCTTACTTGGCTATGAGGTCGGATGGGGGGGGGGGGGGGCGCAGCACAGCAGTGCAAGTGTCACTGCAGGGCCCAAAAAGTTAGGTGGTCACAGCATCAGATCCAAGGCACATGCCTGGTGCTAGCAGCACCCATGAATGATTATATTTTGTATTATTACCTGGTTAAACATAGGGTCTTCACATGGTCTTTTAAAGTTCAACTGTGCCCAGTCAATGTATGCACAAATTCTTCGGGGTAAGATTGTAGAAAATACCCCTGCCCCCACAAGGGAAGTGGGAGATTGCTCTCAATGCCACAGGAACCCAGTCCTAGATTCTGACAGGCAGGGCCAGATCTAGCCTGTCTGAACTAGGGCTGCAGTAGAAAGTCGGGGGTATAATGTCAACACACAATCGTTTTAGCCTCTCCTCTTCTGACTTTGTTCCCTATATCACTAAGTGACTGCATTGAAAAGAACTTGTATTAGGTCAGAATTTCAACGTACTTTTCTCTTATATTCACCGACCGACACAGCTCCTCTCTTAGCCATTGGGTTGTTGCGCCCACCTTTAGGAGAATACTAGGCTTTACATGTTATGTAACACACAGAACTTTCCAGTTCCGCTCAGGGGGCGGTCCATTAGTTAACAACCCTCCAGCCTGCCAAGCAGTTATCAGTTTTATTTTGCCTAGTGGAGAAGGACCTAGGAACCCTGACGGGCCCATAGGTCTGTATTCTTTTCTGCAGAAGCTTGGCTTTTTGCGCAAGATAGATCCTGTGATCTGCTATCAACAGCCGGCTGGGTGACAGGCTGGATACCCTTTTTCTTGTAGTCTCTCCAGTCCAGCCATCGAGCTTGTGCAGGCCAGAGCTCCGCGCTGGGTCGGCCAGGGCGAAACCTCAGCTCCAGAGGTGGTCGTGAGCTTTTATGCTCCGGGGCACACATATGACCGGGCTACTGATGTCTGCGTCAGTGTGCCAGGCCAGCAGCCACCTTGTACTGTGGTAAGAATACTCTACTCCCACAGGCCTGGAAGGCTAAGGAGCCACGCCGTAGGCAAGGGCCCTCTTTTTCTGCTCACAAACGGCTTTTTCGTCCACCCGAAGCTTCGGTTAAACGCCCCCAGCCCGAAAGGACGACCACTGAAGGACAGAAGCGTCCCTGGAACCGCAAGCCTGCGAACAAAAGTGCTACCGCATGAAGGTTTGCCTTTGGGAGTTTGCAGCCTGGTGGTCCTCTCGACTGTCCGACCAGTGTGTATACCATCTGATTTCCTACGGCTACAAAGTAGAGTTTCTCTCTTGGCCGCAAAACAAATTCTTCCCCTCCAGCATACCTGTTTCCCCGGTCGTTGGGAGGCCCTCTTGGGGGCAGTAAGGGACCTGCTGAATCGCCGGGTGATTGTACTTTTTCCGGAATTGGAACATTTCCAGGGGTTCTACTCAAACCTGTTTGGACATACCCCTTCCTTCTTGAGAACTACAATCTTGAGTCTAAAAGCCCTCAATCACTTTGTTAAAGTGCAGAGGTTCAGAATGGAATTGGTTTGCTCAGTAGTCACTGCACTCCATCAAGGGGACTCCCTGGCATCCTTGGACATCCAGGATGCATACCTTCACCTACCCATATGCCTCCGGCATCAAAAGTTTCTGCGGTTTGCAGTCGGGGAAGCCCACTACCAGTTTGTAGCTCTCCCTTTTGGTTTGGCATCAGCCCCCCGAGTCTTTAACAAGGTATTGGCTCCAGTTTTGACATTGCTGTGGCAACGTGGGATCACGATCGTGGGATATCTAGATGATCTTCTCCTGAGAGCATCTTGCGCATCAGAATTAGAAGAGGATGTGGCGATCTCCATGCAGACCCTGCAAGAGTTTGGGTGGCTGTTAAACCTAAAGAAGTCGGTGGTAGTATCGACCCAGTGTTTGGAGTACCTAGGCTTGCTGCTGGACTCCAGGGAAGCCAGAGTTTTTCTCCCTTCAGACAAGCTGAAGACACTCAGAGGTGCGGTAAAACTGCTGATGAACCGCAAGTGGTCGTCGCTTCGCTTCTGTACGTGAGTCCTGGGACTCATGGTGGCCTCCTTCGAGGCACTACCGCATGCCCAGTTTCACACCAGGGTTCTGCAGAAGGAGATTTTGACAAAGTGGGACAAATCTCCATTGTCCATGGATCGACAGATCCAGGTGACCCAGTTAGTCAGATTCACTGATCTGGTACCTGAGGTCCCTGGTGCTTCAGTCTGGGAAGTCGTTCCTGCCTCTGAAATGGACAATGATCACAACAGACACTAGCCTAGCCGGCAGGGGTGGAGTGATGGGTTTTCAGTTGGCCCAGGGCCTCTGGTCAATGGAGGAATCCAAGTTGACAATCAGTCTGCTCGAACTGAGAGCGATCAGGCTATGCCTCTCCACATGGTCAATGAGACTGCAAGGGCATCCGATCAGGATCCAGTCAGACAATGCCACTGTGGTAGCATTCATCAATCACCAAGGAGGAACAACAAGCTCAGCCGCCGTGCGGGAGGTCGCTCACATACTTCGGTGGGCAGAGCGGCACGTACTGGCCCTGTCGGCCATTTACATCCCGGGAGTGGAAAACTGGCAGGCGGACTATGTCACCAGATGCTGGACCCAGGAGAATGGGCGTTGCATCCGGAGGTTTTCAGGCTACTGTGCCGGCGGTGGGGCACACCAGACGTGGATCTTCTGGCCTCCCGTCTCAATCGGAAGGTGCCGAGATTCGTGTCTAGGACAAGAGATCTGTGGACAGACGCGTCAGATGCGCTGGTGGCTCCGTGGGATCAGTACCAGTTGATCTACTCCTTTCCTCCACTGAAGCTGCTCCGCAGGGTGGAAGTCGAGGGGATCCCAGTAATTCTGGTCACCCCAGATTGGCTTCAGCGGCCTTGGTACGCAGACCTAGTGCGCCTGGTGGCAGATGCCCCATGGCGACTGCCGTTACGAGAGGACCTTCTGTCTCAAGGTCCGATTCTCCATCCTGCTTTACCATCACTGTCTTTAACGGCCTCGCTATTGAGAGCCAAGTGTTTAGGAACTGGGGTGTGTCAGACTCGGTGATCCCCATTATGTTAAGAGCATGGAAATCTTCTCAGAAGATGTATCATTGTACCTGGAAGGCTTACATCTCCATGTGTGAGAAGAAAGAATGGCATCTGCGCTCCTTTTCTATATCCAGGATCCTGCTGTTTCTTCAGCAAGGAGTATACCAGAAATTGGTTTTAAGCACCATTAAGGGGCAAATTTTTTTCAGCGACCCTTGGCGTCTCACTCATTAATGAGTACCTTTGTTCAAGGGGTGCGACATGTAGTCCCTCCGGTGCGTCCACCGTTACTCCCGTGGGATCTGAACCTGGTGTTATCGGAGATTCAAAAACCGCCATTTGAAAATATCAGGGAGATTCCCCTGTTGACCCTTTCCCAGAAAATGGTCTTTCTTGTGGCCATCAGATCGGCCAGGAGGGTTTCGGAACTGGCGGCCTTGTCCTGCAAGTCGCCCTATCTGGTTATCCACAAGGATAAGGTGGTGTTGCGTCTGCAACCGTTTTTTCTGCCAAAGTTGGTCTCGGCTTTTCATATCAATGAGGACATTGTGTTACCATCTCTGTGTCCTAAGCAGACACATCCTAAGGAGGTGGCCCTTCACGTTCTGGACATGGTTCGGGCTCTGACGGTATATTTGTCTGCCACAGCTCCCTTCCAGAAGTCAGATTTGCTGTTTTTCGGTGGCTGGTCCAGAAAGGCATGGTGGTCTCGTCGGCCACCATTTCCAGCTGGATCAGACAGATTTTAGTGCAAGCCTACACCTTGAAGGGGCAGGTGCCCCCCTTTCCGGTCACGGCCCACTCCACAAGGGCAATCGGAACGTCTTGGGCCTTCTGACACCAGGCGTCTGTCGCTCAAGTGTGTAAAGTGGCGACCTGGTCGTCTGTCCACACGTTTACCAAATTCTACAAGGTAGACGTCAGTGCATCGGCTGATGACTGTTTTGTCCTCAGTTTTGCAGGCGGCCATATAAGTTGCAATTGAGTTTGCAATATTTTTATTTTTTTCCTGTTTTTTTCGATAAAAACGCAGTACTGTTAAGTTAATGCACTGTTGTATTACATTACGCAGGTTTTTGATGTGGTTGTGGGTAATCGCTCATGTTGAGCGTACCCTGGTTTTGTGGTGGATTCTTCCATGCACTGTTGTTTTTGTGGTTAAAGTTTCACTAGTTTCCACTTGCCATGGTGGATGAAGTTTTTTTTATGCTGTTTTCCCACCCCTCGTTTGGCACTGCCAATGGCTAAGAGAGGAGCTGTGTCGGTCGGTGAATATAAGAGAAAATAGGATTTTTTGTACTCACCGTAAAATCCTTTTCTCTGTAATTCACCGACCGATACAGCACCCGCCCCTCCTTTTTCTCTTTACGTTATACTGCTTGTTGACGTACTGATGACTGCATGGCAGGCTGGAGGGTTGTTGCCTAAGGGACCGCCCCCTGGAATTTAATTGAAAGTTCTGTGTATTACATAACATGTAATGCCTAGTATTCTCCTAAAGGTGGGTGTAACAATCCACTGGCTAAGAGAGGTGCTGTGTCGGTCAGTGAATTACAGAGAAAAGGATTTTACGGTGAGTACAAAAAAATACAATTGTTTTAATCACAGCACTCTTTTAAAAGTAGGCAAAATCCCAAGATAACCCCGTCCTGAGCTGTATTTATTGGTTTGAAGGACATAGACATCTGCACTGGATGACCCACTTGATCATCCACTCCCTGGCACCACATGAAGAATCCACATCATAAAACAGTCCCCCCAACACAACAGTGTGTTCCCCACCATAACAGAGATTCCACCATCACAATAGTCCCTTGCGCTTCATAACAGTCCCCTGTGCTTCATAATATAGCCCCCCCCCTTCACAAATGGCAATGAATGATACCATGCAACCTGAACTGCACCATGAAAACAAATGATGCTGTGAGATGGATAGGGGCAGGGCACTGTGTAGCCATGCCAACTTGGCTGCATGCTGCCCCCCAGCACCTGATACCAATATCACTGGTCCTAAGGGAGTGGGTTAATTAAGGAGGGTTAGAGGGCTTTTAACTAGACCCATCAAATGTTTGTAAGGTAGAGACACCAATGGTTTTCATGTGGTGGTGGTGGATATAGAGGGGTATGGAGCCCCATGACTATGTCAAACTTGTGACAAAATGCGTCGGTATAAGCGACGTGCTGACGTCACCACGAGCAACGTCCCATTGTTTAGCACGGGCATGTGTATTTTGCAATCTTTTATTCTTATTTTATACGTCTGTGTGTTTTTAACAAAATTTCCATCAGGTTCCTTTTTTTGTTTTTGCCTCTGAGCCACAATCACATTACCCACTGAGATAGCAGTATTGGTCGGTCTGGGAGATTTTTTGTCCCGATCAGCACAGCCAACAGAGCTTCCATAGACGGAATCAGTTCTGGAAAGTCTTGAGGAAAAGGCCCTGGCTTGGCAAAAGCTACAGGCACATATCATCTGGGAGTCGAAGTGCAAAATTGAGATGGGTGGTGGGATTCACTGAACATAAGTCACCTTTACATCTGTGGATTCTATTGTAATTTGAATCATCGCTCCTCACTTTGGAAATCATTATAACTCTGAACTGTCATCTTACATTGCACTACATACAGGACAGTCACGTTTGTTTTGTGTTTTCTTTTGGACTTTTTTTTAAGCTGATTTTTTGGTTGTCACCTTTAAGGGTATAATTCAGCACAGCACGTGTTTCACATTACGCATTTGCTTGCTTTTCTTTAGGCCTGTTTAGGTTAAAGTGCAGCCTTTTGTTTTCTATTGTATTTTGTGTGTTGCAGCTTTTTTAGTTTTTTTGCTCCAGCGCGATCTTTTTCTTGGTCGTTAAACTCTGACCATTTAACACATTGACCACAATAAAATAAACATTACCCATTAAACGGTTAAAGTGGTTGTAAACCCTTACAATCCACTTTGACCTACAGGTAAGCCTAGAATTAAGGCTTACCTGTAGGTCCAAGAAATATCTCCTAAACCTACATGGTTTAGGAGATATTTGCCAAAACACAGGCACCGCTGTCTACGGTGCATGCGCCATAGACAGCGGCGCGCAGGCGCACTGAGCGCGCCGCTGTCAACGGCGATATGCCGCAAGTGGCTGCTCCCGTGCGCATGCACGGCAGTGACATCATTGCGGTTTCGTCAAATGACAGCGGCGGAGTGGCAAGACCCACCGAGAAGATGGATGCTCCGGACTACAGGGGACAGCGGTGACTTTGCTGGCTCCTGTGTCAGGTAAGCGATGCATAGTAGTCCATTATGCTTTACCTTTGCAGGGAATCAAAGAGGAAGTAAACCCATTAGGGTTTACTTCCTCTTTAAGCACTTGCAATTTACAACTTTTAATGCTTCTCTCTGTGCTGCTTCCCTGAATGTCCACTCTCCACAGGAATGTGTTAACAGTGGACAGTGCTATCTGGAGTCAGTTTGTTCGCTTTGGAAAAACAGGGGAGAGCCTTGCCGTCCTAGCCTACAGAGCTATGTGATGCACACATTGTAGGGGAGACAGCAAAAATCCCTGCATGTAAAGGTGGCTCTGTAGGAAGCTGTAAAAGAAAGGCGTCGTCCTTTAATGGCACTACCTAGGCAGCTGTCATGGCACCAGCTTTAACTGGGGCAAGGAAGATGAAAGATTAATAAGGAGGTGGGGCTGGGCCCTGAGTTGGATGGCTGCCTGAGCCCTGTGAATTTTTTGCTTCATTAGGAGGACTTCAGCACCAGACCATGGGGGAAGCACGCCTCACTCGATCCCAGAATCGAGGGGGACCTGCTGGGAAGCCTACCCCCTCTGGACCCCCAGTGAGAAAGAGGCGCCCAACATGGAGCCCCCACGCTCTCTACACACACACCACCTCTGCTTGCTGGAGCCTTTGGAACAGATTGGATGACTGGCTTGGAGCTGCGGCATGGTCACTTCCACCACCCACACCACCCGAGACATGCATTCAAAATGTCCCCCGATTGTCTAATTGGCACAGGTCTGATTACAGTATAAGCGATAAATGATTTGCTTCTGATACTACCCCTCTCTTTAGTGATTTTGGGTTCCTATTGAACTATTAAGCAAGAGGGGGGTAGGTCGCGCTATGGAACCTTTAGCACAAAGAAATAAATGTGGTTTTGGTAAGAGCGGCCTCTATTAATTTCCACCCAACTTGGGTGGAGCAGTAAAATGAAATAAGGGAAGAAAATAGATTTGGCGCTATACCATTTCTAACTCAAACTAAATAAATAGATAAAGATAATTTACATACATTTTTCAGCGTGCTGGTAAGTAGTAAAAATAGAAATAGAAATGAAAAATAAAAAGGTGTAGGTGCAGAACTCTACAATAATTGTTCCTATATATAGACTTGTCAATAAATATCAATAATCCATACAAAATATATAAACCATAAATAGTTATTCAAGCATGCTATTCCTTAAATTCCAATATTAAAGTGCAAGTGCCAGTGACAAAAACATGTGCCGTTATTTAAATGCACAAAAAACAAAATAAGTGTCCAATCATATTATATCTCCATATGCGCATATAAAAAATATCATGTGGTAAGAAGTCCGTGAAAAAATAAAAATAAAAGTAAGAATGTGTATGTCAATAACACAGGTGAACAAAATAGTGGAACAAATATAATAAAAACTTGATTATAAAATTAATGAAAGAGATTGATATAAAAATTAGTGAAAAAATTGTAAAAATAAAAATATGAATATGGGAATAAAAATAAAATTAATTAAAAATAAAAGTAAAAATAAAAATAATGACAAAAATGACAGAAAAAGGTGAAAAAATCTTCTATATGTGGGGGAGGAGTGGAGGGGGTGACTTCAATTGCTGCTCCCAGTGCTCGGTGACCACTTATGAAATTTGCTCTCACCAGAGGTATGACCCCTTTCGGGGTGGATCAGCCTTCACAGTATAAGCCACTGTGTCGCTCTCTGGCTTGCCTCTGCTGTGGTGCTGGGGAGTCCCTCATTCCTCCGTGGGTGTAGTGTGCCTCGTTTATATATAACAAGGAAGAGGCATATCCATGGTGTAATACGTTTAAAATATGAATTTTATTTGAATAAGCTAAAAACTACTCACAAGCAATCAAATGTAATCACGTTTGTTTTGCTGTATGCTTTTAAATGTCCCGCTCGGCTTCCTCGCCGTCTAAGCTAAAGGTGTACGCTGTCTGGCCACGCCCTACGCGTTTCGTCATACAGACGTCATCCGGAGCGGGATTGAACTATTGATCTACCTCCCTTATCCTCACGTGGGGTTCTGGAGGTATATCATAACTTTGGGATTAATATGTTTGTGATATACATGTTATTTTGTACTGCATTTTCTTAATCTCTCTGTCTTCTGTTTTCTTTTTAACCTTTTTTGCCTCTTCACTCCTGGGCCCTGTGAGATGCTTTTCCTAAAGATGACTGTCTGAGTCCCTTTGGCTTGATTCCTTGGCAACCCGGGTTAGATAAGTAGTTTGGCCTTTCTTCCCTTCTTATTTCTCAGCTTTCTTCCAACCTCTTCACTCATCGTGATACAGGAATCCTCTCTGAATGTTAATGGTTTTAACTAAAATTAAGAGACATGTGGCATTAAGGGGTTTTAGGAATTCTGGAGTGGATGTGATATTCGCACAAGAAACACACTTTGATAAGAGGGGTGCATTGGCAACTAGATACTTTTCCCCTGGCTACTTGGCCTCTAATCCTAGAAAAAAAGCTGGGGTCACCATTTTGATAAAAATGGGGCTCTCCGTTCACACCTACATATTCCTACTCTGACCCAAAGGGCTTTTATAATCTCAGACACAAATGGCATAAATGTCACATTCTTTAATATCTACGCACCTAATGCCGATGAGGCGTCCTTCCTCACTAGGGTTTACAAACACCTGTATCGGTTTGAATTTTTTTTTTAGTGGTGGGAGGTGACTTTAATCTATAGTTCTACCTGACAATGGATCGCATTTTCCTCTCCAAGGGTTCAACACCAACCCACATCTGTCCTGTCAGTCCAAACTGTTTTGTCAGCTCACTCACAAACATGCATTATTCAATGCAATGTGGATCACCCGACAGAACACCAGTACGTACACCCCTCACACCCATTTCAAACTCAGGCTGAATTCATGCATTCATGCAAGTGGACAATCCACAACTTGGGGCAAGTGACGTGGCAGGTGACGTGGCAAGTAAACAATCCACAACTTGTGGCAGGTGAAGTGGCAAGTGGACAATCCACAACTTGTGGCAGGTGACATGGCAAGTGACGGGGCAGGTGATGTGGCAAGTGACCTGGCAGGTGACGTGGCAAGTGGACAATCCACAACTTGTGGCAGGTGCTGTGGCAAGTGACGCGCTAAATACAAGTACACTGCTGCTCTCACAGCTGCTGCTACTCACTCTGGTCTCACAAAATTGCTGAAATAGTTAATACTGTTTTTTGAGCTTGGGGAGGGTCTATGATGTTAGCTTAACTAAACGCTTCTAGACGCAAACGCGGTAAAACGCCGCTAAAACGCGGTAAAAATCACGGCAAAACGGGCATTTCTAAACGCTGGTTTCAGCTTTTAAAAACATGTTTCCAGCAGAGTTTGCATCGGCGTCTCGTGTGCATGAAGCCTTAGAAATTCTCTATGAATAAAGCAGTGTGTTGTCACAACATTAGGATTTTCTATTTTTTTTTTTTTTTTCTTACAAGTGAGGAAAAGCCTTTCATGGAGCCAACCATTGATGGGGCACCATCACTAAAGATTCCAACACAACCATTCCATGACAGTCCTTGGGATTCCAGATAGGCAGACAAAACTTTAAATATATCTTGACCCTTGGTTGTTGCAGGCAGCTCTTTGCAGCAGAAAGTTTTCTTGAATTTCACCACCATATTCAAATCGTACAAATGCTATAAGTTGGCATGCATTGGTGATATCGGTGGACTCATCAACCTGGAAAGCGAAGCTGTTTTTAAAGAATATCACACAAGACCTCTTCAACATCTTGTACTGTCTGAGAGTGGAACCTTTTCAATTTCCTTTCCTGATGCATCATGGCAGCACACACACTGGATTGTGACTCCGCCTCCACAACCTGATAGGACTGGTTAGCTATAAGATCTGAAGAGGAGTCCACTGCTGCATTCTCCTTTTTTTTTTCCTCACCTGAATGGGACATCACGTATTCGATCGGTTAGCAATGGAGCCCCTTACCGCACCACCCCAGCTAGGTTCGGCCTCTCCTACCTGGAAGCCACTTAATGAGCTATAACGCAGAGGGCCCCACTCTGGTTGTCTCAGGGGCAAAAACAAAATCCAGAAGCGTAATAAATCCTTAGAGGTTTTGAAGTTTTGCAGCGGTCTCCCTCTGTTTTTTGTTCCAGCTATTACTCTGCCCTCTTTACTTCCCCCACATACCTCTCTCCTCTGTTTCATTTTCGTTTTTTCTTTTCTCTTTTTTATTTTTTCCTCTTCCGTGCATGCTGAGCCCTGTAGTTCCACAGCGGTGTGCCCTTTCCATCATGGCGGCTGCGTTTGGACACTCGGCGCTCAGGAAGTGACATTTCCCCTGCCCTCTTCATTTGCCAGCATCCAAGGTGGCGCGGCTGGCCAGTGCGCATGCGCGGCGGTGACGTCACTCCTCCGGCGACGGCGGTCTATTTAAAAAACTGCCTTTTCCATTCCTAATGCTGCTTGTGTTTTCTACACCACCCTCCATCCTGGTTTCTTCATGCAGCCTGCTGCTTTGCAAGACAATTCCTCCTTAGTCTCTGGTAAGGTTTTTTTCTGTCATCTTTGTTACTTTACCGTTTATTCTATGTCAGCACCTTCTGCATATACTCTGCATTAGCCCTCACACTGAAAACTTCTGGTCACAGGTGTACTCTATTCTGCCCTATGGAGACCGCTGCCATAGTAGACCATCCAAGAACTACAAGGTAAGGGGACGTACGGATTGGTAAGTAGCCAAGAGGAGAAAAGAGAGCACTGCCCATTAATGCATTTCATTTTGGTAGCTCTGGCAGGTCATCGGGGTCATCCCATTCTAAACGGAAGGAACGTTCCCCCTCAAGACACTCTCACTCTCGGCGTAGTCTGTCAAGATCTTCCCTTCACCACAGAGAGTCGTCAGCCTCGCACCGAGAGGAGCACCATACCTGTCCTGCGGTTAATACCTGCTGGGTCTGTGGAGCGCAAGCATTATCTAATAAGCTTGTGTGCCAAATCTGTCTGGAGGAAGCAACTCGAGACAAAGAAGCTGACGCAAGAGAAGCATCCAATATAATAAGAGACTCGGTTAAAGAAACGATTTTGCAGGTGACAGCATATGATCCAATCAGGTCATCTAACTCAGCTTCAACTTCACACACTCCTCAGGATCCAGACGACTCCCCAGAGGAAGATGAACCCCTGGCCCCTACGGTTTTCGACTTTGCATTGATAAACCCATTTGCAAAATCAGTTAAGGAGGCGATCGGTTGGGAAGAAGAGAGAGATGCCCCACCTAAGTTACGAAAATATTTCCCTAACCTAAAAAAAGACCGGAGGTCTTCCCCTTTATTGAAGAGCTAGAAGAGCTCATAAAAGATGAATGGCAAAAACCAGAAAAAAAATCCGGTTTGAATAATAGATTAGCAAAGCTCTATCCCCTAAAAGAGCCAGCAGTGAACCCCCTTATCTCCGCTCCTGTGGTAGACTCCTCACTGATGCGATTAGTGCGCCATGTAACCCTACCAATAGAAGATGCTGTAACGTTTAAGCATGTGATGGATCGCAAGATCGACCTCGATCTTAAGAAAGCCTCTTCAGCAGTGGGTGGGGCTTGTAGGCCAGCAATTACTCTAGCAGCGGTCGGTAGAGCCATCACCTCCTGGGCATCAGGCTTGGAAAAATTAATACTGGAAGCAGCAGACCAAGACAAGATTATTTCAGCGCTGCAGGAACTCAGCCTAGTTAGTGATTTTGTAGCAGAGGTGGCGGTGGACGTTATACGATCTTCAGCAAGAGCGATGCTGGCCTCAGTAACCTCCAGGAGAGCGCTCTGGCTGAAGCCTTGGGTTGCTGACGCAACTTCCAAATCCAGTTGGTGCAAGATCTCTTATGACGGTACTAGCCTTTTCGGTTCAAAATTAGATTCCGCAATATCAAAGGTCACGGGGGGAAAATCGGGTCTAATACCGTCTGACAGAAGATCCAAACAGAAAAATCCGCCCTTCAGACGTCACTTGCCCGAGAGGTACCGGAACGCAAGATCTTATAGACCCGGGAAATAATTCAAACGGAATTGGCGAAGCACACAACCCTCTTTTGTGAGAGTCCAAAAATCAAAGACAACCATTCCGGGAGACCAACAAAAATCTTTTTGATGCCACGCATGCCCAGCCCACAATAATAGGTGTGAGGCTGAGGCTATTTGCCCAAGTATGGATAGACAGAATAAAAGATCCCTGGACGATATCCACCATTCAGCAAGGTCACAGGTGGAACTTCAAGCAAAAACCGCCAAAAAACCACTACAGGCCCACCAAACTACTATCTTCGCGTCTGAAACGGAAGCTTTTAGTCAAATACATCATGGAGTTGCTCCAGAAGCAAGCAATCATAGAAGAATCATAGAAGTTCCACAGGAGCATAGAGGAGAAGGTTTTTACTCTCCCCTTTTCTTAGTTTTAAAGAAGTCAGGAGATCTGAGGCCTGTGTTGGATTTAAAAAAGTTGAACCAAATGATTCTAGTCGAATCGTTCAAGATGGAGAGTCTCCAATATTACTAACAGTAGAAGAGAAAGATTGGATGCTCTCAGTCGATTTTGTCCGATGCTTATCTACACATTTCAGTGCATCAAACCTTTTTAAAAGTACCTGCGCTTTGCGATAGGCAAGCAACACTTTCAATTCAAAAGCCTCCCGTTCGGGATATCAACGGCACCCAGGACCTTCGCAAAGGTTTTACTTCCAGTTATAGCACTGTTGAGAGAGAGGGGACTAAGAGTCTTGACGATATTCTTCTTCTAGCAGACAATCGAGAAACACTTCTACAACATTGGTCAATTCTGATATCCACACTCCAGCAATTCGGGTGGATAGTGAATTGGAGGAAGAGCAGCCTGGTCCCAGTACAGAAAATAGTCTTCCTAGGAGCCGAATTAGACACCAGAGCCAACACAGAAGGGCTTCCCCGGGAAATATTATACCCACTCGTCCGCAAAGTAAAAAGGCTTCTGTCAGCAGACCACTTGTCAGCAAGAAAGTGCTTAAGCATTCTGGGCTCAATGTCATCAACCTTTCTAATGGTTCAGTGGTCCCAATGGAACTCGAGGGTACTCCAGAATTCGTTCCTAAAGCAATGGAACGGGGTCTCAATGTCGCAACAAATATCGATCACCAGGGCAGTTAAAGAATCTGTACGATGGTGGACTCAAACCAGCAACTTAGTACGCCGTCGTCCTATCATACACCCACTCCCAAAAATAGTAACGTCAGACGCCAGTCATCATGGGTGGGGAGCGTATCATCTAGACCGGGGAGCTCAGGGCTGCTGGCCCTTCTGTCCACAAGGGATAGTCTCAACCGTCTGGAGCTCAGGGCCGCATGGCAAGCACTCCTAACCTTCGGTCCCCTTCTCTCAGGGAAGAGTGTCGTCCTGCGCATGGACAATACAGTGGCTGTGAATTATGTCCACAGGCAAGGGGGCACCAGAAGCAAAATCCTAATGCAGGAAGTTCGACCTATAATCGAGTGGGCACAGGTCCACCTGACGGTTTTGAAGGCAGTATACGTACCCGCGATTCACAACCAACTCGCGGACGACCTAAGTAGAATATTTATATCAAACGAGTGGTCTCTGTCACAAGGCCTTTACTCTTCTCACACGCAAATAGGGAATTCCCGATATGGATCTGGCAGCAACTCCAGCAAACCGCAAATGTACCCGCTTCATAGCAAGGACCGCCTATCCAACAGCAACGGGGATCGACTGTCTCCGCCATCCTTGGGAATTTCGCCTAGGTTACATATTCCCTCCGGTGCCCCTGATAGCCAGGTTTATGGCCAGACTGAGGAGTTTGTCTTCCACAGTAATAGCAGTGTTACCCTTCTGGCCCAGAAGACCATGGTTTCCGACCATCCTGCAATTAAACACAGAGGAGCCTCTCCCACTTCCGCTGTTCCCAGACTTGCTCTCACAGGGGCAATTCCTACACCCGTCACCAGAGCAATTACACCTGATGGCTTGGAAATTGAAAGGGAAAGGTTGTTAGATCAGGAGTGTTCGTTAAGAGTAGTATCTACCTTACAGCAAGCAAGGAAGAAATCGACAAACGACATGTATAATAAGATTTGGTAGAAATTTTCCGCAATAGCCCAACAGCAGTCCTGGAACCCCCTCTCTCCATCAGTCTCTCGGGTGTTAGAATTTCTACAACTAGGCCTAGAGAAAGGGTTAAGGTCAAGCACCTTAAAAGTTCACGTCTCTGCCATATCCGCAATGACGGGAATCAAATGGGCTTTAAACCCCCTCATCATTCAGTTTCAGAAGGCATGCCTAAAAATAAGGCCTCCCAGAAAACCAATTTTTCCAGCCTGGGACCTGTCAATCATTCTGGAAGCTTTAGCAAAAGAACCTTTCTCGCTGGTGGGATCAATATCCCTATGGAACTTGACACTTAAACTATCATTTCTGGTTGCAATCACGTCGGCCAAGAGGGTCTCTGAACTGCAAGCTCTATTAATCAAAGAACCACACCTCGTTTTTTACCCAGACAGGGTTGTACTCAGACCTTCGGACAAGTTTGTGCCGAAGGTAGCATCTAGCTTCCACTAGATCGGAGATCAATCTCCCTGTTTTTCGGAGATCAATCTGGACACCACAGCGCTAAGGCATTCCTGCACTGTGCTGTACAGGTCCAAGGGAGTGGACCCTAAACATGAAGGAACTCAAGTGACCGGAACCTGCCGTGAAGGGTGAAGTTTGGGCTCTTAGTTTCTAAGCGTCCCTGCGCCTGGCTGGGTAAGTGAAACTCCTTTACTTATTATTGTGGGGTGTCCCAGTGATTGTAACATTCAGTCAAGCTAGCTAGAGGCTGGACACCTGTGTGCGCTGATCGTATAGGGGAGTTTTGGGCTAGCTGTGCGTGTTTGCAAAGTATGCCATTTTTTTTATTGTATCTGGCTGTTTTACCTGTATGATGGTGCATGTGCGTTTGCAAGAGTGCCGCTGTGCTCAGTTGTTTGGCTCCCATGCATTTGCAAAAGCACCGCCAGACTTAGCAGTTTGGTGGCCATGGCGTATGCGGCTTTGCCGCACTTGTGCAGTAGCCTTTGTCTGAGCGCACAAGGATTTGCGTCATATGCGACTATAGACACACCCGTTCCCCAGGACCACGCAGGTGCATCCGCACGCACAGAATGTTCCAGCGCACACCCAGCTTATTAAAGCTGTGAAGGCCAAGCATGCGGTGCTTTGAGAAGGCAGCTGTGGGATACAGAGCAAGCTCTGAACAGACACTTGCAGCGGTTCATTTTTCCTTACCCAGGGTCACGTGAGTCACCAAGTGTTGCTTGGCAGGCTAAAGGTGCTTAGCAGGATTGTTACATAGGGGCTTGGCGAGCCCTATTAAGGGGTCTCCCATCTGAGGTGTTTTTAATACTACACCCAAGTACTGTGTCTTCCAAAAAAGAGGTGCGGGACTAACACTACAGGGAAGGGCCCACCTATGTCGTCAGTAGTTCCTGACGAACCTAGTCGTATACCTAGTGTTGTATCCCCTGAAAGACTAGAGACTTCAGGCATTCTTAGCCGCTGCACCTATCTGGTATCGTGCCTATAGTCAATGCTGCTGCTTCACCCTTTATCACCAAGGATCAACTGTCCTTGGCTCTAGCCAGGTTAGATCACAAGATTGCTGTTATGATTGCCTCCATCCCGCAGGGTGGCAGGAAGCATGATAGATCCCCCTCCCTAGAGTCTCCTGGAGCAAGCATGGGTTGAGGATGGGGAAGAGCTTAAATCTCAGGGCTCTGTGGAGAGCCCGGCAGATGAATCTGCTTCCGAGCAATCTGGACAAGAAGATATCCAGTTAAAGAGGAAGTAAACCCTTCCAAACAACTTGGACCTATAGGTAAGCCTAGATTAAGGCTTACCTGTAGGTCCAAGCAATATCTCCTAAACCTATATGGTTTAGGAGATATTTGCCCGAAAATGGGCACCGCTGTCTACGGCGCATGCGCCGTAGACAGCGGCGCGCAGGCGCACTAAATGCGGCAAATCCAAGAATGGATTTGCCAAATTTGTCGACTCCCGTGCGCATGCGCGGGAGTGACGTCATCGCGGCTTCGCCGTATGACAGCAACGGAGCTGCGAGGCGCGACTCCCGTGCGCATGCGCGGGAGTGACGTCATCGCGGTTGCGCCGCTGTCATTGGTCGGAGCTGCGAGACGCCACCAGCAAGATGGACGCGGCGGACTACAGGGATCAGCGGCGACTTCGCTGGCTCCTGTGTCAGGTAAGTGACACATAATGAGCTACTATGCGATGCATAGTAGTCCATTATGCTTTACCTTTGCAGGGAAAAAAAGAGGAAGTAAACCCATCAGGGTTTACTTCCTCTTTAATGTCTGCCTCTTAGTTGCAGAGGCTTTTGATCTGGACTCTGAAATGGTTTGTTCTGCCTTTAAATTCTCGCAGAGGTAAGTGATCCCCCTGGTCGTCTTTGGGATCCCTGAGCCCTCTTTTTATGCCGCACAGATTTTTCCTCTACACCCCCTGTTGGAACAGGCAGTGTATGCTGATTGGAAACATCCTGACAGGATTTTTGTTCCTCCTAAGAGGTTGTCCCTTTTATATCCCATGGATGAAAAGTTCACTAAAATATGGAGCATGCCAGCAGTAGATCTGGCAGTCTCTTCCTTAAACAAGAACTTAACTGGTCTGATAGATAACGCACAGGGTTTGAAAGACCCTGTTGACAAGAAATTGGATTCATTATTAAAGGCCAGTTCAGCTATTCAGCCAGCTGGCTCTCTCATCTGTACATATGCACAGACTCTTGTGGGTTAAGAAATGGTCAGCCGAGCTTATTGGCAGGTTTCCCTTTTCATGGGGAAAGTTTATTTGGTGATCATTTGGACAAATATATCCAAACAAATTCTGGAGGGAAGAGTCCTCTACTTCCTGTGAAGAAAAGCACCAGACATCCCTTGTTTAAAACCACAGAGACTGCTTCCTTCAGTGTCTCAGCATCAAGGCGGTTCCGCTGCCAACAGGGCGCTAGGGCCAGGGGCAAGCCGTAGAGCCAGAAGAAGCCCTGGGTCCGAAACTCTTCTAAACCCAGCACCAAGCCATCCTATTGAGTGGGGAGAAGGCTGCTACAAAGACATTTGGAGAACAATAATTCAGTTATATCTCAATATATATCAGTTATATCTTGCGGTTACAAGCTCAAGTTACAGGGGGTTCCCCCTCAGAGGTTTTTAAGATCCAGATCTTCCAAAAAGAAACTTATTTCTTCAGGCACTACATCATCTAATGCATCAAGGAGTGATTGTAGAGGTTCCAGTATACGAAAGGGGCACAGGGTTTTACTCAAACCCGTTTTATGGTTCAGAAACCAAATAGGGACACAAGGCCCATTTTGGACCTAAGATCCCTGAACAAGTATCTGATACAGTGCTTTCAAATGGAGTCTGTGCACTCGGTAGTAGCCTCACTCCAGAGAGGAGACTTTCTAGCCTCCATCGATATAAAAGATGCATATTTACACATACCTATCTTTCATCCTCTTCAGAGGTTCCTACGTTTTGCAGTAGAGGAATGTCATTTTCAGTTTGTGGCTCTACCCTTCAGGCTTGTTACAACTCCCCAGGTGTTCACAAAGGTCCTAGCACCAGTACTGGGTCTTTTAAGGGCCCAAGGGATAATATACACAGTGCGGATTTTGAAAAGCTTAGGCTGGATCATAAATACTAAAAAGTCAGCCTTGAAACCAGATCAAAGTCTAAAGTATTTAGATCTAATCCTAGATACGGTTCAAGCAAGAGTATTCTTGCCACCTGTAAGGATCTGTGCCTTGAAGGTTCAGGTGCATCAGATAAGTGGCACCAGACAACCCTCCATCCGCCTGTATATGAGTCTTCTAGAGAGGATGGTATCCTCTGAGGCAGTGCCCTATGCCCAGTTCCATTCCAGGCCTTTACAACAAGACATCTTGTTGGCCTGGAACAGAAGAGGACAAGCCCTGGATTATCCATTGTGCTTATCTCCTCGGGCAAGCTTACGCCTAAACTGGTGGTTGCAGGATCAAACCCCTCCTGGTAACTTGGAGAGTACGCACTACAGATGTCAGTCTCTCAGGCTGGGGAGCAACCCTAGGTGGTCTCACAGCTCAAGGTAAATGATCAGGAACAGAACAGATCCTGCCCATCAATGTCCTGGAATTACGGGCAGCATGTCTGACCCTACGGTCCTGGATGGTGGAGCTTCAGGACTGCCCTATCGGGGGTTCAGTCCGACAATGCCACTGCAATGGCCTATATAAACCACCAAGGCAGTACCAGGAGTCGTTCAGCTCTGAAGGAGGTGAACCACATACTAGCCTTGGCAGAGACGCGTACCATTTTATATTGGCAGTCCATATCCTGGGAGTAGAGAACTGGAAGGGAGATCATCTCAGCCGCCAGCAGATTTGCCCGGGGGAATGGTCCCTACACCAAGGGATGTTCCAGGAAGTTTGCCAGTGTTGGGGATGGCCAGAGGTTGACCTATTGGCATCCAGGTTCAACAACAAGCTACAGCAATTTGTGTCCCGAACAAGGGATTCTCTGGCAATCAGAGCAGATGCTTTCCCTCCGATCCCTCTCCTTCCACATTTGTTGTGCAGGATTCAGAAAGAGGAGGTTACAGTCATTCTGATGGCACCAGCCTGGCCCAAAAGGTCCTGGTTCCCAGAGATTGTGAGACTAACAATAGATGGGCCATGGACGCTTCCACCCCGTCCCAATCTACTGTCTCAAAGTCCTATATTCCACCCCAATTTACAGTCTCTAAATTAGACGGCATGGCTATTGAAGCCAGGGTGCTGAAGGACCGTGGTACCTAGGGACCAGTAGTGTCCACCCTAGAGAATGCTAGAAAAGCTGTCACTAGGAAAATTTATAAAAGGCCTGCAAGACTTATTGCTTGGTGTGAAGCCAGAAAATGGCATCCTCCAAAATACGTGATTGGGAGAATACTCTTTTCTACAGTCAGCTGTGGAAATCAAATTGGCATTGAGTACAGAGGTCAAGTTTTGGCCCTATCAGTATTCTTCCAAAGGCCTTTAGCCTCTCATTCACTGATCTGAACCTTTATGCAGGGGGTAACTTGCTTGCTTCCCCCATTAGGTCACCTATGTGTCCTTGGGACTTGAACTTGGCATTGTCTGTGTTACAGAAACAACCATTTGAACCAATCAAGGAAATTCTATTAGACTTGCTGTCAGGCAAGCTAGCCTTCCTGATGGCCATCACCTCATCTAGAAGGGCGTTGGAGTTGGAGGCCCTTTCGTGCAGGGAACCATACTTGAGCCTTCTCCACAACATGGTTGTGTTACTACCTGTTCCACCCCTTTTGCCAAAAATGGTGTCTGCCTTTTATTTAAATCAGGACATTATTTTGCCTTCTTTTTTTCTCTCAGCCTCCCTTGGCAGAAGAGAGACTACACTCATGGGATGTTGTCTGGGCAGTCGAGGTTTATTTGTCTAGATCTGCAGCGATCCGAGAATCAAACTCCTTTTTTGTTTTACCAATAGGACCCAAGAAGGGGCAGGCAGCTTCCAAGGCTTCCATTGCCAATTGGGTCCATCAATTGATCATTCAGGCCTATGGTCTGAAACCTAAAGCTCCTCCCTTTAGGGTGAGAGCCCATTCTACCAGGGGTGTAGGAGCTTCCTGTGCTTTTCGCCATCGGGTATCTGTGGCTCAGATTTGTAAAGCTGCTACCTGGTCTTCAGTGCATACGTTTACAAAATTTTATCAAGTGCATGTTCGAACAGTTGAGGATTTGCCTTTCAGCCGCAGTGTACTGCCTGCTGCCGTATAAATTCTGATGGCTATTGTTTGGCAGGGTGTCTCCCTCCGCTCAAGGCTATTGCTCTGGGATATCCCAATAGGTAATGAATATTATAGAAAAACAGGGAGGGGGCACCCACCTTGCGCATTAACAAAGATACATTTTATTTAAAAGCAAGAGTCATCTCACAAACATTAGATCTCACTTATCTAAACAAGTTCATAGAGTATGGGAAATTCAAGATGGAAACTCTCTCGACTATTCAGCGAACTATACAGCCAGGGGACTGGATGATTTTGATCGACCTGAAGGGCGCTTATTTTCATGTCCCGGTAGAAAAAATTCCTAAGATTCCACGTTGGTCAAGACCATCTCAATTTATTTGCCTCCCCTTCGGGTTGACGACCTCTCCCCAAGTTTTTTTGAAAGGTTCTCCGGGCCGTAGTGGGTATTCGACTGTATTCTTTATTCAGTTTTTCTTTTTTCATACAAAAGCAGTCTTTTACAAATGAATATGAGATCATATCACAATAAAAATTACTAACATAATTGCTATCATATCTTCTACCTTAGTTCATCTCTTACCGCATTACATAAATATATATTTCACCTTCTTACCCCCCCCCCTCCCCCCCACTTCTTCTTCTTCCTACTACACCTTTAAGCTGATATTTTTATTACTAGGTAGTTATTATCTCTTAATCTCTTCGTTTTAAATGATTGATTCTCGTTGCAAAAAAAGGAAGAAAAAAAATGTTTTTCTTCCTCTTTCCCCCCTCCTTCCCCTTTTCCTTTCTTTCCTCTAGTCCACCCTATTCTCTCTATCTTTTATCATATCTCCTTCCTTTCTCCTCCTCTTCCCTTCTCCTTCCTCTTACTTTCCCTTCCTCTTTGCCTTTTCCTATCTCCTCCCTAGTCAAGTGGATACCCCATCTCATTTAACCAAGGTCTCCATATTTTCTCAAACCCACTGAGGTTTCCCCTTTGTATATATACTGCCTTCTCCTTCCACAATAATTCGCTAGTCATTTGAGTCCATTCACTCAATAAGGGAGCTTTCTCAGATTGCCATCTCTGTGCTATTAATTTTCGTGCTTGGAACAGACAACATATAACTGCCAATGTGGTGTTCCTCCGTTCTCCCGGGGTCCTCTTATATCCCAGTATACAAAATTTAGGCTCTAAGTCCAGTTTCGTCCCAAAGATCTTATTTATGGTTTTGACAACTCCCTCCCAGTAACGGAACAGCTTTGGGCACCTCCATACCATATGTATAAGGTCTCCATAGCCTTGGCACCTAGGACAGTTAGTGTCTACTCTCCTTCCAAACAAAAACAACCTCTTAGGGGTATAATAAGCCCTATGTACCAGCATCAGATGTGACACTTTTCGTGACGGGGTGACTGATATCAGTGACCCCAGCTCCATTATCCTTCTCCACTGTTCCTCTGATATTTCCCCTATATCCTCCTCCCATCGTCTCTTCTTTTTAGAAGAGTCGGGGTCTATATCAGAGCCATTACATAATTGGTCATTCATATTAGATATCCTTGTCAATTTTAGTTATCTTTTGGGGTAAAGGGGTTTTTATCCCACTCGGGTATCTGTGTACCAAACTGGACTGCCAGAGCATGCCGGATCTGTAGATATCTATAAAATGTCTGTTGTTGTGGTATATTATATTCTTTTTTTAAATCTGAAAATGTCTTCAGGGTTCTATCATCATATAGTTGAATCAATCTAGTTATACCCTTACTCTCCCATGTCTTAATTTTTCCAATTAGTAATACTTCTTGTAAGTTTTTATTATCCCACAAAGGTGTGTATCCTGATATCCCTGTGCATCCCATCAGTACTTTTGCTTGTCTCCATACCTTACTCATCATATTTGTTATAGGGTTCTTATACTGAAAGGGCTCTGCCTCTAGCGCCTCCACCAGCGATCCGTGGGGTGTTCCTGTTAGCATTATTCTCCCACTTGGGTTACCCCCCCCCTCGGGGTTACAACCCACCAGATGCTGCAGCTGCACCGCCAGGTAATAATTCCTAGGGTGGGGTACCGCCAATCCCCCTCTTTCTTTTGGTAGCTGTAACGTCTGGAGCCGGATCCTCGCCTGGCCCTTTTTCCAAATCAGTTCCCGAAAGAGTTTAACATTTTTTGAACCACTTTTTACATATCCAGACCGGGGCATTATGCAAGGCATATAACAATTGTGGCATCCATATCATCTTGATCAAACTACTCCGGCCTGCCGCCGATAAGGGAAGCTGGCTCCAGACATCACAGCTCCTTTTAAATTTATTCAATAATGGAATTATATTTTTATTGATGTACTGGCCAAGATCTGTTGTTAAGTATATACCAAGATATTTCATTGCATCTACCACCTCCATTTGTGGCATCCCCAGCGCAGTCACAGCATCTGGAGGGTCAACCCAAAGCAATTCTGACTTCTCCCAATTTATTACTAGACCTGTAAATCTACCAAAATTTTCCACCAATTTTATTGCCTTTCTAAGAGATTGATCAGTGTCTCCTAAAAAAGAAAACATCGTCCGCATATAGTGCGATTCTCTCCTCCCCGCCCCCTTTCCTTTGAAACCCTGTTATCTCAGGGTCTGACCTGATTGTGGTTGCCAACAACTCCATTGCAAGTGCAAAGAGTAGGGGAGAGAATGGGCATCCCTGCCTTGTCCCTCTGCTCAGTTCTATTTTTTCAGAGTGTTCCTTATTAATTCTTACCTTTGCACTAGGGGTTTTATACATCAGTTTGGTCCAACCAATAAAAAAAGGTCCAAAACCATATTTTCCCAAAACTGCCCATAAGTACTCCCACTCTAAACTGTCAAAGGCCTTAGCCATATCTAAGGATAAGATAGCTCTTGGTCCCCTATTTACCGCCGGCACCTGGGTATTTAGGAATGCTCTTCTAATATTCATACTAGTAGATCGTCCCTCAATAAATCCTGTCTGATCTGGGTGTACGAGTTTTTTAACAATTTTATGTAACCTATTTGATAGTACCTTAGCTAGAATTTTGACATCTGTGCAAAGGAGTGATATCGGCCTATACGAGGCTACATCCAAAGTGTCTTTTCCTTCTTTTGGTATCGCAATAATAGCCGCCTCTATCATAGAGGCTGGCAGCGCCCCCTCAAGCATCGCCTCCCTCAGGGTCCTAAGCAGCTCTGGGAGTAGGATTTCACTGTATTGTTTATATGTCTCCACCGGAAGACCATCTGGTCCTGGGGATTTTTGGGCGGTCATCCCAGCCACAGCCTGCTGTAGCTCATATAGGGTTATGGGGGTCTCCAGGTCCTCCCTCTCCTCTTGAGTGAGGATTGGAAGCTTCACACTCTCCAAGAAGGCACACAAATCCCCCTCCACTCCCTGTCCTCGTGACCTATATAATTCCCTTTAGAAGGCTCCAAAAATTTCCACTATCTCCTTCCCACATTAAGAAACCAAAACCATACCTTTCGTATTCCTAATCATTGGGATAACACTAAGAAAGCTGCTTATGGAACAGCCGCCTATTTTCCTCCCTTTTCATTATTGCTATTTTGTACCCCTGTGGTTTGTTTAACCATATTTTCTGTTTCTCAGGTGTTGGATTCTTAACAAAATTATTCTCTGCCTCTATCACTTCCTTCCTCATACTTTCCTCCCATCTCCTAGATTTTTGTTTAATTTTTGACACCTGCTGAATCAAGATACCTCGGGTGAATGCTTTTAGGGTGTCCCAAATTATCTTAGTTGGGGCAGTATCTATATTAAACACTATAAACTCTTTACATTTTTTTGGAACTTCTTCTACATTTTTTATTAGTTCAAGCCAAAATGGACTTATTCTCCAACTCCCCTGTGATTTTTCCCTCCCCAGACTCAGTGAAACCTTCAAAAGTGAATGGTCCGATACCCCTCTAAGCATATACTCTATATTTATCACGCTTTGTAGCACTTCCACATTGCCCAGAGCCATGTCTATTCTGGACAAAGTGGAGTGAGATCCTGAAAAACATGAGTATTGCTTAACATTAATATTCCTCTCTCTCCACATGTCCAGTAATCCCACTTCCTTCAAAAAATGACTTAGCCTTGTTGCTCCTGTTTCCCCGGACTGGACTCTAGAGGGAACTCTATCGGCTCCGGTATCCAGTACTTCATTAAAATCTCCCATTATTATAACCGGCACCTCTTCCTTGTCTGCCATAAACTCCATAAATAAACCACCTCCATTTTAAACGGGGGGTGGTATATAGATATTTGCTAACACGTAGTGCCTACCCTTCAGAACACAATACAGAAAAATGTAACGACCCAGTTAATCGATGCTGGCCTGTCTGCAAAAGAAACTCACTCCCGTTCCTATCATCACGCTCACCCCTCTAGAATAGGATGTATAAGTAAAATGATACTGGTTTTGATACCTCCTATTCTTTGGTTGGGGCACAGTCGATTTTCTCAAGTGTGTCTCCTGCGGGCAGGCGAGCCCAATCCCATGTCTCTCCAGCAAAGAAAAGACTGCCGCTCTTTTAATCGGGTTACCCAAGCCTCTTACATTCTAAGAGGCAATGTTAAGTATTTTATCCTGCATTATCTAGATGTAAAATAATTGAAATAATATAAGAAAGGACAAGAACATAAGCAGTGAGGGCAGTAAGACAGGCAACCTTATAGTGCACTATTACACCCACGTTCAACTCACTTCCTCTTAATTTACCAGTGATTCTGTTTACTTGTGCATTATACGTTAACCTCCATATACACATCACCATTTTAGTGTTATCTACCTTCTGAACTATTTTTTTTTTTTTTTTTTGTGTATCAACCATATCATCTTTAACCTTAATCAACTTATGAAAATTTTCATAAACTATTTCTTTATCCCCTTTAACCTCCCTCTCCACCCACCAGGTTCTACCACCCCCACCCCTCCTTTCTCTCCCAACCCTCCACCTGCCTAGGTGTTCCCTAAGGGGATTTAAGGTGGCCATCTCACACACTTCTCTTCCACCCCTCCTTTCACCCAAATTTCCAATCTCATTCCACCCTGTCCCCAAAAAGAAAAAAAACAGACAATAATAAAAGTAAAATGAAAAAAAAACACTTTTTCCTCACCTCCGTGTCTATCATATTTTCACTCTTCTTTTATACCTCTCTCAACTAACTCCCTGTGTTTCTAAATGCTTTAACCCCCTTCTCCCCTCTCTCCTCTTGCCCTCCACTCTAACCTCCTTCTGCCACCTTTCCTCCCTTTCTATCTCCTTAATGCATTGATAGTAACCCCTTATTAGCTTCCAGCCATGTTGTCGCATCAGCCGGAGAGTCAAACATCTGAGTCCCACCCAGCGCTGCTACACGCAGCCGTGCGGGGTATAACCGTGCATATGTGACCTTATATAACCGTAAAGTGCATTTGATTTCCAAGAACTCGGCTCTGCGTCTCTGCAGATCAGGCGAATAATCCGGGTACAGAGAGATCTTTGCGCCATCATAAATTATGTTGCCCATCTTTCTTGCTTTACGCATCAAAGTCACCTTATCATTATAGTTAAAGAATTAACAGCAGTGGATGGCCCCCAGGGGGTGGAGTTCTAAAAGGCACTCGGTGAGCTCGTTCTATTGAAAAAAAAGATGAGAAGCTGTCCTTTCCAAATAATTCTATAAGCCTTGTCTCCAAGAATTTAATAGGGTTGGGACCTTCACTTTTCTCAGGTAATCCCACCATCCTGACATTGTCCCTTCAGAGTCTATTTTCTATTTCATCCATCTTGGAAGTTTGATAGGTCAATTGTTTTCTCATACTTTTAACCTCTTGGTGCAGTGGGTGTAAATCATCTTCTACCTGGCTTATCCTGTCTTATCAATAGTAGCTCCCCCTTCATCTCTTTAAATTGATCACATAGTTCTCCTAATGAAGATTTACATGCATTTACAGCTTGGAGAACCTCTCTGTGTTGGATCCTCCTCAGCTAGAGAGCTACTTTTGTAGATAGCTTCAGGCTCTCTTTGGATTCCCCCCTGGGGTGTTTATTACTAGTGCTCTTTTGGCCAGGTGCCACCACAGCGTTTGAAGATGTATAGCCTTGACTTTTTCTGTCCGCTAGCCCCCCCTGTTGTGTTTTTTACTTGTACTGCTTGAGCTTGTTGTATCAGCTGCTCTCCCTTTGTTGGAGACTGACCTGGGGTACGAACATAACACTCTAGTTTCGTTGCAGCTGCTTGCGCCAACTGGGCATTCTTTTTGAGGAGAGAAGTTGTTGTGCCCCTCCATTCTCCTGTGAGGTCTGTTCCTCCCCACGCCGTCTTGACATCTCTGCTCTAGATTACTATAAAAGCACAGTCCCAGACAGTCCCCAAATGCAGGGGGTCAAACACAGCAGGAGCGACAAATTACAAATGGAGGAAAAAGCAGAATAGCAGCGCACACAAGATTTTTTTTTCTTTTCTTTTCCCCTCCACCAATATAGGGAGGAGGAGCACAAAAAAAAAGAAAGAAAAAAAGGAAAAAAAACCTTTATGCTGGGTTCACTGTAGATATGAGTATCAATCAATATTTCCCATGAGCTTCAGGTGGGGGCGCTGTTCAAATCGCTATCCAGCTATAGCCAATTATACAACCTCTATGCTTTTTTGATAATGTTCAGTGTCATACAATAGTTATTACTCTGGTTCACCTGCTGCACAGAGTAGACAGAGCACTCAGTATACTGGTTTTCTTGTTGGTATCAGGCAGTATACTGGTTTTCCTGTTGGTATCAGGCAGGGTTCCTTTAAAAGGTTCCTTTAGCAGTTCCCTTAGTGCCAAACTTGATGTGATTTACAACATGCCAGTGCATGTTCTTATATCAAAATAGCTACAGATGAGTCAAAAGTGAAAGGTAGCCTATAATATGCTCCTCTTCCTCATACAGACAGCCTCTGCTTCTGGCACAGTTGATCACCTCTGCATTAATCCGATCACCTTGTTGCCACCACACCACCCATACCTCCGGATTTCTCCCTCTCCATTCTCTCTCCACTTCCAAATGAGGGGGGGGAGGGTGTCCCTTCCCAGGTGTAGCCAAGCCAAGCCTCCAGGTCCCTGCTCCACCCGTCCTACTCCACACTGCGTCCCGCCGTGAGCGCTCAGCCCACACAGTGTTTACCAGTGATCCTCAGAGATCTTCGGACGGCTCCGGCAGTACTCGTGGGTCTCCGGGTATCCTCGGCAGCTTACGCCAGTCCTCGGCTAGTCTCTATGGGTGTGCGTGTCTCCACGTCCTCCGTGCTCACCACCCACTCAATATTAATCAGCAAACACCAGCCTTATCACAGGGAGAGAGCTCAGCAGCATTCACTCACATCTCCTCCTCCTCCTACACACTCTCAGCTGCTCCATTCACATCCGGCCACTCCCTCAAAGGGATATTCGACTGTACCATTACCTGGACGACCTGCTGGTTCTGTCCCAAGGCAGAGAACAGTTGCTGGAACATCGGGAGCAGGTGATTTCTACTGTCCGGTTTCGGGTGGCTTCTGAACTTGGCAAAAAAGTCATCTAGAGCCAGTCCAGCGGCTAATATATCTAGGAGCCCAATTCGACACTCTGCAGAGTACTTCTCTCTCCTGGACGAAAAAATTCCAATAATACGAGAAAGAGTCTCTCGGGCCCTACACACTCAACATCTAAAAGCTTCTCAGTGTCTCAAGTTTATAGGTACAATGGTCTCAACGGCTCCGATGGTAAAGTGGGCTTTGAGGAGGCTATGCCCTTTCCAGGCAGGTTTTCTCAGGCAGTGGAAGTTAGGAGACAAAAATAAAAGTATTCGTATAACCACAACCATGAATGAGAGCCTTTTTTGGTGGCTACAGTGCAAGAACCTGCTGAACTGTCATTCCATTATCCCCATCTCCTGGGTCACGACGCCAGTGGGACAGGTTGGGGGGCTCTCTGCGGATCAAACCTTGCGCAGGGCAAGTGGGATGCTTGTCTCCCTGTGCCAGGGTCGAATGTCCTAGAACTCCTAGCAGCCTGGTGTGCTCTCCATCAATTCTCTCATCTTCTGAAGGGGAAATCTGTGTCATTAAGGATGGACAACACCATGGCAGTCTCCTATGTGAAAAGGCAGGGGGGTACTCGGAGCTGTACTCTGGGAGGTCGAACCCATCCTATCATGGGCACAGAAAAACCTGGTGAACATCTCAGCGGTTTTTGTACCAGGGGTTCAGAACTCTCAAGCGGATTTTCTGTCCCGGACTCAGCTGGACAACAACGAATGGTCCCTTCATGCTCAAACCTTCAAGTGTATTCTGTCGTTAGGGGTCAATCCAGAGGTAGATCTGCTTGCCTCTGCCTGCAATTTCAAAGATGGAGAAATTCTACACACAAAGTTGTTGCAGTCAGGCCTGTGGGACAGATGCCCTGACGGACCAGTGGAGGTTCAGGAGGGCGTATGCCTTCCCTCCACTTCCCGTGATCCTCAGATTCCTTCAGAGGCTCCGAGTGGAAGCAGTAGAGGTCACAACAGTATCTCCCTATTGGCCCAACAGGCCTTGGTTTCCCCTCCTGGTCCAACTCAGTGTTCGAGATCCCATACCTCTCCGGCCGGGCCTTCTATCTCGGGGTGCAGTCCTGCACCCTTGCCCGGCAGTTCTGAGACTGGCGGTCTGGTTCTTGAGAGGAAGAGGCTGTAATCCATCGTGTGTGCTTCAAGTGTAATTTCCACCCTCATGAGTGCAAGGAGATTGAGTATGAACAAGGTTTATGGCAGAATCTGGACCACATTCGTTGATTTCTGTTCATCCTCAAATAGATCTTTTGAACATCCAGGAGTCCAGGACATTCTCGGCTTCTTGCAGACTGACCTTGATCTTCCTTTGTCAATAAGCTCTCTCAGAGAGCAAGTATCGGCTCTGGCGGCCATTGATTCGTCAATTCTTCCCGGGAGCCTCAAGACTTAAACCCCAAAGAAAGTCTAGATTTCCCAAGTGGGATCTTCCCCTGGTCCTGGATTCAATCTCGGGTTTAAGTACGTTGGGCCATCCCCGCTCTCTGTTAAAGACTTTTCAGCAAAAGTTGCTTTCTTAGTTGCGGTTACTTCAGCCAAAAGGGTCTCGGAGATTGGATCCTTGGGCTTCGAAGAACCTTTTTGATGTTTTTTTCCCGACCGGGTAGTCCTCATTGCCATGTTGGGGTCTAATCCAATGGTTGGTTCGGTGTTTCATCAAAATGAAGAAATTGTCTTGCCTGCCTTCAGGTCACCGGGTCCTAATGATGTTCATCCTCTGGATGTTGGAGAAGCCCTGAAGGAATATCTTATCACTTCCCCCTTCAGACGCTCAGATCATCTCTTTATTCTACACTCAGGTAGCAACAAGGGGAAGAAAGCTTCAACCAGGACGCTGGCCACCTGGATTGTAAGAACTATACAACAAGCATATAGGGCGAAGTGTCACCAAAACAGCAGGAAAGGGCTTTCCACCACCAAAAGTACTGACTCTTACCAGCTACACAGATCTCATCTCAGAGATCTAATATCGCCACTGTCATATCCCTCTTTCAGGACCTGAGCTGCATGGAGGATGTATCGCTTTAGGCACTCTGTTCCAATTGCTGGTGTATTCCTAAGGCCACACCACTCATTGCCAATCACATAAATAAAGGGGAATCGCCATAGTATAATATTGCCAGGATATTTTAATAAAATTAAAGAATCACACTTACATAAATTATGAAAAACTCGCATCCAATAAAAATAATTCTGCCGGCTACATGTAAATACTGCCCGTCGCTTCCGGGTTCAGCGTAGATCGCGGTGACGTCAGCACGCCGCTCCTCCCTACGACGTTTCGTTAGAGATAACGTCTTCCAGGGGCACGGGCGGCGTGCTGACTCACCGCCTTATATGTCGTAACACTCAATTAGGAACGCCCCACTCTGAGCTTCTGATATCCCAAGTGGCCGTATTTAGTAGGGGCAAGTGCCCACACTATGTGGGTGGATATTCTATCACCGCCGCCCTACACCATCTACTATTTTATAGGAGCTCTCTTCCGAAATCCTCCCTTCATAAGTGACTAAAGGGGCCATCTTAAGAGCGGGCAAATGTTCTCTCATTATAAGTCGGCTACCACTCATACGTAATAGCACAGCGAATACCGTATTCTATATATATTGATTATTAAAAAATACAGAAAAAAACAAAAAAGGTATATATAAAATAATAAAATGTTAATAGCAGATATATAATTTAACATACATCATGCTTCTGTAAGTCTCACATGATGTACTGTAAATTTATTATTTCTTAAAGAAAAAAAAAAAAAATAGTATATATATATATATATATATATATATTTCTCTTCCTTTATTCTATTAAGCCAATAAGAGGTCTCAACCTAGTTTACTTAAAAATTTATTTAAAATCTATGTCATACTAAATTAAGCACTTCATATACCCAGATGTACACCCTCTCAAGATAGAAACATAAAATGCACCAGTGACTGTCCCCCCTTAATTCAGATTACCAGGCTATCAGAAACTCAAAGTGGGTTTACACTATTCAATTTCATCACATCCTATCTAACTATTATCAATAAATGCATTAACGTCAACTTCGACATTAAGGCCATACGGGGTATAGCAGCGTACCCTATGTATCCAAGTCATTTCTAACTTGGATAATTCCCTCACCAAAGAACTTCCCCTCCAGTGGGCGCTATATTTGTCGATTCCTAAAAATAATGTATTAGCAGGGTTGCGATTGTGATGAATGGCATAATGTTTTGATATAGAATGAAACCTAAATCCATTTTGTATATTGGTAATGTGTTGGTCCTATCAATATATTGGAACCCACAAGGGCATTGTAATAAATATACAACCCCTTTGGAACTGCACGTAATAAACTGTTCTATTTTATATTCCCTAGATGTACTCGTAGAGAAAAAAGATTCAGTTTTTCTCTGTCTATTCTTATTCAGTGTACAAACCTGACCTTTACGGCACTGGTGATACCCTGACATATTTTGAAAGAAAGATATCTTTTTAGTGGGTGGATCCACCACATTAGGCGCTATTTTATCTCGATAAGTAGGTGCTTCCCTGAAGATCACCTGTGGCTTCACTGGTAGGAAAGTTTTAATAATCCTATCATTCCCTAGCAAATGCCAGTGCTTCTGAAGCAGTTTTTTAATCAGATAATGTTGAGTTGAAAATGTGGTGATAAAGGGTATAGCTGGTCTCCCTTTTTATTTTTTTTTTATTATTTTTTTAGGGCCATCATTCAGCAAAATACAGCAATCGATTTCCCCTATTTGTTCCATTATCTGATTCAAAGATTTCACCTCATACCCCTTCTCTTAGTCTTTTTTTCAGAATACCTGCCTGCAACTTATAATCAACCATATCTGAGTCCAACCACACATCATGGTGACAACTCCCCCTTGGTATGAATGCATTCCTATCCGTTTTTTTAAAGAAGGAAATTGTCTTAAATGCATCTCCACTCTTATTAATCGTTAAGTCGAGGAAGTTTATCTTCTCTTGACTCGCCTCATATACAAATTTAATGCCTCTCTCATTGTCATTTAAAGTAATGAAAAATTCTTCCAATTCCAAGATGGTTCCATCCCATAGGAGGAGGACGTCGTCTATATACCTGGCTCAAAAGGACAAATGAGGGCTCCGGTCCTTACAGACGACGCCCTCCTCCCACTTCGCCATGAACAAATTGGCGAGGCTGGGGGCATATTTTGCCCCCATAGCTACTCTGCGAATCTGCCGATAAAAATTTTGTTCACACCAAAAATAAATATGATTGGCCGCATACTCAAGAAGGTCTATAATGAATGACTGTTGTAGCTTGGGTATGGTGGCAAAAATGTCTAAAAAATGTTTAACTGCAGAGATTCCCATGGTATGTGGAATTATAGTGTACAATGAAGAAACATCTGCTGTTACCAAAAAAGTGTGTACACCTGGTTTTAATCCTGACAGTAAATTAATTACATGTCTAGTCTCCTTAATGTATGATGGCATACACTGTACCAGAGGTTGAAAAAGTCAATATACTTGCCCACCCGGGCCGTGATGGAGTCAATACCGCTCACAATCGGACGGCCCAGAGGGCAAGTAAGGCTTTTATTAATTTTAGGGAGCTAGTACAGGACTGAGGCTCGAGCTGCTTTGGGGATCAAAAAGATTTTTTCTTTCTCGTTTAGTATAACCAAACGGGAACCTAGGGCAGGGCTCGACAAAACCCAGGCGCCAGGTCGCAACAGCGACTGAAAATTGCGTCCTGGCGCCTGGGTTACACTACAGCAGTGGTCGGCATTCCTCCCATGTGGCCCCCCTCGCAGCGGGTGACTACAGTCGAGCTGCCCGATAATTGAGGCTGCGGCTTTGTGGCCTGCTGGAGCAAATACACGCTCCTCTTGTGCGAACCAGCGCCCTCTGGTGGGTGGTGCTGCGATGAGCACGGCTTGCACTCATTCCAGTGGAGGAAGTCGGCAGCGGCGGCCGCCGATTGGCTGTTGCCGGCTGCGCTGCATTCTGGGGTTTGTAGTCCGGAGCGCAGCACGTCAGGGGACAGATGGAGCTGTCTTTGGCCAGGCGAGGGGACGGCACAGAGACAGGAGCGCTCCGCTGGTGGGCACGGATGAGGTGGCAGTGAATGTCATTATTAGGCTGTACTGGTGAACACTGAACTACTGGTGGGCACTGATGAGGTGGCAGTGAATGTCATTATTAGGCTGTACTGGTGGGCACTGAACTGTACTGGTGGGCACTGATGAGGTGGCACTGATGTGGTGCACTGGTTAGCTCTCATGTGATGCACTGGTGGGTACTGATGAGGTGGCTCTGATGGACACAGGCTGCACTGGTGGGCACTAGTTGGGTGGCACTGGTGGTCTGCACTGGTGGGCACTAATGAGGTGGCACTGATGGACACTGATAAGATGCCACTGATGAGTACTGATGAGGTTGCACTGACAGGCTGCACTGGTGGGTACTAATGAGGTAACACTGATGGGCTGCACTGGTGGGCACTAATGGACATTGATAGGCTCCACTGGTGGGCACTGACAGGCTGCACTGATTTGCACTGACAGGCTGAACTGGTGGGAACTAATGCGGTGGCACTGATGGACACTGATATGCTGCACCCCACCTTTCCACCCTAAACAATAACCTCCTCCCCAGCTCTCCACCCTAGATTTTCTTAGATGAAGGAAAAATCAAAAATAAAAATCGGCCACAAAAATCTGCAACATATATCGGCCTCCCCGATTTCGAAATATGGGCATCGGCCAGAGAAAAACGTCTTTTTTTTTTTTTTTTTTTTTAACTTGCCACCAAGCGTGAGCAATTCTTATTGCCCGACGCCCCAAACATGCAGCTCTGGGCACTGGGTAGCTGATTTAAAAAAAACTGGCTCCTAGATTCTAAGCAAATTTGTCAAGCCCTGACCTAGGGAACATAGGGTACGCTGCTATACCCCGTATGGCCTTAATGTCGAAGTTGACGTTAATGCATTTATTGATAATAGGATGTGGTGAAATTGAATATTGTAAACCCACTTTGAGTTTCTGATAGCCTGGTAATCTGAATTAATTAAGGGGGGACAGTCACTGGTGCATTTTATGTTTCTATCTTGAGAGGGTGTACATCTGGGTATATGAAGTGCCCAATTAAGTATGACATAGATTTTAAGTACATTTTTAAGTAAACTAGGTTGAGACCTCTATTATTGGCTTAATAGAATAAAGGAAGAGAAAGTATATTTATATATATTTTTCTTTATGAAATATTACATTTACATTACAGCATGTGAGATTTACAGAAGTAAGCATGATGTATGTTAAATTATATATCAGCCATTAACATTTTATAATTTTTTTTATATATGTCTTTTTTTTTTTTTCTGTATTTTTTAATAATATATATAGAATACGGTATTCGCTGTGCTATTACGTATGAGTGGTAGCCGGCTTATAGTGAGAGAACATTTGCCCGCTCTTAAGATGGCCCCTTTAGTCACTTATGAAGGGAGTAATCCAGAAGTGAGCTCCTATACAATAGTAGATGGCGTAGGGCGGCAGTGATAGAATATCCACCCACATAGTGTGGGCACTTGCACCTACTAAATATGGCCACTTGGGATATCAGAAGCTCAGAGTGGGGCGTTCCTAATTGAGTGTTAGGATATATAAGGCGGTGAGTCAGCACGCCGCCCGTGCCCCTGGAAGATCTCTAACGAAACGGCGTAGGGAGGAGCGGCGTGCTGACGTCACCGCTGAACCCGGAAGCGATGGGCAGCGTTACATGTAGCCGGCTGGCAGAATTCTTTTTATTGGATGCAAGTTTTTCATAATTTATGTAAGTGTGATTCTTTAATTTTATTAAAATATTCTGGCAATATTATACTATGGCGATTCCCCTTCTTTATTTATGTGATTGGCAATGAGCGGTGTGGCCTTAGGAATACACCAGCAATTGGAACAGAGTGCCTAAAGCGATACATCCTCCATGCAGCTCAGGTCCTGAAAGAGGGATATGACAGTGGCGATATTAGATCTCTGAGATGAGATCTGTGTAGCTGGTAAGAGTCAGTACTTTTGGTGGTGGAAAGCCCTTTCCTGCTGTTTTGGTGACACTTTTTCATTGGTGCGGTGTGGTTCATCACGGTGGAGATCACAAGCAAAAACATTTTTTGGCTGGAGATGGACTAATATTTTGTATATATTCATTTTTGCACAAATTGTCTTTTTTTGCATGATTTTTTGTATACATTTATATATTCATAGATATTGAATTGGATCATTATAGCGCAGCCTTTTTTGAAAAATTGGTATTTGAAATTGTGGGTATCTCATATTTAGGTTGCAGCTCTATTTTCATGAATTTTTTGGGTTTGTCAATTATTTGAATCTTAAATAGCGCTGTATTACATTTGTTTTATATAGGGGGAAGGGCTTGGCTCCTCCAGAGGCGGTAACGACTCTACCAGGGGAATGGCAGCCTCGTGGGCAGCAGCCCGGCATGTGGCTCCTGACACTGTCTGCAATGCGGTTTCCTGGTCCTCTATAAATATGTTCATGTCACACTACTGTATTGAACCTGCTTCTTTATCCTCTGTAAATTTTGGTTTAAAGATCTTATCGGCTGATAGATCAAATTAAATGTTTTTTTGTTTAAGCATACCCACCCGTGTGGTCGGCTAGTTATTTCCCACACATAGGCTGACATGGAGTCAGGAAAAAAAAAATTTATTGTCAAATGCTTCCTGTAATTTTCCTTTCCTGATGGACTCCATGGCAGACGGAGTTCCCACCCATGAGTCATATGAGTAGGCTAGTTACGGAACACCGTGTGGAGTGGTGAGTGTTCATTTATGTGAATGGGGTCCTATAGCATTGGAGAGGAGGCGGGGTCAACCCACACGTAGGCTGCCATGGAGTCCATCAGGAAACTAAAATTCCGGTAAGTATTTGACAATAAATTTTCCTTTTTTTTTATCTTAATCTTTCCAGCCTGGAGGAGAGATGTGGGCTTTTATAGACCCCACATCTCTCCATAAAGAGGACCTGTCGCATACCATTCTATTACAAGGGATGTTTACATTCCTTGTAATAGGAATAAAAGTGATCAAACATTTTTTTTTGTTAAAAGAAAGTGAAAAAATAAAATAAACAATAAAAATAAATTAAAAAAATTGAAAGCGCACCCGTCCCCATGTGCCCACACACAGAAGTGAACACACATGCAAGTCCCGCCCACATATGTAGACACCATTAAAATCATACATGTGAGATATCACCACGTGCGTTAGAGTGAGAGCACAGAGTGAGAGACTTAAAGTGTCGCCTATGGAGATTTTTAAGTACCAAAGTTTGGCGCCATTCCACAAGTGTGCACAATTTTAAAGCGTGACATGTTGGGTATGTGTTTACTCGGTGTAACATCTTTCACATTAAACAAAAATTGAGCTAACTTTACGGTCTTTTTATTTTTTAATTAAACAGTTTTTTTTCCCCAAAAAAGTGTTTCAAAAATGTTCTCCTTTTTTATAGTGTGAGAAAAACTATTTAATTCAACCCTTCCTTTTAAATCTAACCTATTTGACAAGATATTGATTGACTGACGTTTAATGTTTTCAGCCCCAATGGTCACTAAATTTGGGATACTTTACTTTTATTATAGTTCCAAATGTTCCCTATATTGTATGGTTCAACAGACTTTTGTTATTTTATAGTTTATTTATATCTTATGGAGCTGTGTGTTACTTTTATATCACCACTATTTGAGAGTGTTTAATGCCTTAAAATTGACAAAAAAAAGCAGCTGTACTAAAATATCTGTCTAAAAAAAAAAAGTGTGTGTTTTTTTTTTTTTTTTTTTATTATACATTTCTTTTGACTTTTGCACAATACTGATGTGTTGCGTACTGGTGCCTTTTAGCTGATGTTAATGCTTCTGCAAGAGCATAAACAAACCAGCAAGACTGAGGACTGAACACACATGAGAAGTATACCATGTTTTTTTTGGTTTTAAACTTTAAAGAATTCCATACTGGTACATCTGTCCACCGCTTGGAGAGTTTAATCAGAAGTAATCTTGTTGTGGCCAAAAAAAAAGTCCTTAAGTGAAAACACCACCAAACATATCTATAAATGATCACACAAGGACTGAGATGCAAAAAATGGCAGCAGGTGCCTTAGATTGATCTGCGCTTAACCACCTCAATACCTGACACTTTCACCCCCTTCCTGCCCAGGCCATTTTTTTAAGTTTTCAGACAATTAGTCATGCAACACTGTACCCAAATGAAAACCTTTTTGCATTTTTTTTTTTTTTATTTGGACAGAGCTTTATTTTGGTGGTATTTAATCACCAATGGGTATTTTATTATTTGCTATAGAAACAAAAAATACAGAAAATTTGAAAAAAAAAAGTTTTTCATAGTTTGTTATAAACATGTTGTAAATTATAATCTTTCTTCATAAATTTTGGCCAAAATATACTCCTACTACCACATTTCTTTGGTAAAAAAAAAAAGTTGCATCTAATTTCCAGACTGCCGATCTGGCGCAAACACCCCGCAGTATTTTCCAAGAGGCATGGTTCGTCTTTTGAAGACTTCATTTTTTTTGTCACAAGTAGCATCACCTGTAGCAGTCCATGTTCCTAAAAAAATCACTCAAACCTAGCTTACTGGTATGTGGCTTCTTCCAGGAATGCCATGTTCACTGGCTAAGAAGTACCAAAGTCTAAAGAATAGACTAACAAAAGTGTTCCAGGAGTGCAGTTGTCCAGAGTAGATGGCTGGGACTGGTTTCTTGCAAGAACATAGTCGGACCTGTAAATGGATCAGTTCAGGCGTAGGCAGTTTATGCTTACATGTCTCCACTCTTCACCCTCTGAATTTTATTTTAGATATGGTGATTTTGTTGATATAATATATTGGCTGTTAAGGTTATTATTTGAATCCTACAATCTTGGGCTCACACATGACTGCTATTGAGTTCAGTTCATGAGTTTTTCCGCATTTTTGCATAGACATAATAGACTTGGACGAGGCAGATCTCCTTTCCCACGCCTTGAGACAGACATAGCCACCAGCGAGTGATATCTCTGTTAGGGCTGTGATATTATTTTTTAGTAGAACAAGAGCGGGACAGTTCTCTGTCCCCAATAAGAAAACCTGGGATTTTGAACCAAAGGAAAATGACATCGAAAGAAGGAGAAAAAGAAAACACACATACAGGACCAGAAGTCAACGAAGGAGACCCTAACTTATGACTGCCTTTTGGGATGCCCAGCTAATAAGGTGCTTAATCTTTCCTCCTCCTCCCTAAAAAAAAAAATAAAAAAAAGCATTTACAGAGTTTAAATAAAGGATTATCTTTTTCTCCTAAACAAAATATGGAGGCATTTACGGTGTTTAAAGGTGTTAATTTATTTCTCTGTAAGGTATTGTTTCGCTATTTACATGAGTAATGGGTCAAAAGCCTGGTAGCATGTGAAACCTTACAGGAGGAGGACAAAAAAGCAATCAAAGATCTACTGTCCCTTCTGGATGAGGGAGCAGTGGATACCAAACTGTAACTCTTAGGTTGATTTAAAAATCAAATCTAAAAAAGTTTCCCCTATCCAAAAATAAGATTATTGGTCAATTTTTTGATCTTGTAAGCCATGATTTACAAAGCCTAAACTAGGGGGATTCCAATCAATATAACCTGAATAAACAAAGACCCGCCTTACATGAATTAAAGAATGCCAAAGGAATAAATATTTAAAAATGCGATAAGTCTGGTAATGTGGTTTTGATGAGTGAGGAGAATTATGTCCAAGAGCTTAAAAGACAATTGGATAACCCTGACATATACCATAGGATGGGGTCTCAGCTTCCCCTTTTTCTACTCTGGTTGAGGAACTAAAAAATTGTCTGTAGCACAAGAAGGGCTTATTACTAAGAGGGAATTGAAATATTTGAATGCTTCTGATTTCAACATCCCAGTCCTTTATATCATCCCCGAGCTCCATAAGGACTTCCTTAATCCCCCAGGTAGGCCCATAGTTTCTGCTATCAATGGATCTCTGAAGAGAGTAAGTCAATATATTGACTGTCTCCGGTAGACGATGGTTCCTGCCTTGGAATCATATGTGAGAAACACAAAGGACACTAAAGACATCCTTAACCACTTTCATACAGGGCATTTTCACCCCCTTCCTGCCCAGGCCAATTTTCAGCTTTCAAGATCACACCAGTGCCCCAGGCTGCAAAGGGAAAACAGGACGCCAAATAGGATGTTTGAGACCTCAGGACTGGCAAGTTTTTTATTTAACCTGTGAGTTACTACTTGATTTTATTAAATATAAGATTTATACTACACTCAGTCTGGCGCCCCTCTGTTCCCACAAATAAATAGGTTGCTTGTGTGGGGTCCAAGAGGTTTAAAGCCAGTGGTTAGGTGATGCAATGCCTCATCACTGACTGTCAAGTGCTCTCTGAACAGCGATCCGAACATGGATGACACATGTGAAAAAATCTTTATGGTGACAGAATGACTGCTGTGGCCGTGATCAGGGACACTGTAACTAGGGTGGCACAGATTAGGGACAATGATTGGTTTGGTGGTGAACAGGGACACTAACTGCTTTGGAAATCATTAGGGACAAAATTACTATTGTTGGCGGAGATCGGGGATATACTGTAACTAGTACAGCGGTGGTTAGGAACCATATTAATGGTATGGTGGTAATCAAGTACCCTGCAGTGGGTGTGGTAATTAGGAATACTGTGAGTGGGGGGCAGTGATTAGGGACACTGGTGACCATATGTAAAAAAAAAATAAAAGTGAAATTTTTTTTACATTTTTTTTTTTTCTTGTATACTGGCAACAAAGTAGTGCAGTGTCACTATAGCACCAAGGTGATGTGGCATTTTTTTCTACACTGATTGCTTGTACAGTGTGGTGATCACTTTAAAAGCAATCATTTTAACTGTCACAAATGGCTTCCATTCATGACTCATTGTTTACTATTGTGATCGCTGTGATTAGCTACAGCTATCACATAATACAGGGCAGCTGTACAGTGACCACATAATACATGACCAATCGCAGAGATCACAATAGTAAACAAGCAGTCAAGGCCCGTGTACATATATGAATGACCAGACAATGGTAAACGGGTGATAGCAAGCAACAGTGAAGCACAGTCTGTTTATATATAGGTTTGAGGATGCATTTCTGAATATAGAGTTAGTAAAAAAAAAAAAAAAAGGGTCAAAGTCAGTCCATCATGCAATTCCATTCGGCCTCTGTTCTATCTCCGCTTCTTTATTCAGCATGATATCAAACTCATGCCCTTTACATCTCAATTGCCTCTAAACTTTAAATGTACATAGGAGCATGATTTCTGAAGCCGGAAGTCACCGATGTTTGCATACAACCGGGAGCTGCAGCCTGTGCCAATCAATAAGCTGACAGACCCCACAGCATTATGCCCACCTGAGCATTTTACATCTATTTAGGTATAGATGAGTATTCCGAGACACAGGCTGTGCCTTGTGTAAACTGGTTTGGGGAAAATGGATACAGTTCAGTAAAATACTTCCTAAGGCCTCGTTCACACGGGGTGTACCAAAGCGTGTGCCTGTCTTTTCCTGCATGGGGAAGCACAAGTGTAAGTTAATCCCCATGCAGACATTTCTATTGATGTCAGTTGGGACACAGAGCTTCATGGACACAAGCTGCTGCTCTCAATGTTGAAAGGAATTATACACCTTGACGACCACCCTGGTTTATGCTGGCAGACCACTGGGACCCTCGGATCTGTGAGAGACCAAATGAGACACGGGAAACAGGCTTGAGTGTGTTCATAAGATCTCTGACTTTAATGAGAGAGACAATGGTTTATATACAAGTAAAAATACATGTCTAAGGGTTTTACAAAACTTACACTCAGTACTTTATCAAGAGTTAGACTGCTTGACTAGATAACAAGAAATAGCTGATGACTTGCTGACACCGATTCGGCTTAACCACAGTATCTCTTTGGCCCCTTTCACACTGGGGCATTTTTCAGGCTCTACAGCGCTAAAAATAGCGCCTGTATAGCGCCTAAAAAATCTGGCCCCTTTCTCTGGCGGAGGGTTTTCACACTGGAGCGGTGCACTAGCAGGACGGTGAACAAAGTCTGCTAGCCGCATCTTTGCAGTGGTGAAGGAGCGGTGTATTCACAGCTCCTAAACTGCTGCTACCCATTGAAATCAATGGGGCAGCGCAGCTATACCGCTGGTAAAGCACCGCTGCAGCGGCACTTTGCGGGCGGTTATAACCCTTTTTTGGCCGCTAACGGGGGTTAAAACCGCCCTCTAGCAGCCGCATACCGCCGTTAAAAGGACGGTACTGACGCCGCTCCTGCCCCAGTGTGAAAGGGGCCTTAGGATGGGATTCTATGCAAACTGCTAGTCAAGCTGACCATGGCAAAACTCACACACACAAAAAGTTCACTTCTACTTTATGTAAAATGGAAGAGAATCTAAAATGGAGTCAGTTTATACATTATTTTACAATCCCCTCTTAAGTCATCAACATGACTTACTTTCTCTCCACGGTAACATAATTAGCTTTCTTACCATAGTACATGCTAAGGTAGGCTTTATTAGCAGCAGCAGGGTCAGGGGCTCTAACAATGATACTAGGGATGCACTGATATCAGTACCGATCCTTGGCTTTTTTTGGGGGTATCGGTATTCGTGAAAGTCCACCGATACCAGAAACCAATACCAGAAGTGATGTCAGCTTGGGTAGAGCTCGGGAACCGGATAAGGTTGCAGCCTCTCCACACGGCGGTGAGTGCGGTTTCCCTCATGATGTGTTTTGCTGCTGCTGCGTCTGCTACATAGCTGCCCCACATGGCGAGCGTCCTCCTTACACCATGTCCCCTCATGGCGGCCGGTGAGTGCTCTTTTCTATTTAACTGTTGCTTACTTATGTGTCCCGCGGCTGGTGATTGCTGTACACTACAGTACTACTAGCATACATCACTTGCCTAACATGGCGGCCGGCATGTGTTATACTTTAGTTTTGTCCCACACTGTGTCTCTCTCTCTCTCTCTCTCTCTCTCTCTCTCTCTCTCTCTCTCTCTCTCTCTCTCTCTCTCTCTCTCTCTCTCTCTCTCTCTCTCTCTCTCTCTCTCTCAACACGGCGGCCGGCCTGTGTTATACTTTAGTTTTTGTCCCACATTGTCTCTCTATCTTGCCTAACATACTGTCCAGCATGGCGACTGTGTGTGTGTTACATAACTTGGTGTCCCACATTGTCTCTGTTGCCTAACATGTCCATCATGGCGGAAAATGACTGCTGCTGTCACATAAATCATTGTCTCTTGCCTAACATTTTCCTGCATGTGCCTTTCTGAGACCATCCTCTGCTTTTTATATTGTAGAGATACTGACCGCGACCGTTGTACCCGAAGCCCGACAGATGGATTTCATCATCCCCACTGCCACTGGTTTACTTGGCCATACCAAGATGCTGGTTGCAGCAGGAACAAACAGGCACTGGTGAGAGCAGCTTCATTGTTCAAAAACATAGTAGGTGTCATCATGTGTGAAAAAATCTGAAAACAAATCATTTGGGCTCAAAATTTTTTTCCCCATTTTTCCTCTTCCCCCCCCCCCTTAAGGTGGAGAGACTTACTTTAGGCTTTAAGAGGCTTTAAGTGCAATGCAAACGGATGCCGCTGCCAGAACAATGTCAGCTGTCTAGAAGTTAAAATTGATGAAACCAATAAACGCATTGCAGACTGCAAACTCTGTTCTGCCGAAATATCCAGAGGAGATTAAAAAGTTAGTTCTTATAATACCAGTAATCTCATAAAACACCTCAAAATGAAACACAAGACTGAGCATGGCAAATTTACAGCTGTCACTAGCTCTTGCACTCAGCAGCTGACACTGCAGCAAACTCTTGCAGGCGTGAAACATTTTCCATGCATAACCCAAGGGCTAAAAAAAATTCTGAAGTAGTTACCCAATTCATCGTTCTTGATAATCAGCCACTATCAATAGTTGATAATGTGTGTTTTCGGTGACTTATGAATCTTTTGGAGCCAAAGTTGTGAAATTCCCAGCCCCCGTCATGTCACAGATGTCCTTTTGCCACAATTACACAACACAGTGAAAAAACACATTATCAACATGCTACAAGAGGACATAAAGGCTATCCGTTTCACCACGGACATTTGGAGCAGTAGTGTGAGTCCCGTGACTGTAATTCGCTTAACTGCACAGTGGATTGATGTCAATTTCACTCTGCACCAAGTCATGCTGCACGCAAAGAAATGTCAAGGCTCTCACACAGGCCAAGCTATAAGAAGCATACTAGAAGAAATGCTTGACACTTGGGCGATTCCCAAAAGTTCTGTCCATGTGGTAGTCCGTGATAATGGCAGAAATATGAAAAAAGGTGTAGAAGATGCTGGTCTTCAGAGTATTTCATGTGTGGCACATACACTGCAGCTGGCTGTCTCAGAGGGGCTTTTATCACAGCGCAGCATTACGGAGGCTGTGGGAGTTGGGCGCAAAATAGTTGGGCACTTTAAATATTCAAACTTGGCATAGTCTCGGCTGCAAGATATTCAGATCCAGCTTGGTCAACCCATTAAAAGACATCAACAAGATGTTCAGACTCACTTTTTACATGCTACAGTCTCTGATAGAGCAAAAACGGGTCATTGGAGTATATGTATCAGAACATGAGCTGCCTGCAACGATCACTACACATCAGTGGAATCTCATGGAGAAAGGTGATCAACATCTTGGCTCTCTTTGAAGAGTTGACTCGGCGTGTGAGTTGTTCAGATTCTTTTGCCTCGGATGTAATTCCTGCAGTGACTGTGCTACAGTGATTATTATCTAAAGAAGTGGATGAGGACCACGGTGTGAAAACTATGAAGAACACATTGCTTGGTGCTTTGCAGAAACGGTTCTCTGACATGGAGCAAAATCCACTTTACTTGCTGGCTGCTATTTTGACTTGTTTTTATTTGAATATTGAATCTGAGATGATTTTTTTTATTTATTTTTTGGATGAAGGTGATATTTTACAGTGTTAACACTTGCTTGCATTTTGCAAGTGATAACACTGTAAATCTCACCTTCATAAAATGAAACACAAAACAAAATGACAATTTGACAAACTTACCTGCTCTGCCTCTGTGTAATGGTTTGGCACAGAGCAGGCCAGACAACTGTTTTTTCCATGTCCCCCGTCGTCACCTTTCCTTCCAGCAGTGCCCCCATAGCAAGCTTCCACAGTTGTTGCTTTGCTTGCATGACGTTGTCTAATGTCTTGTATTTTTCTTCTAGGTATAAAGATCGGTTCTTCTCAAATGCAGATGTTGGCAGGCCAAAGAGATGTTCGTGCTGGAAATGCAAGAAATCTCTTCTGTACAGGTACTACAGGCACAGGCAGCTACACCTGAGGTGCTTGAGAAACCAGCTACCAAAAGGCCTCAGTGGAGCAACAGCCAGGTACCAGTGTGACTGTGGACAGTGTTTTCCAAGAAATTGCTTATTCATCTACATTTGAGAACAGTGCTCCCACAGCTGCTGCCATACAACTAGAAGCATATCTTGGAGATGTCACTGTGCCTCATTCGGAAAAACCTCTTGAGTATTGGGCAGTCAGTAAACAGCGATTTCCCACTCTAGCCCAAATGGCACAAAAATATCTTTCCACTCCATGCAGTGGTGTGGAAAGTGAGAGATTGTTCAGTTCAGCGTCACACATTCTGACTGACACCAGAAACCGACTTCTAACTGAACATGCAGAGATTATTCTGTTTCTTAAAAAAAAAACTTGCCACTTGTGTTTGAATTGGAAAAGTAATCTACCGCCTGTTACTGTCCAACTGTAAGGTATCCTGCACAGTTGCACGCTTCAGCTCAAAGCAACTGCTCCACCTGGCATTTGAGCATTTCCTCTGCCTGTTAACTCCCCTCCATGTTGGCCTTTAAAAAAAAAAAGTTTTGCCTTTTTTAACCCTATGCCACAAACTTTTTCCTTAAGTGCAAAAGTGAATCACCTATGGTGTGCACATTGCACACTATAGGTGATTCAACGTGCAATACGTGGGGGACACGTAGCCTAAGCTAATATGGAGCGGCATAGAGTTGACACACTTTCAGCTTTATTGTGCATGTGGCCTTACTGCTGCTAAGTCCTTGGCCTTGCCATCCTGGAATGAACCTAATTTTGGTCTGTGAAAAATGTTTTTTCAGGAGTTTATTAAGAAGTTGAACTAGAAGCTAGCACTTGAGGTATTGTTCAGTTGATCCCCCTCAGTCCTAACATAATTTTTAACGTTTCCTCTGCCTGTTAACTCCCCTCCTTGTTGACCTTTAAAAAAAAATTTTTGCCTTTTTAACTCCATGCTACAAACTTTTTCATTAATTAAAAAAGTGAATCGCCTATGGTGTGCACATTGCACACTATAGACGATTCAACGTGCAATGCATGGAGGACACATAGCCTAATATGGAGCGGCATAGAGTTAACACTACAGGCAAATAAAAGGCTCAAAAACAGGGAGCTCAAACGCCTGTAGGGGCAGCTACTTTGAGCTTTTCTGCCTGTTAATGCCACCTCTCCATGTCAGCCCATTGCACACTAGTTTCAGAGGTTTAGTGGCAGGAAAGTTTATAGGCAGAAAAAAAAATCCAAAGATTTTCATTTCCTTTGGATTTTTTTTTCTGCCTGTAAGCTGCCCTGACACTAAAATTCTGAAACCGCATAGTGTTCCTTGGCCAATGGCCATGAATGAACACATAGGCTAACATGGAGGGGAAGAGGTAACGGGTAGAGAAAAAAAAAAGTTCAAAGAGCTAAAACACTTGGAGAAGCAGCTGCTTTGAGCTGTGCATGAGGCCTTACTGCAGTCTACATGCCAAACTAACACACATCCTTCCTTGCCATCCTGGGATATTCTGTCTGTGAAATGTGTTTCTCTTACACATGTGTAAGAAGTTGAACTGGTAACAAACGCATGTTATGTTTTTATTTTTTATTTTTGGTTTTTGAAATATTATAATGTCTTGTGTTGTGAGTTGACTGAGGTTCTTGCTTCTCCTCATGCCTAAATTGTGAACTTGCAATGTACATGACATGTCATTGATGACATTTATATAACATGTTCTGTGCAATTTGCGCTTTAACAGCTTTGTGACCAGCAAATAAACATGTTTTCTTTCATAATGTCTTTTGACTGCGTTTAAATTTCTCATATTATGGCGAAAATGTGTAATTTTTCATTCTTTTTTTTTTTAAATGGTCACATGACCAAAATCAGGTAGCGGTAATTGGTATCGGCGAGTACATGATGTCAAGTATCAGTACTCGTACTCTGTGTCAAAAAAGTGGTATCAGTGCATCCCTAAGACCCCTTTCACACCACACCGCACCTTGCGTCGGCGGTAAAACGCCGCTATTTTTAGCGGCGTTTTACCGCCGGATTTGCGGCGCATTTCGGCCGCTAGCAGGGCGCTTTTACCCCCGCTAGCGGCCGCGAAAGGGTTAAAACCGCCGGCAATACGCCGCAATAGCGGCGTTTTGCCGGCGGCAGTACAGCGCTGCCCCATTGATTTCAATGGGCAGCAGCGGTGGATGAGCGGTAAACACACCGCTCCTTCACCGCTCCAAAGAAGCTGCTGGCAGGACTTTTTTCTGACGTCCTGCCAGCGCACCGCTGTAGTGTGAAAGCCCTCGGGGCTTTCACACTACACACAATGGTGCAGCTTCTTTAGGGCGTTTTGCAGGCACTATTTCTAACGCTATAGCGCCTGCAAAACGCCCTGGTGTGAAAGGGGTCTAAATGATACACATTACAAGTTTGAAACCTGCATATACCTACTGCATATAGAGGGTTAGTCTGTGTGTTGTTCCCTGAATTAAAAAAAACAGTCAGGGGAATGGCTTCTATCCATTGTTGTAAAAGTAAAGTTGTTGCTTACATATAAACTTGATATGTTGGTGAAAACAACGGGAGGAGTTCCATTTAAAAAAAAAAAAAGGGTGATGTTTAAAGTTACAGCCATAAGGGGGAATACAAGCTGTACTAGGATGTAGTTTACTACATATCTAACATTTCTCATACCCTTATTTCTGGGCATAATTATATTTGAATTTCAGTAGCAACATTTTGTCTGTAAAACTATCATTTTTATTTCCTTCCTTATCTGATTGTGCATCTCTTGTGTCTGGTATGTGTATTATTGATGGTGTTATTGAGTGACCCACAATATGCCTTTAAGGGCTCCCAAGTCCTCAGGATGATAAATACAATTAGTTATGATCCATGTAGGTAGGAACACTATCGTAGAGATTAAAAACAGGAGGCATAATGCATTCCCAGACGTCTGTGGTGCAATAAGCAAAGTCATCTTGTTCAGAGACATTTTTTTCACCTGCTTCAGTCTCTTTTCGAGGATTTGTTTCACCTCCTTTATCCTTGGCTTGCTTCTTAAGTGTTTGGTTCACCTTCTTCACACGACTGGCATGAATCCAGGACTGTTGTCCCTCGGTAAGGAAAGACATGTGACTGCGATCAGTGGTCAGGGGTCTGAATGGGTACTCTGCTTAGTACGATTCAGCTGTTGGACCACCACCATGTCTCTTACCTGGAAAGTGTGTGTAGGTCCCTGTGAAGAGAAAGGAGAGGTGCGAGCAACATTTCTTTCAACTCTGTCCAGAGTTTCCTAATATACTCTCCCTGTATTACTTCTAGGTCTCCTTTCTAACATAAGTGGTTGTCTGGCCCACGGGGTGGGAAATGGCCTACCCATAAGGACCTCAAATGGAGAGTATCCTTTTTTCTTAGAGGGGGTCATTCTTATTTTGGCCAAAACTGCTGGTAGGACTTTGTCACTTATTATATGTATCTCCTGTTGCTTTTCTTCTTTTATCTTCAATACCGCGTATACACAGCTGGTTTTCACATCGGAATAAACTCTGAAGGTTTTTCCGACGGAGTTCTGCTGAAACTGTCTTGTATACACATGACTATGGTATAGCCTATGCAAACCTGTCTCTTCCTATTAAATACCCAACCCCACAACTTAACCTATGAAGTAACCAGACCACACCTGTTGGAGTAAATTGGGCTCCTCGGCCATTTTATTAAACATTTTTTATCCATAACTATATTAGGAAAAATCACAATATTCCTTTAAATACATTTTAAACCATTGTTAGAGATCCTTGGAGGTACTAACCACATTTCGCCGCATCGGCGTGCCCACACCAAGCCATCAGTTGCGGCCGCTCCGCCTCAGACGACGCCACTCAACCTTACACACTGCTACCCATCTCCTGATGGCAGTTAAACCTTGGTTAACTGGCATCAACTAAGGATACCATACCGAGATGGTTTCCCACTTCAGCCACGTTATTCTTAATTCCTAATGCCTCCAAAGATCCCCCACCGCCACAGCCCACATTGTAAAACCTTACACCAGTGGACGCCCCATACAACGCAATGCTCGCTGTACACCCTCCTCCAGACCAAAGCACCACAAATCAATGCCCACCGCATTAAGATGGACCCCATCCCCCCTTAGGTACCGGTAAGTGTCCACCTCCAGGTCCCAATAGCAAACCACTAATCCTCCATTGCATACAATGAATCTTCCCACCTCCTTATTGACCTTGATCTTCTCTATTGACCTGGCAAACCGGGGCGTACGGCCCACAATATTTGACCATACCACCATAGTACAAGGAAAGTCAGTACGGATTCTGAGAACATGACATTTTATATCCCTGATCAGGTGTCGCATGGATCTCACCTCCAAGTCATTACCCCCGACATGTAGGACTAACACATCCGGGGTGCACAGCATGCCAGGAACTCTGAGCCACCGCACCATAGCGACCTCTCTTGGTACTCCTAACTGACGGCCATTCGGGTTTACATCCGCCCTTCATGCCCCCAAAAAACAAATGACTGTCCCATAATCCATACGAGACCACCTGCATTGGACATGGAACCTACAGCCAAACCCAATGTATTCACGTGAGGGCGTATATAAAGCTTGAACCAATCCGATTCCCACTGATCTATTCGCTTAATGACAGAGCTGTCCAAACCTTATCTGGCTGCCTCAGTGGCAGCCCCAAAGTGGAAGGAGGGAGAAGCATAAGTGGAAGGGTCATAACCTGCCAAAACTAAGCAACAGTGAAACACTGCAATGAACTGGTACCGAGATGACGAAGATCCATCCCGGTGAACAAAGAAGGATCCCTCGCTCACCAGGTGGACACACAAACTCCTGTACAGCTGTAACTGGACATGATGCCCCATCTGGGAATACCATAAATATGCACATACCCTTGCCCGCCCGGTCTGTTTTGGACATGCGAAGGAAAAGAGCTACAGATGCATCACCACACTGAACATCTCTAAACTGAATACCTCCTTATACATTCCTTGAAGGGCTAACAAGCTCACCTAAATGGAACGCCCCATAAAACGCCAAAATGAATGCAACTTTAAACAAAATGGCTTCGTAGCCAGTCTTGCACACCCTACTCACCTCCACAAGCAACTCCTCCAGTATTGAAAAAGTGACAGGGCGTCTGCTGTCTCTCCTATTGGCTCCTCTCCTATACCCCTTCAATGCCTGCCTAACCATGAACTCTCTTGTGGCATCCCCTTCCCCTGTCATTTTTAAACCAGAATGCTAACCCAGCCACCTTGCGATCCATAGCGGAGGCAGACACTCCTTTCTCATAATTCAACCTAATGAAGTACAAGGCTGTAACTCTACCTTCCCCAGCTCCACAGTCCACCCATCCCAGCAACCCACACCATTCCTGCTAAACCTTCTCATAAGTTGGCCATGTACTAGCACACACAGAATTCAGGATCAAATCTGCGATGATTCCAGTGTGATTTGCGATAACGGCTGAGGACAAAGACTCCCATGCTGCTCCGCCTCCGGTGCCAACTCACAGAATCTGTCCCACTCAAACCGAGACAGAGCATCAGCGACAGTGTTAGATGTGCCCAGAATATGCACGCCGTATAGAAAAACATTAGATTGCAAACAATGCCGTAATAAACGCACCACTGGCATTGAGGAGGCCGTCACATAGTTGATGATCTGGACTACCCCCATGTTATCACAGTGCAACCTTATTTTCCGATTTCGAACCCCCCCCCCCCCCCCCCCCCCCCAAATCTCAACTGCCACAATAACTGGGAATAGCTCCAGGAGGACCAAGTTCTTCAGGAACCCTGCCCGGCGCTAATACTCTGGCCACTGCTCCGCACTCCACTGCCCCCTCAGGTAGGCCCCAAAGCCATACAACCCGGCCGCGTCGGTATAGAATTCCATGTCAAAATTGCCAACCGGGCCCTCCATCCATAACGCCCGACCATTATAGGAATCCAGGAAGGCGTGCCAAATGCACAGGTCTTCCCTGTGTTTCCACGTCAGCTTGATGTAGTGTGATGAGGCGATTGCTGTCACCACAGATAAGCGGCAACAAAACACACGCCCCATGGGCAAAATCCTGCGCATAACATTCAGCTTCCCCAACAGCAACTGTAGCTGGCGCAGCTGGATTTTGCGTTTACCCACCATAGAGCAAATCTCCGACTGGAGGACCTGCAGTTTGTCCTCCTGTAAGCAGCACTCCATAGCCTATGAATCCATTGTGACGTGTAACCAGCAAATTCCCGCACACCTTGGATGAAGGGGGGCCTACACACAAAAAATCGTAATGTATGATGGAATTGACTCCCGACCCATCCTGTTCCACGAATGAACTGTCTCAAACAGTGAGCATGAGATAGAACAGCCCATTGGCACGCACTAATCCACATAATATTCCTCCCTCCACTGGCACTCCAAAAATTAAAAACTGTCCGGGTGAACCGGAAGCAACTGAAAAGTCACCTTGACATCCGTCTTTGCCATAAGGGCCCCCCAGCCATATCTCCGTCCCCAACTGACCACTGTGTCAAACTATGTATATCATACCGAACATGCGTCAGGATCAATGGCATTGTTGACCGTCACCCCCCCCCCCCCCTTTGGTGGTTAATCAAAATTTTACAGGTTCCTTCTTGGGTACCGCCCCCAAGGGTAAGCCCTCACGAGGGATGGAAAAGGGACACGCATACGGCCCAACGCTACCTCTTTGGCTAGCTTCTCTGAGACCATCCCAGGGTGTTCAAAATCTGACCACTAATTCTGGGCCACAGGAGGAATGCTTTTCATCGAACATGGAATGCGAAACCCTTCTGAAAAACCCACTTCCAACAACTGGGCAGCTGCTCACTCTGGCTATCTACTTAGAAAGGGGCGCATCCTTCCCACCATCACTGGAGTCCTCCCTCTTTCCTGAAGAATCACCAGGCCTTTCTTTACCTCTTTTAAAACATCGGGACAGCATGTGACCACCCCCACAGCCAGATTCCTTCATTCATGTTTGAAACGGCAGCCGTTTCCAAACCTACATGCTCCCTCATTAAATTGCCAACACACCCCTTTAAGTTTCGGGTCAGCTGTCTCGGGGTGTCCGCACCTTGGACCCTGCCTGGAAATAACAGTAGAGGAGGCTGTGCCGCAGACAGATTCACCCTCTGACTTATATCCTTGTGGTCCCAGGGTAAGGATGTGCGAACCGCTTTTCCTCTGACAAAATTGTTAGTCATATCAGAGCCAAACCTGCCCCCCATAAACCCTTTGTGTCAACTGCCTTACTAGATTCCTTACCCGCCTCGGGTTTATCAGCGACCACTGACCCCACTGGACCACCCTCCCCCCACAGTAGACGAACTCCCTGCTCGTCCCCGGCACTGGAACCCCCATGAGCAGCGGAGCTGTCCCTGCCAGACTGGGCACCCATCCCCGCACAGGAGAAGGGGCAACTGAACCCACCTCAAAGCGTTGGACCAGCGAGCACAAACCTGACGAGATGTTGTAGCTCGGACCCGACTTCTGAGCTGCTGTCTGAGGAGGGGGTGCACTCGGCAATAGCGGCGGGGGAGGGGATGCACCCTGCCGCCACTTGTACCCAAAGTTGGCAAATTAATCAAAACAACCTGTAAGGAAGATAGTGTTAGTATTTGACTCGCCAGGCTGCACAGGAAGGGGTCCCACAGCCGCGCGTCCAGCATCCACTGCTGCTGCCCGAACTGACCTTTCATCATCGGAGTTGCACAACTCCCCCTCTGACTGGGGAAAAGTCTCATCGTGCTGGCTCGCTGCAACCGGAATCGCCACCGAGACCACAGCTACGGGTCTGGAAGTGCTGGTCCCAGCCCTCGTGCTGTGTCTCGCTCCTGTGCCTCCAGCACTTCTCCTGGCCGGGACAGACCGCCATGTTGGATGAGGGGGGTACCCGCCTGGCTCCATCCCCGGACCTGAGGGACCGACCCTCCTGTTAGGAAGGGGGGACACCGGTCGCTCGTATCGACTGACCGGTCCCCGCTGGGCCAAATCCCTATTGAGGGCCACGACAGGGGAATTGGACATACGATCCTGTCTCCCATGGCGAGCTGGCGGGACCGGCAGAGAAACCACACCATCAGATGAGGGGCCACTGTGTGTGGGCTCCCAAAATGGCGCTGAGCTTGGGGGGAGGAGGGTAGTGAAATGCGCTCGGAGGTTGAGACCCCCGAACACACCGTGCCCATTATGTACCTGCCACCGGGATGTCCTTGATTGCAGCGATCAAAAAAACAAGAGAAATAGCCCTGGGACTTTAGATGAGGTGAGAGAGATTTAACCAATGTTCACAGTGAACACTGAGACCAAATCAATTTGTTTCAAAATGTTATGTAACAGAGTGGCAACAATGATTGTCAGTTACCCAGCATAATAGCCAATGCATACAACACAGATGAAAGTAAATGTACAAAGATTTATTACAAGTGTTATACAGTACATCAATGAACAATAAAACTTGTAAGTTGCTAGGTCAGTAAATACACATACACAATAAGAAAATAAATAAAATGTACATACATATAAACAGGGAAGTATGTAAACATAATGCAGACATCAATAATACCCAGCATGTACCGGCATAAAACAAGCATCAATAAAGCCCTATGCATTTTGCGAGACCCTGCTTGCTTGCTTCAGGGGCAGATGGATGAATGTTGTATCTGCAATTTAAGTGATAAGATCAATAGATGTAAATTGTTAGATGGGGCCAGGTGGAATGATTGGCAAGAAAGGTCTGAAACCGAGACCTCATACTTACCGAATGGCTGAAATAAATCGTCAAACACTGGATATCAAGATGGCGGTCGTGTAGTGCATCCAGCTCGGGAGCTGAGGAGGCGGAACCAACAAAAGCCACAACAGGGGAACATCCGGAGGATCAGCACGGTCTGGATAGGGGTATTTCTCACTGCGGTTTCCACTTAGCCCCTTAAAAATCATGTCTATAAAATATCTGCAAGGGTGCACATATATCAGAGGGCATCATAATTGCAAAAATTAGCTAAATGTATGTGTCTAAATGGTTCTAAAATTGAATTTATAATTTTAACCCCTATCCTTGCTGGTTTCCTCAGCTACCCTGTCATGACAGCCCTCCCTTTAGCCTGCATCTCACTCCGGGCTTCTCTTGATCACCCCGAAGTCTGATCGTCAAGAACGCGGTGACGTACAGCACGTACAACAGGACTAGAAAAAGGAAGTTCAATACCTAGTGGGCCAACCTTTGGGCTCCTTCTGCTAATCTTGTGTTAGTAGAAGTTTGGTTAGAGACGATTCATGCTTTTCAGGCTCCAGCTTTTTCAGATCATTTTACTGCTGTTCAGTTTGTGCTTGTGGGTTTGCATTTGGTTACCAGTGCGTGTAGTCAGTTTGTATCTGTTTTTCAGTGAGTTCTGGTCCGCTCGTTACTGATTTTCAGCTCGTTCTTTACAGGCCTTGCTGTTCTTCAGTGCGTTCTGTTAAGTTCATTCTGACCAGCTGACCATTTTGAAACCATGGTGTGGGTACGTACTTGTCGTAGAGTTTGTGCTGTGTGGGGGCTTGGTGTTGGGGTTCATACTTTGACCCAAGCCCAGTCCATGAACATGGCAAGGAGGAGTTTATGAACCAAGAATTGGTTACTCCAGCATGACCAATTCTTGCACATGCCTTTGCTTTGTGAGATCCAGGAGAATAATCCTGATGATTTCAGGAATTATCTCAGAATGGCGGGACCCCCTTTTTCACAGTCTGTTGGCTTTGCTGACCCCTTATATCAGCAGGCAGAATACCTGCATGAGTGTGACGTCGGTGCGTTGCCTGAGGGAGTGTCAACTGACTGCATGAGTGAGGACTGAGTAGCTGAAGTAAGCGGAGTGTGTACGGCGAGACTTTCAAGACACAGGGAGCCTGTTCGGAGTGCTCTTACAAGCGTGTAGAGTGTTTAACACTGCTATAACGGCAAACAACCTGCACAGTGGAATCTTACTTTGGACTATCTGACCTAGACTAAGTGAGGTCTGATCTGCATTGATGGGTATAGGTAGAGGAAAGCGGCCAGAAAATGGAAAAATGGTGAGAGTGTCTTTGACACATATTTAAACCAAGTGTGACGCCTGGCTCCTGCCTTTCCTCCCCATCCTACATTCACTGCTTTGCTTTGCTGTGGAGATTTAAATGCATTGATCTTAGGAGTATGAGAGTCTGTGTTTGCCTGTCCCCTGACTATATTTATAGTCACAATCCACACTGCGTGTCTCAGATTTGTCAACCAGGCTTACCTTTTAATCTTTACAAAAGGGATCTATACTATCCATGGAGTTGTTCTGGACTGTGCTTCTAATTACCCAGTTTCAGATTATTGGACTGCCTGCTTGTTCATTAACTTGCTGAATCGCCACAAAACACCATTTGTTTTGCCATATGATCATCGATTTTCAAGTATCAACCATAATGATTAACTGGTACATATGAGAGTGTATGTTTGTAAGCATGTGGTGCATGTGGGGCATGTGCAGCTGTGCCCCCTATTTTAACATGACAACGTTGTGGTATACTCTCTCGGGAAATTTTTGATATGTGTGTTTTTTCTACCTAAATAAACTTATTAATCTCAGTGTCCAAATCGTCCCTCTTGGGAGAACTTTCTTCTCTCTGTTTTGTTTTAGGGTACCTGCATAAGGAAAGCTATCACTCTGGAGCAGGGGCTAGTCGCCACTTTGCGTTACTTGGCGACTGGGAGAAGCCTGCAGGACCTCAAGTTCTCGACAGGCATCTCCCCCCAGGCTCTGGGGATCATTATTCCAGAGACCTGTTCTGTCATCATTCAGGTCCTGCAGAAAGACTATATTAAGGCAAGTTTTCTTCTTTAACATCACATTATATGTATTTAACCACTACAAATCAGGGCACTTTCGCCCCCTTCCTTCACACAAATAGTGTTTTATTTTGGTGGTATTTATTCACAACTCCTTTTTTTATTTTTTTACGATATAAGCAAAAAAAGAGTGGAAATTTGGAAAAAAAACTATTTTCTTCTTTCTATTTTAAAAGAAATCCAATAAAATCGAATTTTGTCATAAATTTAAGCCAAAATGTATTCTGCTACATGTTTTTGGTAAAAAAAAATTCTGTTGCGTGTATAATAATTGGTTTGTGTGATCACGGACATATGTACACAAATGATCATGTACAGATGTGTGCAGGTGATCATTGGGACATATGTGGGGGACATGTGTTTTATTTGAGTACATTGTGTGGGGACCTGTGTGTTTACACTAGACCAGTGATCAGTGAGTAAAAAGCTGTAAAAAAAACGCTCATATTCACTGTTCACCAGCCGGCTGCAGCGATCTGCTCTCCTCTCCTCAGCGACAACTTCCATGTGAGGAGAGAAGATCCGATTGCCTAGCAACCGGCTGTTTACATCGGATGATGGCTTGGATTGGACACGGCCATCATATGATCAGGAGGGCCAATCACAGAGCCCTCCTGCTGATTGGAGATGTGCCGTGTCCGGGTGACACAAACGCATCGGGATCGCGCCGCTGCACGGGCACGATCCCCCTCCTTCTTAAGGACGTTTCTGAATGTCCATTCAGAAGGAGAGAGCTCCCCACTTGGTCAATGTACATATACGGCCGGGTGGAAGTAGTTAATGTTTGCTAATGTATTGTATTCATTTCATCATTCCCTAATTACCATGATTGGAATATGCTGTGAATGTCCCCTTTATCCTCATGCATGATGGAAGCTTTTAATGCTCTTTTTTGGCCTACATGCATATTTCCCTTCACTAAACTCCCCAGCATATCCTGGGCCCATATACACCTATAGCCTAGTCCCTTAACCATGTATATTGTCAGCGCCATTGTACGGCTTTCCCCGGAACACACCCTAAAATGTGTCTAAATGTTATGTGTGTCCTTAAATTAATTTATAACCCCCCCCCCCCCCCCCCCCTAAAATGTGTCCAAATGTTATGCGTGTCATTAAATTCAGTCAGAGTGCTGGAGGCTTTTTTTTCTGGCTCCCAAAGTCACCTCAAACCCTCCCCCCCCCCCCCGCCCCCATGCAATTTTATCAATGGGCCATCAGAGGGGGGTGAGAAATCTGATAAGTGGGCCTTATGTTTGTCTTTAAATAATAAATGTTATACTGATGTTGTGCAAAAAATGTTTTTTGTGTGATCTGCTTGCAATGTTATGTGCAAAAGTACTTTTTTTTTTTTTTTCTTGTTTGGGACTTTCCCAACTGTGAAGGGACTGTAGATGGGAAGCATGTGCACATTGTGCCACCACCCCATTCGGGGTCTCACTATTATAACTATAAGAGGTTTAATAGTGTAGTGTTAATGGCAGCAGTGTCGACACATTAGGAGTTCCTCTAGTGGACGTGGGGAAGAATGGCCGGATGTTGGATGGAGCAGTCTTCGCCCAGACTGAGTTTTACCAGCGTCTCCAGACTGGTGGCCTGGCATTGCCACCTGATGCAGATAGCGTGGAAGGACTCCCCTTCATCTTTATTGCAGATGAAGCCTTTGGTCTGGGCAAGCACCTGATGAGGTCATTTCCTCTAAGGACCCTCACCCCAGAGAGGAGGGTTTTTAACTACTGACTGGCCAGAGCAAGAAGTGTCGTTGAGAATACCTTCGGGATAATGTCCAGCCGGTTCCGCCTGTTTCTGACAGCAATCCATATGGCGGACTACATCAACAACCGTATCATCCTATGCTGCTGCATACTGCACAATTATTTAAGGAAAAAATCCCAGAATTATATAGCCTCAGTCGGGCCTGAGGCCGGACTTATTACAGACAATTCCCTGACGGAACTGGATACTGGCCATACTGGCTTTGGCACCCCAAAGCACCCGTGAAATTCAGGAGAAATATATTAATTAATTTACGGGTAGGGGGGCCATTGCAATGCCAGACAATGTCTAATTTTTAGTAATAAAAAAAAATTATCAGATAAAATCTTGAAATTTCTTTATTGCTTGCTTTTTGGCCGTCTCCTAGGTTCTCCTAGTGCACTTGTAGTGCCAAGTGGATTTTCCTTTACTAAATAAGCCCCATTGTCGCTGTAAACACAATTACTTACAAAACTGGTATTGAGCATTGAAAGAAGAAGCCACACATTGTTTCTCAAAATATTTACTCTGTACACATTCACAATGTGCGTTTAGAAAACTTTTAAAACATATATTTTTTTCTCTTTTTTTTTTTTTTTTTCACAAATAGTCATGTTTTAAAACATAACTTACACAACTCTGGAACTTACAAAGTTCAATGTATAAAAACTAAAGGCAATATCAGACATTATAGTGTCAAAAATGTCTTGATATTAAGTTCATCAGATGGGGTAATGTCACCCCTGTAAAAGCCAAATTTTGAAGATGTGCACACATTGGGAGTCCAAATGGGTAATGTCAACATGTGCCATCTCCCATCATAGGGGATCAATGGACATGTTTTGTGGGTGCAACCCCTTCCTCTCACCTACTAGAGTTACGAGGAAGGGGTTGCACCCACAAAACGCGTACGTTGAGATCCCCTAATGGCAGATAGCACATGTTGACCCACCATGTGCATTTTCAAAATTTGGCTTTTAAAATGTAGAAAAATATTTTTGGGGAGTCCAACAAATGGGAAAATGGATGTGATTTGCCAAAAATTTAGATTCTCCCCGACACATCTATTCATTTGTTGTTCCATAACATTCAGTTTATTTTGAATATTGTCAATTTCCCCATTCCGCAGCATGATATTGTGGATGAGCCTTTGGGCGCTGGCCCTAGTGAAAGGTTCAGCTGCCTGTTCCACAATCGGCACATCACCTAAAAATAACCATAACATACAAAGCCACCCACAACATCGCCCCATCTACATCACCAAACTCATCTGCAGATATCGCCCAAATCGTCCCCTCCGTTCCTCCCAAGACCTCCTGCTTTCTAGCTCCCTTGTTAGCGCCTCTCATGCTCGCCTTCAAGACTTCTCCAGAGCCTCTCCCATCCTCTGGAACTCCCTGCCCCAGTCTGTCCGATCAGCACCTACCCTGTCCACCTTTAGGAGATCCCTGAAAACTCATTTATTCAGGGAAGCCTATCTCACCTAACAGCTGTCCCCAAGCCACCCCCATCAAATCATTCTCTGCAGCTATTAACTTTTGTACCACCACCCTCTCCCTTTAGAATGTAAACTCTACGAGCAGGGCCCTCCTGTACCTATTGTACTGTAATTGTTGTCCCCCCTTATATATTGTAAAGCATTGCGTAAACTGTTGGTGCGATATAAATCGTGTATAATAATAATAATGTATTTAGAAATATGCAGGCATACATAGATTACCTGAAGTTGGGGTGTCAGACACTGACCTGTTTGGATGACCATCTCACCCACTTCCTCCACCTCTCCTTCCTCCAGAACCTCGGGGGGTGGGGGCTTCTTGTTGGTGATGTGGGGGGTCCCTGGTGTCCTCCGAGTCTTTTCTCCCCTATGAGAATGAAACAAAAGATATACTTGGCACACAGATATTTGAGTCCAGAAATAGGAATATGAAACATTGCTTGGAAGTGGTGTACAATTGTCTGTTTGGGCAGAGATCCAAGTTGGAGACCTGATTAATTCCCTTTTAACCAAGCTGGAATACTTACCTTTTTTGGCCAAGTTTCACAGATGGAGACACCCCAAGTATCCACTGGAGCCCCTGTGTGGGTCATCCTAAAAAATGTGCTTTGGTGTCCCACACTAGTGCTCCTGAGTCCAGATGTGTAAACAGCTGCTGAGTGTCCTCTCCTTACATTCCACTGAATGAAGTTTGCAACTCATTCTAGTTTCAAAGACATCTAGACAACTATGTCCTAAACTTCTTTTAAGAAAAAATAGCATGAGAAAAAGGTAGTTAACCCTGTAGCAGCTAAAATCATTGTATTTATTTGCAAACAATGTTTCCTATGAATGATTACTGTACCCACCAACACGAAAGTAGCCATTTAAAACTGTACAACAGTAAAGAAAATCACATGGAGCAGCATGCAAGATAATAATCATAATAGGAAAACACAAGTACTTACTTTTTTGAAGCACTTTCTTTATTCTTCTATACTTATCCGGCTCCCTCAGTTTAAGGTCGGACAGTCGTTTCCTTAATTTGGAGCGTCATACCCCAAAATTCTGCTGCAGAGTCTTCATAACTTTTGTCATGATCTTGGCCTTGCGCAAATCCTGCTGGGTGTACTGTCCATGTTTCCCATCATAATCCTTCCTCCGCAAGATGTCCACCATCTATACCATTTCTTCAAAGGCCATATTGGAATCTCCTCCTTCGGGATCGTGTCATTTCAGGCTCAGGGCTTTCTTCCTCCTCATCATCACTGGAATAATTTCCAACCACCTGCTGTGTCTCCGCCATGTTGCTCCTACTGCACACCGACGAGAGAAGGGGTGGGGAATATTCAAGAAAAAGAACGTCGGGCGGGCGGAGTTTCACACATGTGCATTGTATATCAAGCTAATACGCATGTGTCATATGTATGATCTGTGTGTGGAGGAAGGACGAATGGAAGTGGCGAGCTTGCTAAACAAAGGTAAAATTTAAACTTGGCCCATCACAGTGGCCTATACTGCTTCAAGTTTGAGGCCTATATTGGGATAAGATAATGAGAGTTTAGGATGACATTAGTGTTTTTGTCTTGTGTATTGTCTTACAGCAAAGATGAATCAGTTTAAGGACCCAGAATTCAGTTTCATAGACTGATACAGGGAGATGTGGGAGGTGAAACGCAGCTTATATTATAAGGAGGTCATCGCTGGAGAAACTTCTGGAATTTGTGAAGATTCGGGTCCCCGAAGCAAACATTAAGTTTTTGGGAAATAAAATTGGGATCTTGAGGAACATGTATAAGAGAGAGCATAATAAGACTCAGAAATCACTCCGATCAGGAGCATCAGCAGAGAATGTTTATGTCCCCAGGCTATGGTACTTCAACAAACTGCAGTTTCTGGATGACCAGACTGAAGCCAGGGAATCTTTCAACCCTTCCCTGCAGCCATCCCTCCACCGTTCCCTCAACCCCAGCAGAGGCTGATGAGGAACAACCTGGGCCTTCCATCCTGGAAGAAGTAGATGCACCCAGCTCGAGTCAGGTATATTATTTTTTAGACATATTTATTGTCTTAATTTTAATGATGATAACTAAATGTTATTGCTTACAAATCAATGATTTTATACCAAAAATGATGTATACATATCACTAGACGGTAGCGGCCAAAAATGTTGGTGACCAGCTTGAAAAATGCTGGGATCAGAATGAGTCTTTTCTATTTTTTTTTTGCAAAATCTTTTTTTATTGAGTTTTCCTTTAGCATACAAAGTTGCCCACGCAGGGGCCAAACATTGCCCATGCAGGGGCATATCCTCTGATGCGGCAACTGACCACAACAGGGCAGACCATAAAACAAACTTACTAATCTATTCCCCAATGAGGGGAGAGGCTTGGTTCAGGAGACTCTGTGCTCAATATTATGACAACAGAATAACGTGACATGGGAGTAAATGGGTCAATTTACTGCCATATTACCATAATGGTAATCTAGGGGTTGGTTACTGCATCAGTTGCCGTGGTGCTATCATCTAACCAACAGGTCCACACTTTTTCGAATTTATGTGGGCAACCCCTGCCCGAGTATGTGGCTTTATAAAGGGGTAAACTGGCGTTCACTAGGGTCTTCCAAAATCTGACAGAGGGGGGAGATGTGTGCCTCCAGTTCATTGTGATGGCCTTGCGTGCATAGTACAATAACAGGGATATGAGTTTTTTTTTAGCTCTGAGCATCGATATTTGTTCCACCAATCCCAGCAGACAATGCTTAGGATCATACGGGACACTAATCTTTGTGACCTTAGCGATCACTTGGAGTACTTCCTTCCAATAATGTACAATTGCAGGGCAAGCCCAGAAAATGTGAAAGAAGTCCTCCGGCTAGTAGGAGCAGTGCCAGCACGCCGGAGAATACGTTAGTCTTTTCTATTTATTAACATTCAATGTGCAAGTCATGAGCTGAAAATTGTGCGTGATTGATGAAGCAAAAACTACAACTACGTCCCTTTTTTATACACAGGATGAGCTCAGCCAGGAGGAGGGTCTGGAAAGTGGCAGCCAGGAGGAGGCCGTGCGCAGTGGCAGCCAGGAGGAGGCCGTGCGCAGTGGCAGCCAGGAGGAGGCCGTGCGCAGTGGCAGCCAGGAGGAGGCCGTGCGCAGTGGCAGCCAGGAGGAGGCCGTGCGCAGTGGCAGCCGGGAGGTGGCTGGGCCCAGTAGGAGCCTCCCCCAATCCCAGGTGCCCTCCCCTCTGCCTTACCACCAAAAAGCCCAGGAAGAGGACAATAATGGAGGAGGCAGCACTAGGCCTCATTAGGGAAGCCAGCGATTTCCTCCGAAGCCCCCCCCCCCAACACTGAAGAGGCATATGGCTGCTATATAGCCACCAGGTTGCTGGAATTGGAGAAGGGTCAACGCCTCCTCTGTGAGAGAATTTTTTCTGAGGCCCTTCAGAAGGGGTTGAGGGGCCAGCTGACTGAGAACAGACACACATATGAGCAAGCCCATCCTCCTCCTGCCACAAGGCGACCACCAGAGCCACAGCCTGGTGGTGGTTGTAGTACCACAGCCTGGGGACAGATATGTCGTCTGCTGCTGGTCCTGATCTCTGGGATTCCTGGACCAGATTGTGCTTCCTATTATATGGACGACTCGAGCTTCTAATTTTTTTTCCACAGACTTAATGTGTGCCCTGGGGGCCAAAAGGCTTTGCAAATTCCAAAAGTTTCCCCAGCGTTGACTTCCTCTTTATTTTGTTACCCAGAATAAATTGATTTTTTTTTCTGAAAATACTTTCCTATGTGTTTTTATTCAAAGGCAGGTACATTTCAAAAAGACAATGTCAAATTAACAAGGGACACCAACCTCCTTGAGGTTAATAAAAAATACAAGATACTAATGTTATTGTGCTAACTTGACACTCCAAAAAATCAAATTATATGGAGATCACTGGAAAATAACTAAGTAATCGTAAAATAAATCTTGATGAAATAAAAAATAAGAGGAGTATAAACAAATGTAAACATTATTTTGGAGATCAGGCTTTTAAAAAACAGAATATTATTCATGAGATGAGGATAAATAATGAATAAATCAGTTTGTGAGAACTCTGTATGAATATGAGCATCAAAACAACTTCATTTTTCTAGCATTATAAAGAAGAAAAGAATATGCTGCATTAACCACTTACAGACCGGACCATTTTGCTGGTCAAAGACCAGACCACTTTTTGCGATTCAGCACTGCATCACTTTAACTGACAATTGCACGGTCGTGCGACGTGGCTCCCAAACAAAATTGACGTCCTTTTTTTCCCATAAATAGAGCTTTCTTTTGGTGGTATTTGATCACCTCTGCGGATTTTATTTTTTGCGCTATAAACAAAAATAGAGCGACAATTTTGAAAAAAAACGCATTATTTTTTACTTTTTGTTATAATAAATATCCCCCAAAAATATATAAACAAAAAATTTTCCCTCAGTTTCGGCCGATACATATTCTTCTACATATTTTTGGTAAAAAAAAATCGCAATAAGTTTTGGTTTGTGCAAAAGTTATAGCGTTTACAAAATAGGGGATAGTTTTATGGCATTTTTATTATTTATTTTTTTAACTAGTAATAGCGGCGATCAGCGATTTTCTATTGTGACATTATGGTGGACACATTTTCATTTATACCGCAATCACTGCTATATAAATGCAGTGATTCCTGTGTGATGACACTGGCAGTGAGGGGGTTAACCAGTGGGTGGCAGTGTAGGGGTGTTACTAACTGTTGGGGGCTGGGCTTTCATTTAGTGAACACTGATCTCTGCTCTAATCACATGGAGCAGAGATCCGCGTCACTAGTTGCTAGGCAGAATGGAGAAATGCTGTTTACAACGGCATTTCTTCATTCAGCCGCCCCGTGAGACAATCGCGGGTATGCCCGCGCCGATCGAGTCCGCGGGTCCTGCGACCGGACTCACAGGGGTCCCGACCAGCACGGGAGCGAGCTGCGGGTGGCGTGCTCCCGGTGGCAGGGCGGCAAATTTAAAGGGACATACAGGTACGCCCATTTGCCTGCCTGATGAGGCATACACGCGATCGGAATATAGGATGAAAAGGACATTCCGCTTGTGTGTACGCTGCATAAAGGTTCTGTTCATTCTCTCAACAATACCTGAACTCTGCTGGTGGTAAGGTAATATTAAATTTCCCATCAATTTTAAGTGTTTTCGCTAAATCTTGGCACACTTTTGAAATAAAGGCAGGACCATTATCAGAATTTATTTGGAGCGGGTATCCTCATCTAGGGATAATTTTCTGCATGAGGATTTTTACAACTGTTTGTGCATCATCTTTTGTGGTTACAAATGCTTCTGCCCATCTTGAAAACATGTCTTCTATCACAAGTAAATATTAACATCTTTTACCTAATTTAGTCATAAATCTGTAAATGCGTAAAAGGTGTGGATGGATATGTAAGGTGTTCATGTTTTGCCTTGTATGGATTTCTTGGGTTGTTTTGGATGCATGTGATGCCTCTGGCAACATATGATTTGACCAAAGAGGGAAGACTGGGGATAAAGAAATCATTGTCCAATAATTTACATGTGTCCTGCCTGCCTCTGTGCCCTACCCCATGAGAAATAAAGGTGCACTAGCTACAGGTATGCATGGCCTCCCCTCTTGACAGACAAGTCCAGTATCTGGGCTTTTTGCACTCCTGCAATATTTCATTGTTTAATGTCTGTGTCTGTAGCATATGTCTGAAGATCTGACAAGGTTTGGTCTAAGAGGGGCATTTCAGGTGCAAGTGATGGCATTTGTATGGTAGCTTGTTTAGAAGCTGCTTCCTTTGCTGCTTTATCAGCTAAGGCATTTCCTTTTGAAACATCATCTTGGCATACACCGAATGCGTATTTAGAATCAGTATAAATGTTCACATCTTGTCCTTCAAAGAGCTGGCATGCTCTTGTAAGGGCAATCAGTTCTGCAACCTGTGCTGATTTAAATGGGACAAGGTTTGCTTCGAGCATTACATCAGGCAACTGGACTACAGCATATCCTGCATGATATGTGTTGTCATTTGGTCTAGAACCAGAACCATCAACAAAAAAATGTTGTGCCCCCAGGATTGCAGTGGAAGACATATCTTCACTTGGAGATGTTTGCTGGTGGATTAATTCAATGCACTCATGTTGAGGAACTACCTCATCCTCTTCTTCTTTTAAACCTAGTAAGACATTTAGGATTAGGGCTGGGCCTGAAGTGGGTGAAGCATGTTTTATATTTCGAGATATGGATTTCAGAGGAGAATAACCTTGTATCCACATAATCTTTGGGCTGACATATGTTGGGTATGAATATTTTGTCAACAAAATGGTTACATTATGAGTAGTATGTAAGATGATTGGATGTCCTAGAGTAAAAGTAGCAGCCATTTCTACTACCATAGCACAGGATGCCAAAGCTCTGAGACATGCCGGCATGCCCTCTACTGGCATTGGCTCTACTCTTGAAAATCTGCAATAGGGCGGAGTTTTCTTTCGTGTTCCTAAGGCAGGACTCCCGTCATTGTTTTACAATTGTCCCTGGCAAGCAAGTGAAACATCATGCCATAATTGGGCAATCTGAGGGCCAGGGGCCGTTACCATTGCTGTCTTAAGGTACACAAATGCATTACACATTTCATCTGTCCATTTGACACAATCTGTCATGTATGAGCCTGTGGCTTTCCTCAAGAGGTTATCATAGAAAGAGCAGTCAGTTATCCATTGGCAGTAAACCAGTCATACCAAGAAAAGATAGCATATCTTTGTCAGTGGGTGGGGCAGACCCAAGAGAGCCACAGCTCTCTTGTGACTGACTCTTCCTTCTCCCTTTGCAAGGGTAAAACCAAGGTATTCAACAGTCTGACACCATTCCAATTTCTTTTTAGAGACTTTGAGACCATTTTCTGCTTACTAGTACAATAAATCTTTACCATCCTCTCTACTGGCAACCTGGCTCAGTCTGCGTAACAACAAATCATCAACATACTCTATAGGACTGAACCATGGCAGGGAGTCCAGGACTGCAGGATTGGCTGGAGTACAACTGAATAGACTACAGGGGAGTCTACATACCCTTGGGGCATTCTGCACCAGGTCATCTGGTGATTTCTAAAACAAAATGCAAGAATAGGCTATGTCTCTTCATCCACCAGGATGCTAAAAAATGCATTCATAGACATAGCCTATTCTTGCATTATGTGCCATAACTCCTGACTTCCATACCATCTGATGCAGTAATCAATTACCGTGAAATACTCTGCATCGGATGGTATGGAAGTCAGGAGTTATGGAACATTAGGTGCTATGGGTACTACAAGATTATTTAAGGTCTTGAACAAACCTATACCTGCCATCCGGCTTTTTAACTGGATTTATAGGTGTGTTGTAAGGTGAAATTGTTTCCTTTAAAATTCCTTGTTTAAGGAAATGTTCCACCATGGGAGCAATTCCGTTGTCCTTTTCTTTTGGCAAAGGGTATTGTTTGTGGTATATAGGTTCTGTCCAAGGTTTGAGGGTGGCTTTATATGGGGTGCAGGAGACGAGACCCACATCCAAAGACCCATCTGAACAGGCATTTTGTAAATCTTTTGGTAATTTTTCTGTTGGTACTTCATTACTTGGGACCAAAATGGGCACAACAGGGACCTTGTTTGAATAGACAGTAAGACCACCACTTGGGGACATTATTATCTGCATATCCAATTTTCCCAGCAAGTCCCTACTCAAGAGATTCACTGGACAATTTGATATGATCCTAAAACTGTGATGGATTTCATATCCCACTGAGGGTCTCCTGAAAACCATGGGAAAGCTTTCTTGTCACCAAGACATAAGCCTTTCACCATATCTATATGAAATTGATCATTATCTCTCTTGGGGAAAGGGATTACTACTATGAATAGCCTCACTACTATGCTAAATTTGACACCCAAGGATTTATAATTTCATAATCAGTACCGCAAACCCTAGCAACATAATCCTTAAACATGTCCCCAGGGTTAGGGGGAGGTGGAGTCTCTTTACCATGTTCTTGACCCATATTACAGTGAACGAGAGGCTGTCTTACCTTACAGCTTCTTCCACACAACAAATTATCTTATACTTCTATGCGACAGAAAAGACAAAGCAAACACAGGTTTGGGTCATGGTGGTGATTACCTCATTAACTTTTTCTCCTTACATTACTGTTTTGTCTAATATTAAGGAATCCTCTTTCTAGGACGCAGGTCTCCCAAAGACCTTTTAGAATGTTAATGAATCCTCTCTCTAAGAGTCAGGTCTCCCAAAGACCTTTAAGGCGAGGTCTGTCTCCTTTCTATATAAATTTTAAAGGACTAAAGCTTTATCAGTGCCGAGGCAAGAAAAATAATTTGTCAAATAAAACAAAGGTTTACTTACCATGGATGATTGCTTTATCCAGGACAAGCCCCCATTTGAAAGGAATTATACACCATGACTATCATCCTGGTTTATGCAGGCAGACCACCAGGACCCTCAGATCCTTGAGAGACCAAATGAGACACAGAAAACGGGCTTGAGTGTGTTCATAAGATCTCTGACTTTAAGGAGGAAGACAATGGTTTATATAAAAGTAAAAATACGTGTCTAAGGGTTTTACAAAACTTATGCCATGTACACACGACCAAGCTTTTTAACGGACTAGGTCCCCGACAGTCTTCCCAATGGACTTTCGGCGGAATTCCGGCGGACTTTCTGAAGGAACGGACTTGGACACACACAATCACACCAAAGTCTGACAGATTCGAACGTAATGACGTACGACCGAACTAGAATAAGGAAGTTCATAGCCAGTAGCCAATAGCTGCCCTCGTTTTTGTCCGTCGGACTAGCATACACCAACGGATTTCTTGGTCCGGCGGAGTTCCGGTGGGAAAATTTAAAACATGTTCTATTTCTAAACTCCGCCGGGCTTTTGGCAAGCAAAGATCCGATGGAGCCCACACACAATCAAAATGTCCGACGGACTCATTTCGTCGGACCTTTGCTGTCAAAAAGTCCGGTCGTGTGTACTCTGCATAACACTCAGTACTTTCTTATCAAGAGTTAGACTGCTTGATTTGATAACAAGATATAGCTGATGACTTGCTGACACAGATTCGGCTTAACCACAATATCTCATATGGTTTGGTTCTATTCAAACTGCTAGTCAAGCTGGCCATGGCAAAACATACTTTATGTAAAATGGAAGAAAAATCTAAAATGCAGTCAGTTTATACATTCTATTACAAATGTGACATTGTGGGGGTGCATGGCCAGGAATGCACGCTGTCAGGCCTAAGATGCATTGGTTTAAAATAAATTTGTAAAAAGTTATGTCCATCAGTGTGCATGTTGCAAGTGTAACTGTTTAACATTCATATTTTTTTTTTTTTTTTTTACATTTTAAGCAACATCTCTGTGGACTCAGGTATAGTCAGATCCTAACTGATGGGCAAGAAGTAAACTACGCTGGGAGTGCAAAACAATCTGTTGGAAATAAAAGAAATTATCACAACGAACGTAGCAACTGGAAGAGACAAAAACAGTCAATAGAAAACTTTCCTGTAAGCATCAGCAGATGATTGACAATATTAATCAGCACTTAGTGACCATGAACCAAAATCAGTGTCTGTATTCATGTCCAATGTTCTGTTCATGTGAATTTGCAATTGTTTCACGTGTGGGAATTTAATTGCATTAACTTACATTGATCTGTTTGTAGTTTTGCAAAGTTGCATGTCATTTTGCTATTTAAGGTTGCAAAGGTGTTTTCGCACCCCTTTCCACTATTCACCTATGTAAATTGTAATGACCTCTTTGCAGACTTCCACTGAGTGAGCATGCTGGTAAATTTCACTTACTTTTTGAGGGGAATTTGATACCTATAAACAGTTCTACGGTATGTTCTATGTTAGAATATTTTAAGATTTTTTTCGCAGTCTTGTTTGGGATATTGTTTTTAATTGAGCGAAGTTTTGCAAAGCACCTACATTTTTATTTTCTTGCATTCCCTTTATGTACATACTATATTTTAACATGTTTCTGCACTGAGTTTTTTAATCTCATCAATAATTAAAACTTTTAAACTTTAAAATTGTACTTTATTGATTTATATTGGTAAGATGGTTCTTACCAATATATTTTTTTTTTTATTTATTTTTTTTATGGTAAGTTAGACGCCTGACGTTTTTTGCAAAGGTGGCTATGGTAAGGTAATTTTTTTTTTTTTTTTTTTTTTTGTGAAAACTTGTATGTATCAGTTTAATGTCTGATTTATTCCTATTTTAGGATTTTCTTTGTTTTATTTTTTTGGTTCATCACTCCTTTTATAAAATGTGTTTTAAGTTTGCTGACATAGTTCACATTAAATGAGCATTCCATGTAGATTTTATTTAAAGTGGAACACTGCAGACCTTGATGTCCAGTTGATTTTTAGACAGTTTGACTCTCAAGATTGAATACATTGGGTTTGTGAGTCCTGTTATAGCTCATTGGTCCAGTTTACCTGTTGGAAGCTCTGCAGTTTCACTAAAACTGACACCTTATGACAGGTTTTATTGCTGCAAGTAGGGGTGGCCAAACTGTTCACCCGGCGGTCGTTTCGCGGCAAATTTTGCGTGCTCGCGATTCGCCCGATTGGCGGACTATTGCCGCTGTTCGCCCGGCGGACATGTGTGTTTACAGTGTGAAAGAACTTTGACCCATGATGACACATCCATCATGGGGTACAGGACAGCCAATTGAGACATTTCAGCACATGGACAATTGGACGTTCCCCCCCCCCCCCACCTTATAAATAGACCTGATCTGGCGGCCATTTTACATTCTGTCTTATGTCATTATAGGGAGAGGTTGCTGTGTGGAGCAGGAAGAGACTGTAGCGACACAAATCGCTAGCTATTAGGTCCACAAAAGTCCTTTTAAGGACTGGTATGGTATAGGAGTAGTACAGTATATAGGGTTCAGTGCACTGCTGTGCTGGTGATTGCTGCAGCCTGTATTTTGTCAGTGCAGGGAGGGACAGGACGCTGTGTGCAGCAGGGACAATCAGTTTAATCACTAGCTATTACTATTAGGTCCACAAAGGTCCTTTTAAGGACTGGTATAGGTGTACAGTATATAGGGTTGTACACGTATAATATACTTTCTTCCAAATATAGAAAGAATATTGACTGCTGCCCTATTCTGCAGCAGTCCTTTATCAGTGTAGTGACTGAGGTACAGTATACAAATCACTAGCTTCTAGGTCCACAAAGGTCCTTGTAAGGACTGGTATAGGTGTACAATATATAGGGTGCAGGGCTGTGCTGCAGATTACTGCCCTATTCTGCAGCAGTCCTTTATCAATGTAGGGACTGAGGGACAGTCTGCAAATCACTAGCTACTAGGTCCACAAAGGTCCTTGTAAGGACTGGTATAGGTGTACTATTTGGTGTGCAGTATATAGGTGTGTAATACACGTATAAAATACTTGCACATATAGAAAGCATAGTATAGTGCAATTCCACTGTGCAGCATTGACTGCTGAGCGGTTCTGCAGCGATACTACAAAGAGTGACAAAGGCAATAAAAAAAAGTATTATAACTGGTGTGATAGACGGATTGAAGTGGGGTGTTATATACCTTCTTCCACATACATACTGCACTTCTCTAGAGACTTTTGTCACAGGGTCATTTTAAAAAATGACAGGCAGAGAAAGAGGCAGGCCCTTCCGCAGGGATGGTAGGGGTAGGGCAGGAGCTACAGACTTGAGCCAAAGTGGCAAATTGCAGAAGATGCGTGCGATTACGTCAAAGGATGCACCAGTTTTGGTTGAGTGGCTCACTCAGCCTTACTCTTCTGCACCCTCCTCATTCTCTTGATCTGCACCCTCTTGTGTGGTGTCAGTGCTCTCTATCACGGTGCTGGTGTCAGTGCTCTATATACTACGGTGCTGGTGATCATCTCCTGCACCCTCTTCATAGCCTACCCTGACCTTTCCTCTCCTCCATTGCCTTCATGCGCTCCTGAGTCCTGAATTGTAAAAATTTCACATAAAAAAGAATGCTTGTAGTTGTCGATCCCAGATTCACTTCATACATGTTATGTCAGTGTCCATGTGGTGGGACTATGTGTGCACAGCTAGTAATTATTTTGTGGCTGGACATATGACCTCTAGGTTTTTAGAGTTCGCCTGCCATTGAAGTCAATGGGGCCCGCCATGAACTTTGCGGTTTGTGAATTTTCGGCCGCGTTCGCGAAACGTCCCGTCTGAAGTTTGTCCATCTCTAGCTGCAAGTTCAACTAAAGCTTGTAGCAGAAGTGAAGTTCCTTGCAGTATGCAGTCACACATAAAAGATATTGTCTGGAAGGGGCAATTGTTAAACATGAAATGAGGCCTATAATAGAGTAAGGACAGTGCGTATCTAGTGATACTCCTTTCAGTTTTTTTTTTTAAATATTCCTAAAGGATATTTTTATTTTTTGACATGTTCGTCAAATGCCCAATATGGTTGAGGTGAACCTTTTAGTTTTCTAACTGTACTGGATATTAAAAATGTCAGATTGCATGATCTGGCATAATACTGTACATACAAACTACAATACTGATTTTCAAGTTATCATCTTGTACTTTAAACCCACAAACTGGCATAAGGCAAAATCTTAAACGTTTTTTACGGAGTTTAATTGTGTTGCTCAAAGCACAATTTAACATTCTGCAGATGATTAGCAATTTTTTTCAAATGGTTGGTTCTAATTTTTATTTATCTCTAGAGCAGAACATGTTTTTTCTGATTCAGAGATAGTATAAGAGTAGTATGGTGTGCAAAAGGAGAGACCAGCACAGGACAGTGTCCCCTTCAATAAGAAAATTCTCTAAGCAACATGTTTCATATCTTGGACTAAGGGAATTGATACCACTAATGACTAGCATCTTGAACTTTCTGGAGAAATATTTAACCTGAATCAAACATTTTTATGTGATTTTTTTTTTTTTTTCCATTTCATTTTTAATAAACAAATATCAAGTGTTTCTAAACTGTTTTCATTTATTTTCTATATTCAGTATTTGTATTGACTAGATTTGATCTAAATGCTAAAACAATCTTTAGTGCCTTAGCCCAGGTGAGCGTCAAGTCTTTTTCCCTCACTGCTTTTGTACTTGCTGCGATTTTATGGTCATTTTGTACAATAAGTGGTTACAGCTGTCTGGAGCTCAATGACAGAACTTTTTACATTTTGGCACTGCGCTGCTTTAACTGGTAATTGCGTGGTCATGCAATGTTGTACCCAAACTAAATTTGTGTAATTTCCCCACAAATAGAGCTTTCTTTTGATGGTATTTGATTGTCTCAGATTTTTATTTTTTGCAGTATAAACGGAAAAAGACCGAAAATTTGGAAAAAAAAAAAGATATTTCCTAATTTGTGTTATAATTTTTTTTTAATAAACGCAATTTTAGTCATATATTTAGGCCAAAATGTATTCAGCCATCTTTTTTTGTTAAGAAAAAGGTCAATAAGCGTATATTGGTTTGTGCACAAGTTATAGCGTCTACAGAGAAGGGTAAGTTTTCTGGAATTTACGCAGCTTTTAGTTTGACTGCCTATCATTTCTTGAGGTGCTAAAATGGCAGGGCAGTACAAACCCCCTACCGAATGACCTCATTTTGGAAAGTAGACATCCTAAGGAAATTGCTCAGAGGCATGTTGAGCCCATTGAATATTTAGTTTTTTTGTCACAAGTGATAAAAAAATGACCAAAAAAAAATAAAAAATTACACAAAGTTGTCACTAAATGATATATTGCTCACACATGGCATGGTTGTATGTGGAATTACACCCCAAAATACATTTCGCTGCTTCTCCTGAGTATGAGGATACCTCATGTGAGAGACCTTTTTGGGAGCCTAGCCGCGTGCAGGACCCCGAAAACCAATCACCGCCTTCAAGAATTCTAGAGGTGCACATTTTTGATTTACCTCCTCACTACCGATCACAGTTTTGAAGGCCATAAAATGCCAAGATAGCACCCCCCCCCCCACATGACCCCATTTTGGAAAGTAGGCACCCCAAGCTATTCTATTTGATGAGAGGCATGTTGAGTATTTTGCAGGTCTCGCTTTGTGACAAGGTTTTGAAAAAATAAAACAATTTTCTTTCTTCATTTTCAAAAATAAATGAGATAAAATAAATGAGATCTGCAAAATACTCACCATGCCTCCACCATACTCAAATGCCTTGGGGTGTCTACTTTCCAAAATGGGCTAATTTTTATTTTTTATTTTTTGCTATCTGGACATTGCAAGGCCTCCGTAACTGTGATGGGTAGTGAGGAGTAAAAATCAAAATTTTATTTCTTTAGAAAGCCTGAAGGCGGTGATTGGTTTTCTGGGTCTTGTATATGGCTAGGCTCCAAAAAAGTCTGACGTGGTATCCCTATACACAGGAGAAGCAGCAAATGTATTTTGGGGTGTAATTTCACATATGCCCATTGCATGTTTGAGCAATAGATCATTTAGTGACAACTTTGTGCAAAAAAAAAAAAACTTGTTGCAAAATATACCGTATATACTCGAGTATAAGCCGAGATTTTCAGCCTCTTTTTTGAGGCTGAAAGTGCCCCCCTCGGCTTATACTCGAGTCATCGCTGTCTGCCTGCTCGATCAGCGTGTCGAGCAGACAGACAGCGGACATTCTACCCTTCAAACGCCGCGCCTCCGCCTTCGCCTGTGATAGGCGGAACACTGAATTTCCCAGCAGCCTGTGTTCCGCCTATCACGGACATAGTCTCATCCTCGTACTACGGACGAGGATGAGACGATGTCCGTGATAGGCGGAACACAGGCTGCTGGGAAATTCAGTGTTCCGCCTATCACAGGCGGAGGCGGAGGCGCGGCGTTTGAAGGGTAGAATGGCCGCCGAGGCGCCGACGAAGAGCGGCGATCCTGGCAAGGCACGGGACGGAGGCAAGGCAAGGCACGGCACGGGACGGGACGGAGGCAAGGCACGGGACGGAGGCTCGGGACACAGGTAGGCTGGACACACACACACACACACACACACACACACACACATGGACACACACACACACACACACACACACACACACACACACACACACACACACACATGGACACACACACACAGGGATGGATGGATGGAGACACACACACACAGGGATGGATGGATACACACACACACAGGGATGGATGGATGGATGGAGACACACACACACAGGGATGGATGGATGGAGACACACACACACACAGGGATGGATGGATGGATGGAGACACACACACACAGGGATGGATGGATGGATGGAGACACACACACACAGGGATGGATGGATGGATGGACACACACACACACAGGGATGGATGGATGGATGGACACACACACACACAGGGATGGACGGACACACAGGGATGGACGGACACACACACAGGGATGGACAGGCATGTCTCACCCTCGGCTTATACACGAGTCAATAAGTTTGCCAGTTTTTTTGGGGGTAAATTGGGGGCCTCGGCTTATATTCGGGTCGGCCTATACTCGAGTATATACGGTAAAAATATTCCAGATAAATATTAAACATTGAAGTCAATGGGGCCCGCCATGAACTTTGCGGTTTGTGAATTTTCGGCCGCGTTCGCGAAACGTCCCGTCTGAAGTTTGTCCATCTCTAGCTGCAAGTTCAACTAAAGCTTGTAGCAGAAGTGAAGTTCCTTGCAGTATGCAGTCACACATAAAAGATATTGTCTGGAAGGGGCAATTGTTAAACATGAAATGAGGCCTATAATAGAGTAAGGACAGTGCGTATCTAGTAATACTCCTTTCAGGTTTTTTTTTTAAATATTCCTAAAGGATATTTTTATTTTTTGACATGTTCGTTAAATGCCCAATATGGTTGAGGTGAACCTTTTAGTTTTTTAACTGTACTGGATATTAAAAATGTCAGATTGCATGATCTGGCATAATACTGTACATACAAACTACAATACTGATTTTCAAGTTATCATCTTGTACTTTAAACCCACAAACTGGCATAAGGCAAAATCTTAAACGTTTTTTACGGAGTTTAATTGTGTTGCTCAAAGCACAATTTAACATTCTGCAGATGATTAGCAATTTTTTTCAAATGGTTGGTTCTAATTTTTATTTATCTCTAGAGCAGAACATGTTTTTTCTGATTCAGAGATAGTATAAGAGTAGTATGGTGTGCAAAAGGAGAGACCAGCACAGGACAGTGTCCCCTTCAATAAGAAAATTCTCTAAGCAACATGTTTCATATCTTGGACTAAGGGAATTGATACCACTAATGACTAGCATCTTGAACTTTCTGGAGAAATATTTAACCTGAATCAAACATTTTTATGTGATTTTTTTTTTTTTTTTTCCATTTCATTTTTAATAAACAAATATCAAGTGTTTCTAAACTGTTTTCATTTATTTTCTATATTCAGTATTTGTATTGACTAGATTTGATCTAAATGCTAAAACAATCTTTAGTGCCTTAGCCCAGGTGAGCGTCAAGTCTTTTTCCCTCACTGCTTTTGTACTTGCTGCGATTTTATGGTCATTTTGTACAATAAGTGGTTACAGCTGTCTGGAGCTCAATGACATAGAAGTTTTTACATTTTGGCACTGCGCTGCTTTAACTGGTAATTGCGTGGTCATGCAATGTTGTACCCAAACTAAATTTGTGTAATTTCCCCACAAATAGAGCTTTCTTTTGATGGTATTTGATTGTCTCAGATTTTTATTTTTTGCAGTATAAACGGAAAAAGACCGAAAATTTGGAAAAAAAAAAAGATATTTCCTAATTTGTGTTATAATTTTTTTTTAATAAACGCAATTTTAGTCATATATTTAGGCCAAAATGTATTCAGCCATCTTTTTTTGTTAAGAAAAAGGTCAATAAGCGTATATTGGTTTGTGCACAAGTTATAGCGTCTACAGAGAAGGGTAAGTTTTCTGGAATTTACGCAGCTTTTAGTTTGACTGCCTATCATTTCTTGAGGTGCTAAAATGGCAGGGCAGTACAAACCCCCTACCGAATGACCTCATTTTGGAAAGTAGACATCCTAAGGAAATTGCTCAGAGGCATGTTGAGCCCATTGAATATTTAGTTTTTTTGTCACAAGTGATAAAAAAATGACCAAAAAAAAATAAAAAATTACACAAAGTTGTCACTAAATGATATATTGCTCACACATGGCATGGTTGTATGTGGAATTACACCCCAAAATACATTTCGCTGCTTCTCCTGAGTATGAGGATACCTCATGTGAGAGACCTTTTTGGGAGCCTAGCCGCGTGCAGGACCCCGAAAACCAATCACCGCCTTCAAGAATTCTAGAGGTGCACATTTTTGATTTACCTCCTCACTACCGATCACAGTTTTGAAGGCCATAAAATGCCAAGATAGCACCCCCCCCCCCCACATGACCCCATTTTGGAAAGTAGGCACCCCAAGCTATTCTATTTGATGAGAGGCATGTTGAGTATTTTGCAGGTCTCGCTTTGTGACAAGGTTTTGAAAAAATAAAACAATTTTCTTTCTTCATTTTCAAAAATAAATGAGATAAAATAAATGAGATCTGCAAAATACTCACCATGCCTCCACCATACTCAAATGCCTTGGGGTGTCTACTTTCCAAAATGGGCTAATTTTTATTTTTTATTTTTTGCTATCTGGACATTGCAAGGCCTCCGTAACTGTGATGGGTAGTGAGGAGTAAAAATCAAAATTTTATTTCTTTAGAAAGCCTGAAGGCGGTGATTGGTTTTCTGGGTCTTGTATATGGCTAGGCTCCAAAAAAGTCTGACGTGGTATCCCTATACACAGGAGAAGCAGCAAATGTATTTTGGGGTGTAATTTCACATATGCCCATTGCATGTTTGAGCAATAGATCATTTAGTGACAACTTTGTGCAAAAAAAAAAAAACTTGTTGCAAAATATAAAAATATTCCATGGACTCATGGAACTAATTTTTTTTTAATTTTTCAAAACTTTTTGTCACAAAGTGAGATCTGCAAAATACTTAAAATGCCTCTCATCAAATATCTTGGGTGTCTACTTTCCAAAAAGGGGTCATTTGGGGGGGGGGTTGTGCAATCTTGGCATTTTATGGCCTTGTAAACTGTGATAGGTAGTGAGAAGTAAAATCAAAAATTTACGACCTTTGAAATCCTGAAGGCGGTGATTGTACCGTGGCTAGTCTCCCAAAAGTCTCACATGAGGAATGCATTTTGGGGTGTAATTCCACATATAACCATGCCATGTTTGAACAATATATCATTTAGTGACAAAAATGTGTGTAAAATATATATATAAAATAATCCATGGACTCAACATCCTTATCAGCAAATAGCTTAGGGTGTCTGCTTTCCAAAAAGGGGTAATTTGGGGGGGTTTGAACTGTCCTGGCATTTTATGCACATTTAGAAGCATACATTGCTGGTCCTTGTTGGGCATACATTGCAATGTTCTTTTTTTCATGCAGCCTGTGGGCTGAACAAAAAAAATAGATTAATCAGTGGGTATGCTCACCATTAGAATACTGCCCTTCATCCACCCACTTCTAATGATGATCATACATGCACCATTTTTTTTTTTTTTTAACTGTGGTGGTGAAATCACCTCTGACAGCGCTGGAGCCACGGCTTTAAGTATCGTAGGAGCAAATGCTGTTGCTGTCAAGATAAATAAACGCGTGCTGCAGCGGAATGGTGTACCTGCTAAGCAAATGATGGTTAACAATAAAACAAACATTATATACCATACCTGCAAAGCAAATACAATAAAACATAGTAAAAATAGAGAGAACGATAGATATAGAACAGTAGAGAGAGAAGAATAGAGAGAGAGGCGAAAAATACAACCACAACTATTTTTGGAATTTTTATTCAAATTTTTTTTTCACTTTTTCAACTTTAAAAAAAACTGTAAAACTGGACGTAGCAGATCAGGGTCTCTCAAAATGTGATGGCCATCAGATCTTTTGAGACCCCAAGACCCTGTGTTAGTGTGCCTAGGACTGTGTGGTGCTGTACCCTACGCTAAAACTCCACTAGTATGGGGTAGCGTTGGAAACATTCACCAATGCAGAGACCAGGTTGGTCAGGACAGGAGGGACAATAAAAGCTGGTGTAATGCCAAAATCCGTGTTTGCTGCAGACACTACATATTTTTGGGGGGTTTCTTTGGGTAGGGGATACCAGGGAGGACAAAAGTAAAATGCCTCTCATGCAGCCGGCTCACTGCATTTGGATTGGGAAGTTGGGCAAGAGGACAGTCTGGAAACAAAAGGGCTCTGACGTTCTCTTCCTGAAATTTAAGGAAGGATCCAGTCCGTCCTGAAGCTCTGTATTGCAGCATGAGCTGAACTGAAATAAGTATACAGACACTTTTTTGTACCAGCATCTGACCTTATGGCAATTGGGTATGGTGCCGACAACTGGTCATTGAGGTCCACCCTTCCCATGTTAAGGTTGGTATTCGTGGACACAGAGGGGTTTCTGCACAACACCAGTCGCCATAGGAATTTGGACTGCCGTGTCTGCATGAAACGAGGATAACAAAAACATTCCGTGAATCCCTCCACTGCTAACAAATTATTACACCTCAAGCAGGCTCTCTCACCTGTCTAAGTCAGGATTGTAGAAGCCGTTGGGGGAAACACCAGCAATTAGATTGCATGGTGCCACATGCGCCAATTCAATAATCAAAAAGGTGCCTAAAAAGTGGCACACTCGTGTAATAATTGTCCATGTACAAGTGTTACCCCTTTCCAAATAAGGTTGACACCAAGTCCCAAGCTATCTTACCAGCGCTCCCTATGTAATCTGGGCAGTTCTCAGGCTCTGTATGACTATCTCTTCCCTTGTAAACCATAAAACTATATGTATAGCCTGTGGCCCTGTCACAGAGCTTATACATCTTGACCCCGTATTTGCCACGCTTGCTGGGAAGATAATGTTTGATAGACAAGCGGCCATAAAACTTAATCGGGGTCTCATCAATGCAGACAACTTGATCCGGAGTAAACAAGGCTGCAAAATGTTGGTTGAAGTGGTTTACGAGGGGACGCATTTTGTAGAGCCGATCAAATCCAGGGTAGCCCAGAGGACAACAGTTCATTGTCGCTGAAGTGCATGAACAGCGAATAAAAATCAAGTGACGTAAAATCAACTGTTTCCACCTGAATTCTGGGTTGGCCAGTGAATGGGGGAAGTACGGATGCTGCAAAAGTGGTGGACTCCCAATTAGGATTGGCAAATGCAGCAAGAAGGGCACTATGGGCTCGACAAGCCTTTGTTTGTCGTCTCGGCAGCGGGACAGTACTCATGCTTGCCACCTCGCCAGCTTGAACTGCAATTATGGGATTCGCCACTTCACCAAGTGTTACTGCAGTGCTGGATGTATGACCGGGATGTACTAGGCCGCTGGTGCTTGCCAGTTCACCAGAAGGAATAGCGGCGCTAGTACTGACTCTCTGCTTCATACGAGGAACCTGCAGTTCTTGCACCTCAGCGACAGCAGAAGATGATCAGGGTCTGGTACGCCTGATCTTGGCAGGGATCACAACTCTGTCATCAGAGCTATCTGTCAGGGTGCCGCTATTTCTACAGGTTTGTATTCTGAACCTGAATCTGACAGATGAGTGACTTCCTTTTCCCTATCTGTCATGCTCAGACACATGCAGGCTTCTTCACTAGTGTACCTTTCGATTTGACATTTTGGTCTCTAAATTTACTGGTACACTAGTGAGACTTGCAGATAAAAAGAAGCTCCTGACTGTCAGCAACTGATTCAAGCACCACCAAAACAACTCTTGGTGATCGCAGGGATCAGGCCTGACTCTGTGAATGCTGCAGTTATGTGTTATGTAATGGACAGTGATCGATTAATATTGCACTTGGCTGGGCTGGGCAGAGGGGCTAAACACAGGTGCTAGCAGGTATCTGGGCAGATCCCGCTAACACTATGTTTTTGGGAACCCTAAACTGCTGGGTACGCTAGTATATATCTGATCAGATATCAGTCCGTTCAGACACTTCTACTAAGGGAGGTATATCGTGCGTGGGTGTTGGCTATACTGGCACTAATCGGACGTTGCCTGGGGCAAAGCAGACACTATCTGACATTAAAAGCTAACTTTGATCACCTGCCGGGTGATAAAACCTTTATTGGGTAAAATACGATGGGTGCCCTGACACTATAAAAATAAACTAGCTAAACTGCGTCACCTGTGATACTTATACTGTGATCACAGGTGACTGGATAATCAAGGGGTTAAACCTTTATTAAGTGGGTTAGGGGGGTCCCTAGACCTATCTGGGCCTAAGACTCATTACCCCAACACTGGTTTTTGTCACTAATGACACTAGTACAGCAATCAAAAAAAAAATCTGATTGCTGTACTGGGTGACAGTGACAGGTGGTTAAGGAGTTAACTGGGGGGGGGGGGGGGGATCAGAGGCTGAATTGTGTGCCTACCTGATCTGTTGTCAGTGTAGTGTTGGTGCAACTCACTGATGCTCTCTCCTCTAGGTCTGGAACTAAAGAACCGGTACGAGGAGAGATGACATCACTTCCCCTGTCAGTGTTTACAGTTACACAGACGGGAAGAATCTCATTTGTCTGGGGATTGATCAGATCCTGATCGAATCCGATCGTTGCGGGTGAATTCGCGCAGCCGGACCAACCTGCTGCAGTAAAGTGACGGTAGCTGGTCCAGAACTAGTTAGGTGTATGATAAAAGCAACATTGATGCGGTGTATTCAGGCATTAGAAATGTCCTTACTATTAAACTGTGGTCAAATCGGCTATTACATGTAATACATAAATAATTGTGAAAGAAACGCTGCAATGTTTACCTCGGTTTGTAAATCTCGTTCATTATATTTGGAAATCTTTGTCAATTTTAAATTCTGCTAGTTTTAACGTATTTTTTTTCTTTCTTCACTAGGTAAATCATTAAGGGCTAGTCTTTATTATTTCAGAACTTTTAAGTAGATTGTTACATTTGAAAGCGTCGCTGTTCCTGACCACTTTTCCTGACCACGGATGGGTTCTCCTTTGGCAATATTTTTGAACACCAGTCTATGAAAACATACCATCCACTCTCAGGCCTACCACCACTGTGTGTGTGTGTGTGTATATATATATATATATATATATAATATACTTTCATAGGTCTTTTATGGAAGTTCAAATAAATATTTATAAAGGAAAAATATGGCACACGCAGATAGCATTGTATATTTTATTACAAGTGTAGACATTTTTAAAGAAACAAAACACAGGTTAAAAAAAAAAAAGATTAAATCCCACAACTTCCAAAATGGTCTTCAAAAAAATAAAAAAAATATTGATTGATCCTAGAGTATAAATCAAACTATCAGCAATCTTGCACCAAACATACAGTATATACTGTGAAGGAAACCATGTTCAATTGTACAATGTTTCAATAAAAGCATTTTTAAAATGGCATTCCCATTACTGTCCTGGAAACACTTTGTTATATAGATAGTACGGATGTGATAATGCAACAGTAGTGGTGGTACTCTGTCAAAATAGCGGCAGTTCCTTAAATAACTCTGCAAGTAAAATGGTTAATCCTAGAGTGAATAAGACATCTGTAGGATAGAAGATACTAGGTCACTCACTTTTTCCATGGAAATTATAATTACATTTCAAGATTGCATCCTGAGAGCTAAATGAAGACATTGTAAATTACTGGGATTGTAACACATCAGGCAGTTGAAACCAACACAGTAGGGTGCCACTGTATAGAGAAATACACAAAATTGTTGCGCTAAAGTATTTTATTTTATTTTTTTTAAACAATCTTTATAGGAGACAGGGTATTACAGCTTGATGTACATGTAAAAGAATGGGGAAAAAAATAAAAATGAACAGAGAGGATAAACATTTTCTGTAGGTAATGTTGATACGTAATACTCCAGTCATTCCTATTTTGTTTTTCACTTGTAGTGGGAACAAGAACATGAATAGTCAACAGTCATAAATTAACTTGGTACTGATTAGTAGTGATGGACGAACTTCCGACGGGACGTTTCGCGAACGCGAAACGCGAACGGACACAAACGTTCGCGAAAACGACCGTTCGCCGCGGGCTCCATTGACTTCAATGGGAGGCGAATTTCGCAAACCTTTAGGTCGAATTTGCGGCCACGGGGTAATTATTAGGGGGTAGCACGTAGTCCCACCACCTGGACAATAGCATAATACATGTATGAGGTGAATTTGGGATCGATAACTACAAGCATTTTTTTTTTATTTGGGAAATTGTTCTGACAATTCAGGACTATGGAGCTAATGAAGGCAATGGAGGAGAGGGAAGGTCAGGGACCAGGGTAGGCAAACAAGAGGGTGCAGGAGATACAGAGCACTGACAGCAGCACCGTAATACAGAGCACTGACATCAGCACCGTGACATACAGCGCTGACAGCAGCTCCGTGACATACAGCGCTGACAGCAGCTCCGTGACATACAGCGCTGACAGCAGCTCCGTGACATACAGCGCTGACAGCAGCTCCGTGACATACAGCGCTGACAGCAGCTCCGTGACATACAGCGCTGACAGCAGCACCGTGACATACAGCGCTGACAGCAGCTCCGTGACATACAGCGCTGACAGCAGCTCCGTGACATACAGCGCTGACAGCAGCTCCGTGACATACAGCACTGACAGCAGCTCCGTGACATACAGCGCTGACAGCAGCTCCGTGACATACAGCGCTGACAGCAGCACCGTGACATACAGCGCTGACAGCAGCTCCGTGACATACAGCGCTGACAGCAGCTCCGTGACATACAGCGCTGACAGCAGCTCCGTGACATACAGCGCTGACAGCAGCTCCGTGACATACAGCGCTGACAGCAGCTCCGTGACATACAGCGCTGACAGCAGCTCCGTGACATACAGCGCTGACAGCAGCTCCGTGACATACAGCGCTGACAGCAGCTCCGTGACATACAGCGCTGACAGCAGCTCCGTGACATACAGCGCTGACAGCAGCTCCGTGACATACAGCGCTGACAGCAGCACCGTAAGCAGCCCCAGGAGGAAGTCAGCACAGCACAGGGATGGTGTGATCCCCTCATAATAAGAACCCCCAGGAGGAAGTCAGCACAGCACAGGGATGGTGGGAGCCCCTCATAATAAGAACACCCAGGAGGAAGTCAGCACAGCACAGGGATGGTGGGAACCCCTCATAATAAGCAGCCCCAGTAGAAATATGACACCGCTCAACCTCTTCAAAGAGGAGGGTAGGGGCATATAGTACGGTGTGCTTTTTTGGGTCAGGGAAGTGAGCCAAATGAATTAAGAAGGTCTGTGTGCTTGATTCCAAAAATTGTTTATAGACATATACATGGTCTACTGATCACATGTGTTGAATTCCTCCGAGATCCATGCCTCATTCATTTTTAGAAATGTGAGGTAGTTAACACTGTGGTGAGCTAGGCGAGTACGCTTATCGGTCACAATCCCCCCTGCTGCGCTGAACGTCCTTTCGGACAGGACACTGGATGAGGGGCAAGCCAACAGTTCGATTGCAAATTGGGCAAGCTCTGGCCAGAGGTCAAGCCTGCCCACCCAGTAGTCTAGGGGTTCATCACTCCTCAGAGCGTCCACATCGGCCGTTAACCCAATGTAGTCGGACACCTGACGGTCTAGGCGTTCCCTGATGCTGGATCCGGATGACACCTGTCGATGGGTCGGCTGAAAGAATGACCTCATATCCGAAGTCACCAACACATCTTCAAACCGGCCTCTTCTTGCAGGCGCTGTTGGATTGGTACCCGCAAATCCTTCTCTGGGAGTGGGAATTGCTCCTCTGCCAGCGCACGCAAAAGCAGAATGCAGCATTTCTCGAAGCAAGGCCTGGAAGTGCTGCATTCTGACAGCCCTCTGCGACGGCGGTAACATTTCCGCCATTTTGTGTTTGTACCGGGGGTCTAAGTACGTTGCCACCCAGTACTGGTCCTTGACCCTCATGCTTTTTATACGGGGGTCCCTATTAAAACACTGGAGCATGAAGGCCCCCATTTGCACTAAAGTGGAAGCGGTGTGGTGGCCTGGCTCCTGCTCATCATCCAGGATAATGTCGTCCTCTTCATTCTCCTCTCCCCATCCTCGCACAACAGGGATCCCAGAAAGGTTTAAAGCATGCTCTTCTTGCTCCTGCTCATCCGCCCCGGCACCATCCTCCTCTGACTCCTCATCAGACTCCTGTTGTTGACTTGTCTCAGATAGAGTAGCCCCCCCTGGGAATTCATCCAGCATTGCGACTTCCTCATCTTCCCGCTCCTGCTCCTCCACAGCCTGATCAATGACACGACGCAATGCACGCTCCAGAAAGAAGGCATAAGGTACCATGTCACTGATGGCGCCATGGCTGCGACTGACCAGTTTGGTGATCTCCTCAAATGGCCGCAGAAGTCTGCATGTGTCGCGCATGAGCAGCCACTGGCGCGGTGAAAAAAAACCCAGCTCCCCAGAACCGTTTCTTTCGCAGAGTTCATACAGGTAGACGTTAACTGCACGTTTCTGCTGGAGCAGCCTATCAAGCATATAGAAGGTTGAGTTCCATCGCGTCGGGCAATCGCAAATAAGACGTCTGACCGGCAGATGGTGTCGCCGCTGAATGTCAGCAAGGCGAGCCATGGCCGTGTAAGATCTTCTGAAATGGGCCGAGATTTTCCTTGCCTGCCGCAAGATGTCCTGGACCCCAGGGTATTTGACAAGGAATCGCTGCACGACCAAGTTTAAGACGTGTGCCATGCACGGCACGTGCGTGATTTTGCCCTGTTTCAATGCGCTAAGCAGATTGGCACCGTTGTCACACACCACTTTACCAACTGTCAAATTGAGCGGTGTTAGCCACTCATCTGCCTGTGAACGCAAAGCTGAAAGGAGTGCCGGGCCAGTGTGGCTCTTTGCTTCCAGGCACAACAGACGCAGCACGGCATGGCAACGTCTCACCTGGCATGTGGAATAGGTTCTGGGGAGCTTGGGCGGTGCAGTGGAAGAGACGCTAGCAGCGGAAAAGGAGGAGGCAGCTGAGGAGGAGAGGGAGGAGGATGGAGTAGGAGGAGGAGAAGAAGAGTCAGGCCTGCATGCAATCCGTGGCGGTAAAACCAAATCTACACGGGTGCCACGGGTTACATGCTTGACGGCCGTCAGAAGGTTCACCCAGTGGGCAGTAAAACTGATATACCTTCCCTGCCCGTGTTTGCTAGACCACGTGTCTGTGGTCAGATGTATCTTGGCACCGACACTGTGTGCCAGAGATACATTCACTTGCCGCTGAACATGGCCATATAGCTCTGGGATGCCCTTCTCTGAGAAATACTTCCTTCCTGGGACCTTCCATTGTGGTGTTCCAATGGCCACAAATTTGCGAAAGGCCTCCGAGTCCACCAGTTTATATGGCAGTAGTTGGCGGGCTATGAGTTCTGACAAGCCAGCCGCCAACCGTTGGGCAAGAGGGTTATCCGGCGTCATCATTTTTTTACGCTCAAACATTAGGCCCACGGAAGCCTGCCTTTTTGCAGAAAAATGTGAGCTTGGCGTGATGGAAGGTGGAGTGGAGGACAATTGTGAGGAGAGAGGAGAAGGAGAAGTAGAAGACGAGGCTGGACGGTGAGAGCCTGCAGTGTGGCTTTGTGTGTTCCGTTGCTCCCACTGGGCTCGGTGATGGCTGCTCATGTGCCTTCTTAAGGCGGTCGTCCCTAGGTGAGTATTGGGCTTACCGCGACTAACGCGTTGACTGCAAAGATTGCAGATGGCAACGCTATTGTCAGCAGCGGACACGTTAAAAAAAGCCCACACTGCGGAGCCATGTGCCGGTGTCCTGGGAGCGCCAGATGTGACCGTACATGGTCGATGACTCGCTCCTGATACATTTGCAGTCTGCTTTGTCCCTGCTGTGCAATGTAAGTCATTGCTGCTTCTCCTCCCTATCTGCTGGTCCATATCTCCCTCTGAACTCCCCTCCTCTTCCTCTCTTGTGGGCACCCACGTGACATCACTAGACACGTCATCATCAACGTCACCTTCCCCACCGCTATAAGTAGAGTAGGCAGCAACACCGGGGACCAACCTCCTCCTTGGGCTGATCTGGGTACTGGCGTCAGACTGCTGAGTAGCGCTTGTTGCTACCTCCTCTTCCTGATCCAATACCAAGAGTGGCTGCGCATCAGAAATGTCCTCTTGATATGGATCGGAAAATAATTCCAGTGACTCAAGCGGAAGGTATGTGGTGGTGGTGGTGGTGGTCGTGTTGTTGGTGGTAGTGTCTTTGGGGGTGCACATAGCAGAGAGTGAAGAAGAGGGTGCAGATCGAGAGGATGAGGAGGGTGCAGAAGAGTAAGGCTGAGCGAGCCACTCAACCAAGTCTGGTGCATCCTTTAAAGTAATTGAACGCACCTTCTGCAACTTCCCACTTTGGCTCAAGCCTGTTGCTCCTGCCCTACCCCTACCACCCCTGCGGAAGGGCCTGCCTCTTCCTCTGCATGTCATTTTTTAAATGACCCTGTGACAAAACTCTTAGTCCCTATACCGCTGAAGGACTGCTGCAGTATAGGTGAGCGGTCAGCAGTGGTGCACGTCAACCCTATCTATTGTGGACCTATAGCGGTCCTTACAGAACAGCAGACTGTACCGCACTCAAGCCTATGTACCGTAGCACCCTATACCAAGTTACCAGTCCTTATAAGAACTTTTGTGGACCAAGCAGGTTGTGTATTAGTGTTTAGCAGACTGTACGTCAGTCCCTATACCGCTGAAGGACTGCTGCAGTATAGGGCAGCGGTCAGCAGTGGTGCACGTCAACCCTATCTATTGTGGACCGATAGCGGTCCTTACAGAACAGCAGACTGTACCGCACTCAAGCCTATGTACCGTAGCACCCTATACCAAGTTACCAGTCCTTATAAGAACTTTTGTGGAACAAGCAGGTTGTGTGTTAGTGATTAGCAGACTGTACGTCAGTCCCTATACCGCTGAAGGACTGCTGCAGTATAGGTGAGCGGTCAGCAGTGGTGCACGTCAACCCTATCTATTGTGGACCGATAGCGGTCCTTACAGAACAGCAGACTGTACCGCACTCAAGCCTATGTACCGTAGCACCCTATACCAAGTTACCAGTCCTTATAAGAACTTTTGTGGACCAAGCAGGTTGTGTATTAGTGTTTAGCAGACTGTACGTCAGTCCCTATACCGCTGAAGGACTGCTGCAGTATAGGGCAGCGGTCAGCAGTGGTGCACGTCAACCCTATCTATTGTGGACCGATAGCGGTCCTTACAGAACAGCAGACTGTACCGCACTCAAGCCTATGTACCGTAGCACCCTATACCAAGTTACCAGTCCTTATAAGAACTTTTGTGGAACAAGCAGGTTGTGTGTTAGTGATTAGCAGACTGTACGTCAGTCCCTATACCGCTGAAGGACTGCTGCAGTATAGGGCAGCGGTCAGCAGTGGTGCACGTCAACCCTATCTATTGTGGACCGATAGCGGTCCTTACAGAACAGCAGACTGTACCGCACTCAAGCCTATGTACCGTAGCACCCTATACCAAGTTACCAGTCCTTATAAGAACTTTTGTGGACCAAGCAGGTTGTGTATTAGTGTTTAGCAGACTGTACGTCAGTCCCTATACCGCTGAAGGACTGCTGCAGTATAGGGCAGCGGTCAGCAGTGGTGCACGTCAACCCTATCTATTGTGGACCGATAGCGGTCCTTACAGAACAGCAGACTGTACCGCACTCAAGCCTATGTACCGTAGCACCCTATACCAAGTTACCAGTCCTTATAAGAACTTTTGTGGAACAAGCAGGTTGTGTGTTAGTGATTAGCAGACTGTACGTCAGTCCCTATACCGCTGAAGGACTGCTGCAGTATAGGGCAGCGGTCAGCAGTGGTGCACGTCAACCCTATCTATTGTGGACCGATAGCGGTCCTTACAGAACAGCAGACTGTACCGCACTCAAGCCTATGTACCGTAGCACCCTATACCAAGTTACCAGTCCTTATAAGAACTTTTGTGGAACAAGCAGGTTGTGTGTTAGTGATTAGCAGACTGTACGTCAGTCCCTATACCGCTGAAGGACTGCTGCAGTATAGGTGAGCGGTCAGCAGTGGTGCACGTCAACCCTATCTATTGTGGACCGATAGCGGTCCTTACAGAACAGCAGACTGTACCGCACTCAAGCCTATGTACCGTAGCACCCTATACCAAGTTACCAGTCCTTATAAGAACTTTTGTGGACCAAGCAGGTTGTGTATTAGTGTTTAGCAGACTGTACGTCAGTCCCTATACCGCTGAAGGACTGCTGCAGTATAGGGCAGCGGTCAGCAGTGGTGCACGTCAACCCTATCTATTGTGGACCGATAGCGGTCCTTACAGAACAGCAGACTGTACCGCACTCAAGCCTATGTACCGTAGCACCCTATACCAAGTTACCAGTCCTTATAAGAACTTTTGTGGACCAAGCAGGTTGTGTATTAGTGTTTAGCAGACTGTACGTCAGTCCCTATACCGCTGAAGGACTGCTGCAGTATAGGGCAGCGGTCAGCAGTGGTGCACGTCAACCCTATCTATTGTGGACCGATAGCGGTCCTTACAGAACAGCAGACTGTACCGCACTCAAGCCTATGTACCGTAGCACCCTATACCAAGTTACCAGTCCTTATAAGAACTTTTGTGGACCAAGCAGGTTGTGTATTAGTGTTTAGCAGACTGTACGTCAGTCCCTATACCGCTGAAGGACTGCTGCAGTATAGGGCAGCGGTCAGCAGTGGTGCACGTCAACCCTATCTATTGTGGACCGATAGCGGTCCTTACAGAACAGCAGACTGTACCGCACTCAAGCCTATGTACCGTAGCACCCTATACCAAGTTACCAGTCCTTATAAGAACTTTTGTGGAACAAGCAGGTTGTGTGTTAGTGATTAGCAGACTGTACGTCAGTCCCTATACCGCTGAAGGACTGCTGCAGTATAGGTGAGCGGTCAGCAGTGGTGCACGTCAACCCTATCTATTGTGGACCGATAGCGGTCCTTACAGAACAGCAGACTGTACCGCACTCAAGCCTATGTACCGTAGCACCCTATACCAAGTTACCAGTCCTTATAAGAACTTTTGTGGACCAAGCAGGTTGTGTATTAGTGTTTAGCAGACTGTACGTCAGTCCCTATACCGCTGAAGGACTGCTGCAGTATAGGGCAGCGGTCAGCAGTGGTGCACGTCAACCCTATCTATTGTGGACCGATAGCGGTCCTTACAGAACAGCAGACTGTACCGCACTCAAGCCTATGTACCGTAGCACCCTATACCAAGTTACCAGTCCTTATAAGAACTTTTGTGGACCAAGCAGGTTGTGTGTTAGTGTTTAGCAGACTGTACGTCAGTCCCTATACCGCTGAAGGACTGCTGCAGTATAGGGCAGCGGTCAGCAGTGGTGCACGTCAACCCTATCTATTGTGGACCGATAGCGGTCCTTACAGAACAGCAGACTGTACCGCACTCAAGCCTATGTACCGTAGCACCCTATACCAAGTTACCAGTCCTTATAAGAACTTTTGTGGAACAAGCAGGTTGTGTGTTAGTGATTAGCAGACTGTACGTCAGTCCCTATACCGCTGAAGGACTGCTGCAGTATAGGTGAGCGGTCAGCAGTGGTGCACGTCAACCCTATCTATTGTGGACCGATAGCGGTCCTTACAGAACAGCAGACTGTACCGCACTCAAGCCTATGTACCGTAGCACCCTATACCAAGTTACCAGTCCTTATAAGAACTTTTGTGGACCAAGCAGGTTGTGTATTAGTGTTTAGCAGACTGTACGTCAGTCCCTATACCGCTGAAGGACTGCTGCAGTATAGGGCAGCGGTCAGCAGTGGTGCACGTCAACCCTATCTATTGTGGACCGATAGCGGTCCTTACAGAACAGCAGACTGTACCGCACTCAAGCCTATGTACCGTAGCACCCTATACCAAGTTACCAGTCCTTATAAGAACTTTTGTGGACCAAGCAGGTTGTGTATTAGTGTTTAGCAGACTGTACGTCAGTCCCTATACCGCTGAAGGACTGCTGCAGTATAGGGCAGCGGTCAGCAGTGGTGCACGTCAACCCTATCTATTGTGGACCGATAGCGGTCCTTACAGAACAGCAGACTGTACCGCACTCAAGCCTATGTACCGTAGCACCCTATACCAAGTTACCAGTCCTTATAAGAACTTTTGTGGAACAAGCAGGTTGTGTGTTAGTGATTAGCAGACTGTACGTCAGTCCCTATACCGCTGAAGGACTGCTGCAGTATAGGGCAGCGGTCAGCAGTGGTGCACGTCAACCCTATCTATTGTGGACCGATAGCGGTCCTTACAGAACAGCAGACTGTACCGCACTCAAGCCTATGTACCGTAGCACCCTATACCAAGTTACCAGTCCTTATAAGAACTTTTGTGGAACAAGTGAGTTGTGAATGTTTAGCAGACTGCAGCAGAAGGGCAGCAGTCAAGTATAATATCCTTTCTATATTTGGAAGAAAGAATATTATACATGTACAAGCCTATTACTGTACCACTGATACCAGTCCTGAAAAGAACCTTTGTGGAACTAATAATAACAGCAAGTCTTTAAAATTACCCTCACTGCCTGACAACACTGCTTCCTTCCTGTCCCTATACAAATTGGCAAAAAAAGAGAACGATTAGTGGTTACTGGAACAGCTCTTTTGTGGACCTTGATAGTAACAGCTAATGATGATGATGATGATGATGATGATGAAAGACTAATCTGGCTGTCCCTGTAGCATACACCGTCCTTTCCCTTTCTCTAAACTAACAAAAGACACTCAGGCTGCTGCAAGAATCAGCAGCACAGCAAACCTATCAACACCTAACACCTATACCAGTCCTGAAAAGAACTTTTGTGTACCAAATAGCTAGTGGTTTATCTCTCCCTACTCCACACAGGAACCTGTCCCTATCTTAACAGAAGAAAGAATGTAAAATGGCCACCGGATCGGGTGTATTTATAGGTTAGGGGGAATGTACAAGTGTCCATGTGCTGTCATGTCTCAATTGGCTGTCCTGTATCACATGATAAACGTGTCACCAAAGGTTAAAGTTCTTGTATACATTAAACACGTAAGTCCGCCGCGGCGAACGACGGAAAAAGGCGTTCGAACGTGCGGACCGCGAATGTCGGAAATTCGCCGCGAAACGACCGCCGGGCGAACCGTTCGGCCATCACTACTGATTAGGTTATTTAGAAAGTATTTATCATGTGACGGGTCAGCATGGTAGTTCAACTCGATTGTTGGGCTGGGTAATCCCATTCTGCAGTCTATTTCGTGCAGTATAGACCTGGTCTGTCCTTCTGTAGGGGGTTCTCACGCGTGATACGCTTGGTCAGCTTTAACGTTCAAGGTAATTCACGTGGGGCCGACGGCTTCCTAGACCGCGTGTGGGGGGGAGGGGGGAAGTCCTGCATAATAGTGGCACCAAAGTGCCATTTCCCTTCTCAAGTCAGGTTGTCTCATGGTGTCAAAGTAGGGGGGAGAGAAATAGGCTTGGCGCTATACCCTTGTCTCATGGTGTCAGGTCGCCAATTTTTGTTGGGCCACCCAATTCCGCCATTCCTCACCCGTCACCTGGTACTCAACATATTAACCATCTGCCAGTAGGCAGCCATAACCATTCAAGTCATAAAGTATTAGGAAGTAGTTAAGTGAGAAAAAGAAGGGAAAAGAAAAGTAGTTTAGAACATACCTGAAGCCTCTCGTCTGACTCCACCTCCTCTCCGAGCCCCGTCAACCTCTCCACACATGTTGGATGATCAAGAGGATGAGTGCAGAGAGAGAGAATAGCATCTCGTCTCCCCGCCCCGATTAATGAAATGATAAATTGAGTGTTGGAGTCTACTCAGCTCCTGGTCCCCATCTGTAAGCCCCGGGAGCGCCCCCCTTAGGGATGGCTCCGCTAGTTCCAGGAGGGCCACATCCAAACTGGATGAAATTTGTCTAGGGTCCGATATATACACCATCCAGGGCTGCCAAATTGCAGTGAAGCGGTCATGGGCACCCCTGCAAGTGGAAATCCACCCCTCTGCCTCCCGGATGTCACCCACCCTGCGGCGCCACTCCTCCTTACTTGGGATTTGCGGACGCCTCCAAAAAATAGGGATCAGCCGCTTAGCTGCATTTAGCAAATGAGGCAGCACACTCTTCTTGTACTGGCTCACTGGCATGGGAGGAATGGATAGCAGGAAGTGAATCGGGGACAGAGGAATATCTATGCCTGTGATTTCTTTGATCAGAGATTTAATGCCCTCCCAGTAAGGTCTGATCACAGGGCAATCCCACCAAATGTGCAGAAGAGTGCCCCTGTGACCACAGCCCCGCCAACATTGATCTGACGTGGATGGGTATATCCTTGCTAAATCTGCCGGCACACAGTACCAGCGCATCAGTAGCTTGTAGTTAATTTCTTGCGTCTTGGAGTCAATTGAGCTGGACGGGGTAAGTCGGTAGAGGCAAGATATTTGGGCAGGGGTGAAAGTTATCTCCAAGTCCTTTTCCCAGGCTCTGATGTGAGCGGGCTTCACTGTGGGGGATGCAGAGTTAAGCAGTTGGTGAGTTCAGAGACCATGTGTGGTATTGGTTCTTTCGCTATGAAGAGACATTTAAAAGGTGTAAGGGAGGAGATGTCCCATATGGAGTCTCCCTGTGTTTTAAAAAAAAGGAGTCGCCTATACCACCAGAAGTCCATAGTGAAGCTCCCCCTCCGATCTCCGCGCGGCCCCCCCACCCCAAAGCACCTTGTTCCCATGTGGATGAGGACAAGGGCCTCTTCCCGACAACCCTGGCCGTTGGTTGTCGGGGTCTGCGGGCGGGGGGCTTATCGGAATCCGGGAGCCCCCTTTAATAAGGGGGCCCACGGATACCGGCCCCCCACCCTATGTGAATGAGTATGGGGTACAATGTACCCCTACCCATTCACCTGTGGAAAAAAAAGTTAAAAAAAACACAACACAGGGTTAAACTATTTTTTTTTCATAAATTTGGTGTGGAGTTCCCCCTTCAGAGCTCATTCTCTCATTCACTGATTGGCCACGGCAAAAGTCGCCTGGCCTGGGGCAACTTAAAGTCGTGTTGTAAGTCGCCCCAGGTCGTGTCTAAGTCGTGTTCAAGTCGTCTCCAAGTTGCCTCACAAAGTTGTCCTGGAAGTTGTGTCGCCCCTGTGTGAATCGGCTCTAAAGAAGCAGCACACAAAGCCCAGTGCTGAGATTCAGAGAGCCCTATCAGGCAGCACAGTCAGCACGGTGACCAGACTCCTTCCCATCCTAGTCTTTGACTGGACATTAAGACTTCATTTAGACGGTCGGTTGGGGGGGAGCAAAAATGCACAGATTTTGTTCTGGGAATGGGATGGGAAAATCGAAATCCATAACTACCCAATTAAAAAAAAAAATGCAATTGTAAACTTTATTGCAAAGTCAAATAAAAATGCTAAACATACCAGCAACACCTAAGCTGCTGGTATGTGCTACAAAGAGTTTCTACAAACCTATACAAGGCTTTACTTTACAAGGAGCAATTTAAACATTTTACTATAGCTTTTTCCCCACATACAGTACTTTCATTTTCCTAAGCAAATTAGATCACTTTAATCCCATTCATGATTGGGTGACATTGAGGCCTAGATACCCAGACCACAAATTTAGTAGCATCAGCAGGGGCAGACTGACAACTCATGGGGCCCCCGGGCAATCAGACATTATGGGGCCACACAGTATACACAAACCACACACACACACACTATACAATCACACAGTATACACAAACATGTTTCTATTGTCTGAGAAGGTACTGGAGAGGTGGGGCAGCTATTATCTCAGGATTTTTAGACCAAAAGGATGTCATTAAGGGACATTTCAGAGACAGATGTAAAAAAAACACAGATTTTTACATACTGTCCCTGGTTTTACTGAGGCTGCCAACCCTGATGGGCCCCTCTAGTGGCCTGGGGCCCTCGGGCAGTGCCCGAGTGGCCAAATGGTCAGTCCGCCCCTGAGCATCAGTGTGCATTGGTTAACATGACAATGACTCTAAATAATGTTTGCATTTTTCAGACACAAAAGGGTTTTATTTAATACAGTGTTTTAAAGCAGAAATAATACTAGCCATAAACTCAGATTTCTCATTTAGCCTGTGGACATTCAGCCACGGTGAGTGAAATAGCTGTGGTCCTGCACGTTCCAGGAATTGATAATATAATAATTATAAATGTATAAAATCTTGGAACACTACTTCCAATGGAAATAAACTCATGAATTCAATGGGACCCACTAAATCAATAAGTGGGTCATAAAACCCTGACAGATGCCAATACCAAGCAGAGGCTTGATGCTGAAGCATTTCAGAAAATCTTTCCTTCAAAGGGAAAAAATTAATGCACAGGTAAAAAAAAAAAAAAAATTTTTTTTTTGGAGCATGTAAAGCATAGCACCAGCGATCCGTTAATTGCTCATGCCATGCAGGTCTCTTGCAGACCTGTCAGTGTATCCGCGTGCCCGTACGGGCAAGCAGCTACACTGACAGGAAGAATCGATGAACTACCACGGCGATCCACAGCACCGTGGTAGTTCATTGAGAACTGCAAACTGACATCTGCAAAGTTTGTTGGCACTTGCATAGTTGCCAACATTGTAAAAAAAAATTCGGGACACTTTTTTGGTAGTAGGCGGAGTTGTGTTATAATTAGGGGGGGGGGCATGCGGTTATAGGTGTGGCATAGGAAAAGGATAAAATGCGTCAAAATATGGGCGTGGTTTACGTAAAATAGTGGGCGAGGCTTACATGTGGCGTGGCTCAAAGGGGTGTGGTTAGTGTCTGAGATGAATGCGGGATGGAGGGACAGCAGCCCTCCAAACCTACACCACAATAGCAATGTGTTTTCCAGAGTTTGACAATCAGCAGATAAAGATACTCCAAATACCTAGTGTTAGCGATTCAATCATCCCGGCGCCATGATTGTTATAGTGTCAGGATGATTGAAGCACATTATTTCTATTATTACATAATAATGTAATATTAAATAAAATTCAACTCACCATAATGCAGAATCAGTGGGAGCCCTGAGCGCGTCACTAGCCACGTTGCCTGCCACCAGATGCCATCAGGTGCCCCATCAGAGCAGCCTTCCTCACATCTGGTGTCCATCAGAGCAGCCTTCCTAACATCTGGTGTCCATCAGAGCAGCCTTCCTAACATCTGGTGTCCATCAGAGCAGCCTTCCTAACATCTGGTGTCCATCAGAGCAGCCTTCCTAACATCTGGTGCCCCTCTGACATCCAGACTCTGACTGCGAACCTCTGACATCCAGACTCACTGGCGCCCCCTCTGACATCCACAGACTGACCCCCCTCTGACATCCCATCCACAGACTGGCCCCCTCTGACATCCCATCCACAGACTGGCCCCCTCTGACATCCCATCCACAGACTGGCCCCCTCTGACATCCCATCCACAGACTGGCCCCCTCTGACATCCCATCCACAGACTGGCCCCCTCTGACATGACATCCCATCCACGGACTGGCGCCCTCTAACATCCACAGACTGGCCCCCTCTGACATCCACAGACTGGCCCCCTCTGACATCCCATCCACAGACTGGCCCCCTCTGACATCCCATCCACAGACTGGCCCCCTCTGACATCCCATCCACAGACTGGCCCCCTCTGACATCCCATCCACAGACTAGCCCCCTCTGACATCCCATCCACAGATTGGCCTCCTCTGACATCCCATCCACAGACTGGCCCCCCCTCTGACATCCCATCCACAGACTGGCCCCCCCTCTGACATCCCATCCACAGACTGGCCCCCTCTGACATCCCATCCACAGACTGGCCCCCTCTGACATCCCATCCACAGACTGGCCCCCTCTGACATCCCATCCACAGACTGGCCCCCTCTGACATCCCATCCACAGACTGGCCCCCCCTCTGACATGACATCCCATCCACAGACTGGCCCCCCCTCTGACATGACATCCCATCCACAGACTGGCCCCCCCCTCTGACATGACATCCCATCCACAGACTGCCCCCCCTTTGACATGACATCCCATCCACAGACTGCCCCCCCTTTGACATGGCATCCCATCCACAGACTGCCCCCCCTCTGACATGACATCCCATCCACAGACTGCCCCCCCCTGACATGACATCCCATCCACAGACTGCCCCCCCCCTGACATGACATCCCATCCACAGACTGCCCCCCCCTGACATGACATCCCATCCACAGACTGCCCCCCCCTGACATGACATCCCATCCACAGACTGCCCCCCCCTGACATGACATCCCATCCACAGACTGCCCCCCCCTGACATGACATCCCATCCACAGACTGCCCCCCCCTGACATGACATCCCATCCACAGACTGCCCCCCCCTGACATGACATCCCATCCACAGACTGCCCCCCCCTGACATGACATCCCATCCACAGACTGCCCCCCTCTGCCATCCCATCCACAGACTGCCCCCCTCTGCCATCCCATCCACAGACTGCCCCCCTCTGCCATCCCATCCACAGACTGCCCCCCTCTGCCATCCCATCCACAGACTGCCCCCCTCTGCCATCCCATCCACAGACTGCCCCCTCTGCCATCCCATCCACAGACTGGCCCCCGACATACCGTCCTTCACGTTGCTGCACCGCGCGGAGACTAACTTTGAACTGTGGCGCCGCCCACTGCACATTACACACACACTGGCAGCGGGGGTGGGCGGTGCCACAGGTTCTCTATTGAAGACCAGCTTCTGGTCTTCTTAAAAATGGCGGCCAATGTCTCCGCCGGCCGCTGACCTCTAGCGGCCGGCGGCAAAAAAAACAGGAAATTCAATCCTGGGACAAACCATTCCCGGGACAAAATTAATTCGGGATAAATGTCCTAATCCTGGGAATGTCCCGGGAAATTCGGGACAGTTGGCAACTATGCACTTGTAGTTCATTCATTCACAGAACTCGATGAATGAATGGTGTGACTGTGGGGCAGAGCCCCGCATGGGCACGCTAAGGCTGCAGCATTGGGAACATGTTCCATCCTAAAAGCAGGTTCCCAAAGGTGAACTTATCCTTTAACATTTACAGCAGTTAAAATAACCGTAACATAGAATTCCAGGCCAAGCATATGTAGTCTTAAATATGACCCCTACCCCCTCCTAATATCTTTGCTGACTAAACTGTGTAAGAAGGGAGTATATACTTGGGGATCCCTCCTCTCCCCTTCAGCTGCCGCTGACTGGCACAAGGGAGCCAGATTATGTCACCGGACCGATGTACATTCATCTTTCTTACAAAGCTTAGTCTGCATAATTGGTAGGAGGAGGTAGGGGGCATTTTTAAGTTAGGTGTAGCCTGGAATTCTACTTTAGTTTCAGCTTCTTTTGCATGTGAAAAGACACAGGCACTTGAAGGCCGTGTAACGACATATTCGGCGACCCATCGCAGATTGCTACGGAAGTGACGTTCCATCGCCACCATCTTGCTACACCCCTCACTCGTCCACAGTAAGGATACACTAAGAAGGGGAAAGTGGACATGTTGTTACACCCACCAGAGTTTTGCATTTTACAAGTATTTATAACAGTAAACTGCATTTATATAGTGAAATACTGTACTTAGAACTCCGTCTGACTGCTTAGATGTTGATTTTTAAAAGAAGCGAACTTCTCTGAGATTAGTAAACCTGTGAGATAAGCAGGGATGCCTCTGCTTTTAAAATTCAACATCTAACTAGTCACACAGAGTTCTAAGTACTGTATTTCACTATACTGTATTTCACTATATAAACTAACTTTACTGTTAGACCCCTTTCACACCGAGGGCGTTTTGCAGGCGCTATAGCGTTAGAAATAGCGCCTGCAATCCGCCCCCAAACTGCTGCGCCATTGTCTCCAGTGTGAAAGCCCGAGGGCTTTCACACCGGAGCGGTGCGCTGGCAGGACGTCAGGAAAAGCCCTGCCAGCAGCTTCTTTGGAGCGGTGTGTTTACCGCTCCTCCACTGCTGCTCCCCATTGAAATCAAAGGGGGGAGCACTGCAATACTGCCAGCAAAACGCTGCTATTGCGGGCAGTTTTAACCCTTTCTCGGCTTCTAGCGGGGGTAAAAGCTCCCCGCTAGTGGCCAAAATGCTCTGCAAATACAACGCTATGGGCGCGGCGGTGTGAAAGGGGTCTTAAAAATATGTGTAAAATGCAAAACTCCGCTGGGTGTAACTTGTCTGCTTTCTCCATTCTTAGTGTATCCTTACTGTGTGGATGAGTGTGGGGTGTAGCAAGATGGCGGCGACGGAACGTCACAACTTTGAGAAAAGTGAAGCCTTGGAAAGGTGTGTTTTGTGCTCAGAAAATGCCAGTTGGCAGAAGTTTTTAACCTCATGGAATACTTTGAGCCCCTCTTCACACTGAATCCAACTTTGAAATTGTGCGACTTCCCTTGAAGTTGCACAATTTCAAAGCTGCAGGTCAGTGCGACTTGGCTGACATCTGTGCGACTTCATGCACAGATGTCTATGCAAGTCGCACCTGAAAACTGCAAAGTGAAGGAACCTTTTTTTGAAAATCAGTGTGCTTTGAACAGTTACATTGCTGACAATAGGGTGCGACTTGTCATGCAATTTTGGGCCTATCAAATTGCATGACATGTCACAGCGGTGTGAACGGGGGGCTGAATCTTCCACAATATCTTCCAAGAGTAAACATGCTGCAGCAGCCACAGTGAGTGACATAGTTGTAGTCCTACAAATTAGAGAAATGTATTCATACATTCACTGTGTGCAGAAGAATTCAGACATTATGTAACTGCAGTCAATATTGTGTTCATATTTTCTGAGAATGTTACTGCTAGAAATGTGATAGCACAGGGTGCACAATAACCAGCATGCATATAGGCACACATGCAATGGTAATGGCACCAAGCAGCCTGTTTAACCACTTGACCACTGGGCACTTAAACCCCCTTAATAACCAGACCAATTTCCAGCTTTCGGTGCTCTCGCATTTTGAATGACAATTACTCAGTCATGCAACACTGTACCTATATGAATTTTTTTTTCTTCACACAAATAGAGCTTTCTTTTGGTGGTATTTAATCACCGCTGAGTTTTTTTTTTTTTTTGCGCTATAAAAGAAAAAATACAGAAAATTCTGTAAAAAAAAAATATATATATATTTGTTTGTTATAAAATTTTGCAAATTAGTAATTTTTCTTTATAAATTTTTGCCAAAATGTATACTACTACATATCTTTGGTAGAAATAAGTACAAATCGGTGAATATCATTTGGTCTGTGTGAAAGTTATAGAGTCCACAAGCTATGGTTCCAATATCTGAAAATTTATCACACCTGATGTACTGATGGCCTATCTCATTTCTTGAGACCCTAACATGCCATAAAAGTACAAGTACCCCCAAATGACTTTTGGAAAGAAGACATTCCAAGGTATTTAGTAAGAGGCATGGTGAGTTTTTTGAAGCTGTCATTTTTTTCTCACAATTCTTTGCAAAATCAAGATTATTTTTTCCTTTTTTTTTTTTTTTTCACAAAATTGTCATATTATCAGGTTATTTCTCACACACAGCATATGCATACCACAAATTACACCCCAAAACACATTCTGCTATTCCTCCCGAGTATGGCGATACCACATGTGAGACTTTTACACAGCGTGGCCACATACAGAGGCCCAGCATGCAAGGAGCACATTTAGGCGTTCTGGAGCACCCAGGCCAATTCTGACATTTCTCTCCTACATGTAAAAATCATAATTTATTTGCTAGAAAATTACATAGAACTCCAAAACATTATATATGTTTTTTTTTAGCAAAGACACTAGAGAATACAATGGTGGCCGTTGAAACTTTTTATCCCACACGGTATTTGCGCAGCATTTTTCAAACTCAGTTTTTTTTTTTTTGGGAAAAAAAACTGTTTTGTGCTTTAAAAAAAACAAAACAGTAAAGTTAGCCCAATATGTTTGCATTATGTGAAAGATGAAGTCACGTCAAGTACATAGATACCCAACATGTCGCCCTTCAAAACTGCACACACTCGTGGAATGGCGCCAAACTTCGCTACTTTAAAATCCCCATAGGTGATGCTTTAAAGTTTTTTACTGGTCACATGTTTTGAGTTACAGAGGAGGTCTAGGGCCAAAATGATTGCACTCGCTCTAACGTTCCCAGCGATACCTCACGTGTGTGCTTTGAACACTGTTTTCATATGTGGGGCTTACGTATGCGTTCGCTTCTGCATGTGAGCACACAGGGACAGGGGCACTTTAAAAAAAAAAAAAAAAAAAAAATTATTGTTCATTTTACTTTTAATTTAGTTTGACACGTTTTTCCCCCCAAAAAATTTTTTTGATTACTTTTATTCCTATTACAAGGAATGTAAACATCCCTTGTAATAGGAATATGGCATGACAGGTCCTCTTTACAGTGAGATATAGGGTCAATAATACCCCACATGTCACCACTAGGCTGGGAAGCCTGAAATGAAACAAATAAAAAAAAACGATTCTGGCTTCGATCGTAGCGGTGAGTCAGTAGAAGCACCGGAGGGCGGCGGGAGGGGGGGTATGTCCCCTCTCCCCCCCCCCATAAGAACGATCAAGCAGCGGAACAGCCGCTATGATTGTTCTTACGGTGTAGGTAATTGCGGGCTGAAAAATCTGATATCTGAATGATGCCTGTAGCTGCAGGCATCATTCAGATATCCCCGCACAAAGTCAAGGACATCATATGATGGCCGGTGGGCGGGAAGTGGTTAAAATGCATTTTTTTTTTAACACAAAGTTGTCCATTTATACAATATTTCTAACACATAGCATGTACATAGCAAAAATTACACCCCAAAATAGATTCTCCTACTCATCCTGAATACGGCGATACCACATGTGTGAGACTTCCACAGCCTGGCCAAATACAGAGACCGAGTACAGCCGAGCATGGCTGGTTATTGCAGAGTAATGCAGGGTATTGCTGGGTATGGCAGGGTATTGCTGGGTATGGCAGAGTATTGGCAGGGTATTTCTTGGTATTGCAGAGTATTGGCAGGGTATTTCTTGGTATTGCAGAGTATTGGCATGGCATTGCAGGGTATTGCGGAGTATTGGCAGGGCATTGCTGGGTTAATTGTCAGTGAACAGCGCTGTGGGCTCTACAGATCCAGCTCACAGCGCTGCTGTCAATAATCTCTCCCCTCTCACAGGGAGGAACCGGCGTCATGACGTGACGCAGGTTTGTTCACAAGTGATCACTCCGTCATTTGTTGGAGCATTCACGTGGTAAACGCCTGCGATGAGCATCTGTTTACCGTGATCCGTGATGCGCCGGGTCCACCGGATGTTCTCAAGTGCGCACGGTTTAGGAGATATACAAGGTGCAAGGTTTAGGAGATATTTACCATATACGCCGCCAACATCATCTGCGCTTGTGCCGTTTCTTCAGCAGCCGTGCCCGCATGGGAGTGATGTCATCGCTTCTCCGGCTAATCACAGCGCCGGAGTCCGTGAACCCTGAAATAACTCCTGGAGACTAAGGATGAGCTCCGGCGTGTTCGCACACTCCACGTGCAGAGCCAGCCAAGAAGTCATGCAGCGCTGCGCTAATCACAGGCAATGAGACGTTTCCCGATGCACGGCTGCTGAGATTGGGAAATGTCTCACTGCCGACTTACTGGCGGGCTCGGCACGTGTGGAATATGATAACACGCCAAAGCTCATCCCTACTGTAGGCATGTCCCTGGTCACAGAGGTGCAAGAGGGCCGCTGCAACAGCTTTGATCCAAGGTAAGTAATTTCAGAATGAGCTAGTATGCAATGCATACTAGCTCATTATGTCTTTGTCTTACAGGGTACTTTTCGGGGGAGAGGGGGGGGGGGGGTTTACAACCACTTTAAAAGTCAGCCGCTACTGTATGTGTAGTTGCCATCTTTTTTTTTTTTTTAAAGATAGAAGTTCCTCGTCTATAGCATACTTACCCATCCAGCATTGTCTGTATGCTGAGTACCGTGCCACCCTCTTCCCCTCTGACATCAGACAGCCGGCTGTTTCTTCGTGGTTCTTGCAGCTGCCTCTTGCTCCTCTATGAATGCCGATGCCTCCCGGGATATCTAAGGCTGGATTTACACCTATGTAGTTTTAGTGCTTTTTGCATTTTTTCCGATTTGCAGTACAGAACATGTTCCATAGGAAACCATGTTAAATGGACTGTAGTGCAAATCTGCAAAATGCAAAAAGCACAAAAAATGCATAGATGTGAATCCAGCCTCATGCAGACACCCCAAGAGGCTGCAGCAATAAAACATGTTAATCTGGTGCGGGAGCTAATCGCGCTACACAAGCTGACGGCGGGGTATTACTGCGCATGCGCGATTTCACGGGCCTATATCGCGCATGCGAGGGAGCTGGTCGAGAAATATGCTCTCACGCTGCGAATCACGCATGCGCCAATCTTATGCATGTCCAGGGTCCAGAAAAATTATGGACTCGAGGGGTCGGGCGGAGGCGGAGAGTTGGTGGGAGGGGGAAATAGAGAGGAGCTTGGAGAGGGGGCGGGCCCCAATGTATAGCACTGAGTACACATACAGTACATTGTTCTAACAATAAATACGCTGCCACTGTGCCCAGCAAACGCCTCACTGCGCCCAGAAACCGCCGCCTAACTGCGCCCAGCAAACGCCTCCCTGTGCCCAGAAAACGTCTCACTGTGCCCAGCAAACATCTTACTGTGCCCATCAAACGCCTCACTGTGCCCAGCAAATGCCTTACTGTGCCCAGCAAACGCCGCTTCACTGTGCCCAGCAAACGCTGTTTCACTGTGCCCAGCAAACGCCGTTTCACTGTGCCCAGCAAACGCCGTTTCACTGTGCCCAGCAAACGCCTCACTGTGCCCAGCAAACGCCTCACTGTGCCCAGCAAACGCCTCACTGTGCCCAGCAAACGCCTCACTGTGCCCAGCAAACGCCGCCTCACTGTGCCCAAAAAATGCCTTACTGTGCCCAGCAAACACTGCTTCACTGTGCCCAGAAAACGCAGCCTCACTGCGCCCAAAAAATGCTGCCTCACTGTGCCCAGCAAACGCCGCCTCACTGTGCCAGCAAGCACCGCCTCACCGTGCCCAGAAAATGCAGCCTCACTGCGCCAAGAAAACGCTTCATCACTGCGCTCAGAAAACTCCTCACTGCCCCCAGCAAACGCCTCACTGTGCCCATCAAACTCCACCTAACTGCGCCCAGCAAACGCCGCCTCACTGCGCCCAGCAAACGCCACCTCACTGCGCCCAGCAAACGCCACCTCACTGCGCCCAGCAAACGCCGCCTCACTGTGCCCAGCAAACGCCGCCTCACTGCGCCCAGCAAACGCCACCTCACTGCGCCCAGCAAACGCCGCCTCACTGTGCCCAGCAAACGCCGCCTCACTGTGCCCAGCAAACACCTCACTATGCCCAGCAAATGCCGCCTCACTGTGCCCAGAAAACACCTCCCTGTGCCAAGCAAACGCCACCTCACTGTGCCCAGAAAACGCCACCTCACTGTGCCCAGCAAACGCCACCTCACTGTGCCCAGAAAACGCCTTACTGTGCCCAGCAAATGCCGCCTCACTGCACCCAGAAAATGCTGCCTCACTGTGCCAAGCAAACGCAGCCTCACTGCGCCCAGAAAACGTCTCACTGTGCACAGCAAATGCCGCCTCCCTGCGCCAAGAAAACGCTTCACTGTGCCCAGCAAACACCTCACTGCGCCCAGAAAACACCACCTAACTGTGCCCATTAAACTCCTCACTGTGCCCAGAAAACACCTCACTGTGCCCAGAAAATGCCTCACTGTGCCCAAAAAATGCTGCCTCACTGTGCCCAGCAAATGCCGCCTCACTGTGCCCAAAAAACGCCTTACTGTGCCCAGCAAACACTACTTCACTGTGCCCAGAAAAGGCAGTCTCACTGCGGCCAAAAAATGCCGCCTCACTGTGCCCAGCAAATGCTGCCTCACTGTGCCCAGAAAACTGCACCTCACTGCGCCCAGAAAATGCCGCCTCACTGCGCCCAGAAAACTCCTCACTGCCCCCAGCAAACGCCTCACTGTGCCCAGAAACACCACCTAACTGCGCCCATAAAACGCCTCACTGTGCCCAGCAAACACCACCTCACTGTGCCCAGCAAACGCCACCTCACTGTGCCCAGCAAACACCTCACTATGCCTAGCAAATGCCGCCTCACTGTGCCCAGAAAACGCCTCGCTGTGCCAAGCAAACGCCACCTTACTGTGCCCAGAAAACGCCTTACTGTGCCCAGCAAATGCTGCCTCACTGCACCCAGAAAACGCCTCACTGTGCCCAGCAAATGCCGCCTCACTGCATCCAGCAAACGCCTGACTGTGCCCAAACGGTGCCTCCCTGTGCCCAGAAAATGTCTCACTGCGCCCAGCAGACGCCTCACTGCCCCCAGCAAACGCCACCTCACGGTGCCCAGAAAACTCTGCCTAACTGTGCCCATCAAACGCCGCCTCACTGTGCCCAGCAAACGCCCCACTGCGTCAGGCAAACGCCTCACTTTGCCCAGAAAATGGCGCCTCACTGTGCCCAAACGCCTCACTGCGCCAAGAAAACACCTCACTTTGCCCAGCAAATCACTCACTGTGCCCAAACGTTGCCTCACTGTGCCCAGAAAATGCCTCACTGTGCCCAGCAAACGCCGCCTCACTGCACCCAGAAATCGCCGCCTCACTGCTCCCAGAAAACACCTCAGTGCGCCCAGAAAATGCCGCCTCACTGCCCCCCCCAAACGCCTTCTCACTGTGCCCATCAAACGCCTCGCTGTGCCCAGAAAAGATCTCACTACGCCCAGCAAACGCCGCCAAACTGGGCCCAGCAAACGCCTCACTGCGCCCAGAAAACGCTGACTCACTGTGCCCATCAAACGCAACCACTCTGCCCATAAATTGCCGCCACTGTGCCATCAAACGCAGCCACTGTACCCATCAATTGCTGCCAGATTGTCAAGCCGTAGCTGTGCTCCCTGGGGATAATCTGGTAAGTGAGACCATCCCATATCCCACTCCATCTTCCTCGAGGGCAGGGACCCCCTTCCCCCCCTGAGGACAGGGACCCCCTTCCCCCCTCTGAGGACAGGGACCCCCTTCCCCCCTCTGAGGACAGGGACCCCCTTCCCCCCTCTGAGGACAGGGACCCCCTTCCCCCCCTCTGAGGACAGGGACCCACTGCCACCCCTCTGAGGACAGGGACCCACTTCCACCCCTCTGAGGACAGGGACCCACTTCCACCCCTCTGAGGACAGGGACCCACTTCTACCCCTCTGAGGACAGGGACCCCCTCCCCAAGACAGAGACCCCCTTCTTCCCCCTGGGGACAGAGACCCCCTTCTCGCTCCTGGGGACAGGGACCCCCTTCTCGCTCTTGGGGACAGGGACCCCCTTCTCGCTCTTGGGGACAGGGACCCCCTTCTCGCTCTTGGGGACAGGGACCCCCTTCTCGCTCTTGGGGACAGGGACCCCCTTCTCGCTCTTGGGGACAGGGACCCCCTTCTCCCTCTTGGGGACAGGGACCCCCTTCTCCCCCGGGGACAGGGACCCCCTTCTCCCCCGGGGACAGGAACTCCATCTCAGCTAGGTACCCCATCTGCCCTGGGGATCAGGACCCCACCTCCCCTAAGAACAGGAACCCGATCACCCTGTGTGTGCCAACCTCACTGCCCTGCCTGCCATGTGTCCTGTGTGAGGACCCTCCTGTGACAGCTCTTATAAGGACTTCATCCCACTGTGTGATCCCCCTACATGACTGATCCCTCCGTGTGCAAAACTTACATGAGGATCCCCTCTGTTTGCATACTCTGACCATCACCTGTACCATTTCCACATCCTCTGACTGCCTCCTGTATCCTGTGCACATGTTCTGACCACCTCTTGTACCATGTCTGCAGCCTCTAGCCACCTTGTGTATCCTGTCGCAGCCTCTAACCGTCTCTTGTGTCCTGTCTACAATCTCTGACTATCTCTTGTCTTTTAACGTGTCTGCAGTCTCTTAGGGGGAGTCTGGAGAGGAATCAAGAGTGAGCGCACTGCCGGGATTGGGATTACAGGAGGAGTCAGAAGTGCATGGACTGTGGAGAAGAGACTATAGAATAAAAACCAGAACCACCAACCTGGAGCCTTCTAACTGAGCCCTGCACACTGCACCGGAGAGGAGGTCAGTGACAGTGCCGTCAGGCCAGTCGGGGGGGGGGGGGAGGGGGGTCACTGATGTAAGGGGGGAGTGAATGCAGTTATGTAAAAGGGCACTGATATAAAGGTTTCCCATCATCTCAGTAACACCCCCTTAGTGTATTCACTCTGCCGAAGGTGGTCTCTGGTCACCAGAGTCTCTCCCCCCCACATCACATTTCCCGGCATTCCCCTTTACATCAGAGTTCACAGGATTCTTCCCCCTTACAAAGGAAAATGCTACAGAGCATGATCTAAGGAGGAACTCTGATGTAAGGGGTACTCTGGTCACCAGAATCCACCTTATATCAGAGTCCACTGCATTCCCATTTACATCAGAGTTCCCACTTACATCAGGGTCTGCAGCATTGCCCTTTACATCAGGGTTTGCAAAGTCCCACCGCACCGCTCCTACAGCACCCCTGCCCATTGGAAATCAATGGGCAGTGTCTCCGAACCGCCGACAAAGTGCTTTTTTGGCTGCTGGCGGAGGTTAAAAGCGCCCCACTAGTGGCCAAATAGCGCCGCAAAAACAACGGTAAAGTGGCACTTTACTGCCGACGCCCCCAGTGTCAAAGTAGCACAGTGCTGCATAGCAAACATTATGGTCATAAGGGGGGTAAAACCTTCTGGAGATCAAAAAACAAACAAACAACAAACTGAAAGACAAAAAGTTAAGGAAATAAGCAACAAGACAAGAGTATGAGCAAAAAAAGCACTGACCATTTTATTGATGTTAAAAGCATATTATTTTTAAACTTTTAAAAACAGTGAATTTTATCCAAAAAATGTGGCATGAAAACAAAAACAAAAGTAAATAAATACCCGACACAAGCTCACACAGCAAGACTCAAACTATACAATAGTCCATTTAAGTATTTAACCACGTTTACCAAAAAAAAAAGTGGGCACCAATATCCCTAACAAAGAATAGCTAGGATTAGGAAAGGAAGGGTAGACCAGGTCAGCTTGATAGTAGAAACCATTTATGCTGACGGATGATACAAGATAGGAAAAATGTAAAGGTGAGCTGCATAAAGATTTGGTATATATGTTTCCACTCCAAAAGTACACGGCCAATCACGGGCGGATGAGAAAATTGCAGATCTGCATGGTGACAGCCAAAACAGATGGGGGAAGCTGAAAAAGAAAAACATTGAAGAGTCAGAAACTGACAAATTTAGAAATACATGGTAACATACCTCTAACGTTGGTTAACTAAAAAATGGGTGGGAGGGGGATTTACATTTCCATTTAGAACTGGCTGGGTTCACATGGGGAATGCAGCGGCTCACAGCAGGAGTCCAGTGCGTCTCTATTCACCATTTCAGGTCCAATTTTGGCTGAATTCAGACCTGAGACGAATCAAAAGATGCGCAGGACTCCTGTGCAATTCACACTGGAGACTGCAGAGATGTGTGAACCGGCTCCATAGAGAGTCGCTCACAATCTCCTGCTATGCGCATCGAATGCGGTAGAAACCTTCATCCAATTCGCAATAGTGTGAACCCGGTCACAAAGTTTATAAAAAAATAGTTTAATTGAAATATAAGTACGCTGAGGAGTAAGGAAACCTACCTACTCCAAACCACAAAAAATTAGGAATTACCCCAACCGCTGGCTACACAGACAGATAGATCACCACCCCCTAGACTGACACCCCCCATAACAAACTACTGACACCTCAGACTGACCCCCGTCCAACTGAAACACCAGACTGAGCCCCTGTCACTAATAAACGTCACCCCCAACTAATGACAATAATAACTGCTACCAGTTTCCTTTTTTTCCCCTCTGACAGTTGGGGGGGTTAAGTTTGTGTCCTCCCACACTAATACTAATGCAGGTCGTGAAATTCTGTATCCCCTCTTATAAGATCACAGGCCATGAAAATAGGCATCCCTCTTGTTGTAATGAAAGCATTTAACCACCTCAATACAGTGCAGTTACACCCCCTTCCTGACCAGACCAATTTTCAGCTTTCAGCGCTCTCACAGTTTGAATGACAATTACTCAGTCATCCAACACTGTATCCATATGAAACCTGCATCCTTTTTTTTTCCACACAAATAGAGCTTTCTTTTAGTGGTATTTAATCACTAGTGGGTTTTTTATTTTTTGTGCTATAAATAAAATAAAACGTAAATTTTGTGAAAAAAAATGCTTTTTCTTTGTTTCTGTCATAAATTTTTGCTAATTAGTAATTTTTCTTCATAAATTTTGGCCAAAATTTATACTGCTACATATCTTTGGTAAAAATAACCCACATTAGTGTATATTATTTGGTCTTTGTGGAAGTCATAGTCTACAAACTATGGTGCCAATCACTGAAAATTGATCACATCTGATCAGGCCTTCAGTACATCAGGTGTACCTCATTTCTTGAGACACTAACAAGTCAGGAAAGTACAAATACCCCCCAAATGACCCCTTTTTACAAAGTAGACATTCCAAGGTATTAAGTAAGTAGCATGGTGAGTTTTTTTAAGTTGTAATTTTTTCCCACAATTCTTTGCAAAATGAAGATTTTTTTTTTTATTATTTTTTTTTACAAAATTGTCATATTATCAGGTTATTTCTCACACACAGCATATGTATACAACAAATTACACCCCAAAATACATTCTGCTACTCTTCCCGAGTACGGTGATACCACATGTGTGAGACTTTTACACAGCCTGGCCACATACAGAGCACCAACATTGATGCAGTACCTTCAGACGTTCTACGAGCAAAAATTACGCATCTCATTTCTCAACCACCTATTACATTTTTGAAGGCCCTGGAGTACCAGGACAATAGAATTTCCCATAAAATGACCCCATTTTGGAAAGCAAACATCCCAACGTATAATCTGTGAGGCATAATGAGTCTTTTGAATGGTTAATTTTTTTCCAGAAGTTTTTGGAATATGTGGAAAAAAATTAAAACGCATTTTTATTTTTTTTTTTTTTTTTTTTACACAAAATTGTCAATTTATAAGAGATTTCTAACACATAGCATGTATATAGCAAAAATTACACCCCAAAATACATTCTGCTACTCCTCCCAAGTATGGCGATACCACATGTGTAGGACTTTTACACAGCCTGGCCACATAGAGAGGCCAAACATTGAAGTAGTATGTTCAGGCGTTCTAGGAGCATAAATGACACGTCAGATTTCATTCCTACCTATCACACTTTTGAAGGTCCTGGAGCACCAGGACAGCGAAATTACCTACAAAATGACCCCATTTTGGAAAGCAAACACCCCAGCGTATATTCTGTGAGACATGGGCTACAAATAGATACTCGGGTACTCTGATGGGCTTGGAGATAGGTACTCGGGTACTCTGATGGCCTGGTGACAGGTACTCGAGTACTCTGATGGCCTGGTGACAGGTACTCGGGTACTCTGATGGCCTGGTGACAGGTACTCGGGTACTCTGATGGCCTGGTGACAGGTACTGGGGTACTCTGATGGCCTGGTGACAGGTACTGGGGTACTCTGATGGCCTGGTGACAGGTACTCGGGTACTCTGATGGCCTGGTGACAGGTACTCGGGTACTCTGATGGCCTGGTGACAGGTACTCGGGTACTCTGATGGCCTGGTGACAGGTACTCGGGTACTCTGATGGCCTGGTGACAGGTACTCGGGTACTCTGATGGCCTGGTGACAGGTACTCGGGTACTCTGATGGCCTGGTGACTGGTATTTGGGTACTCTGAAGAGCGGCATTCGGGTACTAAGATGAACTGTGACAGGTACTCGGGTACTCAGATGGACTGGAACAGGTACTCGGATGAACCGTGACAGGTACTCGGGTACTTTGATGGACCGTGACAGGTACTCGGGTACTCTGATGGACCGTGACAGGTACTCGGGTACTCTGATGGACCGTGACAGGTACTCGGGTACTCTGATGGACCGTGACAGGTACTCGGGTACTCTGATGGACCGTGACAGGTACTCGGGTACTCTGATGGACCGTGGCAGGTACTCGGGTACTCTGATGGACCGTGGCAGGTACTCGGGTACTCTGATGGACCGTGGCAGGTACTCGGGTACTCTGATAGACCGTGACAGGTACTCGGGTACTCTGATGGACCGTGACAGGTACTCGGGTACTCTGATGGGCCGGGACAGGTACTCGGGTACCCTGATGGGCCGGGACAGGTACTCGGGTACCCTGATGGGCCGGGACAGGTACTCGGGTACCCTGATGGGCCGGGACAGGTACTCAGGTACCCTGATGGGCCGGGACAGGTACTCTGATGGACTGAGATTGACAGGTACTATGAGGGGTGGTGACAGGTCCTCTTTATTGGGGGGGGGGGGGGGGCAATCAGTATGATTGGTGTACACTGTAGGCGGTAACGAGATGTTACCGCAATCTCCTCACACACGATCAGTGTGTGAGGAGGAGAACCCGGTAACATCTCGTTACCGCGGTTTGTTTTACATTTTAGTGATCGGCTGTGAAAGGATCACAGTCGATCACGTGGGTAAACAGCCGGCCAATGGCTGTTTACCAGCATCGGTGATGAGCAGTGTTCCCGGGGAACACGCCGCCACCAACGTAAAAGCGCAGTGCACTCACGATCGCGCGCATGCGCCGTGCACAGTCGGGGGGTTACCATCTGTGATCGGCCGTGACTTCATCACGGCCAATCACGTGGTAAACAGCCATAACCAATGGCTGTTCACCCCCTTCGGGGGGAGCGGTGTCTGTGACACGCCGCCACCGAAGAAACAGGGATGCGCGCGCATTCCCTGTTTAAACGGGAGGCCGTCATATGACGGCCTCCCGCCACAATAGGTGCGCCGCCTGGCTGTCATTTGACAGCCGGCGGTCAGCATCTAGTTAAAATAGGTTTCCCCTCCAGTAATGCAGGCTGTGAAAATAGGCAAGGATGCACCGAATGGGTTTTTTGGTACCGATACCGAAAATAAATCTTCCTTGATCCCAAAAACCGAATAACACCGATACCGAAAGTGACTGCTTTTAAAAACATTTTTATACAGGAGATGGTCAGAGACTGCAGAGATGGTCAGAGACTGAAGACATGGTACAGGAGATCAATGCAGCCAGCCAGTGTCCCCGGTAGTGCAGCCAGTGTCTCAGCCTGTGTCCCCTGTAGTGCAGCCAGTGTCTCAGCCTGTGTCCCCGGTAGTGCAGCCAGTGTCTCAGCCTGTGTCCCCGGTAGTGCAGCCAGTGTCTCAGCCTGTGTCCCCGATAGTTTTCGCCAGTGTCCCAGCCTGGGACAAAATAGGTAGGGATGCACCGAATGGGTTTTTTGGTGCCGAAACCCATACCGAAAGTAAATCTTCCTTGATCCCGAAAACCGAAACCAAATAATACCGGAAGTGACTGTTTTTTAAAATATTTTTATACAGGAGATGGTCAGCGACTGGGGACATGGTACAGGAGATGGTCAGAGACTGAGAACATGGTACAAGAGATGGTCAGAGACTGCGGACATGGTACAAGAGATCAATGCAGCCTCACCAGTGCCCGTCAGATGCAGCCAGCCTGTGTCCCCGGTAGTGCAGCCAGTGTCCCAGCCTGTGTCCCCGGTAGTGCAGCCAGTGTCCCAGCCTGTGTCTCCGGTAGTGCAGCCAGTGTCCCAGCCTGTGTCCCCGGTAGTGCAGCCAGTGTCCCAGCCTGTGTCCCCGGTAGTGCAGCCAGTGTCCCAGCCTGTGTCCCCGGTAGTGCAGCCAGTGTCCCAGCCTGTGTCCCCGGTAGTGCAGCCAGTGTCCCAGCCTGTGTCCCCGGTAGTGCAGCCAGTGTCCCAGCCTGTGTCCCCGGTAGTGCAGCCAGTGTCCCAGCCTGTGTCCCCGGTAGTGCAGCCAGTGTCCCAGCCTGTGTCCCCGGTAGGGCAGCCAGAGTCCCAGCCTGTGTCCCCGGTAGGGCAGCCAGAGTCCCAGCCTGTGTCCCCGGTAGGGCAGCCAGAGTCCCAGCCTGTGTCCCCGGTAGTGCAGCCAGTGTCCCAGCCTGTGTCCCCGGTAGTGCAGCCAGTGTCCCAGCCTGTGTCCCCGGTAGTGCAGCCAGTGTCCCAGCCTGTGTCCCCGGTAGTGCAGCCAGTGTCCCAGCCTGTGTCCCCGGTAGTGCAGCCAGTGTCCCAGCCTGTGTCCCCGGTAGTGCAGCCAGTGTCCCAGCCTGTGTCCCCGGTAGTGCAGCCAGTGTCCCAGCCTGTGTCCCCGGTAGTGCAGCCAGTGTCCCAGCCTGTGTCCCCGGTAGTGCAGCCAGTGTCCCAGCCTGTGTCCCCGGTAGTGCAGCCTGTGTCCCCGGTAGTGCAGCCAGTGTCCCCGGTAGTGCAGCCAGTGTCCCCGGTAGTGCAGCCAGTGTCCCCGGTAGTGCAGCCAGTGTCCCCGGTAGTGCAGCCAGTGTCCCCGGTAGTGCAGCCAGTGTCCCCGGTAGTGCAGCCAGTGTCCCCGGTAGTGCAGCCAGTGTCCCCGGTAGTGCAGCCAGTGTCCCCGGTAGTGCAGCCAGTGTCCCCGGTAGTGCAGCCAGTGTCCCCGGTAGTGCAGCCAGTGTCCCCGGTAGTGCAGCCAGTGTCCCCGCCTGTGTCCCCGGTAGTGCAGCCAGTGTCCCCGCCTGTGTCCCCGGTAGTGCAGCCAGTGTCCCAGCCTGTGTCCCCGGTAGTGCAGCCAGTGTCCCAGCCTGTGTCCCCGGTACGGCAGCCAGAGTCCCAGCCTGTGTCCCCGGTAGGGCAGCCAGAGTCCCAGCCTGTGTCCCCGGTAGGGCAGCCAGAGTCCCAGCCTGTGTCCCCGGTAGGGCAGCCAGAGTCCCAGCCTGTGTCCCCGGTAGGGCAGCCAGAGTCCCAGCCTGTGTCCCCGGTAGGGCAGCCAGAGTCCCAGCCTGTGTCCCCGGTAGGGCAGCCAGAGTCCCAGCCTGTGTCCCCGGTAGGGCAGCCAGAGTCCCAGCCTGGGACAAAATAGGTAGGGATGCACCGAATGGGTTTTTTGGTGCTGAAACCAATACCGAAAATAAATCTTCCTTGATCCCGAAACCAAATAATACTGAGGACATGGCACAGGAGATGGTCAGAGACTGAGGACATGGCACAGGAGATGGTCAGAGACTGAGGACATGGCACAGGAGATGGTCAGAGACTGAGGACATGGCACAGGAGATGGTCAGAGACTGAGGACATGGCACAGGAGATGGTCAGAGACTGAGGACATGGCACAGGAGATGGTCAGACTGAGGACATGGCACAGGGGATCAATGCAGTGTCCCCGGCAGTGCAGCCAGTGTTCCAGCACGTGTCCCCGGCAGTGCAGCCAGTGTTCCAGCACGTGTCCCCGGCAGTGCAGCCAGTGTTCCAGCACGTGTCCCCGGCAGTGCAGCCAGTGTTCCAGCACGTGTCCCCGGCAGTGCAGCCAGTGTTCCAGCACGTGTCCCCGGCAGTGCAGCCAGTGTTCCAGCACGTGTCCCCGGCAGTGCAGCCAGTGTCCCAGCACGTGTCCCCGGCAGTGCAGCATTTGACATCAAGACTTGCCCCCGGCAGTGCAGCATGTGACATCCAGACTTGCCCCCCCCATATGTGACATCCAGACTTGCCCCCCCATATGTGACATCCAGACTTGCCCCCCCATATGTGACATCCAGACTCCCCCCCCCCCCCATATGTGACATCCAGACTTGCCGCCACCCCCCGTGACATCCAGACTTGCACGCCCCCCCATATGTAACATCCAGACTTGCGCGCCCCCCATATGCGACATCCAGACTTGTGCGCCCCCTCCCCCCATATGCGACATGCAGACTTGCCCGCCCCTCCCCCCATATGCGACATCCAGACTTGCCCATCCCCTCCCCCCATATGCGACATCCAGACTTGCCCCCTCCCCCCATATGCGACATCCAGATTTGTCCGCCCCCTCCCCCCATATGCGACATCCAGATTTGTCCCCTCCCCCCATATGCGACATCCAGACTTGACCCCCCATATGCGACATCTAGATTGCCCCCCATATGCGACATCCAGACTTGCCCCCCCCATATGCGACATCCAGACTTGCCCCCCCCATATGCGACATCCAGACTTGCCCCCCCCATATGCGACATCCAGACTTGCCCCCCCCCATATGCGACATCCAGACTTGCCCCCCCATATGCGACATCCAGACTCGCCCCCCCATATGCGACATCCAGACTTGCGCCCCCACCAGGTGGCATCCAGACTGCCACCCCCATATGTGACATCCAGAATTGCCCCCCGGGTGACATCCAGAACTGCCCTCCCCCTGTGACAGACTTGCCCCGTGAGACATCCAGACTGCCCCCTGTGACAGACTTGTCTTGGGTGACATGCAGACTTGCCCCCCCCAGGTGACATACAGACTTGTCCCCCCGTGTGACATACAGACTTGTCCCCCCGTGTGACATACAGACTTGTCCCCCCGTGTGACATACAGACTTGTCCCCCCCGTGTGACATACAGACTTGCCCACCCCCCCGTGTTACATCCAGACTTGCCCCCCCGTGTGACATCCAGACTTGCCCCCCCGTGTGACATCCAGACTTGCCCCCCCGTGTGACATCCAGACTTGCCCCCCCCCCCCGTGTGACATCCAGACTTGCCCCCCCCCCGTGTGACATCCAGACTTGCCACCCCCCGTGTGACATCCAGACTTGCCACCCCCCGTGTGACATCCAGACTTGCCACCCCCCGTGTGACATCCAGACTTGCCACCCCCCGTGTGACATCCAGACTTGCCACCCCCCGTGTGACATCTAGACTTGCCACCCCCGTGTGACATCCAGACTTGCCACCCCCATATGTGACATCCAGACTTGCCACCCCCCCATATGCGACATCCAGACTGGCCCCCACCAGGTGACATCCAGACTGCCCCCCGTGACAGACTTGCCCTGGGTGACATCCAGACTTGCCCCCCCCTGCTGTGACATCCAGACTTGCCCCCCCCTGCTGTGACATCCAGACTTGCCCCCCCCTGCTGTGACATCCAGACTTGCCCCCCCCTGCTGTGACATCCAGACTTGCCCCCCCTGCTGTGACATCCAGACTTGCCCCCCCTGCTGTGACATCCAGACTTGCCCCCCCTGCTGTGACATCCAGACTTGCCCCCCCTGCTGTGACATCCAGACTTGCCCCCCCTGCTGTGACATCCAGACTTGCCCCCCTGCGGTGACAGACTTACCCCGTGTGACATCCAGACTTGCCCCCATGTGACATCCAGACTGGCCCCCACCAGGTGACATCCAGACTGGCCCCCCTGTGACAGACTTGCCCCGTGTAACATCCAGACTTGCCCCCTGTGGCATCCAGACTTGCCCCCTGTGGCATCCAGACTGGCCCCCCTGTGACAGACTTGCCCCCTGTGGCATCCAGACTGGCCCCCCTGTGACAGACTTGCCCCCTGTGGCATCCAGACTGGCCCCCCTGTGACAGACTTGCCCCCTGTGGCATCCAGACTGGCCCCCCTGTGACAGACTTGCCCCCTGTGGCATCCAGACTGGCCCCCCTGTGACAGACTTGCCCCCTGTGGCATCCAGACTGGCCCCCCTGTGACAGACTTCCCTGTGGCATCCAGACTGGCCCCCCTGTGACAGACTTGCCCCCTGTGGCATCCAGACTGGCCCCCCCGGTGACATCCAGACTTGCCCTCCCCTGGGTGACATCCAGACTTGCCCCCTCCCAGGTGACATGCAGACTTGGCCCCGTGATATCCAGACTTGCCACCCCATATCTGACATACAGACTTGCCCCCCTGACAGACTTGCCCCGTGTGACATCCAGACTTGCCTACCCCTGTGACATGGAACCGTGTCCCCTTGTCTTGTCCCCCGCTGTCACGCAGATGGAGATAATGCGCCCGCTCACCTCCGCCAATCAGATGAAGAGTGGATAACTGAATATCAGGCATGAGCAGGCCGAGCGGGGCCATTTTGCTGCTGGTGTGTCAGGAAGAGGGCGTGTGCTTTTGCACGACAAAAAAGGTCCGGAACTTGTTTGAGCTTCAGGCGTAGGGCTTCAGGCGACTTGGATGAATCAGATGAAGAGTGGATAACTGAATATCAGGCATGAGCAGGCCGAGCGGGGCCATTTTGCTGCTGGTGTGTCAGGAAGAGGGCGTGTGCTTTTGCACGACAAAAAAGGTCCGGAACTTGTTTGAGCTTCAGGCGTAGGGCTTCAGGCGACTTGGAGTGGAGATGTGAACCATCTCCATTGAGAATAATGGATTTTTTCCCCTCCAGCGTTTTGTAGCTTCAGGCGTCAAGCTACAAAATGCTCAGGTGTGAATGGGGTCTAAGTGTCATATGACCGATGTCATCTGACCGGGGGGGCAGTGTTGGGATGTGGGCAGGCTTGTGTAATGGATCAGTGTTTTCTCTCCTCCTTTGTCTGAGGGAAAAGAAAGCCAAGGCAGGGGCCCCCCGACACCCTCCGTGACAGGGGCCCCCCGACACCCTCCGTGACAGGGGCCCCCCGACACCCTCCGTGACAGGGGCCCCCCCGACACCCTCCGTGACAGGGGCCCCCCCGACACCCTCCGTGACAGGGGCCCCCGACACCCTCCGTGACAGGGGCCCCGTCACCTTCCGTGACAGCCCCCCGGACATCCTTTATGACAGGGCCCCCGACTCCCACCGTGACAGGGGCCCCCGACTCCCTCCGTGACAGGGGCCCCCGACTCCCTCCGTGAAAGGGGCCCCCCGACTCCCTCCGTGACAGGGGCCCCCCGACTCCCTCCGTGACAGGGGCCCCCCGACTCCCTCCGTGACAGGGGCCCCCCGACTCCCTCCGTGACAGGGGCCCCCCCGACACCCTCCGTGACAGGGGCCCCCCCGACACCCTCCGTGACAGGGGCCCCCCCGACACCCTCCGTGACAGGGGCCCCCCCGACACCCTCCGTGACAGGGGCCCCCCCGACACCCTCCGTGACAGGGGCCCCCCCGACACCCTCCGTGACAGGGGCCCCCCCCGACACCCTCCGTGACAGGGGCCCCCCCCGACACCCTCCGTGACAGGGGCCCCCCCCGACACCCTCCGTGACAGGGGCCCCCCCGACACCCTCCGTGACAGGGGCCCCCCCGACACCCTCCGTGACAGGGGCCCCCCCCGACACCCTCCGTGACAGGGGCCCCCCCCGACACCCTCCGTGACAGGGGCCCCCCCGACACCCTCCGTGACAGGGGCCCCCCCGACACCCTCCGTGACAGGGGCCCCCCCGACACCCTCCGTGACAGGGGCCCCCCCGACACCCTCCGTGACAGGGGCCCCGTCACCTTCCGTGACAGCCCCCCGGACATCCTTTGACAGGGCCCCCGACTCCCTCCGTGACAGGGGCCCCCGACTCCCTCCGTGACAGGGGCCCCCGACTCCCTCCGTGACAGGGGCCCCCGACTCCCTCCGTGACAGGGGCCCCCGACTCCCTCCGTGACAGGGGCCCCCGACTCCCTCCGTGACAGGGGCCCACCAACTTCCTCCGTGACAGGGGCCCCCGATACCCTCCGTGAAAGGGGACACCCTCCGTGAAAGGGGACACCCTCCGTGACAGGGGTCCCCCGACACCCTCCGTGACAGGGGTCCCCCGACACCCTCCGTGACAGGGGTCCCCCGACACCCTCCGTGACAGGGGTCCCCCGACACCCTCCGTGACAGGGGTCCCCCGACACCCTCCGTGACAGGGGCCCCCAAATTCCTCCGTGACAGGGGCCCCCGACTCCCTCCGTGACAGGGGCCCCCGACTCCCTCCGTGACAGGGGCCCCCGACTCCCTCCGTGACAGGGGCCCCCGACTCCCTCCGTGACAGGGGCCCCCGACTCCCTCCGTGACAGGGGCCCCCGACTCCCTCCGTGACAGGGGCCCACCGACTCCCTCCGTGACAGGGGCCCTCCGACTCCCTCCGTGACAGGGGCCCTCCGACTCCCTCCGTGACAGGGGCCCTCCGACTCCCTCCGTGACAGGGGCCCTCCGACTTCCTCCGTGACAGGGGCTCCGACTTCTTCGATGACAGGGCCCCCCCGACTTCCTAAACAACAGGGCCCCCCGACTTCCTCCATGACCGGGGGGCCCCCTCCTCCCAGCGCAAATTCCCCCAATCCCTCCTACAACACTGGAAAGGGACACCCCATTACATTAAAGGATTACAAGAGAGAACAATTTAGGGCACTTTCACACTGGGGGGGATGGGGGTATCGGCGGTAAATTGCCGCTATTTTTCAGTGTGAAAGTAGCCTCAGATTTCTCATCTCCCCTTTACTTTGGAGTCGTCTGTTTATAAATCACTATTAATATTCTGCTGTCTTCATAGCAATCGCTGCACATTGACAGATGAATGCCTCTGTATTTTATACATTGATCTCCACCTTCTTTTTCATATATTTATTACTGTTATCAGCACCTAAAGTGCTATGGATTGTATTATATGAATTCTCACGTCTTGGATATTTATTTGCTCAATGTCACATTATTTGAATCGCCATTAATTACATCCTTGTACACCGATGTCATGTTAGCTTTGATGCATAAATTAATTTGGCAATCACTACAGCAGCGCAGCCCCTCCATTCCATATATATACCAATCACATTAGATACCGATAAGATATCGGGTGCCTGCGGCAGCGGGTCACTTTTCATCATTATATCTAATTCAAAGTGGGGGTATCCACTACACAGTTATTATGCCCCCCCCCACCAACTCGCATCCCACCCCTATCCCCCCTCCTAGCAGAAATCTACACCCCCAATCCCCTCTCCTAGCACAAATCCTCCCACCCCCAATCCCTCCTCCTAGAACAAATCACTAATCCACCCAGCCCCTCCTCCTTGCAAAAATCCTCCCCAATCCCCCCTTCTAGCAACAACCCCCCCCCCCCAATCCATTCTCCCAGCACAAATCTCCACCTCCTAACACAAATTCTCCCCAACTCCCACTCCCAGCACAAATCACAAATCCCCCCAATCCCCCCCAATCCCCACTCCCAGCAGAAATCTCCCTCAACCCCCCCTCCTAACACAAATCCTCCCCAACCCCCCTTTCTCGCAACAACCCCCATAATCCATTCTCCCAACACAAATCACCTCAACCCCCACTCCTAGCACAAATCCTCCCAATCCCTCCTCCTAGCACAAATCCTTCCCCCTAGCAAAAAAAATCCCTAAATCCCTTCTTCAAGAGCAAATCCCCCCACAAATCCACAACCCCCTCCAAATTACCCTTTTCCTAGCACACATTCTTCCTCCCTACCCAAATCTCCCCCAGAAGAAATTCCCCCCTCTTAGCAGAAATTCCCACACCCTTAGGGCAAACATTCCCCGTCCGGCCCAAATCCCCCAAAACTGTCCTAGCACATAACCCCCCCCCCATTTCTCCTTCTATCAAATACACCCCCCCATCCTGATTACACCTCACAGCACAGATAAATGCCCACCCCCCTTCTCCACAAACATCCAAAGCACAAACTTTTACCCCACCTCCCCTCCTCCATTGTGTACAATTTCCCTGTGACCTTCCCCTCCTCATCCTCTCCTGTCACTACAGCGCTCCTTCAGCACATGAGATAGGATTGCTCTTAGATGACATTGAGCTGTACACACACGCAGTGTGATTGCCGCCCCCCATCCACATTTCCTGCTGCCGGTGTTCTGTCTAGAAGTTCCCCCCCATCGAATAGTGCCCGCGCATGCACAGGACGGAGCCGCACTTCAGCTGATTTGCCGATCAGCTGGAGTGACGTGACCAGGGCGTCATAGGGGGCATCTCTCGATGGGAGATATCATTTCAGGGCCACAATTGAAACCTATACAAACAGCGGGGGAGACCGTAGTTCTCACATTGTGCCTCGCTGTTGCGGGCGGCTTTACAGTGTACTGATGGTGCAGTTTTGTCTGTGTTGCAGGTGGATTTGCTGTGTTGAACAGCCGGTTTTGCCTGTGTGAAAGGTCGGTTTGCAACACAGACAAAACCAGCTCTTCAACACACACTAGCCGCCCTCCAGCAGCAGCGATGCACAATGTGTGAACTACAGTCTCCCCGCTGTTTGTATAGGTTTAAATTGTACCTGTGAAATGGTATCTCCCATCGAGAGATACCTCCTATGGTGTGCGCATGCGCCCTGGTTACGCCAGCCCATCTGATCGGCAAATCAGCTGTTGTGCTGTTCCGTACGGCTCATGCACAGTACATACCGGGCACTATAAGATGGGGGACACTTCTAAACAGAACATCAGGAGATGAGCAGCCCTCGGAGGAGATAGGGGGGTGGTAATCAAAGTGTGTGTGTGTGTGTGTACAGTCCGATGCCATCTCTCCACTCTGCCCCTTCTCCTCTCACTGCTGCAGGATGTCATTGCCTTTTCCCAGCTCTGAGTGTGGGCGATGGTGGGGGGAGATCAGTGGCCAATCAGGCATCACATCAAAGGGGAGGGCACAACTGAAATCTGGGTGTAAATCAGCACCCCCCTGGATCCTGCCATGTCTGTGCCTCTCCATCCAGCAGTTGGTCCTGTGGCTGGTTAAGGTGATAAACTCACTTGGTGCCTTATCTGAATTAAATTAGCCTCAGAACCTGTGTAATTCATATGTGTTCAGGTGGCGACCCTAGGTGTGGGGTGTGAGGAGTGGGGGGGGAGGTGTGAGGAGTGGGGGGGGAGGTGTGAGGAGTGGGGGGGGAGGTGTGAGGAGTGGGGGGGGGGGGAGGTGTGAGGAGTAGAGAGGGGGGTGTGAGGATTAGAGGGAGAAGAGAGGGGGCGTGTGAGGAGTAGAGAGGGGGTTTGTAAGGAGTAGAGAGGGGGTTTGTGAGGAGTAGAGAGGGGGGTGTGTGAGGAGTAGAGGGGGTGTGTGAGGAGTAGAGGGGGAGGTGTGAGGAGTAGAGGGGGAGGTGTGAGGAGTAGAGGGGGAGGTGTGAGGAGTAGAGGGGGAGGTGTGAGGAGTAGAGGGGGAGGTGTGAGGAGTAGAGGGGGGAATGTGTGAGTAGAGGGGGGATGTGTGAGTAGAGGGGGGATATGTGAGTAGAGGGGGGCTGTGGTGTGAGGAGTAGAGAGGGGGCTGTGGTGTGAGGAGTAGAGAGGGGGGTGTGGTGTGAGGAGTAGAGAGGGGGGTGTGGTGTGAGGAGTAGAGAGGGGGGTGTGGTGTGAGGAGTAGAGAGGGGGGTGTGGTGTGAGGAGTAGAGAGGGGGGTGTGGTGTGAGGAGTAGAGAGGGGGGTGTGGTGTGAGGAGTAGAGAGGGGGGTGTGGTGTGAGGAGTAGAGAGGGGGGTGTGGTTTGAGGAGTAGAGAGGGGGGTGTGGTGTGAGGAGTAGAGAGGGGGGTGTGGTGTGAGGAGTAGAGAGGGGGGTGTGGTGTGAGGAGTAGAGAGGGGGGTGTGGTGTGAGGAGTAGAGAGGGGGGTGTGGTGTGAGGAGTAGAGAGGGGGGTGTGGTGTGAGGAGTAGAGAGGGGGAGGAGTAGAGGGGTAGAGAGGGGGGTGTGTGAGGGGTAGAGAGGGGGGTGTGTGAGGGGTAGAGAGGGCTTGGCATTTTAACACTGTTTTCATATACGGGCACAACTAATGTATGCGTTCGCTTCTGCGTGCGAGCTCGGCGGGGCCCTTAAAAAAAAGAATTTTCTTATTTATTTTACTTGTACACTGTCCTTTTAAAAAAAAAAAAAAAAAATGTGATAGAAAAAAAGCATGACTGGACCTCCTAAATGTGAGATCTGGGGGTCCAGCAGACCTCAGATATCACATTTAGGCTAGGTTCACACTATTGCGATGCGGGAACGCCGCGAATCCGCGGCGTTTTCCCGCATCGCATACCTCCCGCCGGCAGTTCACACTGCCCTATGCGGACGGCTGGGGGTGTCAATGTTATGTTAATGACACCCCCAGATCCGTCGGCATATCGCAGTGCGATCTGCCGACTCGCACAGGAATCGGATCGCATGGTGTGAACCCCCATGCGATCCGATTCCGTTGCGGACCCAAAAAAGGGTCCTGTGCGAGTTTGCTGCGGGACAGCTGCGAGTTCAGCCATACTATCTGTATGGCTGAACTCGCAGTGCTACGGAGATCGGATGTGATTTGCTGTGCGAATCACATCCGGATCTCCCCCCGCAGCAGTGTGAACCCAGCCTTACACTTAAATGTCTTTTTTTTATTTACAAAAAAAAAATCCCCTTTTAAGACCATTAGGCGGAAGTGACGTTTGAAGTCTTTCCCTCACGCGGCATCCAGCCTCACAGGGAAGAGGACGCGATCGTCTCTGCCACTACAGACGGCTCTGGTAAGCGGTGGAGATGACCGCAGCGCAGCGGGGGGCCCCTCTCCCTCCGACGATAAAAGTGATCTTGTGACAAATCCACCGCAGAGACCACTTTTATCTGAAAGCGGACCGCCCGCTGTTGAAGAGGATACCAGGGTTATGGCATTCCCAACGGTATGCCCACAGGGTGAGCCTGGGCACATCCTAATCACCACGTGCGGCACATATTCCCCTGTTTTACTGACACTGGCCACTGCCCTATTGACACCATCCATGATTTCATGTTTTAATATGTTTGTTTACATTTATTTCTAAACGTCTGTGTATACACACACTATATTATCAAAAGTATTGGGACACCCGCCTTTACATGAAATTTAATGGCATCCCAGTCTTATTCCGTAGGGTTCAATATTGAGTTGGCCCACCCTTTGCAGCTATAGCAGCTTCAACTCTTCTGGGGAGGTTGTCCACAAGGTTTAGGAGTGTGCCTATGGGAATGTTTGACCATTCTTGCAGAAGAACATTGGTGAGGTCAGGCACTGATGTGGACGAGAAGTCCTGGCTCGCAGTCTCTTCTCTAAATCATCCCAAAGGTGTTCTATCGGGTTGGGGTCAGGACTTTTATATATTAAAAAAACCAAAGTTGTCATGAAATACCACCAAAATAAGTTGTATTGAACCTGCCAGGTGTCAGGGGATCAAGGGCACCACATCCCAAAGAGATCTATACAAATGTAGCACTAACCCCCGAAGGAGCTGCTGGTTAGATTGGGCTTACCGTTACCCTCTCTCTCCTCACTTCACGTCTAGGGGCGTCCCGTGGTAGATGGCACAGTAACTTGAGAGACTGACGACAGATCCACTTGGATTTTATTTGCAAAAACCGTAGACAATGAACAGTCTCTTAACATGGGATCAGAGGGTTGGAAAGGAAGTTCAGGTACTCTTAGTGTCAAAGTCAATATTAAAGAACTTGCTTACTTTGACTGCATCCAGAGAATAGCCATTCGCAACTGGATGTTCACTCAAGTTGGAATGGCTATTCTCTGGATGCAGTCAAAGTAAGCAAGTTCTTTAATATTGACTTTGACACTAAGGGACTCTCTTACAAGGCCTAGCAACCAACAAGGTGCTTACTCAGGAACAAGTCTCTGCCACAAACGTTGTTGTAGAACATACAAGAATACGTCTCTGCCACAGACGTTGTTGTAGAACACGTAGGAAACTAAACTTGTAGAACACTCGTGTGATACCTGGATCTTTCAGCCAGCTTGGCGATATCCACGAGACCGGATTCTCTTGAGTACTTCAGCTCCTCCAGGCTCTTGCTAAGAAACCAACCCATGCGTGGCCTTCATCTGAAGAGTCCTCCCCTGGATAGCATGAAGTCACTTGGTCTCTCCCAAACCGGAGACGGAACCCAAACACCTCAGAATCCTCCTTTAGTTTCCTTGCCTTGGGCTAGCCAGCCCCGAGACAACAAGATCGGGTGGATCCACACCCCAGGCCATAACCTTCCTGGGGGATGGTCAGGAGGACCAGGACCATGAAGTCAGTACATCCTTCTGGACTGGTAACCCCAAACCACATGACATCCTCATCTTAAATACCCTCTCCCAGAAAGCACAGCAAGAGCGCCACTCCCACTGGGCGGGCTCCGAGAGAGAGTAACTTAAGCCCCCTACCAGACTATAGTTCCATGCCTGCCAGTGCCCCCTATGGTCAGGCTGAATATCTCATAGTCCAGTCAGACTGATGCTGAAGTCCAAATTCAGACAATTGTACCCAAACCAAACTGCAGTTCAGGTGTAACCTTAAATTTGAGAAACACATAGCGCATGCTCTTCAGGAGTCAGCGCTACACAAAATAGAGAAATAATGGGTATTTTAAAAGGTGCCAAAGTCAATAGCAATTTGATATACTGTATATATAATACACACACACATTTGTGTTTTACCTTTCGGGTGCACACCCTAATACAATAGGCTGCACACATGTATGGGTATGCCACTTCAAACAGCCAACGTACGACGTCAGATGGTCTGCAAGTAGTTAAAGGAGAAGTACAGCGAAGCTTGTTTTGCACCCCTGTGACCCATTTATTAGCAGAGAGTGGGCTGAAGTCCGCTCTCTGCTGATGTCACAGAAGTGTGTCCAGGGTCCACATTATCGCGACAATGGAAGTCAGGATCCACCAGGTCCCTAGACCAACACCCAGCTCAGCCTCTCAGTGAGCTGCTGAGAGCGTGAGCTGGCCGCTCTGCCCCCTCCACAGCCCAGTGCTCCAATGAGTGAGGAGGGGGCAGAGCAGAGAGCTGTGACTGACAGTCTGCGGCTCTCTGCTCATGAAGTTGTGAGAACCGAGCAATCAACAGTGTTTGATCTATTGGTTCTCATTGTAGAGGAGCCGGAGGACAGATACGGCATCCACCTAGGTATGTACGATACTGGAAAAAACATCTATCAGTGGTACCTATTGATGCCACCCATCAGGGCCCATCAGTGCCCCTTTATCTGTGCCCATCAGTACCGACTTATCTGTCCCCATCAGTGCCACCTTATCAGTGCTGCCTTAAAGGGGTTGTAAAGGTAAATGTTTTTTCACCTTAATGCATTCTATGCATTAAGGTGAAAAAACATCTGACAGTGCCTGCGCCCCCAGCCCCCCCCCCCCCCCCGTTTTACTTACCTGACCCCTCGAAAATCGCGCGCTCGCCACCGACGTCCTCTTCACCACTCAGCCTGGGCGCTGATTGGCTGGAGTGGATGGATGGAAAGCAGCACAGCCATTGGCTTGCGCTGCTGTCAATCACATCCACTGATGCGGAGCGCCGGGGGCGGGGCCGTGTGATACAGCGAGCGGCTATAGCCGCCGGCTGTATCACGGGAGCGTGCCCGCAGGTGCTTCTCACCATGCGAGGGAGCTTGCATGAATGTGAGAAGTACCTGCGGGAGGGAGCCGAGACACCCGCCGAGGGACCCCAGAAGAGCAGGTTCAGGGCCACTCTGTGCAAAACGAGCTGCACAGTGGAGGTTAATATAACATGTTTGTTATAAAAAAAAAAAAAAAAAAATTGGTTTACAATCCCTTTAACTGTGCCTATCAGTGCCCACCAGTGCCCTTCATCAGCGCATATCAATGAAGGAGAAAAATTACCTGTCTGCAAAATTTTATAACAAACTTTTAAACATGATTTATTTATTTATTTTTCAAAATTTTCCATCTTTTTTTGTTTAGCAAAAAATAAAAATGAAATACCACCAAAAGAAAGTTCTATTTGTGGGAAAAAAAATGATAAAAATGTCATTTGGGTACAGTGTTGTATGACTGCGCAATTGTCCTTCAAATTGCGTGAGCTGAAAATTGGTTTTGGCAGGAGGGGGGTTTAAGTGCCCAGTAAGCAAGTGGTTAATGACCAGGCCATTTTTTGCTATACGGCACTGCGTTACTTTAACTGACAATCGCGCGGTCGAGCAATGCTGTACTCAAATAAAATTGATGTCCTTTTTTCCCCACACATAGAGCTTTTTTCCTTGGTATTTGATCACCTCTGCAGTTTTTTATTTTTTGCGCTATAAACAAAACAGAAAATTTTTTGAAAAATAATGCATTTTTTACATTCTGCTATAATACATGTCCAATAAAAAAAAAAATGTCTTCATCAATTTAGGCCAATATGTATTCAGCTACATAGTTTTGGTAAAAAAATCCTAATAAGCGTATATTGATTGGTTTGCGCAAAAGTTATAGTGTCTACAAACTATGGGATATTTTTATGGCATTTTTATTTATTTTTATTAGTAATGGCGGTGATCAGCGATTTTTAGTGGGGCTGCAACCTTGAGGACAAATCTGACACCTGACACTTTTTTTGGGACCAGTGACACTAATACAGGGATCAGTGCTAAAAGTATACACTGTCACTGTACTAAGGACACTGGAAGGGAAGGAGTTATCAGGCGCGATCAAAGGGTTAAATGTGTCCCTAGGGGGTGCTTGCTAACTGTATGGGGGTTGCTCTGACTTGGTGAAGACAGAGATCTGTGTTCCTGCTACAAGATCTCTATCTTCTCCCCTGTCAGAACGGTGATCTGCCTTGTTTAGAACACGGGTGTTCGGCGGACATCGGGTCTGCGGGACCCACTGATTGGCATCCCCTGTGTCCAATCAGCATGCAATCATGCCTCCGGCGGAGTGTGCGTGTCTATATGGTATTGTGCTCCATTCAATGGTCACACCCTTAATCATAAAGCCATAACTATAAATCACCCATACATTTTGTTTCAAAATTTTATAACAAAATCAGTCCATTAATGGAAAGAAAGTCAGTGTATAAGAATTGTAAAATATTGGCAGTTCACACCAGCATGCCCAGCCAGCTGTGATTTGTGGAGAGCAGATACCTCATATGTTTTGGATGTGAGGAGTCGTGTTCAGTGGTCTTTGTTTTCCAGGAGAGCAGATTCTGCAATCACTGTGAGTGAGAAGACACTGAACCCCACTGTTACCCCCCACTGACTACAACCCCCCACTCTGTCCATGAGATACTGTTATAGTGCCATCAATTTACACAGCGCTTTACATATACAGTAAAACCTTGGTTTGAGAGCGTTTTGCAAGACAAGCAAACATTTTTAATAAACTCTTTCCACACCTATATCCATTGAGGTTCTTCGATCCTTGGTGTGTAATCACCGACAAGCCTGAATGATTCATGGGGCGTATGTCCTATTCAATCCTTACACTCCGCTAAGCCTCAATGTTATTGGTGGTGGTGCTCAAAATTTTTGGGGGTGCAAATAAACTGAAAGATTCTGAAAAAAAACACCCATCAATTGCCGCCTCACTGTGCCCATCAAATGCAGCCACTCTGCCCATCAAACGCTGCCACTGTGCCGCCCATCTCCCCAGCACTTGCCTTGTCTCGGGTGGGCAGCGGGTGACGGTGATGTCCGGTGTCCCCCATTTCTTCCCTGACCCTGATGTCTTATCCAGCTTGCTCCTCCTCTGCTATAATTGGACACCTATCACGTGTCCAATCATAGAGCCTATCGTTTCAACCAAGTAACACAGACCCTGTGCACCTGATTGGCTGAAAGGGGGTTCAATGTTAGCAAAATGAATCCCTTTGTTTTGCTAACATACAAAGCATTGCGCCTGCTTCTCACATTTTTGGGCGCCTATAAGAGCTGACGTTGGGGATTAGAGCGGTGGCAGGAGACGGGGGGGGGGGGGGGGGGTTGGTGGCGCTCCTGCGCCCTTTATGGACACACCGCCGCTGTTGCCATGCAGTTTCGCTCTCCAACTGCTAGGAGAGCAGCTAGACTCAAAATCAGTTTACTACAGCAGATCAGGCAGCAATTGAGATTGGTTGCCAGAGAATACAGCACATCATTACCACTCAATAACTGGTTGCTAGAGGAAACAGCACACATTACGGCTGCTTTGTTGCTAAAAGTTACTGCACATTACGGCTCACTGATTGGTTGCTATAGGTCAGGGATCCTCAAACTACGGCCCTCTAGCTGTTGGAGATATGCATCCCATGAGGCATTGTAAAACTCTGACATTCACAGACATGACTAGGCATGATGGGAATTGTAGTTTCTGAACAACTGGAGGGCCGTAGTTTGAAGACCCTTGCTATTGGTTACTGTACATCATTACCACTTAATGGTTGCTAGAGATAACAGCACATCATTAAAGCTCACTGCTTGGTTGCCTGTGACATCTCCAGTAGGCACTGCAGCAAGGTCTATATCCTGGCAGTGGCTCAGCAACACGTCTTCTCACTCTTCCAGTCTCCCCCACATAGTACTCGCTTGGTGGCTTTTCAGCAGCTCAGTCTCTCACGGGGGGACTGTAACTGTACCGCTGTACCGCTCACCAACTCTCCCATAACACTGCGCCATCCTGGTGAATTTTTGCCTGGGCAAATCTTGCTCCCTCTACAAAAAGAAGGGTTGAGTTCAGGCCCCATGGACTTTGGTGAATAGGCCATTCCTTGAGACTACTTTTCCCTGTGATAGCACAGCAGACCCGAGACTTGTAGTACCTGTGCAGCGGTGTGAGGGGAGAGCGCTCAGCTACACTGATATGATAGGGAGGCAGCATGGGCCCCTGTAGCTATGAGCAACCCCTGGGCTCAAGGGGCAGCTGCTTTGGACCCCACAAAAATAACTGGGCCCGGGCAGTTTCCCCTTTTGCCCCACCTTAAAGACGTGCCTGACCTTACCCCATACTCTGACTGGATCTCTTCGCACACACCTTAGCCTGCTCATGCCACATACCTCTGGTACACTTTTCCCTGCTCATATCACACCCTGGCTTGGCGTTAGCGGAACACACTTTCACCCTGAATCTGATGGAGCCAATGCACCTCGTTAATATGTGGCCTGCAGTATACCCTTTTAATGCTGCAGAGGATGCATGCAAAAGCCCATTTAAACAGCCTTGCAAATACCACACACAATGTCTGCTGGACTGAATAGAAAATAAATAAAAAAAGACACATTAACAAAGCCATAATTGTGTTTTAACGTTTTTTTTTTTTTTTTTTTTTTTAACAAATATATTATAATGTAGTCAATATCAGCAAATTGAGATATATACTGTAAATAAATGGAGAAAAATTAAATTTTTTACACACAAGCAATGGGGGGAAAAAATTAAGAGAGCAAGAAAATAAAGATTAATAAAAGTTGAAAATACTACTGGGGTAATGGGGGGAGGGGGGTGTTTGAGCCAAGAGTTGCGCTATAAACGTTAGTCCTTTAACAAAACAAATAAAAAAAGCTGGGGGGGGGGGGCTAGAAATACGTCTGGGACGTCCATTTGTTTTCATTGAAAAAAAAATCAAAAATGAATCTCTTGATGTAATAAAGAATACACAAAATCTAGAAATAATATGGCTTTAGTGCCTGCCCCAGATATTTAATCTGAATAGATCCCCAAGCAAAATACAGAATTAAAGTGCTTTTTAATATTAACCCCTTCAGATCCGCATTATAGCCGAATGACGGCTACAGCATGGACCTACATTGCCGGGGGGCCATCAATAGACGTCCCCCCGCACTGTGATCACCGAGTCAATGAGAGGAGCCCGAGGAGAAAAAATAGCCAATCACTGGCTTCTGTGCAAAGGACATCAGTCCCGAAGAGGAAGATGCATGGCCATCTCATCTGTGCCCACCAGTGCCACCTGCCTGTGCCCACAGTGGCACGAATCACAAATCAGTGCCAGCAATCAGTGCCACCTATCAATGCCCACCAGTGGTGACAATCAGTGCCACCTTGCAGTGCTGCTTATCAGTGTCACCTACCAGTGCTCATCACTGCCACCCATCAGTGCCACCTATTAGTACCCCTTCTCAGTGCCCACCAGTGCCACCTATTAGTACCCCTTCTCAGTGCCCACCAGTGCCACCTATCAATGCCCTTCAGTGCCACCTCATCTGTGCCCATCAATGCAGCCTCATCATTTGTACATCAATGAAGGAGAAAAATTTCCAGTTTTTAACATTTTATAACAAAATATACAACAGTTTTGTATTTATTTTAATTTGTCTTTTTTTTTTTTTAACAAAAATTAAAAGCCCCCAGAGGTGATCAAATACCATGAAGAGCAAAGCGCCCCCTGCCTGCACTCTCGTTACTTTGTCTGTTACAGCCAGCACTAAAATCAGTGCTGCAGTCAGACCGGGGACCAGTGAAAGCACTTAGTCATGTGACAGTGCTTGGGAAGAGAATAATTGACTACTAGGCACAGTAGGGTCACATGACCAAGTGACATCACAGGTCACGGGCTTCTTTTAACCACTTCAGCCCCAGACCATTTGTCCGCCCAAAGACCAGAGCACTTTTTGTGATTCGGCACTGCGTTGCTTTAACTGACAATTGCGCGGTCGTGCGGTGTGGCTCCCAAACAAAATGTGTCAGGGGCAGCAGTGCGGGGGGGCGTGTCAGGGGCAGTAGTGGGGGGGCATTTCAGGGGCAGCCGTGGGGGGGGCGCTGGGGGAAGTCGCCACCCCTTTGCTATGTAAACCCCTCCAGGGGCCACAAAGGAGGAAGTGGAAAAAGAAATGCTGAAAAAAATTAAGTGATCACACAAAAAATGGCAATTCGTTTTAAGGGTACACATTAGTAGTGGGTGGTGGTGAGTGTAAAATGTGGGTGGGACTCTGCTTTATGGAGACTCATCCTCTCTATTAGTCCCATTTACCATTATCATTGAAAGTAAAGAAAATCCCACATTTTGGGGTGTCCCCAGAAAAGTAATTGAGAGGAAATCTTCCAATGGGGACACCAGTTTTGGTCACTTGGGGTTCCCCCAGGGATTCCCTTAAAGCGGTAGTAAACTGCAGTAAAAACAAAACAAAAAAAACTTCCCCTGTAAGGCAATGTCATAATGTGCTAGTATGTATCGCATACTAGCACATTAATAGAGACTTACCTTAAAACAAAGCCCTGCAATGGCGCACTTTCACTGCTGACAGGACTTTAATCTTCACCTGGCCCTCCGGGTTCATGGCCTCCGGGTACCTGAGTGGCCAGGGGCGCTATGACGTCACTCCATAGGAGCCGCCATTTATGGCATGGGCTCTGACGGTCTGGCACTGTATGCTTCCTCTCACATCCTGCTTGGCTATGAGACAGGAAGTGAGGGAAAATCTCCAAAATGGGACACAGATGGTGAAAACAAATAATAATTTAAAAAAATAAAAAATCTGGCAGGGGTTATAACCCTCTCTTGCTCTGTCCAAAAATAAAACATTTTACCTATACTTCCATTTTTGAATAGGGTTGCCCCAATACCACTTTAAGACGGAGTACAAGTACTGATCATTTTTTTTATAAAATACTTGCTGTACTGATGGGCACCGATAGGTGGCACTAATGAGGTGTGGACTTTGTAGGGCAGCTACAGCACTGGAAAAAGGTTACATATTTCACCCTAAAATAAAGTGACCAGATTGTTAAAATGAAATCCGGGGACATATTTTTTTTTTTACTAGTAATGGCAGCAATCAGTGACTCGTAGCGTGACTCATAGCGGGACTGCGATATTGGTTTTTCTGACAGAAAATCGTGTGTCTTGCCTACACACAATCACACCAAAGTCCGACCGCCTAGAACGCGGTGACGTACAACACGTACGACGAGACTAGAAAAGGGAAGTTCAATAGCCAGGAGCCAATAGCTGCCGTCTCGTACTTGCTTCAGAGCATGCGTAGTTTTTGGTCCGTTGGAACAGCATACAGACGAGGGTTTTCCCCATAGGAATTGGTTCCGCCGGAAATATTTATAACTATTTTCTATTTCTAGGTCTGTCAGAATTTTCGAAAAAAAAATTAGTCAGATGAGGCCCACACACGATCGGAATATCCGATGAAAAGGTTCCGTCTGACTTTTTCTGTCGGACATTCCACTCGTGTGTACGCGGCATTAGTGACACTTTGTGGAAACCAGTGACACTAATACAGTGATCAGTGCTAACAATATGTACTGAGAGAGAGCCCCATGTAATCTCTTCTGACAGCAGCAATGTGCGGTTTGTTTCTCCCTGCAAAGCAGGAAGTAGAAAACAGCCCAGAGCACACACAGTACCACACGTTGGTCACACATTTAACCCTTTGATCGCCCAAGATGGTAAACCCTTCCGTGCCAGTGTCATTAGTACAGTGACAGTGCATATTTTTAACACTGATCACAGTATTGGCACCACTGGTTCACAAAAATGTGCTTGTAAGGTGTCCAGTTTTAAAGCTGCAATCTCGCAGTCCCGCTATGAGTCCCTGATCACTGCCATTACTAGTAAAAAAAAAAAGAAATAAAAAAAAAATCCATAAATATATCCCATAGTCTGTAAACACAATAACTTTTGTGCAAACAAATCAATATTCGCTTATTGGGATTTTGTGCCAAAAATATGTAGCAGAATACATATTGGCCTAAACTGATTTTTTTTTACATTTTTTATTGGATGTGTTTAAGGCTGGGTTCACACCAGTGCGATGCAGAAACCCTGCAAGTTCCCGCATCGCACCCGACTCACACGGCACTTCACATTGCCATATGCAAACCACTCCGAGTGTCAATACAATGTTAATGACGCCCTCATTTCAGCTCGCATACCGCACTGCGAACTGTCAGTTCAGACATGAATCGGATAGCATAGGTGTGAACACGCTGCGATTCAATTCTGGTGCGTCCCAAAAAATAGTTTCCTGTGCGAGTTTGGTCCGAATGCGACTATCTGTATGGCTGAAATCGTGTTGGGAGCTCAGCTAATATAAGTGTAGGTATGTTTACAGAACTACATCCCCCAAGAGTCCTTTCCAACAGCATCTTTATTTTTTGACAAATAACTTAGTGTATGCATGTGTAGTGGGGCAGAAATGGGTGATGAGTGATAGGCGGAGTCTATCTAGCTCTCCAGAAGACATCACTCTGACGAAACACATAGGGCGTGGCTACGTACGTGCACCCTTCCTATAGCCAGAAGCGGCCGGCGGAGTTTATCTGTTTACAACAAACGCAAACTGTTTTATTAGCAAATGTGAGTAGTTTTCTTTTATACAATTAACCACTTCCCACCCAGCCGATGCACATATACGGCTGGGTGGGAGCCGTCTACTTCTGATAGGACGTTCAGGAACGTCCTTCAGAAGGAGCGGGATCGCGCGCGTGCCCGCGCAGCGGCGCGATCCCGATGTGCTCGTGTCACCCAGACACGGCGCATCTCAGATCGGCAGGAGGGCTCTGTGATTGGCCCTCCTGATCACATGACGGCCATGTCCAATCACGGCCGTCATGTGATGTAAACAAACAGCCGGCTGCAGCGATCTGATTTCCTCTCCTCAGCGATGACTTTTGTGTGAGGAGAGGATGAGCCGATTGCCTAGCAACCGGCTGTTTTTTTTACTCACTGATCACCAGTCTAGTGTAAACACACAACACACCACACAGTATAAACACAGTCCCCACATATGTCCCCAAAACATACATGTCCCCAAATAATAAAAACATGTCCCTAATAATAAAAACCATGTCCCCATGATTATCTGCACACATATGTACGTGATCACCTGCACACATCTGTACATGATCATTTGCGTACATATATACGTGATCACACAAACCAATTATTATACACTTAACGGAATTTTTTTTTACCAAAAACATGTAGCAGAATACATTTTGGCTTAAATTTATGACAAAATTTAATTTTATTGGATTTCTTTTAAAATAGAAAAAAGAAAATATTGTTTTTTTTCCAAATTTCCGCTTTTTTTGTGCTTATATCGCAAAAAAAAAAAAACGGAGTCGTGAATAAATACCACCAAAATAAAGCTCTATTTGTGCGAACAAAATGATAAAAATTTCATTTGGGTACAGTGTAGCATGACCGCGCAATTGTCACTGAAAGTGCTAGAGCGATGGAAGCTGAAAATTGGGCTGGGAAGGAAGGGGGCGAAAGTGCCCTGTATTGAAGTGGTTAAATAAAAAGTTGTTCAAACGTACTACACCATGGATATGTTTTCTTCCCTCAATGTACATATCAACGGAGTGCATATAAAGTGAAGAGTGAACATTCCCCCAGCGCACCAGCAGCGGTATCCAGATAGCAGCACAGTGGCTCATACTGTGAAAGCCCATCCAACCCCATGATCTGGTGAGAGCATTCACATTACCACAACACTGAGTGGCGCACCCGGGACGAGTGTTTTCTCTGCATTTGAAGATTGCTACTTTTGCACTAGTCGCTTTACCTTGTGTTACCACTACCTGGGACATTACTACATGGGACTTTTTAGTGATCCCAGAATGCGACTTTGAATGTTTTTTCTATGCACAAGGACGTTTTGGGATTAATTATTTTACACAACTTTTTGAATGAATTTTTTCTTATGAATTTTGATATTATTGTTATAGGCAATTTATATTTATTGGTCACAGTAATGTTAGCACGTATTTGCATACACTGATTATTGCATTTTTCTTATTTTAATTTTAGAACGTTTAAAATTTCAGCACTGAGATACAGATTTGTATTGTAACATTTGCAAACTTTGTATATATCCTTATAGATAGACCCTCATAGGCTACATATATATTGGGTTTAGCGCCATAGCCCACTATTTAATCTTTTATACACTGGGGCGTTTCACTTGCCAAATCTAGAATTTCTTTATAAGCAAACTTAGGCGTGGAGCTGTCTGCAATCTTTAACTTAGCTGTGTGTGGCCATATTTTTCAGGGGTGATAGGATCGAGGGGTTGTGTGATGGTCACTGAAGGTGGAGACTCTGGCACAGTTGGGACAATAGTTTCTGGATTCTCTTTTTCCACTGAGCCCAGTGCAATCATCTCTTCACAGCGCTGTTCTGCACTATGGCTTTCTTCAGCACGGATCTTCACCTGCAAGATGCGATCATTGGATGCATTAGCAAGATCTTGCAGTGGTTTCTCCAATACTGGCATGCATGCTGTGCTGGCTTGTTTCCATGCCCGGGTCATTCTCTTGGGCTGGTCAGCATCTTCCTGAATAGATTCATTAAGTGGTTTATTAATTTGTTTGGTGGAGAGCCTGCGCATAGATGAGCTCCAGCTGGCACTGCCTAGTCTCCTGGATATCCTGCAAAAAACAACCATTGCTTTGAGCTGTGCATGCGATACAAATATTCAGTTATAATAAAACGTTTTAGCATATGTCCGATTTAAAAAAAAAAATAAATGCAATAAGCACATCTTCAACTACGGGAGATGGTTCCTCAGTGCTTTGTTCTGCCAATGCTCATCCCAGGTCAGCGAGCACTTTTACCATTATGTCAAAATAAATTAAGACATTATGCCACCCATCGTTTGCACGGAAAGACTTTGGAAAACCAGCAGTGGAGACTTTTTCTTCCTGAACTAAATGCCAAAGCCCTGCATTAAAGTGATTCTAAAAAGGTTGCGAAAAAAAAGAAAGAAAAAAGAAAAGCAGGGAGCAGATATCTGTCAAATTCAGGAATTTGCTCCCACTTCCAGGCATACATTTCTGCACTTTCTGCTGCAAACGGCGCCATAACCTGCCCTTTCCCACCCCCCACCACTGTCTTCTGGGAGACACAGGTCCCAGAAGACAGCAGGGACCATTTAGAATGTGCAACGTGACTCGAGCACGCGCAGAAGCGAGCCAGGAGTGAAGCCAACTTATTTTTTTCTCCCTAGGTGGAACTCCGCTTTAAGCATAGTACAGAGCATCTCTATAAAAACTGAGCTTCACTAAGACGCTATTTTCTGAGCTGGGTATAGAGCTTTAAAAGTGAATTTACCAGGTGACCACATTTCTAGTGCGAAAATAAAGAAATCCAGGGATAACTGTACAAGCTAGTAAACCCCTACCTATGCTAAAGAACTAAATTCTTGCTGCTGCAAGGGAGACTGAATATCACCTTCACTAAGCAAAGTATGCCAAGGCACCCCAGACCTTGCCTCATTTTGCTACAACACAACATCACACAAATGTGTCAATAATGCTCGCATAACTGAAGATTTAAGTGAGCAAGTGGCACACACTGCTTAGTCATAAGGTACTTTTTTTTTCTGCTCCTGGGCAACCCTCCGATTCCAGGCCCACACCTTACATAAGTTCTTGACTTTTGTCTGTAGTGATTGATGAGCTCCGTCCACCTCAGATATAATCTCTCTGCTGTTCAAATATCCAATATAAGCACCTTGACTATAAAGGCTTCCACATGTAGGCTGGCAAGACCGGGCTTATTATTAGCACCAGACTGTAGGTATAGCCTGGGATTTAGGCACTTCCAAGGTTCTAAGAAAACTAGTTGAAGTGAAATCTAAGTGCCATCTCCACAAGGTGCCCTCATATGTGTCAGTATTATTAGTTTGAAAACCTAAAGTGTTCACAATATCATTGTAAAGCACAGCTGTTGTGGCACTTTAGAGCTGGTTATAAGTAGCACAGTGAGGGAAAGATAAACAGAAAGAGTTGTGCATAAATGATCCAATAGTATCATCACTGCTGCAGCAGTTCCCTGCGCCCACTCGGGTCCCTATTTTCATCTGGCACAATAGAGATTCTTTTCTTTCTGTGTCTCTTCTGAGACGGTGTCTTTGGCATCAGTTGTGGCTCAGCAATGGCTCAGTCACTGTTGGCAAAGTAGACAGCTGGAAATATTATGCAGACAATAAAGCCACTGATTGCAACAACCTGCACAAATCAGGAAAATCGAGAAACAAAAAGCACGTTTATTGAACGGACATGTGGAAAAGGGACTGTTGCTGTACAGAAGAGAAGTGAGTTTTGCAGGACATTTCCATCAGTGTTTGAATTACAATGAAGATGTAGACAACTTGGCCATAATAAAAACATTTGCAGCTTGAGAGGTTATGTGATAAGTTGCTGATCCTGCTATACTACTTGCTGAACATCTTCCTGGCTGCCTCCTCTATCTCCATCACACATACCATGTGCTTGCTGTCCAGATGCCGCACAAAATCTTCTGTTTTGTGGGCACATACTGGCAGAAGACGTCATAGTAACGCAGAGCCGCATCGCAAAAAATGGCCTGGTCATGGGGGGTAAATCTTCTGGGGCTGAAGAGGTTAATCTTGGTTTCATGTTCTGTTCTATGACTGAGGATCATTTTTAATGACATTCTTGTAATAAGGTATAGATCTACATGGATGGGAGAAGCTTTATTGTGGAGAAAGACAGACAGTGCAGAGCATAGAATTCGTCTCTTATCACACAGAACAATCTAGTAGTGTGACCTCCATGTGTTATAGTGAGCCCTGAGAGAGGAGAGAGGGGGGCTGTGTGAGGAGCAGAGAGGGAAGGTCTGTGGTAAGTTCTCCCTCCTTCTACGTACCCACTGAGAATAAATAGTTTCTTCTTCCTCCCTCTAGTCATGTGACAAGGGCATAGAATGAGTGAGAACGGCATAGCCTTCCCTCACTGCACAGCGGCGCTCTCTATTGCCACCTGCAGCCTGGAGGGAGAAGAAAGCCGAATTCTCTCTCCAGCTATCTGTCTTCTCCTGTCAGTACATCAGGGCTGAGCGGTGTCACAGCCCGCGCATGCGCTGTGCGGCGGGGGGGGCGGTTTACTCTGATTGGCGGAGGGGCGGTTTACTCTGATTGGCGGAGGGGCGGGGGACGCGCTTACGCTGATTGGCGGAGGGGACAGAGGTGTAACGATTATATCAGGCAGGCGTCAGCTGACCGGCGCCATTTTCCTCTGTGTATTGAAGGCGTCTTACCGGCTCTCGTCACAGAAGAGGAACAGCGCCATACAGCGGATTTTTTGGAGATTACAGGCACAGCTTTTTCATCGGAGATATAGTAAGTGTCATTAGCAGTGATGTCACCTTAGTAGGGAGATCGGGTCCAGTGTCGGATGTGTGGGGGGGCGGGGACAATAGAGAAGGGGAGCGGCTTGTACTATAATGATCTGTCAGTGTTTTCTCTCCTCCTTTCTGATCCTGACGATTCACACTCAGCATCAGAGCTGCCATTAGAGATCACAGGGGCCCCGAACACCCCACTGACAGGGGCCCCCAACACCCTACCCGACAGGGGCCCCCAACACCCTACCCGACAGGGGCCCCCAACACCCCGCCGACAGGGGCCCCCGAACGCCCTACTTGACAGGGGCCCCGAACACCCTACTCGACAGGGGCCCCAAACACCCCACCAGACAGGGCCCCTGAACACCCCACCCGACAGGTGACCCGAACACCCCACCCGACAGGTGACCCGAACACCCCACCCGACAGGGGCCCCCAACACCCCACCTGACAGGGGCTCTGAACACCCTACTGATGGGCCCCGAACACCCCACCTGACAGGGGCCCCGAACACCCTACCCGACAGGGGCCCCGAACACCTGACCTCACTGACAGGGGCCCCGAACACCCCACCTGACAGGGGCCCAGAACACCCTACTGACAGAGGACCCCAACACCCCACCCGACAGGGGCCCCCAACCCTCCACCCGACAGGGGCCCCCGAACAACCTACTGACAGTGTCCCCCAACACCCCACCTGACAGGGGCCCCCCCGAACACCCCCCGACAGGCGCCCCGAAAACCCCACCAGACAGGGGCCCCGAACACGCCACCCGACAGGAGCCCCCAACACCCCACCTGACAGGGGCTCCGAACACCCTACTGATGGGCCCCCAACACCCCACCTGATAGGGGCCCCGAACACCCTACCCGACAGGGACCCCGAACACCTGACCCCACTGACAGGGGCCCCGAACACCCCACCTGACGGGCCCAGAACACCCTACTGACAGAGGACCCCAACACCCCACCGACAGGGGCCCCCAACACCCCACCTGACAGGGGCCCCCAACACCCCGCCGACAGGGGCCCACGAACAACCTACTGACAGTGTCCCCCAACACCCCACCTGACAGGGGCCCGAACACCCCACCCGACAGGCGCCCCGAACACCCTACTTGACAGGGCCCCTGAACACCCCACCCGACAGGTGACCCGAACACCCTACCCGACAGGGGCCCCCAACACCCCACCTGACAGGGGCTCCGAACACCCTACTGACCGTCCCCCAACACCCCACCCGAAAGGGGCTCCGAACACCCTACTGACAGGGGCCCCGAACACCCCACCGCCAGGGGCCCCGACCACCCCACCGCCAGGGGCCCCCAATACCCTACCCGACAGGGACCCCCAACACCCAACCTGACGGGCCCCCAACACCCCGCCGTCAGGGGCCCCCAACACCCCGCCGTCAGGGGCCCCCGAACACCCTACTGACAGTCTCCCCCAACACCCCACCCGACAGGGGCCCCGAACACCCCACCCGACAGGGGCCCCGAACACCCTACTCGACAGGGCCCCCGAACACCCCATTCGACAGGGGCCCCCTCCTCCTCCTCCCAGCTCTAATCTTTCCCCCAATTCCTATAGAAAAGGGACGGCATCCCCCATGCAGTGTTTGTGTAGCCCCCCCCCCCCATGCCTGCTGTCTGCAGAGATCTGCCTGGACTGCATCCAAGCAATGTGTACAGTGCTGCCTGTGAGACAGAATAGCACATTACATTACAACACATGACAGTGTCACACTCTGAGTGGTTGGGAAGGAGGTGACAGGAGGAACTGGTAGTGTCTGGTGGTGGCAGAAGGAGGTGGTGATGGTGGCAGGAGGTGATGGTGGTAGGAGGTGAGGGGGCAGGAGGTGATGGTGAATAAAATCTGATGTGGCAGGAGGAGCTGGTGATGGTGACAAGAGCTGGTGAGGGCAGGAGGAGTTTGTGGCAGGAGCTGGTGGGGTCAGGAGGAGCTGGCGGTGGCAAGAGGAGCTTATGGCAGGAGCTAGTGGTGGTGGCAGGAGCTGGTTGGGGCAGGAGGAGCTTGTGGCAGGAGCTGATGATGATGGCAGGAGCTTGTGGGGGCAGGAAGTGGCAGGAGCTGCTGAGGGCAGGTGGTGACAGGAGGAGCTGGCGATGGTGGCAGGAGCTGATGGGGCAGGAGGAGCATGTTACAGGAGCTGGTGGTGGCAGGAGGAGCTTGGGCCGGAGCTGGTGATGTTGGTAGCAGCTGGAGGGGGGGGGGGGGCAGGAGCTGGTGGTGGCAGGAGGAGCTTGTGGCAGGAGGTGACGGTGCTGGCAGGAGCTGGTTGGGGAAGGAGGTGACAGGAGTTGCTGGTAGTGTCTGGTGGTGGCTAGGGATGAGCCGAACACCCCCCGGTTCGGTTCGCACCAGAACTTGCGAACGACCCCCGCGTTCGTTACGAACGTTAGAACCCCATTGAAGTCTATGGGACTCGAACGTTCGAAATGGAAAGTGCTAATTTTAACGGCTAATATGCAAGATAGTGTCCTAAAAAGGGTTTGGGGACCTGCCTCCTGCCCCAGGGGACATGGGTCACTGCAAAAAAAAGTTTCAAAAACTGCCGTTTTGGCGGGAGCACTGATTTTAATGACGATTAAAGTGGAAAAAAAAAGGTGAAATATTCCTTTAAATATGGTGCCTGGGGGGTGTCTGTAGTATGCCTGTGAAGTGCCACGTGTTTCCCGTGTTTAGAACAGTCCCTGCACAAAATGACATTAAACGGAAATAACACCATTTAAAACTGCTTGCGGTTTTAATGTTATATCTGGTTCCTGCAATATGGTTGAAAATCATTGAGAAAAATGGCATGGGTAGCCCTCCCTGCCCATTACCAGCCTATTTGGGTCTTGTACGCATATTAAGGGGAACCCCGTACCCATATTAAAAAAAGGAAATGCGTGTGGCCCCCAGGCCCTATATACTCAGAACAGCAGTATACAGGCGGTGCAAACAAGACAGGGACTGTGTAGGTTTGTTGTGTTAAGTTGAATCTGTTTGTAATTTTCAACCGGTACATTTTTAAAGTGTAGCTCCAGTCAAACAAATTATTTTTAAGCTTTTTGGAAAACATAGGGAAGGGTTATCACCCCTGTATAATTTGTTTTGTCGTCCATCTTTTTTCATCTCACTTGCTGTTGTCTCCTTCCGTTTGCAAGTAGGAGATGTTTGTAAAATGGATGTTTGAAAGTAGGGGCCTGACCTATATTATAGCGGTATGTACTGGGTACAGACACGCAGACAGCACGCACTATCTCCTAACACTACTGACTGCAAGCTCTATTATTAACCACTTGACCACTGTGCACTTAACCACTTGCCGACCGCCTCACGCCGATGTACGTCGGCAGAATGGCACGGGCAGGCATAAGCACGTACATGTACGTGATTTGCCTCCCGCGGGTCGGGGGCCCGATCGGGCCCCCGCCCGGTGCCTGCGGCGGTCGGTTTTCGTTCGGGAGCGATCCCGGACGAGGGGACGGCCATTCATTCATGGCCACCCCCTCGCGATCGCTCCCGACGAATGGAAATCCTCGGTGACATCACTTCCTCTCCTGTAATGTAAACACAGGAGAGGAAGTGATGTATTCTCTCCTCCGTGTCGGTATTTTTCGTTCCGACACGGAGGAGAGCGGATCAGTGAGTTGCACCAACACATCCCACACACAGTAGAACATGCCAGGCACACTCACACCCCCCCTTTACCCCCCGATCACCCCCCCAATTACCCCTGCCCCCCCAGTCACAGTGACACCAATGTCATTTTTTTTTTTTTTTTTTGCATTGGTGTCATTTGTGACTGTAATAACTGTTAGGGCAGTTAGGGTTAGCCCCCTTTAGTTCTAATGTACCCCCCTAACCCCCCCAATAAAGGTTTAACCCCGTGATCACCCCCCGTCGCCAGTGTCACTAAGGCTGGGTTCACATTGCAGCGGTTTATGAGAACGAATGTGATTCGCACCGCACTGCAGTGCAAATCACATCCGATCTCTGTGCGATTCGAGTTCAGCCATTCGCCGCACCCGCCGCACCCGCCACACCCGCCGCACCCGCCGCAAATTCGCACGGGACCCTTTTTTTGGCCCGCAGCAGAATCGGATCGCATGGGTGTTCACACCATGCGATCCGAGTTTGCAGATCGCACTGCGATATGCGAACTGATCTGGGGGTGTCAGTAACATTTCACTGACACTCCCAGCAGTTCGCATAGGGCAGTGTGAACTGCCGCCTGGAGGCATGCGATGCGGGAACCCGCCGCGGATTCGCGGCGTTCCCGCATCGCTCCAGTGTGAACCCAGCCTAATAAGCGATCATTTTTCTGATCGCCGTATTAGTGTCACAGGTGACGCTAGTTAGGCAGGTAGGTATTTAGGTTCGCCGCAGCTTTTTATAGCGCTAGGGACCCCCATATACTACCGCATAAAGCCCCCTGATTGCCCCCTAGTTAACCCTTTCACCAGTGATCACCATATAACTGTTACAGGTGACGCTGGTTGGTTAGTTATTTTTTTATAGTTTCAGGGCACCCGCCATTTATTACCTAATAAAGGTTTAACCCCCTGATCACCCGGCAGGTGTCATTTGTGACTAATAACTGTTAGGGCAGTTAGGGTTAGCCCCCTTTAGTTCTAAGGTACCCCCCTAACCCCCCCAATAAAGGTTTAACCCCGTGATCACCCCCCGTCGCCAGTGTCACTAAGGCTGGGTTCACATTGCAGCGGTTTATGAGAACGGATGTGATTCGCACCGCACTGCAGTGCAAATCACATCCGATCTCTGTGCGATTCGAGTTCAGCTATACAGATAGTATGGCTGAATTCGTGTCGCACCCGCCGCACCCGCCGCAAACTCGCACGGGACCCTTTTTTTGGTCCGCAGCAGAATCGGATCGCATGGGTGTTCACACCATGCGATCCAAGTTTGCAGATCGCACTGCGATATGCGAACTGATCTGGGGGTGTCATTAACATTTCACTGACACTCCCAGCAGTTCGCATAGGGCAGTGTGAACTGCCGCCGGGAGGCATGCGATGCGGGAACCCGCCGCGCATTCGTGGCGTTCCCGCATCGCTCCAGTGTGAACCCAGCCTAATAAGCGATCGTTTTTCTGATCGCTGTATTAGTGTCACAGGTGACGCTAGTTAGGCAGGTAGGTATTTAGGTTCGCCGCAGCTTTTTATAGCGCCAGGGACCCCCATATACTACCGCATAAAGCCCCCTGATTGCCCCCTAGTTAACCCTTTCACCAGTGATCACCATATAACTGTTACAGGTGACGCTGGTTGGTTAGTTATTTTTTTATAGTTTCAGGGCACCCGCCATTTATTACCTAGTCTCACTAGTGTACCCCTAAATTTAGGGGTGTCTACTTTCTAAAATGGGGTCATTTGGGGGGGGGGGGGTTTGTGCCATCTTGGCATTTTATGGCCTTCAAAACTGTAACGCCCTTAGAAAGCCTGAAGGCGGTGCTTGGTTTTTGGGGCCCCGTACGCGGCTAGGCTCCCAAAAAGTCCCACATATGTGGTATCCCCGTACTCAGGAGAAGCAGCAGAATTTATTTTGGGGTGTCATTTCACATATGCCCATGGCATGCGTGAGCAATATATCATTTAGTGACAACTTTGTGAAAAAAAAAAAAAGTTTGTAATTTTCCCGCAACTTGTGGCAAAATATAAAATATTCCATGGACTCAACATGCCTCTCAGCAAATAGCTTGGGGTGTCTACTTTCTAAAATGGGGTCATTTGTGGGGGTTTTGTGCCATCTTGGCATTTTATGGCCTTCAAAACTGTAATAGGTAGTGAGAAGTGAACTCAAAAAATTACGCCCTTAGAAAGCCTGAAGGCGGTGCTTGGTTTTCGGGGCCCCGTACGCGGCTAGGCTCCCAAAAAGTCCCACATATGTGGTATCCCCGTACTCAGGAGAAGCAGCAGAATTTATTTTGGGGTGTCATTTCACATATGCCCATGGCATGCATGAGCAATATATCATTTAGTGACAACTTTGTGAAAAAAAAAAAAAAAAAAAGTTTGTAATTTTCCCGCAACTTGTGGCAAAATATAAAATATTCCATGGACTCAACATGCCTCTCAGCAAATAGCTTGGGGTGTCTACTTTCTAAAATGGGGTCATTTGTGGGGGTTTTGTGCCATCTTGGCATTTTATGGCCTTCAAAACTGTAATAGGTAGTGAGGCGTGAAATCAAAAATTTACGCCCTTAGAAAGCCTGAAGGCGGTGCTTGGTTTTCGGGGCCCTGTACGCGGCTAGGCTCCCAAAAAGTCCCACATATGTGGTATCCCCGTACTCAGGAGAAGCAGCAGAATTTATTTTGGGGTGTCATTTCACATACGCCCATAGCATGTGTGAGCAATATATCATTTAGTGACAACTTTGTGTAAAAAAAAAAAAAAAATTTTTTTTTTGTCATTATTCAATCGCTTGAGGCAAAAAAATAAAATATTCAATGGGCTCAACATGCCTCTTATCAATTTCCTTAGGGGGTCTACTTTCCAAAATGGGGTCATTTGGGGGGGTTTTGTACTGCCCTGTCATTTTAGCACCTCAAGAAATGAGATAGGCAGTCGTAAACTAAAAGCTGCGTAAATTCCAGAAAACGTACCTTAGTTTGTAGATGTGACAACTTTTGCGCAAACCAATAAATATACAATTATTGACTTTTTTTTTACCAAAGACATGTGGCTGAATACATTTTGGCCTAAATGTATGACTAAAATTGAGTTTATTGGATTTTTCTAATAACAAAAAGTAGAAAATATCATTTTTTTTCAAAATTTGCGGTCTTTTTACGTTTATATCGCAAAAAATAAAAATCGCAGAGGCAATCAAATACCATCAAAAGAAAGCTCTATTTGTGGGAAGAAAAGGACGCAAATTTTGTTTGGGTACAACATTGCATGACCGCGCAATTACCAGTTAAAGCAGCGCAGTGCCAAAGTGTAAAAAGACCTCTGGTCATTTACCAGCAAAATGGTCCGGTCTGAAAGTGGTTAAACACCCTTAATAACCAGACCAATTTTCAGCTTTCGGTGCCCTCACATTTTGAATGACAATTACTCAGTCATGCAACACTGGACCTATAGGAAATGTTTGTCCTTTTTTTCACACAAATAGAGCTTTCTTTTGGTGGTATTTAATCACCTCTCAGTTTTTTATTTTTTGTGCTATAAAAGAAAAAAGACCGAAAATTCTTCGAAAAAATGAATTTTTCTTCGTTTCTGTTATAAAATTTAGCAGATTAGTAATTTTTTCTTCATAAATTTTGGCCAAAATTTATACTACTACATATCTTTGGTAAAAATAAGTACAAATTGGTGGATATTATTTGGTCTTTGTGAAAGTTATAGAGTCCACAAGCTATGGTGCCAATATCTGAAAATTGATCACACCTGAAGTACTGACGGCCTATTTCCTTTTTTTTTTTTTTTCCACAAAATTGTCATATTATCAGGTTATTTCACACACACAGCATATGCATACCAAAAGACCCTGGAGAATACAATGGTGGTCGTTGCAAATTTTTATCTCACACGGTATTTGCACAGCAATTTTTCAAACGCGTTTTTTGGGGGGAAAAAACAGTTTTGTGCTTAAAAAACAAAAAAAACAGTAAAGTTAGCCCAATGTTTGCATAAAGTGAAAGATGAAGTTATGCTGAGTAAATAGATATCAAACATGTCACTCTTCAAAATTGCACATGCCCGTGGAATGGCGCCAAACGTCGCTACTTAAAAAATCCCCATAGGCGACGCTTAAATTTTTTTTTACTGGTTACATGTTTTGAGTTGCAGAGGAGGTCTAGGACTAGAATTATTGCTCTCGCTCTAACGTTCTCGGCGATACCTCACATGTGTGGTTTGAACACCGTTTTCATATGTGGGCGGGGCTTACGCATGCGTTCGCTTCTGCATGCGAGCACATGGGGACATGGGCGCTTTAAAAAAAAATTCTTTTTTTTTTTTATTGTTCATTTTACTTTATTTATTTTAGTTTGACATTTTTTTCCCCAAAAATATATTTTTGATCACTTTTATTCCTATTACAAGGAATGTAAACATCCCTTGTAATAGGAATATGGGGTGACAGGTCCTCTTTACAGTGAAATCTGGGGGTCAATATGACCCCACATCTCACCTCTAGGCTGGGAAGCCTGAAATAAAAAATAAAAAAAAGATTCTGGCTTTGATCGTACTGGCGAGTTGGTAGAAGCATCGGAGGGCGATGAGGGGTGGGGGGCGTCTATGGCTGGGTATTTCAGGGTATCACCGAGTATGGCTGGGTATCTCCGAGTATGGCTGGGTATGGCAATTTATGGCAGGGTATTGCAGAGTATTGGCGGGGTACTACAGAGTAATAGCAGGGTACTGCAGAGTATTGGGGGGTACTGCAGAGTATTGGGGGGTACTGCAGAGTAATGGGGGGTACTGCAGAGTAATGGTAGGTTACTGCAGAGTAATGGTAGGTTACTGCAGAGTAATGGTAGGTTACTGCAGAGTAATGGGGGTTACTGCAGAGTAATGGCAGGGTACTCCAGAGTAATGGCAGGGTACTGCACTGCAGAGTAATGGCGGGGTACTGCAGAGTAATGGCGGGGTACTGCAGAGTAATGGCGGGGTACTGCAGAGTAATGGCGGGGTACTGCAGAGTAATGGCGGGGTACTGCAGAGTAATGGCGGGTACTGCAGAGTATTGGGGGGTACTGCACTGCAGAGTAATGGCGGGGTACTGCAGAGTAATGGCGGGGTACTGCAGAGTAATGGCGGGGTACTGCAGAGTAATGGCAGGGTACTGCAGAGTAATGGCAGGGTACTGCACTGCAGAGTAATGGCGGGGTACTGCAGAGTAATGGCGGGGTACTGCAGAGTAATGGCGGGGTACTGCAGAGTAATGGCAGGGTACTGCAGAGTATGCACTGGTATTGCAGAGTATTGGCAGGGAATTGAGGGGTTAAATTCGGTGAGCAGCGATGTGGGCACTGCAGATGCAGCCCACATCGCTGCTGACACCGATCTCTTTCCCCTCCGCTGTACCGATCGGTACAGAGAGGGGAGGGAGGAACCGGCGTCATGTTTGTTTACAAGTGATCACTCCGTCATTTGACGGAGCGATCACGTGGTAAACGGCCGCGACGAGCGGCCGTTTACCGTGATCCGTGATGCGCCGGGTCCTGTGGACCCGGCGGTCACGGATGCTCTCGAGTGCGCGCCCCAGGGGGCGCGCGAGAGCAGAATTCTGGGAGGCCGTTAATTAACAGCCTCTCAGAGTTAAACAACCGCCCTGAAGCCGTTAATCGGCAATGGGCAGTTGTTAAGTGGTTAAAGCTAGATCACTAGCTATATAGGTGAGGTGAATATAGTGGTGTATACTGCGGTCAGGGCACAGACAACAACCACTACACAGCAGCAAGATAGGAAATCAGCCAAAAACGATTGGTGTGTACTGTGTTGAAGGTACACAGAACACCCACTGCTTCAGATGCTAACACACTACACGAGGCCGCCTCAAAGGCGGCCTTATATAGTGTGGGGCGTGCACTACACAGCCTGAGCTATGATTGGCCACAGGCAGGATGCCTGTGGCCAATCATGGCTCTCCTCGCTGCTGGCGCTACGATTGGCCAAGCATGCGGGGTCACAGTGCATGCTTGGCCAATCATGAGCCAGCAATGCACTGCACCACCGCAGTGCATTGTGGTCCGCGCGCGCCACTCGAATTTTGACGCGAACGGCCCAAACGTTCGGAATTCGCCGAACGGCCGAACAGCCAATGTTCGAGTCGAACGTACGTTCGACTCGAACACGAAGCTCATCCCTAGTGGTGGCAGAAGGAGGTGGTGATGGGGGCAGGAGGAGATGTGAACAAAATTTGATGGACTATTTTTATATTGAACCTTACATTGCATTTCTATTCATATAGTGTACTTGTTTTGTAGCCTAAATACTGAAATTTGCACTTAAAACTGTAATTTTGTAACTTTTTTTAAAATGCCAGTAAAAATTGTGGATGTCGTGCCAGGAAATTTCAATCTGGTAGGTTGGCAACACTGGCACACACTACCCAATGGGGCATAGGGATCCCTGCCAGGGGGCACAGGTATCCCCACCTGGGGGCACACACACTACCAAGTGGGAGCATAGAGATCCACACCTGGGGGCACACACACTACCAAGTGGGGGCACAGAAATCCCTGATGGGGGCACACACTAACCAGTAGGGGCACAGAGATCCCCCACCAGGGGGTGCACACTACCCAATAGGGGCACAGAGATCCCTGCCAGGAGGGCACATACTACCCATTGGGAGCACAGTTCCCCCTTTACATATGAATCCACAGAGTTCCCTTACACTGTATGGGGGGACTCTGCAGACTCTGATGTAAGGGAGAACTCTGGGAACCCTGATTTAAGGGGGAACACTGAGTACTCTGATGCACGGTGAGGACTCTGATGTAAGGGGGGAACACTGTGGCCTCTGGTGTAAAGGGGAACTGTGATATTGAGGGTGCTCTGAGAACCCTGATTTACCTCAGTGTACTCACTCAGCCGCTTGATCGTTCTTATGGGTGGCGAGAGGGGACGTCCCCCCTCCCGCCACCTTCTGGTGCTTCTACCCTACCGACTTACCGCTGCGGAGAACAGATCCGCCGGACCCGGATGTTTACCATAGAGATTTCTGGTGGACCAGATGGTCGCTAGAGTCTATGATTGTTTAGAGCAGGGCTCAACAAAACCCGGGCGCCAGGTCGCATTTGCGACTAGAATTAGCATCCTGGCGCCTGGGGCAGCACAGCTGGGCGTATCCTGTCTCCGTGGACCCCCCCGGCGTGATCGCGTCGGGCCGTTCCGCCGGAGGCCAGTAATTGAGGCCGCGGCTTTGAGGCCTTCTGCGGTCCTATGATTTCTTCTGGAATCTGGCGCCCTCTTGTGGTGGCCGTTGGTATGACAACCAGCAATGCTAATGGAGCTTCCCCTGCCTGTTTATTATTGCCTGCCTATCTTCTTCCATTTATTTAGAACCCCTAAACATTATATATATTTTTTATTCTAACACCCTAGAGAATAAAATGGTGGTCGTTGCAATACTGTCTGTCACACCGTATTTGCGCAGCGGACTTACAAGCGCACTTTTTTTGGGGAAAAATAATTTATTTAATAAAAAAATAAGACAACAGTAAAGTTAGCCCAATTTTTTTTTATATTGTGAAAGATAATGTTGCTCCCAGTAAATTGATACCCAACACGCTTCAAAATTGCGCCCGCTCATGGAATGGCGACAAAATTTTACCCTTTAAAATCTCCATAGGCAACGTTTAAAAAATTCTACAGGTTGCATGTTTTGAGTTATAGAGGAGGTCTAGGGCTAGAATTATTTCTCTCGCTCTACCGATCACGGCGATACCTCACATGTGTGGTTTGAACACCACTTTCATATGCGGGCGGGACAGGGCGCGTTTAAAATTATTTTTATTTTCTTACTTTAACTTTTATTTTTTTCACTGTTCTTTTAAAAAAAAGAATGGTGTCACTTTTATTCCTATTACAAGGAATGTAAAAATCCCTTGTAATAGAAAAAAGCATGACAGGTCCTCTTAAATATGAGATCTGGGGTCAGAGAGACCTCAGATCTCATATTTACACTAAAATGCAATTGAAAAAAAAAATTGTCATTTGAAAAAAATAAAAAATAAAATGTCCCTCCTAAGAGCTAAGGGCAATGACTTGGAGACAGGTGGGGGGGGGGGGGCTGCGCTATCTTCCCTTCACTCGTCTCTATGTCAGGCCAGGGACAGGTCCGGATCGCCGTTACCGACCTGGCTCCTAACTTTTTTAGCTGGCTCCTACATTCCAAGCAAATTTGTCAAGCCCTGGTTTAGAGGCTGGGTGCGATGTTATGACATCCCGCTCGGCCTCTGCATTCAAACGGCGCCGCCTCGGCTGGGAAGCGGAGATCGTTTTTTTTTTATTTCAGCTGTCCCAGCCTAGAGGTGAGATGTGGGGTCTTATTGACCCCATATCTCATTGTAAAGAGGACCGATCATGCCATATTCCTATTACAAGGGATGTTTACATTCCTTGTAATATGAATAAAAGTGATCAAAAATGTTTTTTTTCCTTTTTTTTTTAGTGTCAAACTAAAAAAATGTAAAGTAAAATTAACAATGTTGGTCCTACAAGTCTCATGCATAGTGCAGCGAATTTATGCCCCACTAACCACTGGGAATTATGACTATCCAGATGAACAGAGCGACTGGGTCTCACTGCCTCTTCTCTATAGTAACATGCGGGGGCGCGCATCTAGGCCCCATTCTCATTCGTCTTTGTGGTGGTTGGCTTGGAACCACTTCTTGTCCCAGTGGCTAAAACTGTTCCTTATCTTCTCCTTACATGCGAAGTTACGTTTTTTCCCAGATGGAAGTTCAAAGTTGTTAAGGGATCATGCCTACACAAGTTGGGGTGGGTGTAAGGCGGGGAGGGGGGAGGGGGTTGTTCAACAGTTATTTTTACAATTCGTAAATGTGCATACAGTGTCTCAGGAACCAAATATGGGAAAATGTATATCTGTTGAAGAGGTGCCGCACACAGTGTTTAATGTACTCCAGTTCTATTATGTATTATATTTTTCACTAGACCTAAAGATACGTGTCCTACTGAGGCAAGGTTATGCTCCCTACACAGCTCCATGGCAACTATAAAATTTCTCACGTGGAATGTGAGGGGCCTGCGTGAGAAAATTAAGCGCTCGGCTGCCCTTGCATTCCTCAAAAAACAATGTGCTGACGTAGTGGTGCTGGTTGAGACACATGTTGAGGGCAGACTCCAAATGGCCCTTCGTCGCCCTGGGTTGGGTGGGCGTACCACTCCACCTACACGACTCATGCTATGGGTGTCTCATTATTGATAGCCAAATCGGTACATTTTGAACTCTGTGAACTTCTAACTGATCCCAACGGTCGGTATGTATTTCTTCATGCTAAGCTTTTCCGTGAACCGTTCCTTCTCATGACTTTCTACATACCCCCACCCTTTAGTGTAACAGTGCTCCTTGATGGCTTTAACTTTATGTCCCGTAACCCCACAATACCGGCGATCTGGTTAGGTGACTTTAACACAACATTATGTCCGGCCCTTGATAGACTACAGGCGTCGCAGGCAACAGTCGCCAGTGCTGATACGACTAAATTCTCTAAACTCATCTCCACCTTTCATCTTGTAGACACATGGAGGCACAACTTCCCATAGACTAGAGCCTATTCCTGTTTCTCTCCTACTCACAACTCTATGTCCCGCATAGATTTCATTCTTGTATCCCACACCCTAGCTCCACGGATCCTGGAAACAGCGTTTTGCCCCAGGTTACTATCTGACCACAGTCCGTACTGGACCACCCTCAGTATCCCCATTGATAAACCACCAAGACCATGGCGATTGAACCCGTTCTGGCTCTCACTGCTTCCAGAGGATGATGGGCTCATCACCCAATGGAAGCAATACTAAGTGGAAAATGATCACACAGCATCTGTTGCTGCAATATGGGATTAATTTAAAATGTACGCCCGTACTACCCTGATCTCACACATAAACAAAATCAAAACAGATTCCACTGGAGTGTTTGACAGGGCGATAGCGGAGCTAGTCTCCACTGAACGGGAATACGCGGCCAATCCCACCCCAGCAACGGCGGCCCAGCTTAAAATGCAGACTAGAGTGGTGACTCAACTCCAGTATACAAAAGCTCGTCAAAAGCTTTTCTTTACTAAGCAGAAACTCTTTGAATATGGCGAAAAGGCAGGCAAGCTCCTCGCATACCTAGCGCATAGCGAAGACAGGCCCCCAGTTGTCATTACCCTACATGGCCCGGGGGGCGTCAAATCACGGACCAACGCAGTGCTACCTCTAAGTTCAGAGAGTTTTTTGCAGATCTATATAAAACAATAGTGACAGACCCGACAGACGTATGGACCACTTTCCTTCACTGCATTACCTTCCCCCAGTTGACGAAAGAACAAATAGATTCACTTGAGGCACCCCTTACCACGGAAGAAATAGACGCCACGATCTCCAGCTTTGCTAGATCCAAATCCCCTGGATCTGATGGCCTCCCTGTCGAATTTTACTCCCAATTTAGAGAATTGCTAACTCCCAAACTGCTTGCACTATTCAATCACCTATTTGAAACCTTCACCCTGCCTCCCTCCATGCGGAAAGCGACAATAGTCCTCATCCCCAAACCTGGGAAGGACCCAGGCTACCCTGAATCCTATCGTCCTATTAAAATAAAAATACTAGCTAAAGTACTGTCCCTTCGATTAAACCAAGTCATTCTGTCCCTCATATATGTAGATCAAGCAGGCTTCATGCCAGGCCGCAACACATCCTTTCATCTACGCAAACTGTACATTAACCTGCAAGCTACACACGCAGAAGTTGGGTCACGGGTGGTGGTGACATTGGACACGGCAAAGGCTTTCGACTCGGTGGAGTGGAGCTATCTCTGGAGCTGCTTGGAGAAATATGGCTTTGGACCACGTTTCATCAAGTGGGTTCAACTGCTGTATCAGGCGCCCACGGCCCGGGTGGTGGCCAATGGCTGGCCTTCTCGAATGTTTGATCCCAGCAGAGGCACGAGACAAGGCTGCCCTCTTTCACCACTATTATACGCCCTGGCCACGGAACCGTTGGCCATGTCCATCCGAGCTAACCCAGAGATCAGGGGACTGAACCATGGCGACCTAACCAAAAAGATCAGCATGTATGCTGACGACACACTGCTATAAATAGCGGACTCGGGCCCCTCTCTGCAGGCGGCTCTTCAGACAATCAAGAGATTTGGGACCTTTTCTGGGCTAAAAATCAACTGGGGAAAGTTCCAAATTCTTCCACTTGACAGCTTTCCACCGACTGAATTTCAGGACAGTCTGCCATTACAACGAGTCAGTGTCATTAAGTATCTGGGGGTGTGTGTACTTACCCCTGAAGCATTTTAAATCCCTTGAGGCCTTGCTCAAACCCTTTGTGTGGGGAACCAACAGACACAAATTAGCTTGGCAGGCGCTTAAAAGCCCCACGGACCTGGGGGGCACTGCCCTTCCCGATTTTATTCTCTATTATATTGCGTCACAATTATCCCAACTGTATCATATTGACAAGACGGACAGGGAGCAGTTTCTCCAACTGCTCTGCCTGAGATGGGCTCGATGCACTGGAGACTCAATTTACGCGCTGGCGATGGGCTCTAGCGGTGCGGGTCAGGGGGACAACAGACAGACCTTGCTACACCATTAAAGACGCATTTGGGACTTAGCTTCCGCCAAGCTAGGGATACCACTCTATAATGATTATACTCCATTGTGGTACAATAAAACTTTGTCGGAATTTCTAAGACTTCCCGATACAGACCTTTGGTTTACTTATGGTATTCTCTATATGCACCAATTGTTTGTCAACGGAACCTTTAAAACCTTTGCCACGCTTAGAGAAGAATTTTCACTTCCCAGATCCATGCTCTTTCGATTTTTACAGATGAGACATGCGGCTCGGGCTCAGTTTTCGGAATCCGCACCACAGTCTACCCCTAATGTACTTATGGCCATAATCAAGAGCTCTGATCCCCATAAATTAACCTCGTCCTTCTTCTACGACATGCTTACTACCCCAGTTTCCACCAAATTGGCATACAAACTCAAACCTCGTTGGGAAAGGGTGATAGGTCCTCTGGAGGATGTGGAATGAGAGGAGTCTTTGGAATCCTGTAAGGCTGTCTCACCCAAACTCACTGACAGACTGACTCAAATTTATATTATCCACCAGGCATATCTCACCCCCCTGCGGGTTGCCAGATATAGAAGCTCTCAATCTACCCTCTGTCAGATGTGTGGGAAGGAGGTGGGTACATTCTTTCATTTAATATGGTCGTGTCCCAAAATACAAGGCCTCTGGGCGCAAGTTGTCACCTTTCTACATGATCACATGGGCTCTCCGGTCACATTGGACCCAAAACAATGCTTACTTTGGGTGCTTCCAGATACCACAGACAAATACACAAAGACGTTCCTGCATGAGACATTATTCTCAGTGTGGAAGGTTATTGCCCGGAATTGGATGCGTCCCATGTCCCCTAGGCTGGTGGAGTGGAAGGCGGAGGTCAATAATAATTTACCATATAAAAAGATTATGTATATTAACAGAGAATGCCCGACCAAATATGACAAAATATGAGATCGTTGGTTACGAGACCCCGACACCTGCACGTAAGGAACCTTGAATCTAGGTTGCCAGATGAGTAGTTTGTCCCTCACTAAGTGTAGCCAGAGGTCTGGAAAACCCATATGGTTGGCACCGGTTATCGCCCTTTACCTGTTCTTGTCCTCTTCTACATACACTGTTACTCGAGACTCCAGTTTTGAAATTTCTGTACTTTACTCACTGTACACCCTTCTGATATCAGTGACACGTTGGATATATGTAATAATATGTATGCGTCTCTTGCCTGTTTTTCCCCATTTTTTTTTTGTATGTATGTGTGTGTGTGTATATATATATATATATATATATATATATATATATATATATATATATATAATTGGTGAAGGGGGGGAGAATTTTTTTTTATTAAAAAGTAAATATAAAAATACTTGAGAGATGTACCTATAAGCTGTTATACCCTACCTTGCGATCGTACTTATTGTACTCTTGGTGCCTGTACATCTTGTAATTTTTCTTTTTGTTTGTTTGTTATACCTCAATAAAAACTTTTGTAAAGGTAAAGTAAAATTAACAAAATAGAAAAAAGTTAAAGTGCCCCTGTCCCTGTGTGCTCGCAGAAGTGAATGCATACGTAAGTCCCGCCCACATATGAAAACGGTGTTAAAACCACACGTGAGGTGTCGCCGTGAACGCTAGAGCGAGAGCAATAATTCTAGCCATAGACCTCCCTTTGTAACTCAAAACATGTAACCAGTAAAAAAATTGAAAGCGTCGCCAATGGGAATTTTAAAGTACCGAGGTTTGGCACCATTCCACGAGCATGTGCAATTTTGAAGCATGACATGTTGGGTATCTATTTACTCGGCGTAACTTCATCTTTCACATTATATAAAACAAAATGGGCTAACTTTAATGTTTTGCTTTTTTAAAGCATGAAACTATTTTTTTCCAAAAAAAATACGCGTTTGATAAATACTGTGTGAGATAAAAAGTTGCAATGACTGCCATTGTATTCTCTATGATCTCTGCTAAAAAAAAAAGTACTTTTACATGAAGGAGAGAAATGTCAGAATTGGCCTGGGTGGCAAGGGGTTAAACACGTCACAGAAGTCGATCCAGGAACCCGCTTCATCACAACAATGGAAGTTGGGATCCACCAGGTCCCTGGACCAACACCCAGATCAGCCTCTCAGTGAGCCCCTGAGATCCTGAGCCGACCACTCCACCCCCTCCACAGCCCAGCACTCCAGAGAGTGAAGATGTGGCAGAGCAGAGAGGGGTGGCTGACAGTCTGCAGCTCTCTGCTCACAGAGCTGTCAGAACCGAGGGATCGACAGTTTTCGATCGCTCAATTCTCCATGTAGAGGGGCCAGGGGACAGATGATGCAGCATCCCCCTAGGAAGGGGCGTTGCCAGGTGGCAGAAAGACCAGGGGCTTCAGCCCGAAGTCAAAGAAGCGGGGGGGGGGGGGCAGCTTTTTTTTTGCCTGGGTGGTGGGGATGTGTGACTTACTAAATAAACACACCTGCCTGACACTGACCATTACACTGACCTGCCTGACCTGCATACACTGACCTACATACACTGACCTCTAACCTGCCTGACCTACATACACTGACCTACATGCACTGACCTGCCTAACCTACATACATTGACCTACATACACTGACCTGCCTGAGCTACATACACTGACCTACATACACTGACTTGCCTGACCTACATACACTGACTTGCCTGACCTACATACACTGACTTGCCTGACCTACATACACTGACTTGCCTGACCTACATACACTGACTTGCCTGACCTACATACACTGACTTGCCTGACCTACATACACTGACCTGCCTGACCTACATACACTGACCTACATACACTGACCTACATACACTGACCTGCCTGAGCTACATACACTGACCACTGACCTACATACACTGACCACTGACCTACATACACTGACCACTGACCTACATACACTGACCTGCCTGACCTACATGCACTGACCTGCCTGACCTACATACACTGACCACTGACCTACATACACTGACCTGCCTGACCTACATACACAGACTTACACGCACTGATCTGCCTGACCTACATACACTGATCTGCCTGACCTACATACACTGACCTGCCTGACCTACATACACTGACCACTGACCTACATGCACTGACCTGCCTGACCTACATGCACTGACCTGCCTGACCTACATGCACTGACCTGCCTGAGCTACATACACTGACCTGCCTGACCTACATACACTGACCTACATACACTGACCTGCCTGAGCTACATACACTGACTTGCCTGACCTACATACACTGACTTGCCTGACCTACATACACTGACTTGCCTGACCTACATACACTGACTTGCCTGACCTACATACACTGACTTGCCTGACCTACATACACTGACTTGCCTGACCTACATACACTGACTTGCCTGACCTACATACACTGACCTGCCTGACCTACATACACTGACCTACATACACTGACCTACATACACTGACCTGCCTGAGCTACATACACTGACCACTGACCTACATACACTGACCACTGACCTACATACACTGACCTGCCTGACCTACATGCACTGACCTGCCTGACCTACATACACTGACCACTGACCTACATACACTGACCTGCCTGACCTACATACACAGACTTACACGCACTGATCTGCCTGACCTACATACACTGATCTGCCTGACCTACATACACTGACCTGCCTGACCTACATACACTGACCACTGACCTACATGCACTGACCTGCCTGACCTACATGCACTGACCTGCCTGAGCTACATACACTGACCTGCCTGACCTACATACACTGACCTACATACACTGACCTGCCTGAGCTACATACACTGACTTGCCTGACCTACACACACTGACCTACATGCACTGACCTGCCTGACCTACATACACTGACCTGCCTGAGCTGCATACATTGACCACTGACCTACTTACACTGACCTGCCTGACCTACACGCACTGACCTACACGCACTGACCTGCCTGACCTACATACATTGACCTACATACACTGACCTGCCTGACCTACATACACTGACCTGCCTGACCTACATACACTGACCTGCATGACCTACATACACTGATCTGCCTGACCTACACACACTGACCTACATACACTGACCACTGACCTGCCTGACCTACACACACTGACCACTGACCTACACACACTGATCACTGACCTACACACACTGACCTGCCTGACCTACATACACTGACCACTGACCTGCCTGACCTACATGCACTGACCACTGAACTACAGACATTGACCTGCCTGACCTACATACACTGACCTACACGCACTGACCTGCCTGACCTACATGCACTGACCTACATACATTGACCTGCCTGACCTACACGCACTGACCACTGACCTACACGCACTGACCACTGACCTACACGCACTGACCACTGACCTACACGCACTGACCTGCCTGACCTACATACACTGACCTGCCTGACCTACATGCACTGACCACTGACCTGCCTGACCTACACACACTGACCTGCCTGACCTACATGCACTGACTTGCCTAACCAACACGCACTGACCTGCCTGACCTACACGCACTGACCTGTCTGACCTACATGCACTGACCTGTCTGACCTACATGCACTGACCTGTCTGACCTACATGCACTGACCTGTCTGACCTACATGCACTGACCTGTCTGACCTACATGCACTGACCTGCCTGACCTACATGCACTGACCACTGACCTACACGCACTGACCACTGACCTACACGCACTGACCTGCCTCACCTACACGCACTGACCTGCCTCACCTACACGCACTGACCTGCCTGACCTACATACACTGACCTGCCTGACCTACATGCACTGACCACTGACCTGCCTGACCTACACACACTGACCTGCCTGACCTACATGCACTGACTTGCCTAACCAACACGCACTGACTTGCCTAACCAACACGCACTGACTTGCCTAACCAACACGCACTGACTTGCCTAACCAACACGCACTGACCTGCCTGACCTACATACACTGACCTACACGCACTGACCTGTCTGACCTACATGCACTGACCTGCCTGACCTACATGCACTGACCTACACGCACTGACCACTGACCTACATACACTGACCTGCCTACACTGACCTACATACACTGACCACTGACCTACACACACTGACCTACATACACTGACCTGCCTGACCTACATACACTGACCATTGACCTGCCTGACCTACACACACACACACACACACACACACACACACATCCAGTGTCTGACGGACCTACCTCAGCTCAGTCGTGGTGTGTGTGTGATCACAGCAGTTAGTCAAGCACCATGAGAGCCGAGCCGAGGAGAAGAGAGGAGAGCCGAGCCAAGCCGCCCGCCTGAGCGGGGATGTAGCGTTCCCGCCTTCTGGAGCCTGCAGGCTAAGATGGACGTAACGTCACACGTCCCGCTCCAGAAGGCGGGACCAACGGCACTTGGCCACTTTCGACCACTTTCGGCCACTATGGCTAATGTTGGCAGCCGGGGACCGATTAGCGAGTGCGGCTGAAATTAGCCGACAGCGCTCGGGGCTAACAATGGAATGCAGCATTCCATTGACTCAGGGCTTTTCGGGGTCACATTCGGGGCTTCAGCCACCCCTAGCCGCCACCCCCCCCCCCCCCCCGACGCCCCTGCACCTAGGTAATTATGATACTGGGAAAAACTAAAGGCAAACAGAATAAGAACAGATACTGGGACTTATGCTCAGCATACCCAGCCATTAAAATGACCATAGTACAGTTTAATTATATGTAACATCTATGAAATGATATAAAATGTATTTGGCTACAGTGTTACATGGCCAAGGTATTCCCAGTCAAAGTTTTCATACTAGAAAAGTGGCAGTTGGTATGAGGTGTGTGATGTCACAGTGGGCTGCAAACCGGTTCAAACCAGACTGCAGTTGTTTAAAAACATTCCTGCACTGGGAGCTGACCGAGTCATATCATCAGATTGTGTCTCCTGGGATTATTATCTTTTTTATTCTAATATATTGCTATCATACTATTATTATATTAGTATTATTAGTATTTAACAATTTTAGTTTTTTCCAGGCACTCCAGCATCAGTCACCACCATGCCACGAGCTTCACGCCGTCCGCCCCGTGAAAGGCGATCCCGTCAGGAGGGAGGAGAGTCTCCAGTTGCTCACCGGACAAGAGGACAACTCCGGAGGAGACGGGAGGAGGCAGAAAACAACCGGAGCCGTTCTCCCGAAGACAGAGCTGCAGAACACCACCCAGCACCACCGAGACCACCGGCAGTGGGGCAGCCTACCTGTTCCATTTGCCTCGGTGAGTATAATGCAGGGACCACCAGAACATTACCATGTTGTCACACTTTCCATTCTTCTTGTATCTACAGATGGCTTCTACAAACACCAACTTGTCCTCTGTGCCGAGCACTGACTTCCCCATACGAAGACCCTGCCTTGCAGATTCGTCATTGGATAAGGCTTCGTAGAAATCTGGGCATCCGCTGGTTTATCCACTAATGTACCACCTTTCTCTTATTACAGGCCTCAAAAACAGCATGGGGTAATGTACAGGATACCAATATGTATGTTTTTTTAAAATATTTCCTGCATATAAATGTGGTGAAATAATGGACCAGCAGGTAATATCAACAATATAGAAGATTGTGTAATACAATGAAAACTATAAAATGCAGCGCTGTGAAAAGAAAATTTTAGTGAAACCGATGGGAGACTGGCACCAAAAATGCAGACAGGTAGATGTCCCTACATGGGAAGGCGATCACCAGCTGGAATGGTCTGCGGTACTCCCAATAGCATCCAGTCAGGGTTTAAAATCATGAAAAAAACAATAAAAGAAAAGGGCCTCCACATACTGCATGAATCCAAGTGAAAAAAGATTTTTGTTTTATTTAAAAAATAAATAAAAATGTACAATCACCGATCATGATAGGTACATGAAGTGATCACATAAAAAATGGCGTGGTAACCAGAGCACAATAGGCCAGCAACCTGAAATATTAAAAAAATAAAAATAAAATAAATAAATAAATAAAATGGCATATGCCCCAGTAGATGGACTATTGTCCGAAATATGTCAGGTTGCTGGCGTATTGTGCTCTCGTTACCACGCCATGTTTTATGTGATCACTTTATGTACCCATCATGATTGGTGATTGTACATTTTTATTTATTTTTTTTAAACTCTTTTTTTACTTGGATTCATGCACTTGGAGGCCCTTTTTCTTTTATTGTTTTTTTTATGATTCCCATGTAGGAATGTCTACCTGTCAGGATTTTTGGTGCCAGTCTCCCACCGGTTGCTGCTGGAGATGTGGTCAAGATTCACCATCATTTCCCAATTAAGATCCACTGCAGTGAATGGCTTAAAGGCTCATTTAACCCACTGCTATACGGCGTGTGTGCCCACCACCTGTGGTAAGTAAGGATGAGCTCAGGTGTGTTTGCATGCTCCACGTGCAGAGCCCGCCAGGAAGTCAGCGCAGTGCTGCGCTAATCACAGGCAGTAAGACATTGTCCTGATGTGCGGCTGCAGAGATCGGGCAATGTCTCACTGCCTGTGATTAGCGCTGTGCCGACTTCCTGGCGGGCTCTGCACGTGGAGCTTGCGAACACGCCTGCTATTAGTCACTAGTTTAACAACCATCCCAAGAGGTGACTCCGGGGATTGCCACCAGTATCTTTTACTTTCATCCCTGGGAGTGACTCCTGAGATCTTCACTAAAAGATTTATTTTCACAGCGCTGCATTTGATATAGTAGATAATGTCTGGAAAAAGAAAATACTAAAGAATTACCACTGAAAAGGAGACCCTTCACCCTGACGTGGCCTTGAGCTTGCGGGTGGAGGCGCCAAGGCAAATAAAAACCGAAAAGGAGTCCCTTCACTCTGACTTGGCCTTGAGCTCGCGGGGGGAGGCTCCAGGCTTCTACTACCGAAAAGGAGTCTCTTCACCCTGAAGTGGCCTCTAGATCGGAGATGGAGGCTCCAAGACGAAAAACAACCGAAAAGGAGTCATTTCACCCCGATGCGGCCTCTAGATTGTGGGTGGAGGCTCCAGGCTACTACTACCGAAAAGGAGTACCTTCACCCCAACGCGGCCTCTAGATTGCAGGTGGAGGCTCAAAGACGAATAACAACCGAAAAGGAGTCTCTTCACCCCGAAGTGGCCTCTAGATCGGAGATGGAGGCTCAAAGACGAAAAACAACCGAAAAGGAGTCATTTCACCCCGATGCGGCCTCTAGATTGTGGGTGGAGGCTCCAGGCTACTACTACCGAAAAGGAGTACCTTCACCCCAACGCGGCCTCTAGATTGCGGGTGGAGGCTCCAAGACGAATAACAACCGAAAAGGAGTCCATTCACTCTGACGTGGCCTTGAGCTCGTGGGTGGAGGCTCCAGGCTTCTACTACCGAAAATGAGTCCCTTCACCCCAACGCGAATTCTAGATCGCGGGAGGAGGCTCCAAGACGAATAAAAACCGAAAAGGAGTCCTTCCACCCCGGCGCCCAGGGTCCGGGAGGCCTCCGCCCAGGCAAAGACTCGGCGCCCAGGCAAAGATTTGGCGCCTAGAGTGTGAGTCCGGGCGGCCTCCGCCCAGGCAAAAACTCGGCACCCAGAGACCAGGCGGCCTCCGCCCAGGCAAAAACTCGGCACCCAGAGACCAGGCGGCCTCCGCCCAGGCAAAGACTCAGCGCCCAGGGTCCGGGCGGCCCCCGCCCAGGCAAAGACTCGGCGCCCAGGTAAAGACTCGGCGCCAGGAGTCCGGGCGGCCTCCGCCCAGGCAAACACTCGGCGCCCAGTGTGTGAGTCCGGGCGGCCTCCACCCTGGCAAAGATTCGCCACCCAGAATCCGGGCGGCCTCCGCCCAAGGCAAAGACTCTGCGCCCAGGGTGTGAGTCCAGGCGGCCTTCGCCCAGGCAAAGACTGTGCGCCTAGAGTGTGAGTCCGGGCGGCCTCCACCCAGGCAAAGGCTCGGTGCCCAGAGTGTGAGTCCGGGCATCTTCCGCCCAGGCAAGGACTCTGCGAGGCCCAGAGCGTGAGTCTGGGTGGCCTCCACCAAGGCAAAGACTCGGCGCCCAGAGTTGTGAGTCTGGGGTGGCCTCCACCAAGGCAAAGACTCAGCGAACAGAGTCCGGATGGCCTCCGCCCAGGCAAAGACTTGGCACCCAGAGTGTGAGTCCGGGCGGCCTCCGCCCAGGCAGAAACTCGGCGCCCAGAGTGTGAGTCCGAGTGGCCTCCGCCCAGGCAAAGATTAGACGCCCGGAGTTTGAGTCCGGGCGGCCTCCGCCCAGGCAAAGACTCTGCACCCTGAGTGTGAGTCCGGACGGCCTCCGCCCAGGCAAAGACTCGGCGCGCAGAGTGTGAGTCCGGGAGGCCTCCTCCCAGGCAAAGACTTGGCGCCCAGAGTGTGAGTCCGGATGGCCTCCACCATGGCAAAGATTCGGCGCCCAGAATCCGGGCGGCCTCCGCCCAGCCAAAGACTCAGCGCCCAGACTGTGAGTCCGGGCGGCCTTCACCCAGGCAAAGACTCGGCGCCCAGAGTGTGAGTCCGGGCAGCCTTCGCTCAGGCAAAGACTCGGTGCCCAGAGTGTTAGTCCGGGTGGCCTCCGCCCAGGCAAAGACTCGGCGCCCAGAGTGTGAGTCCGGGCGGCCTCCGCACAGGCAAAGTCTCGGCGCCCAGAGTGTGAGTCCGGGCGGCGTCCGCCAAGGCAAACACTCGGCGCCCGGAGAGTGAGTCCTGGCGGCCTCCGCCCAGGCGAAGACTCGGCGCCCGGAGTGTGAGTCCGGGCGGCCTCCGCCCTGCGAAGGCTCGGCGCCCAGAGTCCGGGCGGCCTCCGCCCAGGCACAGGCTTGCCGCCCGGAGTGTAAGTCCAGGAGGCCTCCTCCCAGGCAAAAACTTGGCACCCGGAGTGTGAGTCCGGGCGGCCTCCGCCCAGGCAAAGACTGAGCGCCAGGGGTGTGAGTCCGGGCGGCCTCCCCCCAGGCAAAGACTCGGCGCCCAGAGTGTGAGTCCGGGCGGCCTTCGCCCAGGCAAAGACTCGGCTCCCAGAGTGCGAGTCCGGGCGGCCTTCGCCCAGGCAAAGACTTGGCGCCCAGAGTGCGAGTCCGGGCGGCCTCCGCCCAGGCAAAGTCTCGGCGCCCACACTGCGGGTGGCCTCCGCCCAGGCAAAGACTCGGCGCCCAGAGTGTGAGTCCGGACAGCCTCCACCAAGGAAAAGACTGAGCGCCAGGGGTGTGAGTCCGGGCGGCCTCCCCCCAGGCAAAGACTCAGCGCCCAGAGTGTGAGTCCGGGCGGCGTCCGCCAAGGCAAACACTCGGCGCCTGGAGAGTGAGTCCTGGCGGCTTCCGCCCAGGCAAAGACTCGGCGCCCGGAGTGTGAGTCCGGGCGGCCTCCGCCCTGCGAAGGCTCGGCGCCCAGAGTCCGTGCGGCCTCCGCCCAGGCAAAGTCTTGCCGCCCGGAGTGTTAGTCCGGACGGCCTCCTCCCAGGCAAAAACTTGGCGCCCGGAGTGTGTGTCTCGGCGTCCTCCACCCAGGCAAAGACTCGGCGCCCAGAGTGTGAGTCCGGGCGGCCTTCGCCCAGGCAAAGATTCGGCTCCCAGAGTGCGAGTCCGGGCGGCCTTCGCCCAGGCAAAGACTTGGCGCCCAGAGTGCGAGTCCGGGTGGCCTCCGCCCAGGCAAAGACTCGGCGCCCAGAGTGTGAGTCCGGACAGCCTCCACCAAGGAAAAGACTGAGCGCCAGGGGTTTGAGTCCGGGCGGCCTCCGCCCAGGCAAAGACTCTGCACCCTGAGTGTGAGTCCGGACGGCCTCCGCCCAGGCAAAGACTCGGCGCGCAGAGTGTGAGTCCGGGAGGCCTCCTCCCAGGCAAAGACTTGGCGCCCAGAGTGTGAGTCCGGATGGCCTCCACCATGGCAAAGATTCGGCGCCCAGAATCCGGGCGGCCTCCGCCCAGCCAAAGACTCAGCGCCCAGACTGTGAGTCCGGGCGGCCTTCACCCAGGCAAAGACTCGGCGCCCAGAGTGTGAGTCCGGGCAGCCTTCGCTCAGGCAAAGACTCGGTGCCCAGAGTGTTAGTCCGGGTGGCCTCCGCCCAGGCAAAGACTCGGCGCCCAGAGTGTGAGTCCGGGCGGCCTCCGCACAGGCAAAGTCTCGGCGCCCAGAGTGTGAGTCCGGGCGGCGTCCGCCAAGGCAAACACTCGGCGCCCGGAGAGTGAGTCCTGGCGGCCTCCACCCAGGCGAAGACTCGGCGCCCGGAGTGTGAGTCCGGGCGGCCTCCGCCCTGCGAAGGCTCGGCGCCCAGAGTCCGTGCGGCCTCCGCCCAGGCAAAGTCTTGCCGCCCGGAGTGTTAGTCCGGACGGCCTCCTCCCAGGCAAAAACTTGGCGCCCGGAGTGTGTGTCTCGGCGTCCTCCACCCAGGCAAAGACTCGGCGCCCAGAGTGTGAGTCCGGGCGGCCTTCGCCCAGGCAAAGATTCGGCTCCCAGAGTGCGAGTCCGGGCGGCCTTCGCCCAGGCAAAGACTTGGCGCCCAGAGTGCGAGTCCGGGTGGCCTCCGCCCAGGCAAAGACTCGGCGCCCAGAGTGTGAGTCCGGACAGCCTCCACCAAGGAAAAGACTGAGCGCCAGGGGTTTGAGTCCGGGCGGCCTCCGCCCAGGCAAAGACTCTGCACCCTGAGTGTGAGTCCGGACGGCCTCCGCCCAGGCAAAGACTCGGCGCGCAGAGTGTGAGTCCGGGAGGCCTCCTCCCAGGCAAAGACTTGGCGCCCAGAGTGTGAGTCCGGATGGCCTCCACCATGGCAAAGATTCGGCGCCCAGAATCCGGGCGGCCTCCGCCCAGCCAAAGACTCAGCGCCCAGACTGTGAGTCCGGGCGGCCTTCACCCAGGCAAAGACTCGGCGCCCAGAGTGTGAGTCCGGGCAGCCTTCGCTCAGGCAAAGACTCGGTGCCCAGAGTGTTAGTCCGGGTGGCCTCCGCCCAGGCAAAGACTCGGCGCCCAGAGTGTGAGTCCGGGCGGCCTCCGCACAGGCAAAGTCTCGGCGCCCAGAGTGTGAGTCCGGGCGGCGTCCGCCAAGGCAAACACTCGGCGCCCGGAGAGTGAGTCCTGGCGGCCTCCACCCAGGCGAAGACTCGGCGCCCGGAGTGTGAGTCCGGGCGGCCTCCCCCCAGGCAAAGACTCGGCGCCCAGAGTGTGAGTCCGGGCGGCCTTCGCCCAGGCAAAGACTCGGCTCCCAGAGTGCGAGTCCGGGCGGCCTTCGCCCAGGCAAAGACTTGGCGCCCAGAGTGCGAGTCCGGGCGGCCTCCGCCCAGGCAAAGTCTCGGCGCCCACACTGCGGGTGGCCTCCGCCCAGGCAAAGACTCGGCGCCCAGAGTGTGAGTCCGGACAGCCTCCACCAAGGAAAAGACTGAGCGCCAGGGGTGTGAGTCCGGGCGGCCTCCCCCCAGGCAAAGACTCAGCGCCCAGAGTGTGAGTCCGGGCGGCGTCCGCCAAGGCAAACACTCGGCGCCTGGAGAGAGTCCTGGCGGCTTCCGCCCAGGCAAAGACTCGGCGCCCGGAGTGTGAGTCCGGGCGGCCTCCGCCCTGCGAAGGCTCGGCGCCCAGAGTCCGTGCGGCCTCCGCCCAGGCAAAGTCTTGCCGCCCGGAGTGTTAGTCCGGACGGCCTCCTCCCAGGCAAAAACTTGGCGCCCGGAGTGTGTGTCTCGGCGTCCTCCACCCAGGCAAAGACTCGGCGCCCAGAGTGTGAGTCCGGGCGGCCTTCGCCCAGGCAAAGATTCGGCTCCCAGAGTGCGAGTCCGGGCGGCCTTCGCCCAGGCAAAGACTTGGCGCCCAGAGTGCGAGTCCGGGTGGCCTCCGCCCAGGCAAAGACTCGGCGCCCAGAGTGTGAGTCCGGACAGCCTCCACCAAGGAAAAGACTGAGCGCCAGGGGTTTGAGTCCGGGCGGCCTCCGCCCAGGCAAAGACTCTGCACCCTGAGTGTGAGTCCGGACGGCCTCCGCCCAGGCAAAGACTCGGCGCGCAGAGTGTGAGTCCGGGAGGCCTCCTCCCAGGCAAAGACTTGGCGCCCAGAGTGTGAGTCCGGATGGCCTCCACCATGGCAAAGATTCGGCGCCCAGAATCCGGGCGGCCTCCGCCCAGCCAAAGACTCAGCGCCCAGACTGTGAGTCCGGGCGGCCTTCACCCAGGCAAAGACTCGGCGCCCAGAGTGTGAGTCCGGGCAGCCTTCGCTCAGGCAAAGACTCGGTGCCCAGAGTGTTAGTCCGGGTGGCCTCCGCCCAGGCAAAGACTCGGCGCCCAGAGTGTGAGTCCGGGCGGCCTCCGCACAGGCAAAGTCTCGGCGCCCAGAGTGTGAGTCCGGGCGGCGTCCGCCAAGGCAAACACTCGGCGCCCGGAGAGTGAGTCCTGGCGGCCTCCGCCCAGGCGAAGACTCGGCGCCCGGAGTGTGAGTCCGGGCGGCCTCCGCCCTGCGAAGGCTCGGCGCCCAGAGTCCGGGCGGCCTCCGCCCAGGCACAGGCTTGCCGCCCGGAGTGTAAGTCCAGGAGGCCTCCTCCCAGGCAAAAACTTGGCACCCGGAGTGTGAGTCCAGGCGGCCTCCGCCCAGGCAAAGACTGAGCGCCAGGGGTGTGAGTCCGGGCGGCCTCCCCCCAGGCAAAGACTCGGCGCCCAGAGTGTGAGTCCGGGCGGCCTTCGCCCAGGCAAAGACTCGGCTCCCAGAGTGCGAGTCCGGGCGGCCTCCGCCCAGGCAAAGTCTCGGCGCCCACACTGCGGGTGGCCTCCGCCCAGGCAAAGACTCGGCGCCCAGAGTGTGAGTCCGGACAGCCTCCACCAAGGAAAAGACTGAGCGCCAGGGGTGTGAGTCCGGGCGGCCTCCCCCCAGGCAAAGACTCGGCGCCCAGAGTGTGAGTCCGGGCGGCGTCCGCCAAGGCAAACACTCGGCGCCTGGAGAGTGAGTCCTGGCGTCCTCCACCCAGGCAAAGACTCGGCGCCCAGAGTGTGAGTCCGGGCGGCCTTCGCCCAGGCAAAGACTCGGCTCCCAGAGTGCGAGTCCGGGCGGCCTTCGCCCAGGCAAAGACTTGGCGCCCAGAGTGCGAGTCCGGGTGGCCTCCGCCCAGGCAAAGACTCGGCGCCCAGAGTGTGAGTCCGGACAGCCTCCACCAAGGAAAAGACTGAGCGCCAGGGGTGTGAGTCCGGGCTGCCTCCCCCCTGGCAAAGACTCGGCGCCCAGAGTGTGAGTCCGGGCGGCGTCCGCCAAGGCAAACACTCGGCGCCTGGAGAGTGAGTCCTGGCGGCCTCTGCCCAGGCAAAGACTCGGCGCCCGGAGTGTGAGTCCGGGCGGCCTCCGCCCTGCGAATGCTCGGCGCCCAGAGTCCGTGCGGCCTCCGCCCAGGCAAGGTCTTGCCACCCGGAGTGTTAGTCCGGACGGCCTCCTCCCAGGCAAAAACTTGGCGCCCGGAGTGTGAGTCTCGGCGTCCTCCACCCAGGCAAAGACTCGGCGCCCAGAGTGTGAGTCCGGGCGCCCTCCGCCCAGGCAAAGACTCGGCGCCCGGGGTGTGAGTCCAGACGGTCTCCGCCCAGGCAAAGACTCGGCGCCCAGAGTCCTGGCGGCCTCCGCCCAAAGACTCGGCGCCCAGAGTCCGGGCAGCCTCCGCCCAAGCAAAGACTTGGCGCCCAGAGTGTGAGTCCGGGCGGCCTTCTCCCAGGCAAAGACTCGGCGCCCGGGTGTGAGTCCGGGCGGCCTCCCGCCAGGCAAAGACTCGTCGCCCAGCGTCCGGGCGGCCTCCGCCCAGGCATAGACCTGACGCCCGGAGTCTGGGAGGCCTTCGCCCAGACAAAGACTTGGCGCCCAGAGTGTGAGTCCGGGCGGCCTCCGCCCAGGCAAAGACTCGGCGCCCGGGTGTCAGTCCGAGCGGCCTCCGCCCAGGCAAAGACTCGGCGCCCACACTGCGCGTGGCCTCCGCTCAGGCAAAGACTTGGCGCCCAGCGTGTGAGTCCGGGCGGCCTCCCCGACTCCGGGCTCCGAGTCATTGGCTGGGCGGAGGCCGCACGGACTCACACTTTGGGCGCCGAGTCTTTGCCTGGGGGAAGGCCGCCCGGACTCGCACTCTGGGCGCCGAGTCTATGCCTGGACGGAGGCCGCCCGGACTCTGGGCGCCGAGTCTTTGCCTGGGTGGAGGCCGCCCAGATTCACACCCTGGTCACCGAGTCTTTGCGTTGGTGGAGGCCGCCCGGACTCACACTCTGGGTGTCGAGTCCTTGCCTGGGCGGAGGCCGCTCGGACTCGGCACCCAGAGTGTGAGTCCGGGCAGCGTCCGCCAAGGCAAACACTCGGCGCCCGGAGAGTGAGTGCTGGCGGCCTCCGCCCAGGTGAAGATTCGGCGCCCGGAGTGTAAGTCCGGGCGGCATCCACCCTGGCAAAGACTCGGCGCCCAGAATCCGGGCGGCCTCCGCACAGGCAAAGTCTCGGCGCCCAGAGTGTGAGTCCGGGCGGCGTCCACCAAGGCAAACACTCGGCGCCCGGAGAGTGAGTCCTGGCGGCCTCCGCCCAGGCGAAGACTCGGCGCCCGGAGTGTGAGTCCGGACAGCCTCTACCAAGGAAAAGACTCGGCACCCAGAGTCCGGGCGCCCTCCGCCCAGGCAAAGACTCGGTGCCCAGGGTGTGAATCCGGGCGGCCTCCGCCCAGGCAAAGACTTATTGTCCAGGGTGTGAATCCGAGCGGCCTCCGCCCAGACAAAGACTTGGCGCCCAGCGTCCGGGCGGCCTCCGCCCAGGCATAGACCTGACGCCCAGAGTGTGAGTCCGGACGGCCTTCGCCCAGGCAAAGACTTGGTGCCCAGAGTCCGGGTGGCCTCGAACCAGGCAAAGATTCGGCTCCCAGAGTGTGAGTCCGGACGGCCTTCGCTCAGGCAAAGATTCGGAGCCCAGAGTGCGAGTCCGGGCGGCCTCCACCCTGGCAAACACTCGCCGCCCACATTGCGGGCGGCCCCCGCCCAGGCAAAGACTCGGCGCCCAGAGTGTGAGTCCGGGGGCCTCCGCCCAGGCAAAGACTCCTTACCCAGGGTGTGAATCCGGGCGGCCTCCGCCCAGGCAAAGACTCCTTACCCAGGGTGTGAATCCGGACGGCCTCCGCCCAGACAGAGACTCGGTGCCCAGGGTCCGGGCGGCCTCCGCCCAGGCATAGACCTGACGCCCAGAGTCCAGGCAAAGACTTGGCGCCCAGAGTGTGAGTCCGGGCGACCTCCGCCCAGGCAAAGACTCGGCGCCCGGGTGTGAGTCCGGGCGGCCTCCGCCCAGGCAAAGACTCGGCGCCAAGACTTTGCCTGGGCGAAGGCCGCCCGGACTTACACTCTGGGCGCCGAGTCTATGCCTGGACGGAGGCCGCCCGGACTCTGGGCGCCGAGTCTTTGCCTGGGTGGAGGCCGCCCGGATTCACACCCTGGGCATCGAATCTTTGCCTGGGCGGAGGCCGCCCGGACTCTGGGCGCCAAGTCTTTGCGTTGGTGGAGGCCGCCCGGACTCACACTCTGGGCGTCGAGTCTTTGCCTGGGCGGAGGTCGCTCGGACTCTGCGCCCGGAGTGTGAGAGGCAAAGGCTGAGCGCCAGGGTGTGAGTCCGGGCGGCCTCCGTCCAGGCAAAGACTCGCCACCCAGAGTCCGGGCGGCCTCCCCCAGGCTAAGACTCGGCACCCAGGTGTGAATCCGGGCGGCCTCCACCCAGGCAAAGATTCGGCGCCCAGAGTGTGAGTCCGGGCGGCCTCCGCCCAGGCAAAGACTCTGCGCCCAGAGTGCAAGTCCGGGCGGCCTCCACCCTGGCAAAGACTCGGCGCCCAGAATCCGGGCGGCCTCCGCCCAGGCAAAGACTCGGTGCCCACACTGCGGGCGGCCTCCGCCCAGGCAAGGCCTCGGCTCCCAGAGTGTGAGTCCGGACAGCCTCCACCAAGGAAAAGACTCCGCGCCCAGAGTGAGAGTCCGGGCGGCCTCCGCCCCCAGCAAAGACTCGGCGCCCAGAGTGTGAGTTTCGGCGTCCTCCGCCCAGGCAAAGACTCGGCGCCCGGGGTGTGAGTCCGGGCGGCCTCCGCCCAGGCAAAGACTCGGCGCCCGGGGTGTGAGTCCACACGGCCTCCTCCCAGGCAAAGACTCGGCGCCCAGAGTGTAAGTCCGGGAGGCATCCGCCCCCGGCAAACACTCGGCGCCCGAAGTCCGGGCGGGCTTCGCCCAGGCAAAGACTCGGCGCCCAGAGTGTGAATCCGGGCGTCCTCCGCCCAGGCGAAGACTCGGCGCCCCGAGTGTGAGTCCGGGCGGCCTCCACCAAGGCAAAGACTCGGCGCCCAGAGTCTGGGCGGCCTCCGCCCAGACAATGACTCGGTGACCGGAGTGTGAGTCCGGGCGACCTCCACCCAGGCAAAGACTCGGTGCCCGGAGTGTGAGTCCGGGCGGCCTCCTCCCAGGCAAAGACTCGGAGCCCGGGTGTGAGTCCGGGCGACCTCCGCCCAGGCAAAGACTCGGCGTCTACACTGCGGGCGGCCTCCTCCCAGGCAAAAACTTAGCGCCCAGAGTGTGAGTCCGGGTGGCCGCAGCCCAGGCAAAGACTCGGCACCCGGGTGAGAGTCCAGGCGGCCTCCGCCCAGGCAAAACCCTGGCGCCCGGAGTCCGGGTGGCCTTCGCCCAGGCAAAGGCTCGGTGCCCGGGTGTGAGTCCGGGCGGCCTCCTCCTAGGCAAACACTCGGCGCCCGGGTGTGAGTCCGGGCGGCCGTGTCCCAGGCAAAGACTCGGCGCCCGGGTGTGAGTCCGGGCGGCCTCCGCCCAGGCAAGGACTCGGCGCCCGGGTGTGATTCCAGGTGACCTCCGCCCAGGCAAAGACTCGGCGCCCACACTGCGGGCGGGCTCCGCCCAGGCAAAGACTCGGCACCCGGATTGTGAGTCCAGGCGCCCTTCTCCCAGGCAAAGACTTGGCGCCCAGAGTGTGAGTCCGGGCGGCCTCCGCCCAGGCCAAGACTCAGTGCCCGGGTGTGAGTCCGGGCGGCCTCCACCAAGGCAAGGGCTCGGCGCCCAGAGTGTGAGTCCGGGCGGCCTCCGCCCAGGAAAAACTCAGCGCCCGGGTTTGAGTCCGGGGGCCTCCGCCCAGGCAAAGGCCTGGTGCCCGGAGTCCGGGCGGCCTCCGCCCAGGAAAAACTCAGCGCCCGGGTTTGAGTCCGGGGGCCTCCGCCCAGGCAAAGGCCTGGTGCCCGGAGTCCGGGCGGCCTTCTCCCAGGCAAAGACTTGGCGCCCAGAGTGTGAGTCCGGGCGGTCTCCGCCCAGACAAAGACTCGATGCCCAGGTGTGAGTCCGGGTGGCCTCCGCCCAGGCAATCAATCGGCGCCCAGAGTGTGAGTCCAGACGGCCTCCGCCCAGGCAACGACTCGGCGCCCGGGTGTGAGTCCGGGCAGCCTCCTCCCAGGCAAACACTTAGCGCCCGGGTGTGAGTCCAGGCGACCTCCGCCCAGGCAAAGACTCGGCGCCCACACTGCGGGCAGCCTCCGCCCAGGCAAAGACTCGGCACCCGGATTGTGAGTCCGGGCAGCCTCATCCCAGGCAAAGACTCGGCGCCCGGGTGTGAGTCCGGGCGTCCTCCGCCCTGGCACAAACCTGGCGCCCGGGGTCCGGGCGGCCTTCTCCCAGGCAAAGACTTGGCGCCCAGAGTGTGAGTCCGGGCAGCCTCCGCCCAGGGAAAGACTCGGTGCCCGGGTGTGAGTCCGGGCGGCCTCCGCCCAGGCAAGGACTCGGCGTCCGGGTGGCCTCCGCCCAGGCAAAGACTTGTCACCCAGAGTGTGAGTCCAGGCGACCTCCGCCCAGGCAAAGACTCGGCACCCGGAGTGTGAGTCCGGGTGGCCTCCTCCCAGGCAAAGACTCGGTGCCCGGAGTGTGAGTCCGGGCGGCCTCCGTCCAGGTAAAGACTCGGCGCCCAGAGTGTGAGTCCAGACGGCCTCCTCCCAGGCAAAGACTCCGGGCGGCCTCCACCAAGGCAAGGGCTCGGCGCCCAGGTGTGAGTCCGGGTGGCCTCCGCCCAGGCAACGACTCGGCGCCCGGGTGTGAGTCCGGGCAGCCTCCTCCCAGGCAAACACTTAGCGCCCGGGTGTGAGTCCAGGCGACCTCCGCCCAGGCAAAGACTCGGCGCCCACACTGCGGGCAGCCTCCGCCCAGGCAAAGACTCGGCACCCGGATTGTGAGTCCGGGCAGCCTCATCCCAGGCAAAGACTCGGCGCCCGGGTGTGAGTCCGGGCGTCCTCCGCCCTGGCACAAACCTGGCGCCCGGGGTCCGGGCGGCCTTCTCCCAGGCAAAGACTTGGCGCCCAGAGTGTGAGTCCGGGCAGCCTCCGCCCAGGGAAAGACTCGGTGCCCGGGTGTGAGTCCGGGCGGCCTCCGCCCAGGCAAGGACTCGGCGTCCGGGTGGCCTCCGCCCAGGCAAAGACTTGTCACCCAGAGTGTGAGTCCAGGCGACCTCCGCCCAGGCAAAGACTCGGCACCCGGAGTGTGAGTCCGGGTGGCCTCCTCCCAGGCAAAGACTCGGTGCCCGGAGTGTGAGTCCGGGCGGCCTCCGTCCAGGTAAAGACTCGGCGCCCAGAGTGTGAGTCCAGACGGCCTCCTCCCAGGCAAAGACTCCGGGCGGCCTCCACCAAGGCAAGGGCTCGGCGCCCAGGTGTGAGTCCGGGTGGCCTCCGCCCAGGCAATCAATCGGCGCCCAGAGTGTGAGTCCAGACGGCCTCCGCCCAGGCAACGAATCGGTGCCCGGGTGTGAGTCCGGGCAGCCTCCTCCCAGGCAAACACTCGGCGCCTGGGTGTGAGTCCGGGCGGCCTCATCCCAGGCAAAGACTCGGCGCCCGGGTGTGAGTCCGGGCGGCCTCCGCCCTGGCACAAACCTAGCGCCCGGGGTCCGGGCGGCCTTCTCCCAGGCAAAGACTTGGCGCCCAGAGTGTGAGTCCAGGCGACCTCCGCCCAGGCAAAGACTCGGCACCCGGAGTGTGAGTCGGGGCGGCCTCCTCCCAGGCAAATACTCGGTGCCCGGGTGTGAGTCCGGGCGGCCTCTGCCCAGGCAAGGACTCGGCGCCCGGGTGTGAGTCCGGGAGGCCTCCGCCCAGGCAAAGACTTGTCGCCCAGAGTGTGAGTCCAGGCGACCTCCGCCCAGGCAAAGACTCTGCGCCCACACTGCGGGCGGGCTCCGCCCAGGTAAAGACTCGGCGCCCTGGTGTGAGTCCGGGCGACCTCCTCCCAGGCAAGGACTCGGCATCCACACTGCGGGCGGCCTCCGTCAGACCAAAGACTCTGCGCCTGGAGTGTGAGTCCAGGCGACCTCCACCCAGGCAAAGACTCGGCACCCGGATTGTGAGTCCGGGCGGCCTCCTCCCAGGCAAAGACTCGGCGCCTGGGTGAGAGTCCGGGCGGCCTCCTCCCAGGCAAAGACTCGGCGCCTGGGTGAGAGTCTGGGTGGCCTCCTCCCAGGCAAAGACTCGGCGCCTGGGTGAGAGTCTGGGTGGCCTTCTCCCAGGCAAAGACTTAGCGCCCGGAGTGTGAGTCCGGGCGGCCTCCGCCTAGGCAAAGACTCAGTGCCCGGGTGTGAGTCCGGGCGGCCTCCACCAAGGCAAGGGCTCGGCGCCCAGAGTGTGAGTCCGGGCGGCCTCCGCCCAGGCAAATACTCTGCACCCGGGTTTGAGTCCGGGCGGCCTCCGCCCAGGCAAAGACCTGGCGGCCGGAGTCCGGGCGGCCTTCTCCCAGGCAACGACTTGGCGCCCAGAGTGTGAGTCCGGGCGGGCTCCGCCCAGGCAAAGACTCGGTGCCCAGGTGTGAGTCCGGGTGGCCTCCTCCCAGGCAAATACTCGGTGCCCGGAGTGTGAGTCCGGGCGGCCTCCGTCCAGGTAAAGACTCGGCGCCCAGAGTGTGAGTCCAGACGGCCTCCTCCCAGGCAAAGACTCCGGGCGGCCTCCACCAAGGCAAGGGCTCGGCGCCCAGAGTGTGAGTCCAGGCGGCCTCTGCCCAGGCAAAGACTCAGCGCCCGGGTTTGAGTCCGGGCGGCCTCCGCCCAGGCAAAGACTCGATGCCCAGGTGTGAGTCCGGGTGGCCTCTGCCCAGGCAATCAATTGGCGCCCAGAGTGTGAGTCCAGACGGCCTCCGCCCAGGCAACGACTCGGCGCCCGGGTGTGAGTCCGGGCAGCCTCCTCCCAGGCAAACACTCGGCGCCTGGGTGTGAGTCCAGGCGACCTCCGCCCAGGCAAAGACTCGGCGCCCACACTGCGGGCGGCCTCCGCCCAGGCAACGACTCGGCACCCGGATTGTGAGTCCGGGCGGCCTTATCCCAGGCAAAGACTCGGCGCCCGGGTGTGAGTCCGGGCGGCCTCCGCCCTGGTTCAAACCTGGCGCCCGGGGTCCGGGCGGCCTTCTCCCAGGCAAAGACTTGGCGCCCAGAGTGTGAGTCCGGGCAGCCTCCGCCCAGGGAAAGACTCGGTGCCCGGGTGTGAGTCCGGGCGACCTCCGCCCAGGCAAAGACTCTGCGTCTACACTGCGGGCGGCCTCCGCCAGGCCAAAGACTCGGCGCCCGGAGTGTGAGTCCAGACGACCTCCGCCCAGGCAAAGACTCGGCACCCGGATTATGAGTCCGGGCGGCCTCCGCCCAGGCAAGGTCTCGGCGCCCGGGTGTGAGTCCAGGCGACCTCCGCCCAGGCAAAGACTCGGCACCCGGAGTGTGAGTCCGGGCGGCCTCCTCCCAGGCAAAGACTCGGTGCCCGGAGTGTGAGTCCGGGCGGCCTCCGTCCAGGTAAAGACTCGGCGCCCAGAGTGTGAGTCCAGACGGCCTCCTCCCAGGCAAAGACTCGGCGCCCGGAGTGTGAGTCCGGGCGGCCTCCTCCCAGGCAAAGACTCGGCACCCGGAGTGTGAGTCCGGGCGGCCTCCTCCCAGGCAAAGACTCGGAGCCCGGGTGTGAGTCCGGGCGACCTCCGCCCAGGCAAAGACTCGGCGTCTACACTGCGGGCGGCCTCCACCAGGCCAAAGACTCGGCGCCCGGAGTGTGAGTCCAGACGACCTCCGCCCAGGCAAAGACTCGGCACCCGGATTATGAGTCCGGGCGACCTCCGCCCAGGTAAAGACTCGGCGCCCACACTGCGGGCGGTCTCCGCCCAGGCAAAGACTCGGCACCCGGATTGTGAGTCCGGGCGCCCTTCTCCCAGGCAAAGACTTGGCGCCCAGAGTGTGAGTCCGGGCGGCCTCCGCCCAGGCAAAGACTCAGTGCCCGGGTGTGAGTCCGGGCGGCCTCCACCAAGGCAAGGGCTCGGCGCCCAGAGTGTGAGTCTGGGCGGCCTCCGCCCAGGCAAAGACTCAGCGCCCGGGTGTGAGTCCGGGTGGCCTCCGCCCAGGCAAAGACTTGTCACCCAGAGTGTGAGTCCAGGCGACCTCCGCCCAGGCAAAGACTCGGCGCCCACACTGTGGGCGGGCTCCGCCCAGGTAAAGTCTCGACGCCCTGGTGTGAGTCCGGGCGACCTCCGCCTAGGCAAAGACTCGGCGTCCACACTGCGGGCGGCCTCCACCAGGCCAAAGACTGCGCCCGGAGTGTGAGTCCAGGCGACCTCCGCCCAGGCAAAGACTCGGCACCCGGATTGTGAGTCCGGGCGGCCTCCTCCCAGGCAAAAACTTAGCGCCCGGAGTGTGAGTCCGGGTGGCCTCAGCCCAGGCAAAGACTCGGCGCCCGGGTGAGAGTCCGGGCGGCCTCCGCCCAGGCAAAAGCCTGGCGCCCGGAGTCCGGGCAGCCGTCTCCCAGGCAAAGACTTGGCGCCCAGAGTGTGAGTCCGGGCGACCTCCGCCCAGGCAAAGGCTCAGTGCCCGGGTGTGAGTCCGGGCGGCCTCCTCCCAGGCAAAGACTTGGCGCCCACACTGCGGGTGGGCTCCGCCCAGGCAAAGACTCGGCACCCGGATTGTGAGTCCGGGCGCCCTTCTCCCAGGCAAAGACTTGGCGCCCAGAGTGTGAGTCCGGGCGGCCTCCGCCTAGGCAAAGACTCAGTGCCCGGGTGTGAGTCCGGGCGGCCGTCTCCCAGGCAAACACTCGGCGCCCGGGTGTGAGTCCGGGCGGCCGTCTCCCAGGCAAAGACTCGACGCCGGGGTGTGAGTCCGGGCGGCCTCCGCCCAGGCAAGAGCTTCGGAGCCCGGAGTGTGAGTCCGGGCGGCCTCCTCCCAGGCAAAGACTCGGCGCCCGGGTGTGAGTCCAGGCGACCTCCGCCCAGGCAAAGGCTCGGCGCCCACACTGCGGCCTCCGCCCTGGCACAAACCTGGCGCCCGGGGTCCGGGCGGCCTTCTCCCAGGCAAAGACTTGGCGCCCAGAGTGTGAGTCCGGGCAGCCTCCGCCCAGGGAAAGACTCGGTGCCCGGGTGTGAGTCCAGGCGGCCTCCGCCCAGGCAAGGTCTCGGCGCCCGGGTGTGAGTCCGGGTGGCCTCCGCCCAGGCAAAGACTTGTCACCCAGAGTGTGAGTCCAGGCGACCTCCGCCCAGGCAAAGACTCGGCACCCGGAGTGTGAGTCCGGGCGGCCTCCTCCCAGGCAAAGACTCGGTGCTCGGAGTGTGAGTCCGGGCGGCCTCCGTCCAGGTAAAGACTCGGTGCCCAGAGTGTGAGTCCAGACGGCCTCCTCCCAGGCAAAGACTCGGCGCCCGGAGTGTGAGTCCGGGCGGCCTCCTCCCAGTCAAAGACTCGGCACCCGGATTATGAGTCCGGGCGACCTCCGCCCAGGCAAAGACTCGGCGCCCACACTGCGGGCGGGCTCCGCCCAGGCAAAGACTCGGCACCCGGATTGTGAGTCCGGGCGCCCTTCTCCCAGGCAAAGACTTGGCGCCCAGAGTGTGAGTCCGGGCGGCCTCCGCCCAGGCAAAGACTCAGTGCCCGGGTGTGAGTCCGGGCGGCCTCCACCAAGGCAAGGGCTCGGCGCCCAGAGTGTGAGTCCGGGCGGCCTCCGCCCAGGCAAAGACTCAGCGCCCGGGTTTGAGTCCGGGCGGCCTCCGCCCAGGCAAAGGCCTGGTGCCCGGAGTCCGGCGGCCTTCTCCCAGGCAAAGACTTGTCGCCCAGAGTGTGAGTCCGGGCAGCCTCCGCCCAAGGAAAGACTCGGTGCCCGGGTGTGAGTTCGGGCGGCCTCCGCCCAGGCAAGGACTCGGCGCCCGGGTGTGAGTCCAGGCGACCTCCGCCCAGGCAAAGACTCGGCGCCCGCACTGTGGGCGGGCTCCGCCCAGGTAAAGTCTCGGCGCCCGGGTGTGAGTCCGGGCGACCTCCGCCCAGGCAAAGACTCGGCGTCCACACTGCGGGCGGCCTCCACCAGGCCAAAGACTCTGCGCCCGGAGTGTGAGTCCAGGCGACCTCCGCCCAGGCAAAGACTCGGCACCCGGATTGTGAGTCCGGGCGGCCTCCTCCCAGGCAAAAACTTAGCGCCCGGAGTGTGAGTCCGGGTGGCCTCAGCCCAGGCAAAGACTCGGCACCCGGGTGAGAGTCCGGGCGGCCTCCGCCCAGGCAAAGGCTCAGTGCCCGGGTGTGAGTCCGGGCGGCCTCCGCCCAGGCAAAGGCTCAGTGCCCGGGTGTGAGTCCGGGCGGCCTCCTCCCAGGCAAAGACTTGGCGCCCACACTGCGGGTGGGCTCCGCCCAGGCAAAGACTCGGCACCCGGATTGTGAGTCCGGGCGCCCTTCTCCCAGGCAAAGACTTGGCGCCCAGAGTGTGAGTCCGGGCGGCCTCCGCCTAGGCAAAGACTCAGTGCCCGGGTGTGAGTCCGGGCGGCCGTCTCCCAGGCAAACACTCGGCGCCCGGTTGTGAGTCCGGGCGGCCGTCTCCCAGGCAAAGACTCGACGCCGGGGTGTGAGTCCGGGCGGCCTCCGCCCAGGCAAGGACTTCGGCGCCCGGAGTGTGAGTCCGGGCGGCCTCCTCCCAGGCAAAGACTCGGCACCCGGATTGTGAGTCCGGGCGCCCTTCTCCCAGGCAAAGACTTGGCGCCCAGAGTGTGAGTCCGGGCGGCCTTCGCCTAGCAAAGACACAGTGCCCGGGTGTGAGTCCGGGCAGCCTCCGCCCAGGCAAAGACTCGGCGCCCGGGTTTGAGTCCGGGCGGCCTCCGCCCAGGCAAAGGCCTGGCGCCCGGGGTCCGGGCGGCCTTCTCCCAGGCAAAGACTTGGCGCCCAGAGTGTGAGTCCGGAAAGCCTCCGCCCAGGGAAAGACTCGGTGCCCGGGTGTGAGTCCGGGCGGCCTCTGCCCAGGCAAGGACTCGGCGCCCGGGTGTGAGTCCGGGAGGCCTCTGCCCAGGCAAGACTCGGCGCCCGGGTGTGAGTCCGGGAGGCCTCCGCCCAGGCAAAGACTTGTCGCCCAGAGTGTGAGTCCAGGCAACCGCGCCCAGGCAAAGACTCGGCGCCCACACTGCGGGAGGGCTCCGCCCAGGCAAAGACTCTGCGCCCGGAGTGTGAGTCCGGGCGGCCTCCTCCCAGGCAAACACTCGGCGTCCGGGTTTGAGTCCAGACGACCTCCGCCCAGCAAAGACTCGGCGCCCACACTGCGGGCGGCCTCCGCCCAGGCAAAGACTCGGCACCCGGATTGTGAGTCCGGGCGGCCTCAGCCCAGGCAAAGACTCAGCGCCCGGGTGTGAGTCCGGGCGGCCTCCGCCCAGACATAAACCTGGCGCCCGGGGTCCGGGCGGCCTTCTCCCAGGCAAAGACTTGACGCCCAGAGTGTGAGTACGGGCAGCCTCCGCCCAGGGAAAGACTCTGTGCCCGGATTGTGAGTCCGGGCGGCCTCAGCCCAGGCAAAGACTCAGCGCCCGGGTGTGAGTCCGGGCGGCCTCCGCCCAGACATAAACCTGGCGCCCGGGGTCCGGGCGGCCTTCTCCCAGGCAAAGACTTGACGCCCAGAGTGTGAGTATGGGCAGCCTCCGCCCAGGGAAAGACTCTGTGCCCGGGTGTGAGTCCGGGCGGCCTCCGCCCAGGCAAAGACTCGGCGCCCGGGTGTGAGTCTGGGTGGCCTCCGCCCAAGCAATTAATCGGCGCCCAGAGTGTGAGTCCAGACAGCCTCCGCCCAGGCAACGACTCGGCGCCCGGGGTGTGAGTCCGGGCGGCCTCAGCCCAGGCAAAGACTCGGCGCCCGGGTGAGTCCGGGCGGCCTCCGCCCAGACATAAACCTGGCGCCCGGGGTCCGGGCGGCGTTCTCCCAGGCAAAGACTTGACGCCCAGAGTGTGAGTCCGGGCAGCCTCCGCCCAGGGAAAGACTCGGCGCCCGGGTGTGAGTCCGGGCGGCCTCCGCCCAGGCAAGGACTCGGCGCCCGGGTGTGAGTCTGGGTGGCCTCCGCCCAGGCAATCAATCGGCGCCCAGAGTGTGAGTCCAGACAGCCTCCGCCCAGGCAACGACTCGGCGCCCGGGTGTGAGTCCGGGCGGCCTACGCCTAGGCAAAGACTTTGGCGCCCGGAGTGTGAGTCCGGGCGGCCTCCTCCCAGGCAAAGACTCGGCGCCCGGGTGTGAGTCCAGGCGACCTCCGCCCAGGCAAAGACTCGGCGCCCACACTGCGGGCGGCCTCCACCCAGGCAAAGACTCGGCACCCGGATTGTGAGTCCGGGCGGCCTCAGCTCAGGCAAAGACTCGGTGCCCGGGTGAGAGTCCGGGCGGCCTCCGCCCAGGCATAAACCTGGCGCCCGGGGTCCGGGCGGCCTTCTCCCAGGCAAAGACTCGGCGCCCAGAGTGTGAGTCCGGGCGTCCTCCGCCCAGGCGAAGACTCGGCGCCCACAGTGTGAGTCCGGGCGGCCTCCACCAAGGCAAAGACTCGGCGCCCAGAGTCTGGGCGGCCTCCTCCCAGGCAAAGACTTGGCGCCCATGTGTGAGTCCAGACGACCTCCACCCAGGCAAAGACTCGGCACCCGGATTGTAAGTCCGGGCGACCTCCTCCCAGGCAAAAACTTAGTGCCCGGAGTGTGAGTCCGGGTGGCCTCAGCCCAGGCAAAGACTCGGTTCCCGGGTGTGAGTCCGGGCAGCCTCCGCCCAGACAACCACTCGGCGCCCGGGTGTGAGTCCGGGCGGCCGTCTCCCAGGCAACGATTCGGCGCCCGGGTGTGAGTCCGGACGGCCTCCTCCCAGGCAAAGACTCGGCGCCCGGGTGTGAGTCCAGACGACCTCCGCCCAGGCAAAGACTCGGCGCCCACACTGCGGGCGTGCTCCGCCCAGGCAAAGACTCGGCACCCGGATTGTGAGTCCGGGCGGCCTCCGCCCAGGCAAAGACTCAGTGCCCGGGTGTGAGTCCGGGCGGCCTCCACCAAGGCAAGGGCTCGGCGCCCAGAGTGTGAGTCCAGGCGACCTCCACCCAGGCAAAGACTCGGCACCCGGATTGTAAGTCCGGGCGGCCTCCTCCCAGGCAAGGTCTCGGCGCCCGGGTGTGAGTCCGGGTGGCCTCCGCCCAGGCAAAGACTTGTCACCCGGAGTGTGAGTCCGGGCGGCCTCCTCCCAGGCAAAGACTCGGTGCCCGGAGTGTGAGTCCGGGCGGCCTCCGTCCAGGTAAAGACTCGGCGCCCAGAGTGTGAGTCCAGACGGCCTCCTCCCAGGCAAAGACTCGGCGCCCGGAGTGTGAGTCCGGGCGGCCTCCTCCCAGGCAAAGACTCGGAGCCCGGGTGTGAGTCCGGGCGACCTCCGCCCAGGCAAAGACTCGGCGTCTACACTGCGGGCGGCCTCCGCCAGGCCAAAGACTCGGCGCCCGGAGTGTGAGTCCAGACGACCTCCGCCCAGGCAAAGACTCGGCACCCGGATTATGAGTCCGGGCGACCTCCGCCCAGGCAAAGACTCGGCGCCCACACTGCGGGCGGGGCTCCGCCCAGGCAAAGACTCGGCACCCGGATTGTGAGTCCGGGCGCCCTTCTCCCAGGCAAAGACTTGGCGCCCAGAGTGTGAGTCCGGGCGGCCTCCGCCCAGGCAAAGACTCAGTGCCCGGGTGTGAGTCCGGGCGGCCTCCACCAAGGCAAGGGCTCGGCGCCCAGAGTGTGAGTCCGGGCGGCCTCCGCCCAGGCAAAGACTCAGCGCCCGGGTTTGAGTCCGGGCGGCCTCCGCCCAGGCAAAGGCCTGGTGCCCGGAGTCCGGCGGCCTTCTCCCAGGCAAAGACTTGGCGCCCAGAGTGTGAGTCCGGGCAGCCTCCGCCCAAGGAAAGACTCGGTGCCCGGGTGTGAGTTCGGGCGGCCTCCGCCCAGGCAAGGACTCGGCGCCCGGGTGTGAGTCCAGGCGACCTCCGCCCAGGCAAAGACTCGGCGCCCACACTGTGGGCGGGCTCCGCACAGGTAAAGACTCTGCGCCCGGAGTGTGAGTCCAGGCGACCTCCGCCCAGGCAAAGACTCGGCACCCGGATTGTGAGTCCGGGCGGCCTCCTCCCAGGCAAAAACTTAGCGCCCGGAGTGTGAGTCCGGGTGGCCTCAGCCCAGGCAAAGACTCGGTGCCCGGGTGAGAGTCCGGGCGGCCTCCGCCCAGGCAAAAGCCTGGCGCCCGGAGTCTGGGCAGCCGTCTCCCAGGCAAAGACTTGGCGCCCAGAGTGTGAGTCCGGGCGGCCTCCGCCCAGGCAAAGGCTCAGTGCCCGGGTGTGAGTCTGGGCGGCCTCCGCCCAGGCAAAGGCTCAGTGCCCGGGTGTGAGTCCGGGCGGCCTCCTCCCAGGCAAAGACTTGGCGCCCACACTGCGGGTGGGCTCCGCCCAGGCAAAGACTCGGCACCCGGATTGTGAGTCCGGGCGCCCTTCTCCCAGGCAAAGACTTGGCGCCCAGAGTGTGAGTCCGGGCGGCCTCCGCCTAGGCAAAGACTCCGTGCCCGGGTGTGAGTCCGGGCGGCCGTCTCCCAGGCAAACACTCGGCGCCCGGGTGTGAGTCCGGGCGGCCGTCTCCCAGGCAAAGACTCGACGCCGGGGTGTGATTCCGGGCGGCCTCCGCCCAGGCAAGGACTTCGGCGCCCGGAGTGTGAGTCCGGGCGGCCTCCTCACAGGCAAAGACTCGGCGCCCGGGTGTGAGTCCAGGCGACCTCCGCCCAGGCAAAGGCTCGGCGCCCACACTGCGGGCGGGCTCCGCCCAGGCAAAGACTCGGCAGCCGGATTGTGAGTCCGGGCGCCCTTCTCCCAGGCAAAGACTTGGCGCCCAGAGTGTGAGTCCGGGCGGCCTCCGCCTAGGCAAAGACACAGTGCCCGGGTGTGAGTCCGGGCAGCCTCCGCCCAGGCAAAGACTCGGCGCCCGGGTTTGAGTCCGGGCGGCCTCCGCCCAGGCAAAGGCCTGGCGCCCGGGGTCCGGGCGGCCTTCTCCCAGGCAAAGAATTGGCGCCCAGAGTGTGAGTCCGGGCAGCCTCCGCCCAGGCAAGGACTCGGTGCCCGGGTGTGAGTCCGGGCGGCCTCTGCCCAGGCAAGGACTCGGTGCCCGGGTGTGAGTCCGGGCGGCCTCTGCCCAGGCAAGGACTCGGCGCCCGGGTGTGAGTCCGGGAGGCCTCCGCCCAGGCAAAGACTTGTCGCCCAGAGTGTGAGTCCAGGCAACCGCGCCCAGGCAAAGACTCGGCGCCCACACTGCGGGAGGACTCGGCCCAGGTAAAGACTCTGCGCCCGGAGTGTGAGTCCAGGCGACCTCCGCCCAGGCAAAGACTCGGCACCCGGATTGTGAGTCCGGGCGGCTTCCTCCCAGGCAAAAACTTAGCGCCCGGAGTGTGAGTCCGGGTGGCCTCAGCCCAGGCAAAGACTCGGCGCCCGGGTGAGAGTCCGGGCGGCCTCCGCCCAGGCAAAAGCCTGGCGCCCGGAGTCTGGGCAGCCGTCTCCCAGGCAAAGACTTGGCGCCCAGAGTGTGAGTCCGGGCGGCCTCCGCCCAGGCAAAGGCTCAGTGCCCGGGTGTGAGTCTGGGCGGCCTCCGCCCAGGCAAAGGCTCAGTGCCCGGGTGTGAGTCCGGGCGGCCTCATCCCAGGCAAAAACTTAGCGCCCGGAGTGTGAGTCCGGGCGGTCTCAGCCCAGGCAAAGACTCAGTGCCCGGGTGTGAGTCCGGGCGGCCTCCACCAAGGCAAGGGCTCGGCGCCCAGAGTGTGAGTCCGGGCGGCCTCCGCCCAGGCAAAGACTCAGCGCCCGGGTTTGAGTCCGGGCGGCCTCCGCCCAGGCAAAGGCCTGGTGCCCGGAGTCCGGCGGCCTTCTCCCAGGCAAAGACTTGGCGCCCAGAGTGTGAGTCCGGGCAGCCTCCGCCCAGGGAAAGACTCGGTGCCCGGGTGTGAGTTCGGGCGGCCTCCGCCCAGGCAAGGACTCGGCGCCCGGGTGTGAGTCTGGGTGGCCTCCGCCCAGGCAAAGACTTGTCACCCAGAGTGTGAGTCCAGGCGACCTCCACCCAGGCAAAGACTCGGCGCCCACACTGTGGGTGGGCTCCGCCCAGGTAAAGTCTCGGCGCCCGGGTGTGAGTCTGGGCGACCTCCGCCCAGGCAAAGTCTCGGCGTCTACACTGCGGGCGGCCTCCGCCAGGCCAAAGACTCGGCGCCTGGAGTGTGAGTCCAGACGACCTCCGCCCAGGCAAAGACTCGGCACCCGGATTGTGAGTCCGGGCGGCCTCCTCCCAGGCAAAGACTCGGCGCCCACACTGCGGGCGGGCTCCGCCCAGGCAAAGACTCGGCACCCGGATTGTGAGTCCGGGCACCCTTCTCCCAGGCAAAGACTTGGCGCCCAGAGTGTGCGTCCGGGCGGCCTCCGCCCAGTCAAAGACTCAGCGCCCGTGTTTGAGTCCGGGCGGCCTCCGCCCAGGCAAAGGCCTGGTGCCCGGAGTCCGGCGGCCTTCTCCCAGGCAAAGACTTGGCGCCCAGAGTGTGAGTCCGGGCAGCCTCCGCCCAAGGAAAGACTCGGTGCCCGGGTGTGAGTTCGGGCGGCCTCCGCCCAGGCAAGGACTCGGCGCCCGGGTGTGAGTCCAGGCGACCTCCGCCCAGGCAAAGACTCGGCGCCCACACTGTGGGCGGGCTCCGCACAGGTAAAGACTCTGCGCCCGGAGTGTGAGTCCAGGCGACCTCCGCCCAGGCAAAGACTCGGCACCCGGATTGTGAGTCCGGGCGGCCTCCTCCCAGGCAAAAACTTAGCGCCCGGAGTGTGAGTCCGGGTGGCCTCAGCCCAGGCAAAGACTCGGCGCCCGGGTGAGAGTCCGGGCGGCCTCCGCCCAGGCAAAAGCCTGGCGCCCGGAGTCTGGGCAGCCGTCTCCCAGGCAAAGACTTGGCGCCCAGAGTGTGAGTCCGGGCGGCCTCCGCCCAGGCAAAGGCTCAGTGCCCGGGTGTGAGTCTGGGCGGCCTCCGCCCAGGCAAAGGCTCAGTGCCCGGGTGTGAGTCCGGGCGGCCTCCTCCCAGGCAAAGACTTGGCGCCCACACTGCGGGTGGGCTCCGCCCAGGCAAAGACTCGGCACCCGGATTGTGAGTCCGGGCGCCCTTCTCCCAGGCAAAGACTTGGCGCCCAGAGTGTGAGTCCGGGCGGCCTCCGCCTAGGCAAAGACTCCGTGCCCGGGTGTGAGTCCGGGCGGCCGTCTCCCAGGCAAACACTCGGCGCCCGGGTGTGAGTCCGGGCGGCCGTCTCCCAGGCAAAGACTCGACGCCGGGGTGTGATTCCGGGCGGCCTCCGCCCAGGCAAGGACTTCGGCGCCCGGAGTGTGAGTCCGGGCGGCCTCCTCACAGGCAAAGACTCGGCGCCCGGGTGTGAGTCCAGGCGACCTCCGCCCAGGCAAAGGCTCGGCGCCCACACTGCGGGCGGGCTCCGCCCAGGCAAAGACTCGGCAGCCGGATTGTGAGTCCGGGCGCCCTTCTCCCAGGCAAAGACTTGGCGCCCAGAGTGTGAGTCTGGGCGGCCTCCGCCTAGGCAAAGACACAGTGCCCGGGTGTGAGTCCGGGCAGCCTCCGCCCAGGCAAAGACTCGGCGCCCGGGTTTGAGTCCGGGCGGCCTCCGCCCAGGCAAAGGCCTGGCGCCCGGGATCCGGGCGGCCTTCTCCCAGGCAAAGAATTGGCGCCCAGAGTGTGAGTCCGGGCAGCCTCCGCCCAGGGAAAGACTCGGTGCCCGGGTGTGAGTCCGGGCGGCCTCTGCCCAGGCAAGGACTCGGTGCCCGGGTGTGAGTCCGGGCGGCCTCTGCCCAGGCAAGGACTCGGCGCCCGGGTGTGAGTCCGGGAGGCCTCCGCCCAGGCAAAGACTTGTCGCCCAGAGTGTGAGTCCAGGCAACCGCGCCCAGGCAAAGACTCGGCGCCCACACTGCGGGAGGACTCGGCCCAGGTAAAGACTCTGCGCCCGGAGTGTGAGTCCAGGCGACCTCCGCCCAGGCAAAGACTCGACACCCGGATTGTGAGTCCGGGCGGCCTCCTCCCAGGCAAAAACTTAGCGCCCGGAGTGTGAGTCCGGGTGGCCTCAGCCCAGGCAAAGACTCGGCGCCCGGGTGAGAGTCCGGGCGGCCTCCGCCCAGGCAAAAGCCTGGCGCCCGGAGTCTGGGCAGCCGTCTCCCAGGCAAAGACTTGGCGCCCAGAGTGTGAGTCCGGGCGGCCTCCGCCCAGGCAAAGGCTCAGTGCCCGGGTGTGAGTCTGGGCGGCCTCCGCCCAGGCAAAGGCTCAGTGCCCGGGTGTGAGTCCGGGCGGCCTCATCCCAGGCAAAAACTTAGCGCCCGGAGTGTGAGTCCGGGCGGTCTCAGCCCAGGCAAAGACTCAGTGCCCGGGTGTGAGTCCGGGCGGCCTCCACCAAGGCAAGGGCTCGGCGCCCAGAGTGTGAGTCCGGGCGGCCTCCGCCCAGGCAAAGACTCAGCGCCCGGGTTTGAGTCCGGGCGGCCTCCGCCCAGGCAAAGGCCTGGTGCCCGGAGTCCGGCGGCCTTCTCCCAGGCAAAGACTTGGTGCCCAGAGTGTGAGTCCGGGCAGCCTCCGCCCAGGGAAAGACTCGGTGCCCGGGTGTGAGTTCGGGCGGCCTCCGCCCAGGCAAGGACTCGGCGCCCGGGTGTGAGTCTGGGTGGCCTCCGCCCAGGCAAAGACTTGTCACCCAGAGTGTGAGTCCAGGCGACCTCCACCCAGGCAAAGACTCGGCGCCCACACTGTGGGTGGGCTCCGCCCAGGTAAAGTCTCGGCGCCCGGGTGTGAGTCCGGGCGACCTCCGCCCAGGCAAAGTCTCGGCGTCTACACTGCGGGCGGCCTCCGCCAGGCCAAAGACTCGGCGCCTGGAGTGTGAGTCCAGACGACCTCCGCCCAGGCAAAGACTCGGCACCCGGATTGTGAGTCCGGGCGGCCTCCTCCCAGGCAAAGACTCGGCGCCCACACTGCGGGCGGGCTCCGCCCAGGCAAAGACTCGGCACCCGGATTGTGAGTCCGGGCACCCTTCTCCCAGGCAAAGACTTGGCGCCCAGAGTGTGCGTCCGGGCGGCCTCCGCCCAGTCAAAGACTCAGCGCCCGTGTTTGAGTCCGGGCGGCCTCCGCCCAGGCAAAGGCCTGGTGCCCGGAGTCCGGCGGCCTTCTCCCAGGCAAAGACTTGGCGCCCAGAGTGTGAGTCCGGGCAGCCTCCACCCAGGGAAAGACTCGGTGCCCGGGTGTGAGTTCGGGCGGCCTCCGCCCAGGCAAGGACTCGGCGCCCGGGTGTGAGTTCGGGCGGCCTCCGCCCAGGCAAGGACTCGGCGCCCGGGTGTGAGTCCGGGCGGCCTCCTCCCAGACAAAGACTTTGGCGCCCGGAGTGTGAGTCCGGGCGGCCTCCTCCCAGGCAAAGACTCGGCGCCTGGGTGTGAGTCCAGGCGACCTCCGCCCAGGCAAAGACTCGGCGCCCACACTGCGGGTAGCCTCCGCCCAGGCAACGACTCTGCACCGGATTGTGAGTCCGGGCGGCCTCATCCCAGGCAAAAACTTAGCGCCCGGAGTGTGAGTCCGGGCAGCCTCCGCCCAGGGAAAGACTCGGTGCCCGGAGTGTGAGTCGGGGCGGCCTCCTCCCCGGCGAACACTCGGCGCCCGGGTTTGAGTCCAGGCGACCTCCGCCCAGGCAAAGACTCGGCGCCCACACTGCGGGCGGCCTCCGCCCAGGCAAAGACTCGGCACCCGGATTGTGAGTCCGGGCAGCCTCATCCCAGGCAAAAACTTAGCGCCCGGAGTGTGAGTCCGGGCGGCCTCCGCCCAGGCAAAGACTCAGCGCCCGGGTGTGAGTCCCGGCGACCTCCGCCCAGGCAAAGACTCGGCGCCCACACTGCGGGAGGGCTCCGCCCAGGCAAACACTCGGCGCCCGGGTGTGAGTCCAGGCGACCTCCGCCCAGGCAAAGACTCGGCGCCCACACTGCGGGCGGCCTCCGCCCAGGCAAAGACTCGGCACCCGGATTGTGAGTCCGGGCAGCCTCATCCCAGGCAAAAACCTGGCGCCCGGGGTCCGGACGGCCTTCTCCCAGGCAAAGACTCGGCGCCCAGAGTGTGAGTCCGGGCAGCCTCCGCCCAGGGAAAGACTCGGTGCCCGGGTGTGAGTCCGGGTGGCCTCCGCCCAGGCAAAGACTTGTCGCCCAGAGTGTGAGTCCAGGCGACCTCCACCCAGGCAAAGACTCAGCGCCCACACTGCGGGCGGGCTCCGCCCAGCAAGGATTCGGCGCCCGGGTGTGAGTCCGGGCGGCCTCCTCCCAGGCAAAGACTCGGCGCCCAGAGTCCGAGCGGCCTCCGCCCAGGCAAAGCCTCTGAGCCCAGAGTGTGAGTCCAGGTGGCCTCCACCAAGGCAAAGACTCGGCTCCCAGAGTGTGAGTCCGGATGGCCTCCGCCCCGGAAAAGACTCGGCTCCCAGAGTGTGAGTCCGAGCGTCCTCCTCCCAGGCAAAGACTCGGCGCCCAGAGTCCGAGCGGCCTCCGCCCAGGCAAAGCCTCTGAGCCCAGAGTGTGAGTCCAGGTGGCCTCCACCAAGGCACAGACTCGGCGCCCAGAGTCCGGGTGGCCTCCGCCCAGCAAAGACTTGGCTCCCAGAGTGTGAGTCCGAGCGGCCTCCGCCCAGGCAAAGACTCTGCGCCCAGAGTGCGAGTCTGGGCGGCCTCCGCCCATGCAGAGACTCGGCGCCCAGAGCAGGGCGGCCTCCGCCCAGGCAAAGACTCGGCGCCCAGAGTGCGAGTCCGGGCGGCCTCCACCCTGGCAAAGGCTCGGTGCCCATAATCCGGGCGGCCTCCGGCCAGGCATATACTCGGCGCCCAGAGTGTGAGTCCGCGCGGCCTCCGCCCAGGCAAAGACTCGGCGCCCAGAGTGTGAGTCCGGGCGGCCTCCACCCTGGCAAAGAGTCGGCGCCCAGAATCCGGGCAGCCTCCGCACAGGCAAAGTCTCGGCGCCCAGAGTGTGAGTCCAGGCGGCCTTCGCTCAGGCAAAGACTCGGTGCCCAGAGTATGAGTCTGGGTGGCCTCCACCCTGGCAAAGATTCGGCGCCCAGAATCCGGGCGTCCTCCACCCAGGCAAAGACTCGGCACCCAGAGTGCGAGTCCGGGTGGCCTCTGCCCTGGCAAAGATTCGGCGCCCAGAGTGCGAGTCCAGGCGGCCTCCACCCTGGCAAAGACTCGGCGCCCAGAATGCGGGCGGCCTCCGCTCATGCAATGGGCTCGGCGCCCAAAGTGTGAGTCCGGGCGGCCTTCGCTCAGGCAAAGACTCGGCGTCTAGAGTGTGAGTCCGGGCAGACTCCGGCCAGGCAAATACTTGGCGCCCTGAGTGTGAGTCCGAGCGGCCTCCGCCCAGGCAAACTCTTGCCGCCCAGAGTGAGAGTCCGGGCGGCCTCCACCCAGGCAAAGACTCGGCGCCCAGAGTGTTAGTCCGGGTGGCTTCCGGCCAGGCAAATACTCAGCGCCCAGAGTCTGAGTCCGGGCGGCCTCCGCCCAGGCAAAGGCTCGGCGCCCAGAGTGTGGGTCCGGGCGGCCTTTGCTCAGGCAGACTCGGCGCCCAGAGTGTTAGTCCGGGTGGCTTCCGGCCAGGCAAATACTCGGCGCCCAGATTGTGGGTCCGGGCGGCCTCCGCCCAGGCAAAGGCTCGGCGCACAGAGTGTGAGTCCGGGCATCTTCCGCCCAGGGAAGGACTTGGCGCCCAGAGTGTGAGTCTGGGTGGCCTCCACCAAGGCAGACACTCGGCGCCCAGAGTGCGAGTCCGGTCGGCCTCCGCCCAGGTATAGACTCGGTGCCCAGAGTGCGAGTCCGGGTGGCCTCCACCAAGGCAAAGACTCGGCGCTCAGAGTCCGAGCGGCCTCCGCCCAGGCAAACACTCGGCGCCCAGAGTGCGAGTCCGGGCGGCCTCTGCCCAGGCAAAGACTCGGCGCCCAGAGTGCGAGTCCAGGCGGCCTCCCCCCTGGCAAAGACTCGGCGCCCAGAATGCGGGCGGCCTCCGCACATGCAATGGGCTCGGTGCCCAAAGTGTGAATCCGGGCAGCCTCCGGCCAGGCAAATACTTGGCGCCCTGAGTGTGAGTCCGAGCGGACTCCGCCCAGGCAAACTCTTGCCGCCCAGATTGTGAGTCCGGGCGGCCTCCGCCCAGGCAAAGGCTCGGCGCCCAGAGTGTGAGTCCGGGCATCTTCCGCCCAGGGAAGGACTTGGCGCCCAGAGTGTGAGTCTGGGTGGCCTCCACCAAGGCAGACGATCGGCGCCCAGAGCGCGAGTCCGGGCGGCCTCCGCCCAGGTATAGACTCAGTGCCCAGAGTGTGAGTCCGGGTGGCCTCCACCAAGGCAAAGACTCGGCGCCCAGAGTCCCAACGGCCTCCGCCCAGGCAAAGACTCTGTGCCCAGAGCGCGAGTCCGGGCGGCCTCCGCCCAGGCAAAGACTCGGCGCCCAGAGCGCGAGTCCGGTCGGCCTCCGCCCAGGTATAGACTCGGTGCCCAGAGTGCGAGTCCGGGTGGCCTCCACCAAGGCAAAGACTCGGCGCTCAGAGTCCGAGCGGCCTCCGCCCAGGCAAACACTCGGCGCCCAGAGTGCGAGTCCGGGCGGCCTCTGCCCAGGCAAAGACTCGGCGCCCAGAGTGCGAGTCCAGGCGGCTTCCCCCCTGGCAAAGACTCGGCACCCAGAATGCGGGCGGCCTCCGCACATGCAATGGGCTCGGTGCCCAAAGTGTGAATCCGGGCAGCCTCCGGCCAGGCAAATACTTGGCGCCCTGAGTGTGAGTCCGACCCAGGCAAAGACTCGGCACCCAGAGTGCGAGTCCGGGCGGCCTCTGCCCTGGCAAAGACTCGGCGCCCAGAGTGCGAGTCCAGGCAGCCTTTGCCCAGGCAAAGTCTCGGCACTCAGAGTGTGAGTCCAGGCGGCCTTCGCTCAGGCAAAGACTCGGTGCCCAGAGTATGAGTCTGGGCGGCCTCCACCCTGGCAAAGATTCGGCGCCCAGAATCCGGGCGTCCTCCACCCAGGCAAAGACTCGGCACCCAGAGTGCGAGTCCGGGCGGCCTCTGCCCTGGCAAAGACTCGGCGCCCAGAGTGCGAGTCCAGGCGGCCTCCACCCTGGCAAAGACTCGGCGCCCAGAATGCGGGCGGCCTCCGCTCATGCAATGGGCTCGGCGCCCAAAGTGTGAGTCCGGGCGGCCTTCGCTCAGGCAAAGACTCGGCGCCTAGAGTGTGAGTCCGGGCAGACTCCGGCCAGGCAAATACTTGGCGCCCTGAGTGTGAGTCCGAGCGGCCTCCGCCCAGGCAAACTCTTGCCGCCCAGAGTGAGAGTCCGGGCAGCCTCCACCCAGGCAAAGACTCGGCGCCCAGAGTGTTAGTCCAGGTGGCTTCCGGCCAGGCAAATACTCGGCGCCCAGATTGTGAGTCCGGGCGGCCTCCGCCCAGGCAAAGGCTCGGCGCCCAGAGTGTGAGTCCGGGCATCTTCCGCCCAGGGAAGGACTTGGCGCCCAGAGTGTGAGTCTGGGTGGCCTCCACCAAGGCAGACGCTCGGCGCCCAGAGCGCGAGTCCGGGCGGCCTCCGCCCAGGTATAGACTCAGTGCCCAGAGTGCGAGTCCGGGTGGCCTCCACCAAGGCAAAGACTCGGCGCCCAGAGTCCGAGCGGCCTCCGCCCAGGCAAAGACTCGGCGACCAGAGCGCGAGTCCGGGCGGCCTCCGCCCAGGCAAAGACTCGGCTCCCAGAGCGCGAGTCCGGTCGGCCTCCGCCCAGGTATAGACTCGGTGCCCAGAGTGCGAGTCCGGGTGGCCTCCACCAAGGCAAAGACTCCGCGCTCAGAGTCCGAGCGGCCTCCGCCCAGGCAAACACTCGGCGCCCAGAGTGCGAGTCCGGGTGGCCTCTGCCCAGGCAAAGACTCGGCGCCCAGAGTGCGAGTCCAGGCGGCCTCCCCCCTGGCAAAGACTCGGCGCCCAGAATGCGGGCGGCCTCCGCACATGCAATGGGCTCGGTGCCCAAAGTGTGAATCCGGGCAGCCTCCGGCCAGGCAAATACTTGGCGCCCTGAGTGTGAGTCCGAGCGGCCTCCGCCCAGGCAAACTCTTACCGCCCAGATTGTGAGTCCGGGCGGCCTCCGCCCAGGCAAAGGCTCGGCACCCAGAGTGTGAGTCCGGGCATCTTCCGCCCAGGGAAGGACTTGGCGCCCAGAGTGTGAGTCTGGGTGGCCTCCACCAAGGCAGACGCTCGGCGCCCAGAGCGCGAGTCCGGGCGGCCTCCGCCCAGGTATAGACTCAGTGCCCAGAGTGCGAGTCCGGGTGGCCTCCACCAAGGCAAAGACTCGGCGCCCAGAGCGCGAGTCCGAGCGGCCTCCGCCCAGGCAAAGACTCGGCGCCCAGAGCGCGAGTCCGGGCGGCCTCCGCCCAGGCAAAGACTCGGCGCCCAGAGCGCGAGTCCGGGCGGCCTCCGCCCAGGTATAGACTTGGCGCCCAGAGTGTTAGTCCGGGTGGCTTCCGGCCAGGCAAAGGCTCTCCGCCCAGAGTGCGAGTCCAGGCGGCCTCCGCCCAGGCAAAGGCTCTGCGCCCAGAGTGCGAGTCCAGGCGGCCTCCGCCCAGGCAAAGGCTCTGCGCCCAGAGTGCGAGTCCAGGCGAACTCCGCCCAGGCAAAGGCTCGGCGCCCAGAGTGCGAGTCCAGGCGGCCTCCGCCCAGGCAAAGGCTCGGCGCCCAGAGTGCGAGTCCAGGCGGCCTCCACCCAGGCAAAGGCTCGGCGCCCAGAGTGCGAGTCCAGGCGGCCTCCGCCCAGGCAAAGGCTCGGCGCCCAGAGTGCGAGTCCAGGCGGCCTCCGCCCTGGCAAAGACTCGGCGCCCAGAATGCGGGCGGCCTCCGCACAGGCAATGGGCTCGGCGCCCAAAGTGTGAGTCCGGGCGGCCTTCGCTCAGGCAAAGACTCTGCGCCTAGAGTGTGAGTCCGGGCAGCCTCCGGCCAGGCAAATACTTGGCGCCCTGTGAGGCCGAGCGGCCTCCGCCCAGGCGAACTCTTGCCGCCCAGAGTGAGAGTCCAGGTGGCCTCCACCCAGGCAAAGACTCGGCGCCCAGAGTGTTAGTCCGGGTGGCTTCCGCCCAGGCAAAGGCTCGGCGCCCAGAGTGCGAGTCCGGGCATCTTCCGCCCAGGGAAGGACTTGGCGCCCAGAGTGTGAGTCTGGGTGGCCTCCACCAAGGCAAATACTCGGCACCCAGAGTCCGATCGGCCTCTGCCCAGGCAAAGTCTCGGCGCCCAGAGTGTGAGTCGGGGTTGCCTCTGTCCAGGCAAAGACTTGGCACCCAGAGTGTGAGTCCAGGCGGCCTTCGCCCAGGCAAAGACTCGGCGCCCAGAGTGCGAGTCCGAGCGGCCTCCGCCCAGGCGAACTCTTGCCGCCCAGAGTGAGAGTCCAGGTGGCCTCCACCCAGGCAAAGACTCGGCGCCCAGAGTGTTAGTCCGGGTGGCTTCCGCCCAGGCAAAGGCTCGGCGCTCAGAGTGCGAGTCCGGGCATCTTCCGCCCAGGGAAGGACTTGGCGCCCAGAGTGTGAGTCTGGGTGGCCTCCACCAAGGCAAATACTCGGCACCCAGAGTCCGATCGGCCTCCGCCCAGGCAAAGTCTCGGCGCCCAGAGTGTGAGTCAGGGTTGCCTCTGTCCAGGCAAAGACTTGGCACCCAGAGTGTGAGTCCAGGCGGCCTCCGCCCAGCCAGGGTCTCGTCGCCCAGAGTCTGAGCGTCCTCCGCCCAGGCAAAGATTCGGCGCCCAGAGTGTGAGTCCGGGCGACCTCCTCCCAGGCAAAGATTCAGCGCCCAGAGTGTGAGTCCGGGCAGGCCTCCACCCTGGCAAAGATTCGGCGCCCAGAATCCGGGCAGCCTCCACCCTGGCAAAGATTCGGCGCCCAGAATCCGGGCGGCCTCCGCCCAGGCAAAAACTCGGCGCCCTGAGTGTGAGTCCGGGCGGCCTCCGCCCAGGCAAAGACTCGGAGCCCTGAGTGTGAGTCCGGGCGGCCTCCGCCCAGGGAAAGGCTCGGCGCCCAGAGCACGAGTCCGGGCGGCCTCCGCCCAGGTATAGACTCGGTGCCCAGAGTGCGATTCCGGGTGGCCTCCGCCCAGGCAAAGACTTGGCACCCAGAGTGTGAATCCAGGCGGCCTCCGCCCAGGCAGGGTCTCGTCGCCCAGAGTCTGAGCGGCCTCCGCCCAGGCAAATATTCAGCGCCCAGAGTGTGAGTCCGGGCGACCTCCTCCCAGGCAAAGATTCAGCGACCAGAGTGTGAGTCCGGGCAGCCTCCACCCTGGCAAAGATTCGGCGCCCAGAATCCGGGCGACCTCCGCCCAGGCAAAAACTCGGCGCCCAGAGCACGAGTCCGGGCGGCCTCCGCCCAGGTATGGACTCGGCGCCCAGAGTGCGAGTCCGGGCGGCCTCCGCCCAGGCAAACACTCGGCGCCCAGAGTGCGAGCGGCCTCCGCCCAGGCAAAGACTCGGCACCCAGAGTCCGAGCGGCCTCTGCCCAGGCAAAGACTCGGCGCCCATAGCGCGAGTCCGGGTGGCCTCCGCCCAGGTAAAGACTCGGCGCCCAGAGCGTGAGTCCGGGTGGCCTCCGCCCAGGTATAGACTCGGTGCCCAGAGTGCGTGTCCGGGTGGCCTCCACCAAGGCAATGACTCGGCGCCCAGAGTCCGAGCGGCCTCCGCCCAGGCAAACACTCGGCGCCCAGAGTGCGAGTCCAGGCGGCCTCCGCCCAGGCAAAGACTCGGCGCCCAGAGTGCGAGTCCAGGCGGCCTCCACCCTGGCAAAGACTCGGCGCCCCGAATTCGGGCGGCCTCCGCACAGGCAATAGGCTCGGCGCCCAAAGTGTGAGTCCGGGCGGCCTTCGCTCAGGCAAAGACTCGGCGCCTAGAGTGTGAGTCCGGGCAGCCTCCGCCCAGGCAAACTCTTGCCGCCCAGAGTGAGAGTCCAGGCGGCCTCCACCCTGGCAAAGATTCGGCGCCCAGGATCCGTGTGGCCTCCGCCCAGGCAAAGACTCTGCGCTCAGAGTGTGAGTCCGGGCGGCCTTCGCCCAGGCAAAGACTCGGCGCCCAGAGTGTGAGTCCGAGCGGCCTCCGCCCAGGCAAACTCTTGCCGCCCAGAGTGTGAGTCCGAGCGGCCTCCGCCCAGGCAAACTCTTGCCGCCCAGAGTGAGAGTCCCGGCGGCCTCCGCCCAGGCAAAGACTCGGCGCCCAGAGTGTGAGTCTGGGCGGCCTTCGCCCAGGCAAAGACTCAGCGCCCAGAGTGTGAGTCTGGGCGGCCTCCGCCCAGGCAAAGATTCAGCGCCCAGAGTGTGAGTCCGGGCGGCCTTCGTCCAGGCAAAGACTCGGTGCCCAGAATCCGTGCGGCCTCCGCCCAGGCAGAGACTCTGCGCCCAGAGTGTGAGTCCGGGTGGCCTCCACCAAGGGAAAGGTGTCGCTTCACCCTGATTGATCTACCAGCTCTCGGGTGAAGACTCCAGACATTTGCTAGCGAAAAGGAGTCACTTCACCCTGATTGAGCTACCAGCTCTCGAGTGAAGACGCCAGACATTTGCTAGCGAAAAGGAGTCGCTTCACCCTGATTGAGCTACCAGCTCTCGGGTGAGGACTGCAGACGTTAGCTAGCGAAAAGGAGTCAATTCACCCTGATTGAGCTACCAGCTCTAGGATGAAGACTCATGACATTTGCTAGCAAAAAGGATTCGCTTCACCCTGATTGAGCTACCAGCTCTCGAGTGAAGACTCCAGATATTTGCTAGCGAAAAGGAGTTGCTTCACTCTGAGCTACCAGCTCTCGGGTGAGGACTGCAGACATTTGCTAGCGAAAAGGAGTCGCTTCACCCTGATTGAGCTACCAGCTCTCGGGTCATGACTCCAGACATTTGCTAGCGAAAAGGAGTCGCTTCACCATTCACCATCCGGGCGGCCTCCACCCAGGCACAAACTCGGCGCCCTGAGTGTGAGTCCGGGCGGCCTCCGCCCAGGCAAAGACTCGGCGCCCAGAGCACGAGTCCGGGCGGCCTCCGCCCAGGTATAGACTTGGTGTCCAGAGTGCGAGTCCGGGTGGCCTCCACCAAGGCAAAGACTCGGCGCCCAGAGTCCGAGCGGCCTCCGCCCAGGCAAACACTCGGCGCCCAGAGTGCGAGTCCGGGTGGCCTCCACCAAGGCAAAGACTCGGCGCCCAGAGTCCGAGTGGCCTTCGCCCAGGCAAAGACTCGGCGCCCAGAGTGTGAGTCCGGGCGGCCTTCGCCCAGGCAAAGACTCAGCGCCCAGAGTGTGAGTCTGGGCGGCCTCCGCCCAGGCAAAGATTCGGCGCCCAGAGTGTGAGTCCGGGCGGCCTTCGCCCAGGCAAAGACTCGGCGCCCAGAATCCGTGTGGCCTCCGCCCAGGCAGAGACTCTGCGCCCAGAGTGTGAGTCCGGGTGGCCTCCACCAAGGGAAATGAGTCGCTTCACCCTGATTGATCTACCAGCTCTCGGGTGAAGACTCCAGACATTTGCTAGCGAAAAGGAGTCACTTCACGCTGGATTAGCTACCAGCTCTCGGGTGAAGACTCCAGACATTTGCTAGCGAAAAGGAGTCACTTCACGCTGGATTAGCTACCAGCTCTCGGGTGAAGACTCCAGACATTTGCTAGCGAAAAGGAGTAACTTCACGCTGGATTAGCTACCAGCTCTCGGGTGAAGACTCCAGACATTTGCTACCAAAAAGGAGTCTCTTCACCCTGATTGAGCTACCAGCTCTCGAGTGAAGACGCCAGACATTTGCTAGCGAAAAGGAGTCGCTTCACCCTGATTGAGCTACCAGCTCTCGGGTGAGGACTGCAGACGTTAGCTAGCGTGTGAGTCTGGGTGGCCTCCACCAAGGCAGACGCTCGGCGCCCAGAGCGCGAGTCCGGGCGGCCTCCGCCCAGGTATAGACTCAGTGCCCAGAGTGCGAGTCCGGGTGGCCTCCACCAAGGCAAAGACTCGGCGCCCAGAGTCCGAGCGGCATCTGCCCAGGCAAAGACTCGGCGCCCATAGCACGAGTCCGGGCGGCCTCCGCCCAGGCAAAGACTCGGCGCCCAGAGCGCGAGTCCGGGCGGCCTCCGCCCAGGTATAGACTCGGCGCCCAGAGTTTTAGTCCGGGTGGCTTCCGGCCAGGCAAAGGCTCGGCGCCCAGAGTGCGAGTCCAGGCGGCCTCCGCCCAGGCAAAGGCTCGGCGCCCAGAGTGCGAGTCCAGGCGGCCTCCGCCCAGGCAAAGGCTCAGCGCCCAGAGTGCGAGTCCAGGCGGCCTCCACCCTGGCAAAGACTCGGCGCCCAGAATGCGGGCGGCCTCCGCACAGGCAATGGGCTCGGCGCCCAAAGTGTGAGTCCGGGCGGCCTTCGCTCAGGCAAAGACTCTGCGCCTAGAGTGTGAGTCCGGACAGCCTCCGGCCAGGCAAATACTTGGCGCCCTGAGTGTGAGGCCGAGCGGCCTCCGCCCAGGCGAACTCTTGCCGCCCAGAGTGAGAGTCCAGGTGGCCTCCACCCAGGCAAAGATTCGGCGCCCAGAGTGTTAGTCCGGGTGGCTTCCGGCCAGGCAAATACTCGGCGCCCAGAGTGTGAGTCCGTGCGGCCTCCGCCCAGGCAAAGGCTCGGCGCCCAGAGTGCGAGTCCGGGCATCTTCCGCCCAGGGAAGGACTTGGCGCCCAGAGTGTGAGTCTGGGTGGCCTCCACCAAGGCAAATACTTGGCACCCAGAGTCCGATCGGCCTCCGCCCAGGCAAAGTCTCGGCGCCCAGAGTGTGAGTCGGGGTTGCCTCTGTCCAGGCAAAGACTTGGCACCCAGAGTGTGAGTCCGGGCGACCTCCTCCCAGGCAAAGATTCAGCGCCCAGAGTGCGAGTCCGGGCGGCCTCCACCCTGGCAAAGATTCGGCGCCCAGAATCCGGGCGGCCTCCGCCCAGGCAAAAACTCGGCGCCCTGAGTGTGAGTCCGGGCGGCCTCCGCCCAGGCAAAGACTCGCCGCCCTGAGTGCGAGTCCGGGCGGCCTCCGCCCAGGGAAAGGCTCGGCGCCCAGAGCACGAGTCCGGGCGGCCTCTGCCCAGGTATAGACTCGGTGCCCAGAGTGCGAGTCCGGGTGGCCTCCACCAAGGCAAAGACTCGGCGCCCAGAGTCCGAGCGGCCTCCGCCCAGGCAAACACTCGGCGCCCAGAGTGCGAGTCCGGGTGGCCTCCACCAAGGCAAAGACTCGGCGCCCAGAGTCCGAGCGGCCTCCGCCCAGGCAAACACTCGGCGCCCAGAGTGCGAGTCCAGGCGGCCTCCGCCCAGGCAAAGACTTGGCACCCAGAGTGTGAATCCAGGCGGCCTCCGCCCAGGCAGGGTCTCGTCGCCCAGAGTCTGAGCGGCCTCCGCCCAGGCAAATATTCAGCGCCCAGAGTGTGAGTCCGGGCGGCCTCCTCCCAGGCAAAGATTCAGCGCCCAGAGTGTGAGTCCGGGCGGCCTCCACCCTGGCAAAGATTCGGCGCCCAGAATCCGGGCGACCTCCGCCCAGGCAAATTCTCGGCGCCCAGATAACAGATTATGTTCGCTTAAGACCCTTTCTCCAAAATACTGAACATCTTGCACCCATAAATAACCAACCAATTGAATTATTATACCAATCCCATTTCGTAATGCATAAGAAAAAACTCATTTTACACTATCCACGTGACAATCCTGTGTACTGCTTTTAATGTGGTTAAAGTACCTTCCCTGCTCCCCACCCCCTGCCCCCATTAGCCACTCCCCCCCACCCCTAAACCCCCCCCATTGCCTACCTTGGCTCCCCCCAAAGGTTTCATGCGTGACCTTTCTCCAAACTAACCCCTCATCCAACTCCTTAGACCCCCCCCCCAGTGTATTACATACCATTCTTAAGTTATACTTGTTCTTGCCTCCCACCCCCCACAAATACAACCAAAACAACAACTTGGCTGGCACATTGCCTGCCCCATACATTATAATATCCACACATATGTCCCCCCCCCTTCCCATTAGATTAAACCTAAAGTCCAATCATATCATCTCTAGAGTTCTTCATCCTGTAGATTCTTCTTATTCTCCTCAAGCCATCTTGTCCCCTCAGCTACTGTATCAAAAATTTGTGTCCCTCCCAATGCCCTTATCCTCAGACGGGCTGGGTACAGTAGGGAATACATGATTTTCTGCTTCTGCAGAGAGCGTTTGATCCCTGTAAACTCTGCTCTGCGTTTTTGTAGCATTGGGGAGTAGTCTGAATAAAATTAGATCCTGACACTTTTGAAAAAAATGTTCTCCTTCTCCCTGGCTTTTCTCAGAAGAATTTCTTTATCCTTATAATTAAAAAACTTTAAGAGCATTGACCGCAGGTTGTCATGGTAATTTTGCTGTATGCTATGCACACAGCCCCATCTGCTGCTGTGCTTCCAATAAGCACCCATTTTCATCTTAATGATATAATACTTTAAGCTTACCTTTTCAACTCATTCATCCCAATGACCAGACATCCCCAATGCAACCTACATCCTTATTTCAGCCTGACTGCTCCTCAGCCAGGCCCCCTTGGTTCCCCATTAAAGAGCCATCACCAGCTGTCTTTCATTCTCCAAACGGTCAGCATGTCTTAGCAGACCTCGACCAAAACTTTATTTATTTACCTTTCCACTGGAAGCCACGCCCTGGAGGGTTTGCCTCCAACAGCTGAACACCTCCCACAAAGGGTGTGACCTCACAGCAGTAACACAGGATGTGAATGCCCATATAAGGACAATACAATACAATACAATACAGAAGTACCAATCACAGACATGTATACATTCAAATAGTCAGTGACGCAAACTGACTAATGCTTTCAATGATGGAAACCATACAAAACCAATGAACGATGACTATAATTCCGTTGATAGAAATCCTTAATATACATTGTTCCAAAGAACAATGTATACTTGGATTATTCTAAACCTCCTTGTGAATGGAAGGCTATCCACAGATGTGAACTGCCCATCTCCATGTGGTGATCAGACACAGCAGAGACAATGTGCACACATCCGCCTACAACCAATCCCTGCAGAGTAAGCATATGCCCCCAGACGATCGTCTGTACAGGGGCCCTTTTGCTGGCAGACATACCCCCACTCCGCAAACACCTTTTTCCAATCCCAAGAAGTTATCCACTACCTAACGGATCTCAACCAGCTTCAGTCTGCCCCAGTCAGCTCTTTTAGAGCGGGCTGGGGGAGAATGAACACAGGAGGACTCTTATGACAATACATATAATAAATACATCTAAAATTTTCCACAACAGGGTGTCCATCAGTTAACGGAGCTCTAGCTGGAACTCTATGAGCTCCCTCTATAGCGAACAGAGGTGAAAAACTGGTCTTCCTAAACTCCTCTTTAATCCATTTCTCCAGAAACTCCACAGGGTGAGGTCCTTCACTTCCCTCAGGTAGTCCCACCACCCGAACATTGCTCCTACGTGCCCTATTTTCCATTTCATCCAATTTTAAAGTCTGGAGACACATTTGTTCTCGTATTAGTCTAATTTCCTATTTGAGAGGAACAAAGTCATCTTCCATTGAACTCAATCTTTCCTCTAGGGCCGTAGTCCTTTCTGTGGTTTTCTGCAATTTTTGACCAAGCGAAAGTAATTCCTCCTTAATTCCACCAATTTGTTCACATAAACTGTTCAATGAGCTCTTACATTCATTAATGGCGGTAAATATATCCTTTAGTGATGGTTCCTCTTGTTCTACTACAGGGGTATGAGAGTTAGGTTCAACCATAGGCTCTGAGCTCCCATCTACTGTCTTATTATTGCCTGCCATTTTTGTCCCCGTTAGTGACGAACTTTTCTGGCCCTGCACTTTGCCTTGACTCTTTTTGTCTTGAGCTAATTGAGCTTTTACTGTTGGCTGTTGCTGAGGCCCTTTATTAGGGGAATTTTCCGGGGTATGGGCAAACCTTTCAAGTTTAGCTGCTGCGGCTGCTGCCGTCTGGCCTCCCCTTTACTTCTCTTTTACCGGACGTGCTGTTTGTGACCCGGCATTTTCCTGATGTGACTGCTCTTCTCCCCTCTTTCTGGTCATATTGCTTACACTTAGTAAAGGGGTGCTGAACCAGCAGAGCAAAAAAAATGCAGACGGGGGAGGGGTATTATGCAACCAGCTGCACTCCCTGCGATTTTTCTTTTCCTTTTTTTCCCCCAATACAAAAATGCGACAGTTGCGCAAAAAATAGTTCAATATTGTCAATTAACAGCGTACCTGTATATTTTCCAAACTGTAACCATCCAGGAGGGGAAAGAAAAAAGTTTTTTTTTTCCCCTCTGCGATTTACTGCTTATACTAATCCTGCCAGATTTTCAGGAGCTTCAAATAGCCCAATGAGTATCCACTTGCAGTTATATCTATTTTGTTATAGTCCAGAAGTGGGCAAGGTTTTCCAAACCAGGTGTATTTACACCACCTTCCCCTAATATTTCCTTCATCTTATTTTAAAGATTCAATGTAGAACAATCTGTGATAAGTTACAGGCAGATTAAACTTTTTCCCACAGCTCCTGCTCATCACTTCGTCTGCAACTTGATATTTTTCTTTCTTAAATACAAAAGTCACTCACCAGTCCGATTGAGCTCAGTTTGTACCTCTCTCATATCCCCTGTATTCAGACCATGAGACCACCAGGCACCCTATAGATCTAAGAGTCCGGATAGTATAGCAACAATTTAAGCAAGAATTCACTTGGGATATCAGCACACAACACACTGTAGATAGCTGTCCCCGCTAGGGATATGCAAGATAAGCGTAACCAATGCCTTCGGGATTAGTACGTAGTGCTGGGGGACAAAAAAAACAAAAAAAAAACAAACAGAAAAAATATGTCTTCCTTTTTTGCCTCTGCGCTTCCCCGCACTGTTATGGCTTATAAGGCTTCTATATCATGCCCCGGGCATAGCCAGACACAGGGTCTGGAAGTATCCTACTTCATTCTAAGATATATTCTTCCAGTGGAAGCAGTTCAGGCATCTGGGGGTCTCTGGGTGGGAGTGGTGTACACACACATGTATTTAAATGTAAAAAAAAGTCCCTCAGAGGGTTTCCTCAGAATATACAACTATACGCTTATGTAATTCATTAGGATGGTACCAAAACACAGATAAAACTGCAAAAAATACTTGGGTTAATCCTCGCTGTTCTGGTGTGAAACTGTCCCATAGCCCAGCTCTCTTTCAGTCTCCCACACCTATTATAGAGCTGGTTCTGTATTTTAGGAATAACGTTTTTTATAGCCACCAGTTGGTGATACACCAGAAATAACAGGCAACTAGGGAGAGAAAGATTATCCAGGTATCAGCCAGTATTGCAGGGGTTAATCCTCCGAGTCTTGGCTCACTGTGATGTTTATATTATAATATGATTGTCTCAGTAAACAATACCCTAAGGCTCGGTTCACACAGTGGGCGGCACGACTTGCAGCGCCGCGACCTGCACATGATCAGCGGCGACTTGCAAAACGACTTCTGTATAGAAGTCAATGCAAGTCGCCCAAAGTCGCCGCAAAAGTAGTACAGGAACCTTTTTTCTAAGTCGGAGCGACTTGAGTGATTTAAGCATGACTTAAGGGTCAGATTGGGTAGGGCTGATCGTGTGAAAAAGGCCTAAGACTGCTTTCACACTGATGTGCTGCGGTTTACCCATCGTACCCATGGTTGGTGCACCTGTGTCTATCCTGTGGGTTAGCTGAACTTTGCCATAGGCTCCACCTGTGGCAAAAGCCAGCACTGTACAGGAAACTTATGGGGCTCTGCTCCACAGCTGCTTTCTTCCTCTACCACCAGCTTCATTCACAAAACTGATGCTGTGGTTTGACGGGTCGGCAACCTGCGATCTGGGCTTGCCAACCCGACATTTCAGAGCAGGAGGTCGCGGGCCACATCAGAGGTCTCCGCGGGCCACTGGTTGACCACCCCTGCCTTACACTAATCTTTCTCTATAGTTTATCAGCATTGCTTCCTATGCTTGTCTATATGTGTGTGTATATATATATATATATATATATATATATATATATATATATATATATTTATATATATATATGACCTTACCCTTTTATAGTGAGGGGGCTGGTTTATCCTAAAGCCCTCTTCATGCCCCCCTCTAAGCCATCTGTCCTAGAATTCAAAACCAGGGAGTTCTATGGTGAATTACTGCATTACTTTACTGGGTCCATAGAATTTGAACAAGCAGGATTCAACATGAACCCATGATAGCGCCAAATCAGAATCTCATTCTGATTTAATATCTATCCTATTACAAAGGTTGTTTCGTTATAAAATAGTTCATTGTGAGAGTTCATCATAATCGACTGTATGTTAGGTTACTGTACCTCTGATCAGTCTTTGTTTTTTAATGAAGATTTTAAAGGGGTTGTAAAGGTAAATGTTTTTTCACCTTAATGCATTCTATGCATTAAGGTGAAAAAACATCTGACACTGCCGGCGCCCCCAGCCTCCCGTTTTACTTACCTCACCCCTCGAAAGTCCCGCGCTGTTCCCCCGACGTCCTTTCCACCGTTCAGCCTGGCCGCTGATTGGCTGGAGTGGATGGATGGAAAGCAGCGCAGCCATTGGCTCGCGCTGCTGTCAATCACATCCACTGACACGGAGCGCCGGGTGGGGCCGTGTGATACAGCGAGCGGCTATAGCCGCCGGCTGTATCACGGGAGCGCGCCCGCAGATGCTTCTCACCATGCGAGGGAGCTCGCATGAACGTGAGAAGCACCTGTGGGAGGAAGCTGAGACAGCCGCCGAGGGACCCCAGAAGAGTAAAAAATGTTTTCTCGGCAGGTTCAGTAGCTCAACCTGCAGTGGCAGCAATTGGAGTCTGTCAATATTTGAGAGACCATGTTAAACAGGTGTTTAAAGCTTTACCTGAACAGCAAGCTCGGGGGTTAGCTAACCTACCAGTGGCTTTGTGTTTTGCTGTTGATGCTATCAGAAATTCTAGCCTTCAGACCTCTCGCCTTACACTTGGGTTGGTACACATGCGTAGAATCCTATGGCTGAAAAATTGGTCAGCCGAATCACCATGTAAGAAACTCCTGGCGGGATTTCCCTTTCATGGTGCAAAACTGTTTGGAGAGGATTTGGACAATTATATACATAGGATCTCTAGTGGGAAAAGCACCCTTTTTACCAGTCAAGAAAAGGAGTAAACGTCCCTCCTTTAAATGGGTGCTTTCTCCAGTGCCAGGGTCATCAGCCTCCAGGCAGTCACGACGGCCTCCTCCGTCAGGCTCAAAGGTTAAAACTCAGTCAACCCCAGGGATAAAAGAAGTTCTGGGGGAGAAGGTCTTCAAGACAAAATGCTGAGACCTCCTTATGAAGGGGCGCCCCCGCTCACTCGAGTGGGGGGGGGGGGGGGAAGACTACTAAAGTTCTCAGGGCTCTTTTGTTAAAAAAAAAAAAAAAAAAAAGTTCTCAGGGCTCTGGCAGGAGGAATTTCGGGACAAATGGGTGGTCTCTACAATAACTCTAGGTTACAAACTAGAATTCTGAGAATTCCCTTCTCCTCGTTTCCTCAGATCAAATGTACCCAGAGACCCAGAGAAAAAGAAGTCTAGTCTTCTAGTGTTTGAGCGACTATTATCTCAAAAAGTTGTCATGGTATTTCCCATGCAAGAGCAGGGAATGGGGTTTTATTCAAACCTTTTCACGGTACCAAAGCCAAACAGAGATGTAAGACCCATTCTAGATCTAAACCGATTTCTAAAGATACGGTCCTTTCGAAAAGGAATCAATCCGATCGGTAGTATCCATCCTGCAAGGTAACAATAGATGCCAGTCTTTCGGGTTGGGGGACAGTCCTGGAACAGTCGACTGTCCAAGGGAGATGGTCCAAGACTGAGAGGGCCTTACCCATCAACATTCTGGAGATCCGTGCGGAGTATCTAGCCCTAATAGCATGGACACTCAGGTTGCAGGGTTGCCCTGTCAGAATCCAGTTCCGACAATACCACAGCAGTGGCTTATATCAATCACCAAGGGGGCACCAAGAGTCGTGCAGCTCAGAGAGAAGTAAACCAGATCTTAATCTGGGCAGAAGGACATGTGCCATGCATATCAGCATTCTTCATTCCGGGGGTAGAGAACTGGCAGGCAGACTACTTGAGCCGCCAGCAGTTAGTCCCAGGGGAATGGTCTCATCACCCTGATGTCTTCTTGGCCATATGCCAGAGATGGGGGGTTCCGGATGTAGATCTCTTTGCGTCCAGGTTCAACAACAAGGTCAACAACTTTGTGTCAAGAACGAGGGATCCTCTTGAATGCGGGACAGATGCGTTGGTAACTCTGTGGCATCAGTTCTCTCTGATTTATGCATTCCCTCCTATTCTGCTACTGCCAAGACTTCTTTGCGGGATCAGGCAGGAAAAGAAGTTGTGCTTCCGGTGGCCCCAGCATGGCCCCGAAGAGCTTGGTATGCAGAAATAGTGAAGTTGGCGGTAGGCTCTCCTTGAACCCTACCATCCCGTCCAGACCTGCTATCCCAGGGACCAGTATTCCATCTTACCTTACAAACGATAAATTTAACTGTTTGGCTATTGAAACCCACATTTTGAAGAATCGTGGGCTTTCGGGCTCTGTGATATCTACCTTGATTAATGCAAGAAAGCCAGCTTCCAGAATGATTTATCACAGAGTCTGGAAAGCATATGTCTCCTGGTGTGAATCCAGGGGTTGGCACCCCAAAAAATATGTCATAAGCAGAATCCTTGAATTTCTGCAAAATGGATTAGAGATGAAACTGGCCTTGAGTACCATCAAGGGCCAAGTCTCGGCCTTATTGGTTCTGTTTCAACATCCACTTGCTTTGCATTCTTTGGTCCGAAGCTTTATACAAGGGGTAACGCGCCTTAATCCTCCAGTTAGGGCGCCTCTGAACCCCTGGGATTTGAATTTGGTTCTGTCAGCTCTACAGAAGCAGCCTTTTGAACCGATACATCAAATTACCTAAGTTCTGTTGACAAGGAAATGTATTTTTCTGGTGACCATTTCTTCTTCCAGAAGAGTATCAGAATTAGCGGCCCTCTCTTGTAAAGAACCGTATCTGATAATGCACAAGGATAGAGTGGCGTTACACCCTCATCCTAGTTTTCTACCGAAGGTGGTCTCAGGTTTTCATCTAAACCAAGATATTGTTCTGACTTCCTTTTTTCCAAATCCCTGCTCTATGGAAGAGAAGTAACTACATTCTTTGGATGTAGTGAGAGCAGTCAAAGCCTATCTGGAAACGACTGCTAAAGTTCGCAAAACTGATGTTTTGTTCATATTGCCAGAGGGTCCTAAGAGAGGACAGGCAGCGTCGAAATCTACCATTGCTAAATGGATTCGACAAGTAATTGTTCAAGCTCATGGTTTGAAGCAAAAGATTCCGCCTTTTCAAATCAAGGCGCACTCAACTAGGGCTATTAGTGCTTTGTGTGCAGTACATCACCAGGCCTCCATGGCTCAAATCTGCAAGGCCGCAACCTGGTCATCAGTCCATACATTCACCAAATTTTATCATATGGATGTGAGAAGGCATGAGGATATCGCCTTTGGGCGTAGTGTGCTGCGGCAGCGGTACAGGGTCCTCAGGTCTGATTACACCCTATGTTGTGTAGTTCCCCTCCCCTCAGATAGCATTGCTCTGGGACATCCCATCAGTAATTACTGAGTCTCTGTCCCGTGATGTACGAGAAAGAAAATAGTATTTTTATAACAGCTTACCTGTAAAATCCTTTTCTTTTGAGGTACATCACGGGGCACAGAGGTCCCTCCCCTCTTCTAATACACTTATATTGCTTTGCTACAAAACTGAGGTACCTCCAGTAGGGGAAGGGGTTATATGGGGGATTGAACTTCCTGTCTAGGGTGTGCCAGTGTCCAATCACCTAGTGATACCCTATAACCCATCAGTAATTACTGAGTCTCTGTGTCCCGTGATGTACCTCAAAAGAAAAGGATTTTACAGGTAAGCTGTTATAAAAATCCTATTTTTTTTTTGTTCAGCCCAGAGGCTGCATTAGACCAGCACAAGAACATTACAATGTATGCCCAACAAGGACCAGCAACGTACTGGTATGTTGCTGGACTTTGAGTGGTTATACCAGAATGATGCCTGCAGGTTTAGGTATCATCTTGGCATAATTCTTTTCAGCCAGCGGTCGGCTTTCATGTAAAAGCAATCCTAGTGGCTAATGAGCCTCTAGACTGCTTTTATAAGCAGTAGGATGGAACGTTCCCCCCCCCCCCCATCTTCCATGGTTTTATCGGGCTCTCCTGTCCCAACAGGGAACCCGAGAATGCAGCCGGCGATTCCGGCAGCTAACCATAGAGCTGATCAGAGACCAGAATGTCTCCATCTCTATGGCCTAAGAAACTGGAAGCTATGAGCATTTTGTGACTTCGGTTTCGCTAGATATAAACAGTGCCATTGGGAAAATGGCAAAGCATTTTATCACACCGATCTTGGTGTGGTCAGATGCTTTGAGGGCAGAGGAGAGATCTAGGGTCTAAAAGAGTACCTGCCACTACCTATTTCTATCATAGGGGATATTTACATTCCCTGAGATAACAATAAAAATGATAAAAAATAATAATGAAAGGAACAGTTTAAAAATATAATAAAAATGCATAATAAATAATAATTAAAAAAAAAGCCACCCCTGTCCCCCCTTGCTCACGCGCACAGCGAACGCAAGCATTGGTGTGGTGTCATATGTAAACAGCAATTGCATCATGCATGTGAGCTATCACCGCAAAGGTCAGATCGAGGGCAGTAATTTTAGCAGTAGACCTCCTCTGTAAATCTAAAATGGTAACCTGTAAAGGCTTTTAAATATGTATGTAGTTTGTCGCCGCTGCACGTTTGTGCGCAATTTTATATATTTTATATATTTTTTAATAAATTCTTTTTATTTATTACAGAAAAAGAAACGTTACATAACAGAGCCTCTGGGCATACCCCCGGCTCAAGGTATATAAATCATTAGGCAAGGCATATCATACCTTAACCTCCCTGGCGGTACGATTATTTCTGATTTTAGGAACTAAATTATATTTTAGTCCTGTAATTCTTAGGAATAACTCTCTTAAATCTGTCCAAACCAGAGTCTAGCAGACATCCCGGGTATGATAAAGTTTGAAAAATGAAATCATAAATTATAATATCATAAATAACTATAAATAATTGTACCAAATAATAATATAACAATAATAAAAATTATTCAATAATGTAATCAAATCAAAAACACTGAAATTTGTTCAGTTGCAGAATTGTCACTGTCATTACTTTTCAGTATTTGATGACGGATCTCCCCACAAATCGCTATTGCTCAATTCTGCGAGTGATTACAATTTATTATCGCTGTTTTCTAGCTGGTCTAAAACCATTTTTGATGTAAAATGACAGTTTGGTTGCTATGGACAATCTCCAGTTTCCAGGCATAAAGAACAGTTTTTATTATATAATACTGCATGCAGAGCACTGGACAGACCACTAGGGACAAAGGGGATGTGAAATAATTACATACAGCAATGTAATCTGTAAGATTACATTATACTGTATGTAATGTGTGTTTCACTTTTTGAATTTGGCGCCGATCTCTGTCCCCGTGCGTCGCAACACTCGCAGGGAACGGAGATCAGCTCCGTGATAGATCGAGCGGGACACGGCTCGCTCATACAGCGGGGAGACAACGCTGGATCCGAGGGAGAAGGTAAGTAAACCTCCTCCTGGATCCAGCGATGCAGTCCTGAGTCTGGCTTGGGGTTACCGCTCTTGGTATAAAAATTCCACCCCGAGCCTGACTCGGGAATACCTTCAGGGGGGTTAACTACTAGCCTAACCTTGTGAACAGACAACAAAACAACCCCGTAGCCTGCTGCTAAAATTAACAGGCTAAGTGTAATGCTCAGCAATTTACACAAATATGTGATATACGACAGGCATCCTTCAAGAAAAAGTCTACAACGTGGGTGGCTATAGGTACGTGGTTTGTCGAAATGCACCCCTGGGGGCGACAGTAAGGAACCATCCTCCCATATGCAAATCAGATCAGACCTGTAGTCCTACAGGGTCTTCTTGTTCTACAGTTGTCATTTCAGACTCTAACCATATGTTCTAAACTTTTTGAAATTTTAGGGGACATCCTCTGCTGGAGTACGTTTCCTTATATAAGGGTACTGCAAGGTTAACTAATGATTTCCATGCATTCAGGGTAAGGGCAGACATGGGAGCTCTCCACTTGAGTACAATGAGTTTCCTGGCATAGAAGAGAAGCAATCCCAGTAATGTACGAACTGCCCTCGAAGGGGCAAGAGCATCCACCAAGCCAAGCAGGCAAATCTCTATGTTTTGGGGTATAGGAATTGTGGTCAGTTTAGTGGTGAAAGTTGTAATAAATGACCAGTAATGCTGCACTTCGGGGCATGATCAGATCATGTGTATGAACCCCGCAGAGTAAGCTCAACAGCCCCAACACTGCGACGTGCAGTCTGAGTATATTTTAGGAAGCCTGTATGGAGTATAATAAAACTTGTGTAATATTTTAAACTGGATCAACCGATCTCTGGAGGAGACCAAGTGTCTAAAGGGGAGCTCCAGACATCCTCCCAGTCCTCCCCATCCAGCTTGGGCAGCTCCGACTCCCAGAAGTCACGAAGTCTCTCCAAACCGTGATGAACAGTAGACTGCAGGGCCTTGTAGATTGTGGATAATGGTTTAATCAGTGTTTCTTGAGGTAGGAACGTTTCTGTGTTTGACTGGTAAAGGGTCAGAGGAGAGCTCCCAAGCTGTGCCCTATAAGCGCAGGAACTGCAGGAACCGGAAGAAGTACACATTGGGTAAGTCAAATCTAGATTCGAGTTGGTTAGATGTCAGTAGTGCACCATTCTCACAGATATGATGTAGATATCGAATACCCCGCGAAGCCCATATGACCAGGTCCGGGATGGAATAGAATTCAGGTAGAGAAGGATTAATCCATAGTGGAGTATTTGGGGAGCGCACCTGAGGATCGGCCACCCAGGGGGGGGGGGGCTACCCCGGACCATGCTCTCAGCACTGTTTTCATTGAGGTAGTGAGAGGATGTGGAGCCCTAGTACCTCAAAATAAAGCATTCTGCAGTGCTATAAATAACCCCACAACTGCAGCCTCCAAGGCAACTGCTGCATTAGTGGCATCCAATGTAAGACATTTGTGGGCATGGGTAAGCATCGCTGCAATAAAATGAAGGAAAAAATCAGAACAGGCCAGCCCCCCCTGTGTCCAAGGTCTTTGGTGTATAGACAATCGGAAACGGGGAGGGGGGAGCCCCACAGAAAACTGGATATGTGCGAATTTAGCCGCTTAAAAAATGCTTTGGAGAATGGCGCACCAAATATTGAAGAGGGGAAGTAATTTCATTTTTATTAAATTGATCCATCCAATCAGCGTGACGGGGAGGTTAGCCCACACTTTCAGCCTATTTTGAGTCATTTGTAGGATAGGAAGAAGGTTAAGTCTACAAAAATCCTGTACTGGGGGAAATAATAATGTCAAGATATTTTATAGTCTCAGCCCATTGCAATGAAAGTGACGGATCCGCCAACTGTTTAGCACCCGGGTCCACTGGCAGGGATGTGGGGCTGGAAGTGCCAGGATGTGAAGGGCCCAAAACAGTGGAGCACAGGCAGCAGCAAAAAGGGCACACCAGGCCGCTGGACACCCAGCTCTGACAGGCAGTCTCTAACAGCTCCTCAGGCTTTGGCAGGAACTTGTATGGTTGGTAGGGCGGATGGAGAGGAGGCCTGCACCTCCGAGCCAGGCCGGACCGGCCGCGGTGCCTCTCCATGGGGCAGCAGCTGCAGGAAATGGTAGGGATCCACAGGCCTCACTAGGCTGTGCTAGGCCGGACTGACTAGGCTGCGGCTACCACAGACATCCCCGGAGCCTGGCCGGGCCTCCAGAGCGTACCAGGTGGGTGGATGAGCAGGATGTGAGGACGGATGAGAGTCCCTTACCTCCCGATCCTTCCAAATTGAGAGAGTCCCTGGGAGGCCCCGGATCTGCAAGATGGCGGCCACGGGTGCCTGGAGATGATGTCCCTCGGATGGTTACAAGCTGAATCGCCAGGAAATACTGCACAGAACATTGCAGGTCAGAATATGCACGCATGTTTGCGGATTGGAATCAGGATTCTCAGAGCTCCTCACAAAGACGTCCGCCGCCACTCACATCCGCACACACCTCCCTGTGCGCAATTTTAAATAATGTCATGTACTCAGCATAAGATCATCTTTTTATATCATCAAAAATGTGGGCAATATAGTGTGTTTTAGTGCATTAAAATTGAAAAAAGTTTGTATTTTCCAAAAATATTGCATTTGAAAAATCGCTGTGCAAATACTGTGGGAAAAAACACCCACCTTTAAAAAAATATATAATGTTTTGTTGGGGGGTCAAAGTAATTTTCTTGAAAAAAATATATTTTTTCATGTAAACAAAAAGGGTCAGAAAGGGCTTTGTCTTCAAGTGGTTAGAAGAGTGGTTGATGTGTGACATAAGCTTGTTGTACATAAAATGCCAGGACAGTTCAAAACCCCCCCACCCCTTTTTGGAAAGTAGACACCCCAAACTATTTGCTTATAGGCATGTTGAGTTCATGGAATATTTTATATTTTGTCACAAGTTTCGGGAAAATTACACTTTTTTTGCACAAAGTTGTCACTAAATGATATATTGTTCAAACATGGCATGGTTATATGTGGAATTACACCCCAAAATGTATTCTGATGCTTCTCCCGAGTACAAGGATACCTCGTGTGTGAGACTTTTTGGGAGCCTACCCACATACAGGACCCCGGAAACCAATCACCGCCTTCAGGATTTCTAATGCCCCGTACACACGATTGGAATTTTGGTCGTAAAAAGCTCTGATGTTTACGGAATTCCAATGGGATTTCGCTCAAGCTGCCTTGCATACACACGGTCACACCAAATTCCGACCGTCAAGAATGCAATGACGTACAACACATACGATGGGACTAGAAAAAGTACAATAGCCAGTAGCCAATAGCTTCTGTGAATCTGAGCATGCGTGAGTTTTTGCGTGTTGAAATTGCATACACACGATCGGAATTTCCTGCTCTCAATCTTTTGCTGGCGGAAATTTGGCCATCAAAATTCCGATGGAGCATACACACGGTCGCATTTTCCGATGAAAAGCTCTCATCACTCTTTTTTCTGTCCAAAATTCCAACCACGTGTATGTGGCATAAGGGTGTAAATTTTTGATTTCACTCCTCACTACCTATCACAGTTTTGAAGGCCATAAAAAATGGCACAACCCCCCCTCCCGAATGACCCCATTTTGGAATTGTGGACACCCCAAGCTATTTGATGAGAGGCATGTTGAGTCCATGGAATATTTTATATTTTGCCACAAGTTGTGGGAAAATTGCAATTTTGTTTTCTTTTTTTTCTTTTTTTTTTTTACACAAAGTTGTCACTAAATGATATATTGTTCAAACATGGCATGGTTATATGTGGAATTACACCCCAAAATACATTCTGTTGCTTCTTCTGTGTACGGGGATACCACATGTGTGGGACTTTTTGAGAGCCTAGCTGCGTACAGGACCCCAAAAACCAATCACCGCCTTCAGGATTTCTAAAGTGTAAAATTGTGATTTTGCTCCTCACTATCTATCACAGTTGCAGAGGCCCTGAAATGTCCAGATAGCACAACCCCCCCAAATTAACACATTGGTATTTGCTAAGAGGCATGGTGATTATTTTGCAGATCTTGTTTATTTTTGAAAATGAAGAAAGAAATGAAAAAAAAAGTTTTATTTTTTCAATTTTCAAAACTTTGTGACAAAAAGCAAGATCTGCAAAATACTCAACATGTCTCTCAGAAGATAGCTTGGGGTGTCTACTTTCCAAAATGGGGTCATTTGGGGGGATTTGTGCTATCTGGGCATTTCCTGGCCTCCAAAACTGTGATAGGCAGTGAGGTGTGAAATCAAAAATGTACACCCTTAGGAAGCCTGAAGGCAGTGATTGCTTTTCTGGGTCCTGTACGCTATTCGACTACCAAAAAGTTCCACACATGTGGTATCCCCATACTCAGGAGAAGCAGCAGAATGTATTTTGGGGTGTAATTACACATGTAACATACCATTTTTTAACACTATATCATTTAGCGACAATGTTGTGTTAAAAAAAAAAAAAAAAATTTCCGAAACTTGTGGCAAAATATAAAATATTCCATGGGCTCAACATGCCTCTCAGCAAATAGCTTGGGGTGTCTACTTTCCAAAATGGAATCATTTAGGGGGGTTTTGTGTTCTTTTCGTTTCATGGCTTCCGAAACTGTGATAGGTAGTGAGGAAGTGAAATCACCATTTTACGCCCTTAGAAAGCCTGAAGGTGGTAATTGGTTTTCGGGGTCCTGTACATGGCTAGGCTCCCAAATAGTCTCACATATGTGGTATCCCTGTACTAAGGAGAAGCAGCAGAATGTATTTTGGGGTGTCTTTCCACATATGTCCATGGCATGTTTGAGCAATATATAATTTAGTGACAACTTTGTGCAAAAAATTATTTTTTCATATTCCCGCAACTAGCGAATATCTTGGGGTGTCTACTTTACAAAATGGGGTAATTGGGGGCGGGGGGATGTTGCTATCTTGGCATTTTATGGCCTTCAAAACTGTGATAGGTAGTGAGGAGTAAAATGAAAAATTATGCCTTTAAAAAGCCTGAAGGTGGTACCTGCAAAAAAAAAATTCAATGGGCTCAACATGCCTCTCAGCAATTTCCTTGGGGTGTCTACTTTCCAAAATGGGGTCATTTGGGGGGTTTGTACTGCCCTGCCATTTTAGCACCTCAAGAAATGAGATAGGTAGTCATAAACTAAAAGCTGCGTAAATTCCAGAAAATGTACCTTAGTTTGTAGACGCTGTAACTTTTGCGTAAACCAATAAATATATGCATATTGACATTTTTTTTATTTTTATGAAAGATATGTGGCTGAATATATTTTGGCCTAAATGTATGACTAAAATTGAGTTCATTACATTTTTTTTATAACAAAAAGTAGAAAATATAATTTTTTTTTTCAAAATCTTCGGTCATTTTCCTTTTATATCGCCAAAAATAAAAATCGCAGAGGCAATCAAATACCATAAAAAGAAAGCTCTATTTGTGGGGAAAAAAAAGAACACACATTTCATTTGGGTAGAACATTGCATTGCCACGCAATTACCAGTTAAAGCAGCGCAGTGCCAAATTGTAAAGTCCTCCAGTCATTGAGCTGCCCAATCCTCCAAGGCTGAGTAGTAGTTAAACACGAAACATTAACCTACTAGCATGTCTTTGGAGTATGGATGGAAACCCACGCAGGCACAGGGAGAACATGCAACCTCCAGGAAAGTAGTGCCTTGGTTGGGATTAGGGATGAGCTGGGTGTTTGAGTCGAACGCATGTTCGACTCGACCACCAGGTGTTCGCCCGTTTGGCGAAACCAGAACTTTATGGGCCGTTCGCGCCATATTCGAGTGGCGCTCACGGCCCACAATGCACTGCGGCATCGCAATGCATTGCTGGCTGATGATTGGCCAAGTATTCACTATGGCGAGCATGCTTGGCCAATCACAGTGCGGGCAGCGAGGAGAGCCATAATTGGGGCAGCGGCCTTGCGTAGTGTGTTGAGGACGGCTCATAGAGACAGATAGGCAGAGACAGTGTCTTCATTTCTTTTGAACCTAGTGCAATTACAGTCGGTGTATTGTGCCCCCTGCACAGTGTACACCTGAAGCTACCCCAATTGCTGTTGTTGTTCTAGTCCTATACCACAGGCAGCTGTAGCAGTTACAGTAGGTGTATTGTGCCACCTGCACAGTGTACACCTAAAGCAACCCCTATTGCTTGTGTTCTTATGGTCCTATACCATGGGCAGCTGCAGCAGTTACATTCGGTGTATTGGGCCACCTGCACAGTGTACACCTGAAGCTACCCCAATTGCTGGTGTTGTTCTAGTCCTATACCACAGGCAGCTGTAGCAGTTACAGTCGGTGTATTGTGCCATCTGCACAGTGTACACCTGAAGCAACCCCAATTGCTCGTGTTCTTCAGATCCTATACCACAGGCAGGCAGCTGCAGTAATTACAGTCCATGTACTGTGTCATCTGCTCAGTGTGCACCTAAAGCTACCCCAATTGCTGGTGTTCTCATCTCCCTGCAGGCCAATAGTATGTCTGAAAGGCCAACAAGAAGAGGCAGACAGTCACGAGCCAATAAAAGGGCAAGCAGGCTCTGTGCCTAGAGGCAACAGTGCTGGTCATGGACAGTGCATCCTCATCAGCACTTGGCCATGGTCTCCTTATTTTCGGCAGCTGGACGTGTTGAGCCGCAACATGCCGAAGACTTGGTAGAGTGGATGGCCAAGCCCTCATCCTTTTCATCCTCCTCATCCTCTCTCACCCAGGCTCAGGGTACTGGCAAAGCAGCTGCCAACGCGGTGTCTTCCCTCGTCTCATTGGCATCAGTCACTCCTTCCCTAGACCCACCATGTCCTCCTGAGGAGTCCCCCAAACTGTTTGAGCACAGTGTTGGGTACATGCTCCAGGAGGATGCCCAGCATTTTGAAAGCTCTGATGATGATACCCAGCTAGAGAGAGACCGTAGCGTGAGCCCAGAGAGAAGGGATGCCGAAGAAGGACAGCAATCTGGCAGTCATGTTCCACCTGCTGCAGCATACTGCCAGGTTTGCTCCAGTGATGAGGAGGGAGGGGATGATGAGGTCACTGACTCCACGTGGGTGCCTGATAGGAGGGAGGAGGAGGCACATCTCCAACGAGGCAAGATGCCCTCCAGGGGCTAGCTTAAGGGCAGCACACAGACTGAATCACACCGCAGAGCTCCGCCTGTGCAGGGCGCTGCTCATTATTCCAAAAGTTCTTTGGTGTGGGCCTTTTTTGAGACGAGTGCATCAGATCACACCACTGCTATTTGCAACATATGTCTCAAGCGTATCTCGTATGGCCAAAACATCAGCCGTTTGGGCACCACATACTTGACCAGACATATGTTGACCTGCCATGCAGTTCATTGGAAAGCGTACCTTAAAGACCCACGCCAAAGAACAAAGTGGACCTCTCTCCTTCCTCCTCATCAGCTGGAATCTCCAACCCCACTATCCCTTCAGTCCTCTCTGAAACCTGCACTGAGAGGAATGAAGGTGTAGAATTAGGTGTGTCACAGCCAAGAACTTGTGGGCACTCTGCTAGCAGTACACCCATGTCCAATTGTAGCAGGCAAATTTCCCTGCCCCAGCTGCTGGACAGTCGAAAGAAGTTCACTCCCAGTCATCCACATGCCCAGCGGTTGAATGCTAGCTTGGTTAAATTGCTAGCACTTCAACTGCTGCCTTTTCAGTTGGTAGACTCTGCCCCCTTCCGTGAGTTTGTGCAATGTGCGGTTCCTCAGTGGCAGGTTCCCAAACGCCACTTTTTCTCACGGAAGGCGATTCTGGCTCTCTACCGGCATGTGGAAGGCAATGTTCATGCCTCGCTGGACAGGGCAGTCCACGGTAAGGTGCATATTACGGCTGACTCATGGTCCAGCAGGCATGGACAAGGACGTTACCTATCTTTCACGGCGCATTGAGTGACTTCTGGCAGCTGGGAAGGATGCAGGACAAGGTGCAGTAGTGTTGGAGGTTGTTCCGCCACCATGCCTCCAAAATGCTACTACTGGTTGAGACACACCTCTCTCCTCCACCCCCTCCTCTTCTTCTTCCTCCATGGCCTCTTCCTGTGCTTTGTCCTCTGAACCAGCGGTGCTCCATAGGTGTGCAAGGGGCTACGCAAGTATGCAGGCAAAAAGATGCCATGCATGCTGGTGTGCTTGGGGGACAGGAGCCACACTGGGGCAGATATTCTGTCAGCTCTGCAGGGGCAGGCTGAGAGGTGGTTGACGCCATTCCAGCTTAAGCCAGGAATGGTGGTTTGTGACATTGGCACCAACCTCCTCTCCACCCTCCAACAGGGACAACTGACCCATGTGCCCTGTGTGGCTCACGTCCTTAACTTGGTGGTGCAGCGGTTCTTGGGCAGGTACCCAGGCTTACAGGATGTCCTGTCACCATTTGAGGAGGCCAAGAGGAGGGTGAGCAGTCACAGTGCATGCATCAGTGACACTGTACCTCTTGTCCACCTGTTGGAGCACACACTGCGTGGAATAATGAACAGGGCACTTGAGACAAACCAGAGGCAGGAAGAGGAGGACTTCCTTGCCTCTCAAGGCCCCCTTTATCCAGACAGTGTTCCTGCTGTCCCACCCATCACACAGGAGGAGGAGGAGGATGATGATGATGATTGTGTCAGCATGGAGGTAGAGCCTGGCACTCAGCATCAGCAGTCTTGTAGGGATGATTTACAGTCCCAAGAAACCCGTGGACTTGTATGTGGCGGGGAGGAGGTGGCTACAGATCATGTTGTCCTCATGTTGAGGACTCCGGACCAAATGCCTCAGCTAACTTGCGCTGCATGGCCTCCCTGATCCTGCAAAGCCTGCGTGTCAGGTCACCTTGAGGCCAGGTGACAGATGCACACCGTAGGGATTAGGAGTGCACCGCAAGGTTGTGGACCCTACGGCTGACTGCTGCGGACGGGGGTCAAGGTGATAGGAAGGCAGGGCCGCCAGAACACCAAGATGGATCCCACCAGGGTTAGAGCATAAGATTCCCTGGGGCGCGGAGTCTGAGCCAGCAAGTGTTCACCAGAGCCTCGAGTGGTGAGGATGGACTTGGCTGCAACTGGCTCCAGGTCGCGACCCCCAGGATCCCCCAGCTCACACCCACAGTAGGCAACAGGAGGATAGGGATGGTGAGGGACAAAGCCAAGGTCGGGGCCACAAGCAGACAGGAATAGTCAGGGACACGCCAAAAGGTCAGGATCACAGGCAAACAGGGATAGTCAAGGACACGCCAAAGTCGGTAACGGAATAACAGCAGAGCACATGGCAGGTAACAGGAAGCTAACACACAAAGGTTGATCAGCAGGGTTGGCCTGCAGTGCACAGGTTAATATAGAGTTGTCTGATAGGAGCTAGGGTGGAGCCATGCCAGAGGATGGATTACAAAGGCAGTCAGGTGAGTGTCGGCTGGTCTCTAGAGATGAACACATGGAGACAGGTAAGCAGACGAACTCTATTGCATAACCATGACAGTACCCCCCCTCTTGCGAGGCCTCCCCCTTCCCCACCTGGGACCAGGTTTAGAGGGGAACTTCAAATGAAACTTCCTTAACAGAGGAGGTGCAAAGACCTTGGAAGCCGAAATCCACGACCTCTCCTCAGGACCAAAACCTTTCCAGTGCACGAGGTACCGGAGAATGCCTCTACAGAGTCGGGAATCCAAAATTTGGCTAACCTCGTACTCCTGATCATCCTCAGAGACCGGTGCTACAGTAGAGCGAGGACGAGAGATATTATTGAGGACTAAAGGCTTCAGAAGGGCAACATGGAAGGAGTTAGAGATTTTGAGGCTTTTGGGAATCTGGAGCTTGAAACAAACCAGATTCAGTTTATAAATTGTGTACGGGCCAATGAATCTTGGAGCAAATTTGAGAGAAGGAACCCGGAGTTTGATGTTCCTAGTGGAGAGCCAGACTTTGTCTCCTGGCTGAAGAGAAGGTGGCTTACGCCTGCGACAGTCAGCAAAACTCTTGAATTTGTTGGCAGCTTTCTGGAGGGAATCATGAACGTCAGCCCACATGGAATTGAATGATTCCTGAACAGTAGCCAAAGCTGGAATGTCAGAAGAACAAGTCATGGGAAGAGGGAGTTGAGGATGTCTTCCATAAACAGTGACAACGGGTGTTTTCTGAGAACTGACGTTGACATGATTATTGTGGGAGAACTCAGCCCACGGTAATAGTGATGCCCAGTCATCATGATGGGCAGAGACCAAGGTTACGGAGAAAGATCTCCAACTCCTGATTAACTCTGTCTGGCCATTGGATTGGGGATGATAAGAAGAGGTAAAATCCAAGATAATGTCGAGAGATTTGCAAAAGGCTCTCCAAAAACGAGAAGTAAACTGCACACCCCTGTATGAAACGACATGAGAAGGAACACCATGAAGGCAGAAAATCTCTCGTACAAAAATGGGAACCAAGGCAGGGGTAGAAGGGAGACCAGGAAGAGGAACAAAATGAGCCATCTTGGCGAACCGATCGATTACTACCCAAATGGCCGTATTATTCTCCGACAGTGGAAGATCAGTAATGAAATCCATGGTGATATGAGATCAGGGCTCCTTAGGAATGGGCAAGGGCATGAGAAGACCCGCAGGGGCTTGAGTGGAAGATTTGGACTGAGCACAGACGTGACAAGCCTTAACGTAGTCTTTAACATCCGAGCGGAGATTAGGCCACCAGTAGTGACGACTGATGAGCAGGAAGGATCGGAGGAACCCAGCATGACCTGCCACCTTGGAATCATGTCCCCAACGAAGGATCTTGGCTCTTCGCTCCATGGGAACAAAGGTCTTGCCAGGAGGAATTTTTGATTCCAGGGTGGTAGAATGGGCAACAATGCATGAGGTAGGAATGATTGGCTCAGGATCAGGGTTGGACTCCTTGTCCAAAGTGTCAAATGACCTAGAGAGCGCATCAGCTCAACCGTTGCAGGAACCAGGTTTGTACGTAATCGTGAATTTAAAACGGGAAAAGAAGAGACTCCACCTGGCCTGTCTGGGGTTCAGACGTTTAGCATTCTGTAGGTACTGTAGATTCTTATGATCAGTAAAGATCGTTATGGAGTGAGGGGAACCTTCCAAGAGATGACGCCACTCCTCCAACACCAATTTAATTGCGAGAAGTTCCCGATCACCAATGGCATAATTTCTCTCTGCCTGAGATTTTTTTTTGGAGAAGAACGCACATGGTTGACGTTTCTTCTCAAAGAACTGAAGAAGCACAGCTCCCACCCCCATCGAAGAAGCGTCCACTTCAATAAAAAATGGGTCCCCAGGATTTGGTCTCCTCAAGAGAGGTCCAGAGACAAAGGCCTGTTTCAGATCGTGAAACGCAGAGACAGCCTCGGGAGGCCAGTCCTTGGCATTCGCACCCTTCTTGGTCAAAGCGATAATACGCGCGGCAATGGAAGAGTAATTCCTTATGAACTGCCTATAATAATTTGTGAAGCCAAGAAAGCACTGTGTGGCCTTGAGGCTAGCGGGAAGGGGCCAGTTGGTAATGGCTGAGACCTTCCCGGGATCCAGGCGTAGACCCGCACTAGAAACAAAACATCCCAAAAACAGGAACTCAGAACATTCAAAGGAACATTTCTCCATCTTGGCATAGAGATTGTTCTCTCTAAGGCGCTGAAGTACGGTGCGTACATGGTTTCTGTGAGCAGGCAGATTTTCGGAAAAGATGAGAATATCATCCAGATAGATGACAACAAACTGGTACAGTAGATCCCTGAATATCTCATTGACAAAGTTTTGGAACACAGCTGGAGCATTACACAAACCAAAAGGCATAACCAGGTATTCGTAATGCCTGTCCCTAGTGTTAAACGCGGTCTTTCATTCGTCACCTTCCCGTATTCGAATGAGATTGTATGCACCTCTGAGATCCAACTTAGTGAAAATGGAAGCCCCCTTCAACCTGTCGGATAGCTCAGATATTAGGGGTAAGGGATATCGGTTTTTGATAGTCACTGCGTTTAAACCTCTATAGTCGATGCAGGGTCTGAGGGTACCATCCTTTTTGGCAACAAAAAAGAACCCTGCTTCTGCAGGCGATGACGATTTCTGGATGGAACCTCTCTCCAGATTCTCGGCGACATACTCAGACATGGCCTGGGTCTCTGGAATGGACAGAGGGTAGGTACGACCCCTGGGCAGGGTTGCTCCAGGGACAAGATCAATACAACAGTCAAAAGATCTGTGGGGAGGAAGCACCTCAGCAGACTTCTTACAGAACACATCCCGGAAATCGCTGTATGCCGCGGGAAGATCAGACGATATGGATGTGGTAGCAATGGGAAGTTTCCCCTTGGGGGTCACCTTGAGAAGACAGGACGAGGAACACGAAGGACCCCAAGCCAGGATCTGCCCAGAGACCCAGTCCACATGTGGCGAGTGAAGCTGTAGCCAAGGAAGGCCCAATACATTGGGGGTAGAGGCCTTGGGTAGGATGAGGAAGGAGATCCACTCCTGGTGGAGTATCCCTACCGACATCCTAATAGGTAGTGTCTGGAAACGGATAGGGCCCCCTGGGAGCACAGTGCCATCAATTGCCGAGACTACCAGTGGAGTAGCGAGGTAAGAAAGGATAAGCTTCATAGAAGAAGCAGTTCTCCAGTCCATAAAATTGCCGGCAGCCCCAGAGTCCAGATATGCTAGGACCGATTGGGGAGAAGTGCCTACATGGAGGAACACCGGAAGAAGAAGACGAGAAGGTGATGTTTCTGGGTCCAATACTCCACCTTCCAAATGTATTAGACCCGAGCGTTTCCCGGACGAAGCGAGCAGGAGTCACAAAAATGACCCTTGCCCCCCACAATAAAGACACAAGCCCAGAGTTCTGCGTTTAGCACGTTCTTCGGGGGTTAGTCTGGTCCGGCCCAGCTGCATGGGTTCCTCAGCAGACAGAGGATGCTCCACAGGGGAAAAAAGTTCAGGCTGACTAGGACCTAGGGGGTGCTGGCGTCTTTTTTTTCTAAGGACCTCTCCTGGAAACGAATGTCAATCTGATTGCAGAAGGAAATTACATCGTCCAGACCGGCGGGGATAGCTCTTCCTGCTAATTCGTCCTTCACTCGGTCAGAGAGGCCATGTAAAAAGGTTGCGACCAGGGCCTCATTGTTCCAGCTCAATTCAGCTGTGAGGATACGGAACTGAAGTGCATATTGTCCCACTGAACAAGATTCTTGGTGAAGGCGTAAAAGGGCACTAGCCGCAGAGGAAACCCGAGCTGGCTCCTCCAAAGATAGTAAGAAAGAGCTTCAAGAAGTTGGACAGGCTGGAAACCACCGGATCATTTTTCTCCCACAGGGGAGCAGCCCAGGCCAAAGCTTCACCGGAGAGGAGGGAAATGATGCCCGATCAGACAGAACGTTTTGAGGCTGGAGCTCAAAATGAATGGTGCATTGGCTGAGGAACCCCCTGCAGGCCTTGGAGTCCCCAGAGAAACGGGACGGAGCTGGCAGTAATAATGAATGCGTGGATACGGCTGGTGTGATAGGTGCAGTTGCAGACTGTACTTGAGGCTGCAGGTTTGGGGTTCCCAAGGAAGCCTGTAGCTGCTCGAAGCGGAAAGCCAGATCTTGAAGGAATCGCATCACCTGAGTCTGATTAGATTCCTGGGTCTCGAGCCTCCGAACTATGCCCTGCAAAGGACCGACTGCAGGAAGCCGCACGTCAGCCGGGTCCATGGCTAATCAAACTGTCAGGTCACCTTGAGGCCAGGTGACAGATGCACACCGTAGGGATTAGGAGTGCACCGCAAGGTTGTGGACCCTACGGCTGACTGCTGCGGACGGGGGTCAAGGTGATAAAAAAGGCAGGGCCGCCAGAACACCAAGATGGATCCCACCGGGGTTAGAGCGTAAGATTCCCTGGGGCGCGGAGTCTAAGAGCCAGCAGGTGTTCACCAGAGCCTCAAGTGGTGAGGATGGACTTGGCTGCAACTGGCTCCAGGTCGCGACCCCCAGGGTCCCCCAGCTCACGCCCACAGTAGGCAACAGGAGGATAGGGATGGTGAGGGACAAAGCCAAGGTGGGGGCCACAAGCAGACCGGAATAGTCAGGGACACGCCAAAAGGTCAGGATCACAGGCAAACAGGGATAGTCAAGGACACGCCAAAGTCAGTAACGGAATAACAGCAGAGCACACGGCAGGTAACAGGAAGCGAACACACAAAGGTTGATCAGCAGGGTTGGCCTGCAGTGCACAGGTTAATATAGAGTTGTCTGATAGGAGCTAGGGTGGAGCCATGCCAGAGGATGGATTACAAAGGCAGTCAGGTGAGGGTCGGCTGGTCTCTAGAGATGAACACATGGAGACAGGTAAGCAGATGAACTCTATTGCATAACCATGACACTGCGGAAGGATCCTCGTATTCAGCGGATCAAGGAGAAAGATCACTACTGGCTAGCAACTCTCCTTGATCCACAGTACAAGGGTAAGGTTGTGGTTGAGACATCTCTGGGAGGCCTTGCAGAAAGCTCTGTGCAACGCGTTCCCAGAGACTGGGAGGTTACAAATTCCTGGTCCTGGACAACGTGTTGCTGAGGCTTCGGTCAGTCACAGAAGGAGCAGTGGAGAAGGTGGCCGTCTGACCGATGCGTTCAAACTGTTTTTTAGTACGCAGCCCCAAGGTATGATCGGTTCCAGCAACCATCTCCAGCGTCTGATTTACATGGTGCAGGAATACCTAGGGGCAAAGTCAGACTTGGGTTACTGGGTCTTGAGGATGGATCACTGGCCAGAGCTTGCACAGTATGCAATTGAGCTACAGGCCTGTCCTGCATCCAGCGTTCTTTCGGAACGCACATTCAGTGCTGCTGGAGGCTTTGTAACCGATCACAGGGTGTGTCTGTCCACTGACTCGGTTGATCAACTGACCTTCATAAAGATGAATCAGTCTTGGATCAGCACCAGCTACCAAGCACCTGAAGCTGCTGTAACCGAATAATTTTTTTTGAAATGTCAGATTCCTTCAAGACTGCCTATGCTGATGCTGAGTGACTATCCTGTTATGCTGACTGACTATCCTCTTCCTCCTCAATGATCCTGCTGATAGCTTGGAAGAACATTTTTGGTTCTGGGCACCGCCACCAGTGGCTAAGGCCCAATTTTTCAGCCCCTGTTTAAGAGGGGCATGTAATTACAATTTTTAATGCAATACTTTGCAGCAGAGCTCATCCTTGCTCTCCAACTAGAGTTTATGTGAGGTGTTGCAGTGTTGTGGCACCAGTGCCTAAGGCCCAGTTTTTTAGCCTCTGTTTAACAGGTGCATGTAATTACAATTCTTGATATAATAGTTCACAGCAGGGCGTTCCAGCACCCACCAAGAGTCACTTTGAGGGCTTACAGTGTTGTGGCAACACCAACACCTTAGGCCCAAATTTCTGCAGAGCATATAGGACAGGCCCCTACTTTCAAACATCCAACTTACAAACGTCTCCTACTTGCAAACGGAAGGAGACAACAAGAAGTGACATGGAAAAAGACAGATGGCAAAAAAAATTATACAGGGGTGATAAACCTTCCCCATGTTTTCCAAAAAGCTTAAAAATTGATTTTTTGACTGGCGCTACACTTTAAAAATGTACCATTTTAAAATTACAAACAGATTATACTTAACACAACAAATCTACACAGTCCCTGTCTTGTTTGCACCGCCTGTATACTGCTGTTCTGAGTATATAGGACCTGGGGGCCCCACGCCTTTCCTTTTTTTAATTTGGGTATGGGGTTCCCCTAAATATCCGTACAAGACCCAAAGGGGCTGGTAATGGGCAGGGGGGGCTACCCATGCCATTTTTCTCAATGTTTTTCATCCGTATTGCCGGAACCAGATATAACATTAAAACCGCAAGCAGTTTTAAATTACTTTTTTTTCCATAATGTCATTTTGTGCAGGGACTGTTCTAAACATAGGAAGCACGTGTCACTTCACAGGCATACTGTAGACACCCCCCAGGCATGATATTTAAAGTAATATTTCACTTTTTTTCACTTTAACCGTTTTTAAAACTTTTTTTTGCATTGATACATGTCCCCTGGGGCAGGAGCCGGGTCCCCAAACCCTTTTTAGGACAATAACTTGCATATTGGCCTTTAAAATGAGCACTTTTGATTTTGAAAGTTCGAGTACCATAGACTTTAATGGGGTTCTAAAGTTCGCACAAATTTTCCGTCTGTTCGCAGGTTCTGGTGTGAACCAAACCGGGGGTGTTCGGATCATCCCTAGTTGGTATATGAACCCTAGTGCTGCTAGACAGAAGTGGTAACCACTGTGCTACTTTTACCTCTTGTCTGTAACCAAGAAACTTAAAAAAAAAAAAAAAAAAGATCTTTTTTTTTTTTTTTTTTTATGTGGTAGACACTGACTAGTTGCTAGGACAGAAATGCAGACAGTTCTTCTATCAAACACTGTAAATGCGAAGCCTTTTCTAAGGTCAGAGTTTGTTTGTGCCTTTTAGAATCCTAGCAACCAGTTATAGCTTCAGGAGTTGCAGGAGGATGAGAAACATTTTAGTCGGACTGAGAGCAAGCTTTGCAAGCTTTACACATTCCTTGATCTTTGCACACACACTATAATGGAAACCAAAGAATATGATGAAAAGAATAAACAGTATTCAAGTAAGAAAAGTCAACAGCCACATCTCTCATCTCTATCTGCCTTTTCACATGTGCCACTGAGGAGAAAAAATCCTAAGACATTAAGTTATTTTTACCAAGAAAATAAGGTAAGTCGTGCTTCCACTAATATTTATACAGAACCTAAGAATCATTATTTAGAAACTATCATCTTTAACTTCTGTTATCTTGCTATAACTCTTTTAAAGTGTAGTCTTACCTTAATAGCTGATAGCTACCAACTGCCTAATATACTGTAGGGCACAGTATAGAGCGGGGGCCACTTGAGCGACTTGGTAACCTGTCACGGGTCACAATGATATGAAGAAGAAGCGGACAGATGACAGGTCCATGTCCACTCTGCATATTTAGAGCATCCACTAAAACAGCCCGCTTTACTCTATGGGCCCTCCAATCTGCCCAGACAGAAGGGGAGGGAACCCCTTCTGTTTTGTTAAGTGGATCGGATTGGAGATAGGAGGGTGTAAATGGACATAAGTCCATATACATCTGCCCTTCTATAGAGGTAAATGAACACAGATGGACCCTATCACACTGATTGTGTAAAAGGGACCCAAGGCTGCTTTCACACTGATGCTCTGCTGTTTACCTGCACCTCAACTGACCTCAATTTTCACTTCTTCCTCAGGATTCCTGCAGGTATCGCTGGCTGTCCAGGGAAGCTACTCCTGACTGGTACTGCTGGTGGGTACTGCTCACAGGTATTGCTGGTTGGTACTACTTGTGGGTACTGCTGGTGGGTATTGCTGGCTGGTTCCTGACCCACAATCCCCAAGCATCAGTGTGAAAGGAGTTGGCACTAGATGAAGCAGGTGGCTGCAGTAGAGAGCAGAGCCATGGCGTCCTGTATCGCTCCTGTCACAGGCAGAGTACATTTGATATCACTCCGCCTGTAACAGAAGCAGGTGCTATACAGGAAGCATCGGCTCTACTTCTTCCAGCGCCAGATCCATTCTCCATATTGATGCTCAAGGATGGCGGGTCGGGAACCCGTGATCTGGGCTTGCCAACCCACCATCCCAGAGAAGGAGGTGGCGGGCCACATCAGAGGACGCCACATGTGACCAGCGGTTGGGTACCCCTGCCTTACATACAGTTAAATAGTTAACCTGGTGGAAAAAAAGTCCATCCGGTTCAACTAACAGAGAGAGAAAAAAAAAAAACACACACAAAAATAAAACCTCCATATACATTATCATATACACACAGTTGATCCAGAGGAAGGCAAAAAGCCCCAACAAAACATGTTCCAATTTGCTACAGTGGGGGAAAAATATCCTGATACTCCAAGTGACAATTGAATATTCCTTGGTTCAACTATTCCTATAAATATTGGTGTCCAGTTATATTATGTGCATTTAGGAAAGAATTGGTCATTGACCAGAGGAGGAGCTGTGAGGTGAGCTGCACGTCACAGGAGAATCGGCTGAAGTCACTGGAGACCGGGAGCCTGAGGACCGAGGCTTGACTGACTGACAGCTGGAGCAGCGCAGGAGCCGAGGAGGAGGGGGTTGGAGGCAGAGGAGGAGCTGCATGCCGTGGGAGCAGGCATGCAGTGGGAGCAGGGACACACTGACAGGTAAGCGCAGGGATAGGAACTGATGAGCAGCCGTCAAGAGACGTAGTGGGACAAACTGACAAAAGGAGCGGCGAACACGCTGTGAGTACTGGGAGTAATACCTGTAGAAACTTGGAGCACTAGGAGGAATACCTGTATAAACTTTGGAATGCTGGGACTAATACCTGTAGTAACTTTGAAGTACAGGGAGCAATATTTGTAGTAACTTTGGGGTACCGGGAGTAGTACTTGTAGTAACTTTGCAGTACCGGGAGTAATACCTGTAGTAACTTTGGGTACTGGGAGTAGTACCTGTAGTAACTTTGGGGTATGGGGAGTAGTATCTGTATTTACTTGAAGTGCAGAGTAGTGACTTGGAGTACAGACTGATAAGTTGGGTACTAGGTAGTGACTTGGAGTTCTGGGAGTGTCTTAGCGTAATTTGAAGTAACTTCGAGTATTGGGGGCAACTATGAGTAACTGAAAACGGCATGGAGTACTGTGAGTAACTTAGAGTAGCTGTAGCACAAGGAGTAACTTGGAGTAGTGTAAAGTACTGAGAGTAACCATTTAATATCCCCATTAAAGTAGCAGGTAAAATTTCCAACAGGATTGGTGATGCACATTACACATGTTGCTCCATGTATGTGTTTCTTGAAGAGCCATTTGAGGGTGAATACTGCTGTGCGAAAATGTGAGCGAGTTTTTTCTCTGGAAGCCCAGATCTTGGATTTAGAGAATCGGGTGACAACCATGCACAGCATCAACAACCTGGAAAAGAGTTTAGACATTAACCAGCAGGTGCTGGCAGGAGCCACTGTAGAGGGAGGTGGAGATAAGGAGGTACAGGCACCAGAGGTAGGTGGCCGGGTGACAGTTAGGAGGGGTAGAGGGAAGAGCCTTAGGAAGGCTCCATAGTTGGTACAGCCCAACAAATATGCCATATCTCGAAATGTAAGTAGACTTTTTATGAGCACAGTAACAAGTGCGACAAACTGTTGGCACGGGCCTTGAGAGCCCAACGGGCTCAGGCCTTTATTCCTGAGCTGTTAAAAGAGGGGGGGTCCAGGGCCCATGCCACTGAAGAGATCGCAGACCAGTTTCGCAATTACTATACTTCCTTATATAATTTGCCGCGTCAACAGTCAGACAGGGGGAAGTCCCTAGAGAGGGAGGCTATCAGGGAGTACATCCAAAAATCTGGTCTCCCAAAGCTGCCGGAGGAAGCCCTAGGCGTGTTGGAGGAGCCACTTACAGGGGAGGAGGTGACATTAGCCATAGCCAGAATGCAGACAGGTAAAGCCCCGGGACCAGACGGGTACTCACTGACCTACTATAAAACCTTTGGCGAGATCTTGACGCCCCACTTCTTGGCAGCGTATGTAATAATATAGTCTAAAGAATAGTGAGAACACAAATACTATATCATCAAGTAGTACTGAAATAACACCTATGTGTCGTCTATGGCGTTAAATTCCCTGGTAAGGAGTGGTATTAGCAGGGGCGCAAAGGTTTTGTAAAACCTTGAGGTGTAGCCATCAGGGCCCAGGCATTTACCTAGTTTTAGTCCCTTGATGGCACCCAGGAATTCCAGTTCTACCAAGGGTCTATCTAGCTCTGAGGATTCCTGTGGGTCAATTGCGGGTAATGCAGTTTCGGCGATATAGGCCTGCATTGGGTCCTGGGGGGAAGATGGAGATCTGTGTGGGGCTGCGTGTGGGTGGTTGTACAATTGGGAGTAAAAGTCTATGAAAGAGGCAGATATGCCTTTGGTATTAAAGACCTTGGACTGACTTGGTTTGGTGATGAAGGGGATGGGATGGCGGGGGGGTCTAGGGTTAATGACCAGTGCTAGGTGTCTACTACATTTATTGGCTATAGAGTAGTAGTGGTTGCGTGCACGATCCCTGGCTATTAGGGAATGGGAATCCAGTAATTGGAGGAGGTCACGTCGGGCATTTGAGTAAGAAAGGTAGACTGGTCTAAGATTTGCTTATGGAGGGATTCCATATCTGAAATGGTGCTAAGGAGGCGCCGTATTTCATCCAATCTAATTGTTTTTAATCGAGAACCATTTTGTATAAGAACACCTCTGACCACACACTTCAGGGCCTCCCATTGATTAAGAGTGGTAGTGTCTGAGGAGTGGTCTGATCTAAAGTTTTGGATCGCTTTAATAATTTCAGCGATACACACTGTGTCTCGCAATAGATTGTCGTTGAGATGCCAAGATGCTCCCCGATGTGACTGTGGGGGTCGGGCAAAGGAAAGGTATACCAAGGAGTGGTCAGACCAGAGGGCATGTCCCAGGGAAGTCTGTAATTGGGTATCCAGGAGGGATTGTGAGATAAGGAAATAGGCCAATCTGCTGTAGGAGTTGTGGGCTATGGAGAAATAAGTGAAATCTCTGTCTGTGGGGTGGTGTATGCACCATATATCTACTAGGTGATGGGAGTGTAGAAGGAACTTGATGTGTGAGAGTGAGGTCGTAGCTATGAATGACTTACCAGAGGACATGTCGGCAGACGGGGACAACGCGACATTAAAGTTACCTCCAATAGTGACACAGGGGTGAGAGTGGTAGAAAGGAAGCAAGCCTGGTCCACGTTGGGAGCGTATATATATTGGCCACTGTGAAGAGAAAGTTATTACGTTTTAATTTGAGAAACACAAAACATCCATTGTCATCAATGCAAGAGTCAAGTACCTCAGGGTGAAAAGACCTATGGAATGCAATGGAGACCCCTTTAGATTTGGCCAGAGGATTAGTACTGTTAAACCAGGTAGGGTAATGGTGATTGAGTATCGTGGGAATTGACCCAGAATGAAAATACGTCTCCTGCAGCAGCAGGATGCTGGTTCTTTGTTTGTGAAAGTGGTAGAGGGCCTGGCTGTGCTTCTCAGGGGTGTTAAAGCCCCTACAGTTGCAGGATGCTAGGTTAAGAGGTGGTGTGACGGTCATAATGGGAAGTGGGGGTTGAGAGTGGTAAAGACAGAGTGATAGTAGTCCCTCTGGGACCAGTCCCCGTCAGCAGGGGTGGAGGGGGGAGGAAGGAGGGGAGAAGGGGAGGGGAAACAGTTAGAGGGAAACATGTAAGAAAGAAAGGTTGTAGCATAAGAGCAGGAGTAGACAGTAATGGAGGAGCCAATGTACTTAAGGGTGCCACTAAGTGGCGCCAATTATTCATAATCACATGAAAACAATACATATAAGAATATATTGTGGGTAACATCTCTAGACTAAGGTACAGTGCAAAACGTGTGCACCGAGTAATCCTAAGGAGGGGTTAGTGGTAGGCATGGAGGAGCTCCCGGGGCCCCGGGCCCCACAGGGCAGGAGGTAGGTATGAATAAAATAACCTATAATGGGGGGAGAACAAAAACGGTTATGGGTAACAGAGCATAACATGTGAACATGAAATAGGGAAACTAGGCACGATAGTAAAGATCTTTTGCTAAAGGAGCAACTGTGGAACTCAATCAGGTGTATAAGATCCTGAAAAAACAAACTATAGGGGCTGACGGTTGACACTACATGCTTCAAGGAAAAGTTTGCATATTGAGACGAGTGTCAGGGCAAGGGCGGAGGGGGATATTTGCAGGACCCGGGAGCAGCGTGAGCAGCGTGTCCCTGCAAGAATGAGCAGTATGGAGCCTTCCACCCGGGCATAACCATTGCAACTTGTTGGAAGGTGTTCATTTAGTGTAAGATCATCAGATAAGTTTCATAGAGAGTGCCCTCAGGAATCCTGTGTTGACGCAGGAGATGCTTCTGCTGTCAAGAAAAGAAAAGGGAAGACCAGCCTGTCTGGCAGACATCAATCGTTAGGATCTGCGTGGAGTGAGGATCCAGGGCGTCATTTGCGGCTCTGTTTTTGCCATTGGGGTAAGTATGGCAGGCCTGGTGTAGTGGGAGTAAAGGGCCAGTCCGGTATAGAGACATGAGGTAATTCCAAGATGCTGAGGAATGTGGGAAGGTGGCAGTCTTACCATCATGATGCACCCTCAGCTGGAAGGGAAAGCACCATTGGTATTTCATCTGACGTGATTGAAGTGACTGCGTGAGAGGTTTCAGAGCTTTCCGCATGGTTAGAGTTAGGCGTGAGAGGTCAGGCAGCAGCATCATGAGGGAAGTATTGAAAAGGATAGAGTCCCGAGTGCTGGCGGCACACATAATGGATTCCTTTATGTTATAAAAATGCACTCTGCACAGAGTGTCGTGGACAAATGAGGGGTCAGGCTTTCTGGGACCTGAGGTCCTGTGGACTTTGTCCAGTTCAATTGGATTATCTTTAGGTAGTTGCATGATCTGGTTAAAGATGGTTTTCACCGCCATTTTTAGGTCTTTGGGTTCCACAGATTCAGGGATTCCGCGTATGCGGATGTTGTTATGCCTATTTCTGTTTTTGATGTCGTCCTGCTGGTATGCTAGGTGTTGCAGCATGACCGCGTGGGGAATTGAGTATCCCCATGCGTCTGAACTGTGATCTGAAGGCCTTCAGTGGGGGTTTCTATGTCCTCAAAATGTACCCCAATGTCCCTTTTAAGTTCAGAGATCTCTTGCTTGTAAGTTTTCTCTATGCATTTAACACACTGTTCAAAGTCAGCCTTTGTGGGGAGGGAGCGCATGTGGCTGCGATTCTAAATCCCATCCATCCTCTGAGCCCAGGGATGTGGTAGAGTGGATTCTGGAGTGTTTGGGGGTGGGAAATCCTGTGTCCCAATAGCGGAGTGGGATGCCTGGGAACCGGCTAGTGAGTCCAGGGCTGACTCAAATCCTTAAATCCCCTCCAGGACGGGATCCCCAAACTCCCTTTTGGTCTTTATACTTATCCTTCCCCATTTGGTCTGTTTTGGAGGCATTTTATGGAGTGGAGAAGCCCTGTAGAGCCACGGGATCCGGGAGCTGAAGCACTGCACATCTTCCTACTCCATGCGTCAGGCCACGCCCCCGCACTTTCTGTTTTAGAGAGATACTAGCTAGTCTTGCATTTTTACTTTGCAAACTTTTAAATGTAACTTTTTTGTATTATGGGTTTAATATACGGTATTTGTTTTTTCCCACATGCTATTAATAATCTTATGAATAATGCAATGATATGTTTCTATTTAAAGGATGAGTATATTCCTGCATATGACTCCATCTTCAAGAGGTCAGAATTTTATAATGAAAAACTTCACCGGGATGACAGGGCACATGCAAAACACAAAGGTCTGCAGCTTCATAATGAGGTACCGCTAAATATTTTATAGCTATAAAGGAAAGAAATTTAAAGAAGATATTACAAATGATATTTTTATGCAATGAAAAAAGTCTGTAGTGTAGTAATAACTACCATTAGGCAGTTTTTGGAAAATAGAGGTGTATGGCAGTCATGCATTACCAATACTTTTTATTAAAGAGATCCTGTCACTAAATTATAAGAAACATCATGATTGTTTTGTTCACTTGCACTGCACTTCCTTTGAACTTCTGACTACTCCAGTAGAGTTAATTACCTAGCTTGGCGCTTCCCTCCTTGCATGTCATAGCCCTCTCCTTTTCTGACCCTTGCCTCTCTACTCAACTTTTAGCTAGCTGTTGGGGTAGAAGTGAAGTGGAATCCTGAATAGCATTCTGAGTCAGCTGGGGCTGCTGAAAACACATTCAAGATGTTGGCCCACAACAGCAGTCTCAGAGTTTTTGCATGTCTATACAATGGAGGCTTGTACAGGTAAATAACATGCATAAAATTCATTAAATTACCGTATATACTCGAGTATAGGCCGACCCGAATATAAGCCGAGGCCCCCAATTTACCCCCAAAAAAACTGGCAAACTTATTGACTCGTGTATAAGCCGAGGGTGAGACATGCCTGTCCATCCCTGTGTGTGTGTCCGTCCCTGTGTGTCCGTCCATCCCTGTGTGTCCGTCCATCCCTGTGTGTGTGTGTGTCCATCCATCCATCCCTGTGTGTGTGTGTGTCCATCCATCCATCCATCCCTGTGTGTGTGTGTGTCCATCCATCCATCCATCCCTGTGTGTGTGTGTCTCCATCCATCCATCCATCCCTGTGTGTGTGTGTCTCCATCCATCCATCCATCCCTGTGTGTGTGTGTCTCCATCCATCCATCCATCCCTGTGTGTGTGTGTCTCCATCCATCCATCCCTGTGTGTGTGTGTCCGTGTGTGTGTGTGTGTGTGTGTGTGTGTGTGTGTCCAGCCTACCTGTGTCCCGAGCCTCCGTCCCGTGCCTTGCCTCCTTGCCTCCGTCCCGTGCCGTGCCTTGCCTCCTTGCCTCCGTCCCGTGCCGTGCCTTGCCTCCTTGCCTCCGTCCCGTGTCGTGCCTTGCCTCCGTCCCGTCCCGTGCCGTGTCGTGCCTTGCCTCCGTCCCGTCCCGTGCCGTGCCTTGCCTTGCCTCCGTCCCGTCCCGTGCCAGGATCGCCGCTCTTCGTCGGCGCCTCGGCGGCCATTCTAAAATTCAAAAGCCGCGCCTCCTCCTTCGCCTGTGATAGGCGGAACACTGAATTTCCCAGCAGCCTGTGTTCCGCCTATCACGGACATCGTCTCATCCTCGTACTACGGACGAGGATGAGACGATGTCCGTGATAGGCGGAACACAGGCTGCTGGGAAATTCAGTGTTCCGCCTATCACAGGCGGAGGCGGAGGCGCGGCTTTTGAATTGTAGTATGTCCGCCGTCTGTCTGCTCGATACGCTGATCGAGCAGTCAGACGGCGATGACTCGAGTATAAGCCGAGGGGGGCACTTTCAGCCTCAAAAAAGAGGCTGAAAATCTCGGCTTATACTCGAGTATATACGGTAACATTTAAACTTATGGGAAGATTTTTGTTGCATTGGATGGTCTCCCTGATAATAACATTTAGCAATTCACCTGTTGCCCTAGCTGGCAGCCATTTTAAGCCACACAGCCCAGGCATAATCATCTGCTCCCCCAGTGATGGGAAGTTAAACCCTGCCCACTGGATGGGACAGGCAGGGCCCAGGGGAGAGGGATGAAAGGAGAAGCGGTTTGATGTATGGAAATAACAAATCAAAAGGGTGCAGAGGTCTAGTGCATTACCAACAGCATATCATTAGGAAATAATATAATTATTATGGAAAAAACAAATAAGTGCATGCTTACTAGGGATGAGCCGAACCAGAAACTTTGAATGGACCGAAAATTTGCGCAAACTTTTGAACCCCATTAAAGTCTATAGGACTCTAACGTTGAAAATCAAAAGTGCTCATTTTAAAGGCTAATATGCAAGTTATTGTCCTAAAAAGGGTTTGTGGACCCGACTCCTGCCCCAGGGGACATGTATCAATGCAAATTTTTTTTTAAAAACTGCAGTTTTTTTGGGAGCACTGATTTTAATGACGCTTAAAGTGAAAAAAAGTGAAATATTCCTTTAAAAATCATGCCTGGGGGGTGTCTATAGTATTCCTGTGAAGTGGCACATGTTTCCCGTGTTTAGAGCAGTCCCTTCACAAAATTACATTTCTAACGGAAAAAAAGTCATTTAAAACTACTTGCGGTTTTAATGTAATGTCTGGTCCCGGCAATATGGATGAAAATCATTGAGAAAAATGTCATGGATACCCCCCTGCCCATTACCAGCCCCTTTGGGTCTTGTACAGATATTAAGGGGAACCCCGTACCCAAATTTAAAAAAGGAAAGGCATGGGGCCCCTAGGCCCTATATACTCAGAACAGCATTATACAGCGGGCAAACAAGACAGGGACTGTGTAGGTTTGTTGTGTTAAGTAGAATCTGTATGTAATTTTGAGCTGGTATATTTTAAAAGTGTAGCTCCAGTCAAAAAATCTATTTTTGAACTTTTTGGAAAACATAGGGAAGGGTTATCACCCCGTAACATTTTTTTTGCTGTCTGTGCACCTCTACAGAAGATTTCACCTCGCTTTCTGTCTCAGTGACAAACATTTTTTGAAAATGTTGGGTTTTTAGTAAAACAAGAATTGGGATAAAGCATCAGTGGAGAGGAGACACGTTCAACTCTTACAGGAGAGAATTTCCCTTCCTAGGGGTAGATTTCATCTCACTTCCTGTTGTCGCCTTCCATTTGCAAGTTGGAGATGTTGATTGTTTGAAAGTAGGGGCCTGCCCTATATGCTCTGCAGAAATTTGGGCCTAAGGTGTTGCCACAATACTGTAATTCCTCAAAGTGACTCTTGGTGGGTGCTGGAATGCCCTGCTGTGAACTATTATATCAAGAATTGTAATTACATGCCATCGTTGAACAGTGGTAGAAAAATTGAGCCTTAGGCACTAGTGCCACAACACTGCAATACCTCACAGAAACTCTAGTTGGAGAGCAGGAATGAGCCCTGCTGCAAAGTATTGGATCAAAAATTGTAATCACCCCCCCCCCCGTTAAACAGGGCCTGAAAAATTGTGCCTTAGGCACTGGTGCTGGTGCCACGACACTGCAACCCCTCACAGATACTCTAGTTGAAGCGCAGGAATAAGCCCTGCTGCAAAGTATTGCATCAAAAATTGTAATTACATGCCCCTCTTAAACAGGGACTGAAAAATTGGGCCTTAGCCACTGGTGCCGGCGCTCAGAACCAAAAATGTTTTCCAGCCATCAGCAGGTTCATTGAGGAGGAAGAGGATAGTGACTCAGCATAACAGAATAGTCACTCAGCATCAGCATAGGCAGTTTTGAAAGGGATCTGACATTTCAAAAAAAATTATTCGGTTACATCAGCTTCAGGTGCTTGGTAGCTGGTGGTGATCCAAGACTGATTCATCTTTATGAAGGTCATTTGATTAACCAAGTCGGTGGACAGGCGCACCCTGTGATCAGTTACAAAGCCTCCAGCAGCACTGAATGTGCTTTCCAAAAGAACGCTGGATGCAGGACAGTCCAGTAGCTCAACTGCATACTGTACAAGCTCTGGCTAGTGATCCATCCTCAAGACCCAGTACCCCAGAGGATTTTCAGTGGGAAAGGTGTCCAAGTCTGATCTTGCCCCTAGGTATCCCTGCACCATGTAAATCAGACGCTGGCGATGGTTGCTGGAACCGATCATACCTTGTGGCTGTGGATTAAAAAATTGTCTGAACACATCGGTCAGACGGCCACCTTCTCCACCGCTCCTTCTGTGACTGACCGAAGCTTTAGCAACATGTTGTCCAGGAACAGGAATTTGTAACCTCCCAGTCTCTGGGAACGTGTTGCACAGACCTTTCTGCAAGGCCTACCAAAGATGTCTCTGCTCCCTGTGCAACGGCAAGATAAGGTCCGCGACCTTACCCTTGTACCGTGGATCAAGGAGAATTGCCAGCCAGTAATGATCCCTCTCCTTGATCCGCTGAATACGAGGATCCTTCCGCAGGCTTTGCAGGATCAGGGAGTCCATGCAGCTTAGGTTAGCTGAGGCATTCGGTCCAGAGTCCTCTGGGTCACTAAGGATGACATGATCCGCAGCCACCTCCTCCCAGCCACGTACAAGTCCATAGGTTTCTTGGGACTGTAAATCATGCCTAAAAGACTGCTGCTGATGCTGAGTGCCAGGCTCAACCTCCATGCTGACACAATCCTCCTCCTCCTCTGTGATCGGCGGGCCAGCAGAAACAATGGATAAAGGGGGCCTTAAGAGGCAAGGAAGTCGTCCTCCTCTTCCTGCCTCTGGTCTGCCTCAAGTGCCCTGCCCATTATTCCATGCAGCGTGTGCTCCAACAGGTGGACAAGAGGTACAGTATCACTGATGCATGCACTGTCACTGCTCACCTCGTGGCCTCCTCAAATGGTGACAGGACAGTGCATGCATCCCTGATCATGGCCAACTGGCGTGGGGTAAAAAAACACAGCTCCCCTGACCCTGTCCTGGTGCCGTAGTCGCACAGGTACTCATTAATGGCCCTCTGCTGCATGTGCAACTGCTGCAGCATGGTCAATGTTGAGTTCCACCTGGTGTGCATGTCACAGATTAGGCGGTTCTTGGGCAGATTCAATTCCTTTTGGAGGTCAGCCAGCCAAGCACTAGCATTATATGACTGGCGGAAATGCCCACAGACTCTCCTGGCCTGCCTCAGGGCATCCTGTAAGCCCGGGTACCTGCCCAAGAACCACTGCACCACCAAGTTAAGGACGTGAGCCACACAGGGCACATGGGTCAGTTGTCCCTGTTGGAGGGAAGAGAGGAGGTTGGTGTCATTGTCGCAAAACACCATTCCTGGCTTAAGCTGGCGTGGCATCAACTACCTCTCAGCCATGACAGAATCTCTGCCCCAGTGTGGCTCCTGTCCACCAAGCACACCAGCGCAAGCATGACGTAGCCCCTTGAACGCCTATGGAGCACCGCTGGTTCAGAGGACAAAGCACAGGAAGAGGCCATGGAGGAAGAAGAAGAGGAGGGGGTGGAGGAGAGAGGTGTGTCATAATCACCAGTAGTAGAATTTTGGAGGCGTGGTGGCGGAACAACCTCCAACACTACTGCACCTTGTCCTGCATCCTTCCCAGCTGCCAGAAGAGTCACTCAATGCGCCGTGAAAGATAGGTAACGTCCCTGTCCATGCCTGCTGGACCATGAGTCAGCGATAATATGCACCTTACCGCTGACTGCCCTGTCCAGCGAGGCATGGACATTGCCTTCCATATGCCGGTAGAGAGCCGAAATTGCCTTCTGTGAGAAAAAGTGGAGTTTGGGAACCTGCCACTGAGGAACCGCACATTGCACAAACTCATGGAAGGGGGCCGAGTCTACCAACTGAAAAGGCATCAGTTGAAGTGCTAGCAATTTAGCCAAGCTAGCATTCAACCACTGGGCATGTGGATGGCTGGGAGTGAACTTCTTTTGACGGTCCAGTAGCTGGGGCAGGGAAATTTACCTGGTACAATCAGACGTCGGTGTATCATTAGCATATTGTCTGCAAGTACTTGGCTGTGACACACCTAATTCTACACCTTCATTCCTCTCAGTACAGGTTTCAGAGAGCACTGAAGGTATAGTGGGGTTGGAGATCCCAGCTGATGAGGAGCAAGGAGTGGTCCGCTTTGTTCTTTGGTGTGGGTCTTTTAGGTATGCTTGCCAACGTGCTGCATGGCAGGTCAATGTATGTCTGGTCAAGCATGTGGTGGCCAAGCGGCTGATGTTTTGGCCACACGAAATAGGCTTGAGACATATGTTGCAAATAGCAGTGGTGCAATCTGATGCACTCGTCTCAAAAAAGACCCACACCATAGAACTTTTGAAATAACGCGCAGAGGCAGCTCCCTACACAGATGGAGCTCTGCGGTGTGATTCAGTCAGTGTGCCGCCTTAAGCTGGCCCCTGGAGGGTATCTTGTCTCGTTGGAGATGTGCCTCCTCCTCCCCTCTCCAATCAGGCACTCATGTGGAGTCAGTGACCTCATCATCCCCTGCCTCCTCATCACTGGAGAAAGCCTGGCAGTATGCTGCAGCTGGGGGAACATGACTGCCAGATTGCTGTCCTTCTTGGGCATCCCCTCTCTCTGGGCTCACGTTACTGCCTTCCTCTAGCTGGCTATAATAATAAGAGCCCTCAAAACACTGGGCATCCTCATGGAGCATGTACCCAACACTGTGCTCAAACAGTTCGGGGGACTCCTCAGGAGGAGGACATGGTGGCGCTAGGGAAAGAGTGACTGATGCCATTGAGACGAGGGAAGAGGCCACTTTGGCAGCTGCTTTGCCAGTACCCTGAGCCTGGGTGAGAGATGAGGGGGGCTTGGGCTTGGTCACCCACTTTACCAAGTCTTCGGCATGTTGCGGCTCAACACGTCCAGCTGCCGAAAAAAAGGACAAGCGTGTCCCATGGCCACGGGCTGATGAGGATGCACCGTTTCCATGACCAGCACTGTTGCCTCTAGACACAGAGCCTGCTTGCCCTCTTTTATTGGCTCGTGAATGTCTGCCTCTCCTTGTTGGCCTTCCAGACATACTAATGGCCTGCAGGGAGATGTAGCTGCAAAAAGCTGGGATGTATATACTTGTTATACTGCAATTAGCAGAATAAACTACCTCCCTGTAGTATTATTACTATGAGAACACCAGAAATTGGGGTAGCTTTAGGCGTACACTGTGCAGATGACACAATACACCAACTGTAATTACTGGAGCTGCCTGCGGTATAGGATCAGCAGAACACTAGCAATTGGGGTAGCTTTAGGTGCAAACTGTGCAGATGACACAGTACACCGACTGTAATTACTGCAGCTGCCTTCCTAAGGTATAGGATATGAAGAACACCAGCAATTGGGTAGCTTTAGGTGCACACTGTGCAGATGACACAATACACCAACTGTATTTCCTGGAGCTGCCTGCGGTATAGGATCAGCAGAACGCCAGCAATTGGGGTAGCTTTAGGTGCAAACTGTGCAGATGACACCGTACACCGACTTTAATTGCTATAGCTGCCTACAGATAGAATCAGCAGAACACCAGCAATTGGGGTAGCTTTCGGCGTACACTGTGCAGATGACACAATACACCAACTGTAATTACTGGAGCTGTCTGCGGTATAGGATCAGCAGAACACCAGCAATTGGGGTAGCTTTAGGTGCAAACTGTGCAGATGACACCGTACACCAACTGTAATTGCTACAGCTTCCTGCGGATAGAATCAGCAGAACACCAGCAATTAGGGTAACTTTAGGCATACACCGTGCAGATGACTCAATACACCAACTGTAATGACTGGAGCTGCCTGCGGTATAGGATCAGCAGAACACCAGCAATTGGGGTAGCTTTAGGTGCAAACTGTGCAGATGACACCGTACACCGACTGTAATTGCTACAGCTTCCTGCGGATAGAATCAGGAGAACACCAGCAATTAGGGTAACTTTAGGCGTACACCGTGCAGATGACACAATACACTGACTGTAATTGCTGCAGCAGCTGCCTATGGTATAGGATCAGAGGAACACCAGCAATTGGGGTAGCTTTAGGCGTACACTGTGCAGATGACTCAATATCACTATCCCCATCCAAGTTCACCATTCCTCAGAACTGTACAGCTTGAACAAATTGAGGACTACTAATTTCCTGGCTGCTCTTGTCCAGTTGTTGACAAACATCTTGAACACCTTCAGCTGTACAAAAACCAACGGTATTGCACCCCTGTTTGCCTGTACTGGCTCACTTCAGGCCTGTACTTATCTCATCAATGAACCTATAGAATCTCTCTGCTGCCTGTGATATTTCTTCTTCCCAAAGACTAAAGCACTACACAGTGCACTCCCTCAGCCACAGGATCATCGGTTGCCCCCTACCAATATCCACCAGGCTCTTTCTCTGTGAAGGAAATGATGTCTCACTCAGCGTCTAGACAACTTGGGCTCTATCCCACAGCTTCCTTCCTGGATCTCCTCCCATGAGCACTCTCCTGACTCCTGTGACGCACTTCATTTTGCCCCCCCCCTTCCCCCCCAGCTAAGCTTAGCTGGGATTTCAGTGTCTTCCTCTGGCTCGTTCCCTGGCTTCTGTCCAGGAAGGCAAGGCCCCTCAGCAAGGGTCCCCCCCAGGCTGCCTCACACCAGCATGCTGTAGTCTCCCCTTGCCCAGACTATTTATGGGCTCACCCCCCCCCCCCTCCTAGGCACACCTCCCCAGGGATTGGTGGAAGTCCCATAAATATTCATGCAGCCTTTGCAACTTTCTTAAGCCAGGTAGGATACTACATCAGGACCACCTTGCCATGAGCATGCACTCGTTTATCTTTACCTTCCTAATAAAATGTTGTTGGTAAGGCACTAGGGCTCTGCATCCTTTTGTTTTGTTTATATTGTTGTGAGATTCCCTGGTCTGAAGAGGGCAGCACTGGTGCAGCTTACCAGTCCTGGGAGGGAAGCTGACACTAGAATAGTCATCTCTAACAGCTGTTTGAGTTCTCAGTAACCCCTTAGCACAGGGGTGGCCAGCCAGTGGCCCGGGGAGTCGCCAGATTGCAGGTTGCGACCCGTCATACCACATCATCGGTGTTGTGAATGAAGCTGGTGGTAGAGGAAGAAAATGGCTGCAGAGCAGAGCCCATAAGCCGATGCTTCCTGTACAGCGCCGGCTTTTGCCACAGGCAGAGTCTATGGCAAAGTTCAGTTAACCCACAGGATAGACACAGGTGCACTACGCTGTACCTGCGGTGTGGGTAATCATCAGTGTGAAAGCAGTTTAGGCCCTTTTCACACAATCGGCCCTACCCAATCATACCCTCAATTCACCTCTACAGAGCAGCAGATGTAAACAGACTTTTGTCCGTTTACTCCCGCCTGCCAACAATCCGGTCCTAAAAATCTGATAAAAAAACTAAAAGGGAGTTCGCCCCCCTCCATCTAGGTGGATCGGATTGGAGGGCCTATAGAGTAGCTGTGACCTGTCATCCGCCCATTGTGGCCCGCGACTGGTTAACAAGTTGCTTAAGTGGCCCTCACTCTTAAAAAGGTTGGGCACCCCTGCCTTAGCAATACATTGTAAAGTGTGTACAGTTTGCTGTATGGAGAGCTTGGGGATAAGAGTGCAGACAGCAGTGAGCCTGAAGTAACTACCAGAGGAAAAATTCAAGACTACATGAGCCAGAACCAAGACTGACTCATACAGACAAGGGAGAGGTGTGCAGTCTGCCATAGTGGAGAGAAAAGCTTGAGGGAAGATTCTGCCAGAGACAGCATGGCTTGCTCTTCATCTTTCATGATCCAGCCAAGTTATCTGCCAAGTTATCATCTTGGTGTTATCACCAAGTTATCATTCTTGTTAACCTTCATCTAACTACAGAAACAGATGGTGCATCCTTGCTGCTACATATATGGAATATTTGACAAATATATTTTTTCTTTGCTATTGTTTTGCACTTCCCCCTGTTAGTATCTGGCAAAGCCTTTCACTGGCAATAAAAAGAAGGAACAAAAACACTATTAATCTCATTGTATTACTGTATGCTATTGTTTTTAATATTCTATTACCTTTACTGTTGCTTAGTTGGGATGAGATAACAGTTTGGTTCAAATGCAATTTTGGACTGAGCCTTGGCTGTTCGGTCAGCAAGAGCCAAACATCATGTATTTTAGCAGTGCTATTACTCCCTGTCAATAGCTGTTAAGGACGCCAACAGATGCAGGCACTGCTGAGCAGGCTCAACAATAGAGTCATCACCAGCATGAGGTCCCCAGCAAATTCTATATCAGACCCTTTGGGTCTGGTATAGATTTTAGGGAGGAAACCCACACAAAAAATAAAATGTGTGGAACCCCCAACCTGCTTCAATCCATGCCAGACCCTTATTGAGCATGCAGCTTGACAGGATAGGGAAGGGGGGGGGGGGGGTGAGCACGTGCCCCCCTCCCTCCTGAAGCATACAAGGCCACATACCCTGAACATGGGGGGAGCGGGTCTGACAAAACCCCTAGTCCCCAGGTTAGTGAATGGTTGCCCAGTGGTTGTGGGGGCCGTAGGCAGTGGGCTCATTGGAATCTGGAAGCCCCTTTTACAATTAGGAGCCTCCAGATACCACCCTCCCCACTCATTTACAAAAAGAAAAGAAAGACATAAACAGTTTTTGCAAGTCCTTTGATAGAAAAAAAGTCCCCTTATGTAGATCCATCATCTGTCACATCATCCAGTGATGCAGATTCACATGCTACCCCCCCCCCCCCCCCGCCATTTTTGACAATCCCCTTGCCTTTTAGCATAGAAAATGCCAATTACTGTTTGTTAATATTCAGGGCCCATTGATGTTAATGGGGTTTGGATTTGACATCCAAATGGCAAGGCTTACTATGATTTGTTATTGGTGCTATATATATATATATATATATATATATATATATATATAAAACACATCAGTTGTGTAAAAAAGTATTTGCCACCTTCCTGATTTTTATTTTTATTTTTTCTCACAATTAAATGATTTAGATCATCAAACTAATTTTAATATTACACAAAGATAACCCAAGTAAATCCAAGATGCAATTTTAAAATATTTTATTTATTTATTCAGGGCAAAAAGCTGCCTGGCCCTATGTGAAATAGGAATTGCCCCCTCCCATGCTGAATCATGAATGAACTGTGATTTTTGTTTTTGAATCAGAAAGGTGTTTATTGACTTTACAGGTATACAACAATTTCCAGTGCACATTTACATCCAAATATTTTTCAGTTGTCGATATACATACAGGCAATACATCAACACTTGAGTCCCTCCCTCTGTTCCCAGGTCGCTCAAGGCTCCCTAGCAGGTATATCATGTCCGGCCTGAATGAAAGGTGATTAATCACAATTTTTTTGGAAAGCTGAGTTAAATTTCCCTTGCCACACCCAGGCCTGATTACTGGCAGACCTGTTGAATCAAGAAATCACATAAATAGAAGCTGTCTGACAAGGTGAATCATGCTAACAGATCACAAAAAGCCACACATCATGCCACAATCTAAAAAAAATAAACAGATTAGAAACAAAGTAATGTACATGTATCAGTCTAGGAAAGGTTTCAAAGCAATTTCTAAGGCTTTGAAATTCCAGTGAACCATGTGAGTCATTATCCACAAATATAGATAAATTGGAACAGTGGAGAACTTTCCCAGGAGTGGCTGACCTACAAAAATTACTCTAAGAGCATGATGACAACTCATCCAGAAAGTCATAAAAGAACCCAGAACAACATCTAAAGAACTGCAGGCCTCACTTGCCTCAGGTAAGATTCAACAATAAGAAAGAGACTGGCCAAAAATGGCATCCATGGAAGAGTTCCAAGGCCAAAGCCACTGCTGACCAAAAGGAACACAAAGTCTCATCTCGCATTTAACAAAAACATCTTGATTATCCCCAAGACTTTTAGGCAAATATTCTGTGGACTTGACCAGTGTAGTCTAAAGGTCCCCTTACTCTCCCCCTGTTATCCATTCAGCCTTTATTAACCCCCCTGGCGGTATTCCTGAGTCTGGCTCGGGGTGGAGATTTTGTACCAAAAGCGGTAACCCCGAGCCAGACTCGGGACCGCATCGCTGTATGCAGGAGGAGACTACTTACCTTCTCCCCTGGATCCAGCGATGTCCCCCCGCTGCACGAGCGGCTCGTCCTCCACCGGATCTATCACAGAGCCGATCTCCGTTCCCTGCGAGCGTTGCGACGCACAGGGATGGAGATCGGCGCCAAATTCAAAAAGTAAAACACACAGTATACATACAGTATGATGTAATCTTACAGATTACAATGCTGTATGTAATTATTTCACATCCTCTTTGTCCCTAGTGTTCTGCCAGTGTCCTCCATGCAGTTTTATATTATAAAAACTGTTCTTTATGCCTGGAAACTGGAGATTGTCCATAGCAACCAAAACTGTCACTTTACATCAAAAATGATTTTAGACCAGCTAGAAAACAGCGATAATAAATTGGAATCACTCGCAGAATTGAGGGATAGAGATTTGTGGGGAGATCCGTCATCAAATATTGAAAAGTAATGACAGTGACAATTCTGCAACTGAGCAAATGTCAGTGTTTTTGATTTGATTACATTATTGAATAATTTTTATTATTGTTATATTATTATTTGGTACAATTATTTATAGTTATTTATTATATTATAATTTATGATTTCATTTTTCAAACTTTATCATACCCGGGATGTCTGCTAGACTCTGGTCGGAGACAACTTCTGGCAGTGATAACCATAACAGTATTCCATTCAACGTTCTTGAATACACCGGAGGGGCCCATACTAGCGATGAGCCCCCCACCCCTTTCAGATGACCTCTGATTTACCGCCAACTGTCAAAGACCACCAGACGAACATCACCAACATCCTCTTCAGTCCAATCAGCTGTCATGACGCCCTTCCATTGCTGCTTGAAAACGAAAAATGCAGACAAGAAATCCCCACTTCAACAAAATAGGGAGGGAGGATGGGAAAAACTGCCTCCTCGTTCTGTCTTCTTCCCGCACTGCTCTCTTGCTCCGCCCCTCCACCCTTATATACAGCTCCTCCTCCTTCCTTTCCAGCTCCCCTCTTCCTCTGCCCTCCTAGCGCTCCTCACAAAAGTTAACCCCTTGTTTCTCAACCTTAGCCAGCACTGTCATGCCCAGCCCTTCTTTACTTCCCCTGCAGTCCAGCCATTCCGGGCCTCCCTTGACCAGTGTAGTCTAAAGGTCCCCTTACTCTCACCCTGTTATCCATTCTACTCCAACCCTCTACCTCATACCTAAAAGATGAGACCACAACCTTACTTTGGAGTAAAATGGCCATAACAGTCTTTATTAACACAACTCAAAAAAAAAACACTCCAATCAATATATATATATATATATATATATAACCATATATATATATCCATATACAACCATCAAGTATAACAAATAAATAGCATATAAATAACATGCCCAGTCTGGTGATCTCTGACAGTGACCCATAACTTTACCAAACAACCAACTCACTGCAGTACCCCTTTTAACTTGACCAGGCCTCCAGCTGTGACCGCTCGGAGACAACTTCCGGCAGTGATAACCATAATCCAATCCATCCAACGTTCTGGAATACGCCAGAGGGACCCATACTAGTGATGAGCCCCCCACCCCTTTCGTATTACCTCTGATTTACCGCCAACCATCAAAGACCACCAGACAAACACCGCCACAGCCCAAAAGGGTGAATTCCCTCAACCTTGAGAGCAACCCCACACCCCCAGGGCCTTCTGAATACCGTCCTGCAACCCCAGGGACCACAGGTCAGTCCCAACATCCGAGAGATGCACCCCATCTTTCCTCAGCTACAGCCCCACATTACACTCCAGTTCCCGATGCCGAATGACGATTCCGCCATTCTGCACCACAAACCTCCCCACCACTTTGTTGACCCTAATAGGAGTCTTATTAATGCTCATAATGGACCTAGCCCACCTCCACACCGTCCTGGCTACGATGTCCGACCAGACTAGAATAGTACCCGGGAACAGGAACCTCAGTCTCATGAAATCTGATTTTATGTCCGCGATCAGGTCCCTGACCTTCCGGACTCCGAGGTCGTTCCCACCCACATGAACCACTAGAATGTCCGGGGGCCTGTCCATTTCTGCGTATCTTTCCACCTCTCCCAAAACTCTCTCCCACTTCATCCCCGGGATCCCCAACCACCTTAAACAAGCTTCCCTCCTAGAAATACCCAGTTGCTTGCTATCTGGTCTTTGGTCTCCTCTCCTGGCCCCCCAACACACATAGGAGTGCCCTATGATCCAGACGAGGCGTGCTGCACCTCCATCTGAAAAGAAAAGACCATAACAGAATAACTCAAGCAGGCAACGAACACCACACTACTTCACTTTTTTTTTTCAGTTCCCAACAGAAGAAACCCCCCCCCCTTTTCTTCTTCTTTTATTTTTTTTAAAGAAATCAAACCTAATCCACTGCCAACTGTGGCCTCGCATAAGTATGGAATCGGCAAGATTCCCATCAGCCGATCAGACGGACGGCCGCCTCATCCAGCCCACACCTGGCAGCCTCCGAGGCTGCCCCGATGCGGAAGAAGTGCGATGCATACTCCTTGCTATCCAAACCCACTTCCCGTAAACACTTCATGAAAAACCGACACAAATTGGTACTTGGACAGGATATTCCACAACCGTAAGTCCTCCCTATGTTCATGCCGCAGCCGCACAAAATGAGTCGGGACTGTGACCCCCACTGTGGCTGCTGACAGTCGCCTACAAGCTAAGTTCAGCTTACCCAGGAGAGACTGTAAAGTCCTCAAGTGCACCTTACGCCACCCCTGGATCTCCCTGATCTCCCGCTGCAACTCCTCCAATTTGTTCCTAGGCAACCGGCATTCCATCGCCCCGAGTCAATCACTATACCTAGGAAACTCAGCTCGGACGTCTGGCCCTCCCTTTTATCAGCCGCTAAGGGGACCCCAAACCTGCCTGCAATGTGCTGCAACGTGGACAGAAGTATCGCACACACAGCGAAGGCAGGTGGGCCCACGCAGAGAAAGTCATCCAAATAGTGGATGACCGACTCCAGGCCGAAACATCCCTCACCACCCATTCCAAAAAGAAGCTAAACACCTCAAATTAGGTGCACGAAATTGAGCAACCCATCGGCAGACACTTATCCACATAAAATCGATCGCGCCAGTAGCACCCCAATAGCCGAAAGCTATCCAGGGGTAAAGGGAGCAGCCGGAACACCGTTTTGATATCAACCTTGGCCATAAGCGCACCCTGTCCATATCGCCTCACCCACCTAAACGCCGCATTGAACGACGTGTATGACACTGTGCATGCCTTTGGGTCAATAAAGTCATTGACCGAGCCCTCTTTTGGAAAGGACAAGTGATGGATCAGACAAAACTTCGCCACCTCCTTCTTGGGGACTACCCCCAAAGGGGACACCACCGCTGCCAGCGGACAGGGTATCCTAAAGCCGTCCCGAAACCCCACCGCCAGCAAACGAGCCGCTTCCTTTTACTTAGAATAGAAAGCATCCTTTCCAGTATCCCCGGCGTCTTCCCTTTTTTGAGCAGAGTTTCCGGCCCGCTTCCCCTTTCGGAAACATCTGAACAGCATATGTGCTCCCCCACACCCGGAGCACTCATGCTTAAACTAGCATGCTCCCCCAAACTTGCAGGCGCCTTCATTAAATTGCCAGCATACCCCCCATTTTTTTCTGGCTGGCAGTCCTGAGGCAGGCGCACCCTGAAGAAACTGAAGTGGGGCCCTCGCCGATGACATAAGCCTCATCCAGAGGCTGATGTCCTTGTGATCCCAGCGCAATTCAGGTCGCACCGCCTTGCGCTGCTTAAATTGCTCGTCATACCGGAGCCCCGTTTACCCCCCGTACACTCTATGGGCCTCCCTGATGGCGTCCATATAACAGAATAAAGCTGAGCAGTGCTCGGAGTTCTTCTCTCTTATGACGCTCGCCAAAATGGCGAACACCTGCAACCAATTCGAAAAAGTGCATGGTATGAAACGATACCGTCTCTTTTCCTCGTCCTCCTTCTTGGAATCGTCAGGCTTCACCCTATCCAAGTTAAACTTCTCCAACGGGAGCAGCGAGAAGATCTCAACATACTCACCCTTGGCAATCTTCTCACGCACCTCCTGCTTCAAGTGCGCCCCCAGCGGGCCCTCGAAGCACACGCAGACCTCACATCGTGCTGCGTCGGGCAGCCTAACTATGTCCGACCTTGCGGCCGCTTCCTTGGCCCCCTTGTCCACTGCCGTCTCCGCAACCTCCCCTCTCCCGCCTGCACGGGCGAGGAAGGTGCCAGGGGTGTCGCTCCCCCTGTGGCCCCGGGAACCCCCCCGTGAACCCCGACCACAGGGCGACCTGACTCGGCTGCCCTTGCCCCCGCTCGAATCTCCCCACTAACGCCCAAAGCCCCTTGAGAAAATCCTGCATCTGCGCGTCGGGCTCCGTCATGGCAGGGGCATTCCCCGCCGTTGGCCGATCCCCTGCCACCCCATTACCCTGCATGGCAGGCGTCACCAAACCCCCCCCCCCCTCCGCGTGCCCGCCTGGACTACCCCCAGCAAACCCTGTAAAGCATTAGTCAAAGAAATGAAATCATGTGACTGACCAGGCTGTCCAGAAACTCTCCCCCCGAGGGACCGATGTTCTCCCTCGCTGGCACCTGTGGTTCTTCAGCATCTGAGATCTCCCCTTTCGACCTCTCCTCCTGGTCCCAGGTAGGCAGGGGTGTAAGCCCCCCGGGGGAAGAGACCCCGGAGGCCAATGCCAGCGCCCGCAACGGTGCCGCTACTCCTCCGGCTGAAAACTCCACGGCAGACTGGCGGTGCGCACCAGACCTGCATCCCCTGAAGAAGCAGATGTCCGGGTGCCCCTTCCGGCTTTCACTGCTGAACTACCTGCAGGTGGTCCCCGTCCCCTTACAGGCTGCATGGCTCCTTTCCTTCCTCCTGTCAGCTTATCCACCGAAGCTCCATCCCTCTCAGCCATCCTCCAGTGCTGCTGGGCCCTGCTATAGTTGACCCCCCTCTCCTCTCTGTCTCTCCTCACCAACTGGGAGCCAGCGTCATGTGTGCCTGTGGCCCCGCCTCCCCGACACAGGCCAGCAGCGTGTGGACCGCCCCAGGCCTGTACTGTCCCGCTGTGTCCTCTTCGCCAGGGGGGATCAATTGGTCCTCCCCTGGGCTCCTAATGATATGAGGTGGCCAAGCAGCAGGTGCAGGGGAAAAACGCGCCAGAGGCCGAGACCTTTGCGCACACTGCGACCGCTCACCAGTCCCGGGGTCTTCTTCTGCCACGTCTGCCAGCTCTTCCACATGCCGCCGCAACCAGTCCAGTCCTCTGACTTCCGCCTTCTGCTGCAGCTCCGCCAAAATTGCTTCGATGGCCGCCATAGCTGAGGAGCAGTGGTAAAAAACTGCCTCCTCGTTCTGTCTTCTTCCCGCACTGCTCTCTTGCTCCGCCGCTCAACCCCTATATACAGCTCCTCCTCCTTCCTTTCCAGCTCCCCTCTTCCTCCGCCCTCCTAGCTCTCCTCACAAAAGTTAACCCCTTGTTTCTCCACCTTAGCCAGCACTGTCATGCCCGGCCCTTCTTTACTTCCCCTGCAGTCCAGCCATTCCGGGCCTCCCTGATGAGACAAAATTGTAACTTTTTGAAAGGTGTGTGTCTCATTACATCTGGCATAAAACGAATACAGCATTTCATAACAAGAACATCATACCAACAGTCAGACATGGTGGTGGTAGCATGATGGTCTGGGCTGTTTTGCAGCTTCAGGACCTGGACAACTTAACATAATTGATGGAACCATGAATTCTAAGCTCTACCAGAAAATCCTAAAGAAGAATGTCCAGTCATCAGTTTGTGACGTCAAGCTCAAGTACACTTGGGTTATGCAGCAGGACAATGACCTGAAACACAACAGCAAGTCCACCTCCAAATGGTTCAAACAAAGCAAAATGTAGGTTTTGGGTGGCCTAGTTAAAGCCTGGACTTGTGGCTAATTTAAAACAATTCTGCAAAGAAGAGTAGGCCAAAATTGCTCCACAACAATGTGAGACTCATCTCCAGTTATCGCAAACGCTTGATTGCAGTTGTTGCAAGGGTGGCACAACCAGTTATTAGGTTTAGAGGGAAATTACTTTTTCACATAAAGCCGGGCAGTTTTGGACAGCTTTTTGCCTTAATAAATTGAACCATCATTTCAGAGTGACAAATATGCAAAAAAAAATAATCCAGAAAGGGGGCAAATACTTTTTTACACAACTGTATATACATATATACAGTATCTCACAAAAGTGAGTACACCTCTCCATTTTTTTAAATATTTTATTATATCTTTTCATGTGACAACACTGAAGAAATTACACTTTGCTACAATGTAAAGTAGTGAATGTACAACAGTGTAAATTTGCTGTCCCCCCTAATAACTCAAAAAAATAGAATCGCTGTGTTGGAAGAAAGATCACAAAACTATTGGATGTTAGGAACCTTGCGCTCCTTCACCTTCCATTTGAGGATGCCCCACAGATGTTGAATGGGGTTTAGATCTGGAGAAATGCTTGGCCAGTCCAACACCTTTACCCTCAGCTTCTTTAGCAAGGCAGTGGTCATCTTGGAGTTGTGTTTGGGGTCGTTATGTTGAAATATACTGCCCTGCGGCCCACTGCTCTGCTTCAGTATGACAGTACATGTTGGCATTCATGGTTCCCTCAATGAACTATAGCTCCCCAATGTTAGCAGCACTCATGCAGACCCAGGCCATGACACTCCCACCACCATGCTTGACTGTAGGCAAGACACGCTTGTTTTTGTACTCCTCACCTGGTTGCCACCATACACGCTTGACACCATCCGAACCAAATAAGTTTACAAAAAAGAAAGAGAGGCGCCTCTGGGTACTATATAACAGTTTCTTTAATGTAAATAATAGTGATAAAACTCACATTTTAGTGATTAAAAAACAAGCGTTGTACTGGTCTCATACAACGGGGGGAAGGGGAAGGCATCAGTGTAGTCATTCTCATAAGCTGTTGAGTCCTGGCAAGTCTGTCCTCAGCTGATCATGGCAGTGCTGGTGTTTAATCCAGCTAGAAGCATGGAGGAGCGTCCGCACAAGGCTTGGAACGCAAACAAGGCTTCAGGCGAGGGGAGATGACGTCACCGAACGTGCAACGCATTTCCTGAGCTGGCAGAGCTGTGGATGGTTGGGCGGCTGCACTCCTTTGTCAAGCTGCACTCCCACGTTGCACGTTTGGTGACATCATCTCCCATCTCGCCTGAAGCCTTGTTTGCGTTCCAAGCCTTGTGCGGACGCTCCTCCATGCTGCCGTCCGGGTTAAACACCAGCACTGCCGTGATCAGCTGAGGACAGACTCGCCAGGACTCAACAGCTTATGGGAATGACTACACTGATGCCTTCTTCCCCCCGTTATATGGGACCAGTACACTGCTTGTTTTTAATCACTAAAATGTGAGTTTTATCACTATTATTTACATTAAAGAAACCGTTATACAGTCTGCACCCAGAGGCGCCTCTTTCTTTTTTGTTTTCTTCAGTGCTATCGGGAACCTGGTTTCAGTTTCCATCGGAAGGCTGCTGGACTGTCTTTGAGAAAAAATCCCCCATTCCCCCTCCCCTCTCCTCCTTGTCCCCTTTTTGTTTTGTTTTTAATACCCATATTATGTTTATTGCCCTTTCATGTGCATATGGATTAGACCTATAGCATTGTCATGCTTTTAAGTCTGTAATCTATATACTGAGCACTGTGTGATTGGTTTTCTTTTGGGAAAATTATGGTAGATTGTTGTTTTATTTTCTAGCGCCATTTACTTGTACAACCAAATAAGTTTATCTTTGTCTCCTCAGACCATAGGACATGGTTCAAGTAATCCATGTCCTTAGTCTTCTTGTCTTCAGGCTTTCTGGTGAATCATCTTTAGAAGAGGCTTCCTTCTGGAACAACAGCCATGCAGACCAATTTGATGCAGTGTATGGTCTGTCAATTAACCTACCTGCATGTCTGTGGATTGTGGGAGGAAACTGGAGTACCCAGAGGAAACCCACGCAGGCACAGGGAGAACATGCAAACTCCAGGCAGGTAGTGTTGTGGTATGGGATTTGAACCAGTGACCCTTCTTACTGCTAGGCAAGAGTTCTAACCACTACACTACTGTGCCGCCCCTGCAGGATCTTGGCAACCTTCTTATAGCCTAGGCCATCTTAATATAGAGCAACAATTATTTTTTTTCAGATCTTCAGAGAGTTCTTTGCCATGAGGTGCCATGTTGAACTTCCAGTGACCAGTATGAGAGAGTGAGCAATAACACCAAATTGAACACACCTGCTCCCAATTCCCACCTGAGACCTTGTAACACTAATGAGTCACATGACGCTGAGGAGGGAAAATTAATATTTGGCCCCAATTTGGACATTTTCACTTTTGTTGTCAGTGGTTTAGACAGTAATGGCTGTGTTTTAAGTTATTTTGAGGGGACAGCAAATTTACACTGTTATACAAGCTGTACACTCACTATTTTACATTGTAGCAAAGTGTCATTTCTTTAGTGTTTTCACATGAAAATATATAATAAAATATTTACAAAAATGCGAGGGGTTTACTCACTTTTGTGAGATACTGTAATGGTTATAGAAAGGAATCACCCCCCTTTGAAATCACATTTTGTTGCTTTGCAGCCTGAAATGACAACAGATACAGTTTTTATTTTATCCAGCTGTATTTATTGAGTGCAACTTATAACATCTAAGTGATGACAAATGACAAATGATGGAGTGATCACTTGTAAACAAACCAGCATCATGTCCGGTTCCTCTCTCCCCTCTCTGTACCGATCGGTACAGTGTGAGCGGAGAGGGGAGAGATCGGGTGCAGCAGCACTGTGGGCTGGATCTGTAATGCCCACAGTGCTGCTCTGTGCCCATTGCATCCTCATCCATCCATCCATCCATGCTCAGCCATCTCAGCAATACTCATCCATCCATCCATACTCAGCCATCCCATCCATACCCAGCATCCCATCCATACCCAGCATCTCCGCTCATTGAATCCACATGTGGATTATTGGATGAAATGAAATAATATATGAACCTTACTACACTACAGTGTACTACTCCTTTTGTGGGCGCCGTGGTGTGAGCTTTTCCATTTAGAAGGAATGATATTGTAGCTTGGGCATTTGATTGCTACAGAAGAAAAAGATAACGTTGGGACTTTAAATGAGACGGTGAGGTCAGTTGCCTCCATCCCTATGAATAGAAACAAACCGGATGACTGGGGGTTGGGACTTTAAATGAAGCAGACAGGTGCAAAACATTTAAATTTATTGGAAAATCAGTGGTAAGTTGTATGAGGGTAATCATGAGAACACCAAGAAAACCAATATATTACATCCAATGGATAAACATACAGCAATAACAATTGACCACTGAAAATACAAATCACACGTTACAAGTGATCGTTGAATAAGTAAAACATATAGTTGGCATAAAACATGGCATATAGTAGCTCTATGCATTTCGTGGATTCATTCACTCTTCAGGAGCATTCACGTGGAAAACTGAATGCTGTAATATAATAGTAACAAGAATATCTGTAAGGTCTGACCATTATCTGTATCAATGCAGTAGCAATGTGCCAACATGAATCAGAATAACTCCATAGGGGTATCACTGGTGGGAGCTGAGGTGGTTAAGGCAGACCAGGAGTGGACAAGGATGGTTTCTTAACCACTTGCTTACTGGGCACTTAAACCCCCCTCAGTCCCAGACCAATTTTCAGCTTTCAGCGCTGATGCACTTTGAATGACAATTGCGCGGGCATACAACACTGTACCCAAATGAAATTTTTATCATTTTTTTCCCACAAATAGAGCTTTCTTTTGGTGGTATTTAATTACAGCTGGGAGTTTTATTTTTTGCTAAACAAACAAAAAAAGATGCAAAAAAAAAAAAAAAAATCATGTTTTAATAGTTTGTTATAAAATTTTGCAAACGGGTCATTTTTCTCCTTCATTGAAGTGCGCTGATTAGGCGGCACTGATGGCTGCATTGGTGGGCACTGATGGGCTGCATTGGTGGGCACTGATAGGCTGCATTGGTGGGCACTGATAGGCTGCACTGGTGGGCACTGATAGGCATAGTTAAGGCGGCACTAATAGGCACAGATAAGGCGGCACCGATGGGCACAGATAAGGCGGCACTGATGGGCAAAGATGGGCACAGATAAGATGGCATGGATGGGTGGCACGGATAAGTGGCACGGATGGGTGGCACGGATGGGCACTGATAGATGGGACTGATGGGCACTGATAGGTGGCTCTGATAGGTGGCACTGCTGGGCACTGATGGGTGGCACTGATGGGCAGCACTGCTGGGCGGCACTGGGGTGCAGCACCTTTGAGGCACATTGTGGGCACTGTGGGTGGCACTGTTGGTGGCACTGCTGGATGGCACTGTGGGTGGCACTGTGGGCACTGTGGGCACTATGGGCACTGCTGGGTGGCACTGATGGGGGGCACTTACTTTTATTCAGGATGGCACTGCGGTGGGCAGGTGGGCACTGGCAGGGGGCAGGTGGTCAGCTGTATTGCTGGCCGTGATCGGGACTGATGTCCCGATCACGGCCACCGGTGATCGGCTTTTTTTTTCTCTCCTCGCGCTGTCAGCGCGAGGAGGAATAATAGCCGATTACCGGCTCCGTTCTATCACATGATCAGCTGTCATTGGCTGACAGCTGATCACGTGATAAGGGGTCGGGATCGACCCCTTGCACGGATCGGTGATCAGGCGAGTCTCATGGACTCGCCGATCACAGAGCGCGCCGCGCGCGCCCCTCAGGGCGCGCGCAGGCCACTCGTACCCGGGACGACGTCAATAGACGTAGTCCCGGGAAAGTAGATCCGCGCTAATGCCGTCATTTGGCAATAGCGCGGATCCCAAGTGGTTAAAGCACTTGTTTTGGTCACATACAGTTTGTTGGGGATATCCCCATTATATATAAATTGTTTTGGACTATTTTTATTATATTTGGTTTGCACTATTTTCAGCACTTTATATATTCACATATTGATTTTGAGTCGAATCATTCTAGCGAAGCACTATTACAATGTTTATTGGGTGTGTTCAATAAAGACTCAAATTAGAATTGTTTGTGTTTCTTTACATGGAGTTTGTGGACTTTACTTTCTTCTCATTTAACATTCTATAAAACTGTTTCTTCTTGCAGGAAACCTCACGACTTGTGCCAGTACTAAGCTCTTCAGAATATGGGAGACACCTTCATCTTAATGTAGACAAAGTAAACAGAGAACATGTTAGAGTTGGTGTGGTACGTCTGGAATTTTACCGCAAGAGTGGAATGAGCAAATCACTGGAAGAAGGTTATGGTTGTGTAACTCCATCATAACACTGGTCATTTGATGCAGAAAATCTATTCATTAAATGTGATCAATATAATGAGTGAGGACATTCATTCTTTGCAAAGTGATTAACATAATTTCAGAAAGGATCACTATACCCCAGATGAATCAGTGTAAAATCAGAACAATTCAAATTATTTGCCACATTACATTGTTTAGGTGACTACTTATTATTACAAAATAGTAGTGCTGCTTTCAGGTAGGCAACGCATATCTATATATTAAAAATACAGAAAAATGGGGGACTTTAAAGGTGCAAAGTAGACACAGATATGTTACAAAATCAACATTTATTTTACATCAATAAAAATCATCTGGTAAAATGAATGGATTCAACAGACACATATAGAACATTTCATGTAAAAATTGATGCTTACACTCAACGTGTTTTGACAAATATTTTACACAGCTTCTTCAGATGTATATGCATCAATCTAAGTAGAAAAGTAAAAAAAAAATCATTAAGAATAATATACTTATTATACATAGTTAAACGTTTTAATTATATGTTCATAACATAACTGTTCATGCAAAATGATTTATTCTATTATACAGAATAAATAAATCATTCCATTGCATTGCGCATCCAACTAAATATTGGCAACTTCATAGTCATTATTCACTATAATTCTTGTTACATACCTATTTAATTAGTATATTATCTGTCCTTTCTTTGGTAGTTGATAGCCATACAGTAATGATTTGGACAACGGATTAGGAAGCCACAGAGCGGACAAAGGGCCCAAGCTATACTGTATAAGAAATATTGAGAATTATACTTGTATATTATATGTGTATAACCATACTCCATACTATTTGAACATGAATATATAGATGTTAACTGGAATTCTGAATTCCTAAAAGAACCTCAGAAGCAAGCAGAGGCTTTAAATTTTTTTGTCTGGATTATCAAAACCCGCAAGGTGTGAGGATTCACAGACCTAAACAAAAATGTATTAAATATTAACAGAGATATGTACTGCTCTTATTAGTGATTACATTTCTTTTTACAGATTGTATATGTGTGTCTCTAATAGGGTAGCTCGGTTGTTTAAGACACCCCCATTAGGACCAATTTATCATTTACTGGCTGAAGTTTTTTTTAGCAATACATAATCAAAAATCTCTCAGCTTACTGTGTTTGTATTCTCTGGCTGCTCGCTTCCTCATGGCTCCAGCAAAAGGCCGCCGGCTGACCTATTTATCCCCTTTATGTCAACCGGCATGTGACGTCAAGAGTGGCGTGTGGACGCTCGAGGTCCCATAGCACATGTGCCCAAGAGTGTCCTGGCAACCGAGAGCGAGGCTTGGAGATAACCAAGCCTCATGCCGTGTACACACAACCGGACTTTCCAGCAAACTAGGTTCGACGGACTTTCCGATGGACTTTCCAAACGAGCGGACTTTCCGGCGGACTAGGTCTGCCGGTCTTCCTGACGGACTTCCGATGGAGTTACGGTGGACTTCCAAATGAACGGACTTAAGTCTGTTCAATTTGAACGTGATGAATTTTGACAGGACTAGAAAAGGAAGTCAATCTTGCCACTTTTATCGGCGAGATTGACACCTTAAGGTCCCTGTCGCCTGGATTTTAAGGGGAAGCCCCTACGCCAAAAAAACAGCGTGGGGGTCCCCCTAAAATCCATACCAGACCCTTATCTGAGCACGCAGCCCGGCCGGTCAGGAAAGGGGGTGGGGACGAGCGAGTTTACCCCCTTGATACGTACCAGGCCACATGCCCTCAACACATGGGGGCCCCCCACCCCAAAGCACCTTGTCCCCATGTTGATGAGGACAAGGGCCTCTTCTCGCAACCCTGGCCGTTGGTTGTCGGGGTCTGCGGGAGGGTGCTTATTGGAATCTGGGAGCCCCCTTTAATAAGGGGCCCCCTGATCCCGGCCCCCCACCCTATGTGAATAAGTATGGGGTACATTGTATGTCATTCATTCATTCATTCTACCTATTCACCTGAGGGAAAAAGTGTCAATAAAAAAAACACACTAGACAGGTTTTTAAAGTAATTTATTAGGCAGCTCCGGGGGTCTTCTTCCGATTTCAGGGGTCTCTTCCGACTTCTCTGCGCTTTCTGGTTCTTCTCCCGCTCTCCGATTCTTCTCCCAGGCTCCTCCACTAACTTCTGCTCTTTTGCCGCTCTTTTGCTAGCGGTGGCCCGGTTTTCTCCTTCGCCGTCTTCTTCTTCTTCTTCTTCCTTCTACTGTTCTTCCGATGTTGACGTGACACTCTCTCCCGCTGTAATGTTGTGGACACACGCCCGGGGCATGCTGGGACTGTGCCATCATAAGGGTGACATCACCCGGTGACCCCACCCCATGTCTATATAAGTCATTGCGCACCGTGACCACAGCATTACAGTGGGAGAGAGCGCTGTGTCAACATCGGAAGAACAGAAGAAGGAAGAAGAAGAAGACGACGACGGAAAAAACTGGGCCACCGCTAACAAAAGAGTGGCAAAAGAGCAGAAGATAGCGGAGGAACCCGGGAGAAGAATCGGAGAGCAGGAGAAGAACCGGAAAGCGCAGAGAAGTCGGAAGAGACCTCCGGAGCTGCCTAATAAATTACTTTAAAAACCTGTCTAGTGTGTGTTTTTTATTGACACATTTTCCCCCAGCTGAATGGGTAGGGGTACGATGTACCCCATACTTATTCACATAAGGTGGGGGGCTGGGATCTGGGGGCCCCCTTATTAAAAGGGGGCTCATGGATTCCGATAAGCCCCCCGCCCGCAGACCCCGACAACCAACAGCCAGGGTTGTCGGGAAGAGGCCCTTGTCCTCATCAACATGGCGACAAGGTGCTTTGTGGTGAGGGGGCCCGCAGGGCGCCCCCCTTCCCCAAAGCTCCCACCACCCATGTTGAGGGCATGTGGCTTGGTACAGCTCAGAAGAGGGAGCGCTCGCTCCCCCCCACCCCCTTTCCTGACCGGCTGGGCTGCGTGCTTGGATAAGGGTCTGGCATGGATTTTGGGGGGCCCCATGCCGTTTTTTCAGAGTAGGGGCTTCCCCTTGAAATCCACACCAGACCTAAAAGGCACATTGTCGCCTCTCTCTCGCGCTTGCTGCAATAGAAAAATTAGTTTTTCCTAATTCAGCGAGCGTAAGATGTACAGTACCCTGCAGTCGAGAACCAGCACGATAGCATCAAGCTGAAAACATTCTCGCGGGCAGGTGCCCTTGCGTCGTATTTGGTCCGTCAGATGAACGGGTTTCCCGCTAGGAACTGGGTCTGGCCGAGTTCCAGCGGGAAAATTTAAAACATGTTCTATTTCTAAACTCAGTTTTTTGGGTCCCATTCGAGCCCACACATGATCAAATTGTCCGATGGATTTGTTCCATCGGACCTTTGCTGTCAAAAAGTCCAGTTGTGTGTACGTGGCATCACTGTCAGATCTATGGCAGGATGAGGCCATGTCAAGCTCAGAGGCTAAAGCCGCACCTACACCTGTATGTCAATCTGACAAAAGACATTCTGCAGACTCCACCCCACACAAGAATGAAATGGGATAGGTGCTGCTTCATACTAATCCCAGTCAGATCAAAACAACACATGGCTAAAGACCTCAGTCTATTTGGAACAATAATGGCATGCATGTTACCAAAGGTACTCAGGGCTGGACTGCATCCTCCTCTCTCTCCTATGGATCGCAGCGCTGGCTGTGTTTGGCAGCCGTGCTGTAACACAGTCCTGCCCCCTCAGATAGTAGATAGTATAGGGAATCAACATTCTGCCTATCACACAATCCAGTCTGAGGGGGCGGAACTGTGTTACAGAGCGGCTGCCGAACACAGAGCCAGCCAGTGCTGTGATCCATAGGAAGAAATGCTGCGTACAGTCTGCCCTGTGTGCCACAGTGCCTGGATGGGAGGATCGATGGGGGGGGCTGCAGGGGTCCCCCCTGCTGATTCTCCTATCCAACTTATTTTACTGTCCCCAGTTCACCTTGTGTCCCCAGTGCTCTCCCCCCTGTTCTCCCCCCCCCCAGTGCTCTCCACTTCCCCCAGTGCTCCCCCCCCTGTTCTCCCCAGTGCTCCCCACTCCCCCCAGTGCTCTACCTCCTGTTCTTTCCCCCCCAGTACTCTCCACTCCCCCCGGTGGTCTCCCCCAGTGCTCTCCACTCCACCCAGTGTTCTCCCCTCTGTTCTTTCTCCCCCCAGTGCTCTTCAGCTCTCCCCATCACTCTCCAGCCCCCACCACAGTGCTATCAAGCCCCCCATTCTCCCCACCCCTATTCTTTCTGGCCTCCTGGTGCTCTCCAGCCCCCCCAGTGCTCTCTACCCCCCGTGCTCTTCCCCCTGTTCTTTTTGGCTCCCCCCAGCACTCTCCATTCCCCACCCCTGTATTCTCCCCTCCCCTCTACATTTTGCCCCCACCCATGTGCTCTCCAAACCTACCAGTGCTTTCCATCCCCCATAGTGCTCTCCAGTCCCCCGTGCTTTCCACCCCTGTTCTTTCTGGCCCCCACTGGTGCTCTCAAGCTCCCCCCCATTGCTCTCCACTACCTCCTGCTCTTTGTACCCCCCAGTACTCTCCAGCCCCTGTGCTCTCCACCCCTGTTTTTCTGCCCCCCGTGCTCTTCATCACCCCACACTCTTAGCCCCCCAGTGCTCTCTGCCTACCGTGCTCTGTACCCCTGTTCTTTTTGGCCCCCCCAGTGCTTTCAAGTTCCCCCCAGCACTCTCCGCACCCACCCGTGATCTTCACTCCCCCCGCTCTTTGCCCCCACCCATGTGTTCTCCATTTCTCTCCAACTCCAATCCAGTGCTCTCCCCTTCTCCAGGACCAGAGGACAGGCTGACTGGGGCCGGAAAATGAGGACGACTGAAGGTGCAGGTGGCCAGGGACCACTCCATCTCACAGCAAACAGATCCTCTGGAAGGAGCACCATCCCCATCCAAAATGAGAACAGACGCTGCCTGCTGTTGGCCATCATGGATATCCTGCTGGCATGCAAGATACCGTACCAAGTATCAACAACACACCTTCCCACAGACAGGGACTGCAGACTGGGACATGGGGCACAGGAGGGGATGCAATGATGGGCACAGTGAGACTGCATTCACGGCACAGTAAAGCTGCATTTGATGGACACAGTGAGGTTGCAATGGTGGGCACAGTGAGGCTGCATTGGTGGGCACAGTGAGGCTGCATTGGTGGGCACAGTGAGGTTGCATTGGTGGGCACAGTGAGGGTGCATTAGGGGGCACAGTGAGGCTGCATTGATGGGGACAGTGAGCCTGCATTTGATGGGCACTGGTGAGGCTGCATTGAGCTCTTGCATCAAGTCTGCAGTCTCTGACCATCTCCTGTAGCATATCTGCAGTCTCTGAGGGAGTCTGGAGAGGTGTCAAGAGTGGGAGCACCACTGGGATGGGGGTGATGGGAGAAGTCAGACTTGTGTGGACTGTGGACAGGAGACTCTAGGATAAAACCAGAGCCACCAAGCTGGAGCCGACTGACTGAGCCCTGCACCGTGCACCTGCGAGGAGGTCAGTGACAGCACCGCCAGGCCAGTTGGGGGGGGGGGTCACTGATTTAAGGGGCGAGTGAATACTAATATTAGTAACCCACCCCCCTTACCTTAGTGTATTCTTTCTGCAGAAGGTGCCCCCCACGTTCTGTGTTCCTGGGGTCCCCCTTGATGATTGATCACTTACCACTTTTAACTGGAATTTTTATATATATATATATATATATATATATATATATATATATAGCCCTATGTGATGTCATATCTATATATAATACTCTCTTCATCAAATGTGAAATTTTTTCCAGGGCTGGTTTTTATTCCCAGTCCGGCCCTGAAGGTACTCATGCATGCCAATCATCATACAGGCTCTGGGCATCCATATGGCTGTCAGTGAACACCATCAACAGACCATCCTGCAGGGTAATCAAAATTAAACCAAAATCCTTTAATATTGTAGTTGACCAAATTATTTATACATCATTATTTTATACATAGCCAATATGGTTGCTGTAAAATGCACAATATATGGAACATAACAATTCTTATTTATCTCTGTTTCATCTAGCAGTACATTTTATCAACACGCAATGGGTAGGATTCATAGGAATGGTTTAAAACTAAGACAATCATTTAAGCCAGGGGCTCATGTGGCTCCCAAACTGTAAATTCATTTGGATTCACGTTGGAGTACTGATAAGTCATCATTTGGGGCTTTATCACAATTTTGCTCTAAATATGATACAATTCTGTGCCATATAACATATTCCACTTTCTGAAAGGGGAGGTACAATAGATAACATCCAATTTCTTAACACCAGATACATGGTGCTGTAGCCTATGAAAGGAGGGGCTTTTTGTCTTGCCTATATAAAAACTAGGGATGAGCTTTCTGTTCGGGTTGAACATGAGTTAAGCCCCGTACACACTACCAGTTTTTCTGCTGAGTTTTTCCTTCAGGTTTACCAAAACCATGTAGTGCAAGGGCCTGCCTGATTGCATACAAATTTGAAACTCCTAAGGTTTGATCTCATATTATATGTTTTTTGTAAATCTGAAGGAAAAACTCAGCAGAAAAACTGATAGTGTGAATGGGGCTTTAGACTCGAACATTGGCTGTTCGCCCGCTCGTCGAAAACTGAACATTATGGGCCATTTGTGCCTAATTCGAATGGTGTGTAATGGCCCATAATGCACTGTGGGAGCGCAATGCATTTCTGTATGATGATTGGCCAGAGCATACACCATGAGCTGCATGCTTTGGCCAATCACAGCGCCCTGAGCTAAGAGAGCCATAATTGGCCAAAGGCAGAGTTCCTTTGGTCAATCATGGCTCAGGGGGACTAAGTCCACGCCCACACTATATAAGGCTGACTGCACATCCACCTTGTGTAATGTGTCGTTGCTGGAGTGTCATTTAGATTGAGCAGGCAGGCAGATTATTCAGTTAGCTGCAGTGTATTTCTTATATATATATATATATATATAAGAAAGTTTACTGAGTCTAGTGATGACCACTAACTCCCTCCAGCTCAACGAATCAAAGACAGCTGCATATCTTACACCCAAATCATAATCCCGTTACCAAAACCTCCAGGTCTCCACCCACCGTCTTTGGGCAGACGATCCCCCCAAAGACCAAGGCCAAGAGTCTCAGGGTTATTTTAGACGCACAAATGTCAATGGATGTGCAAATAGGAGCAGTAGTCAGTGGATCGCACCATCTGCTACTCATGCTTCGCAGACTCATCCCTTTTATCCCAAAGAATGACAAAGCAGTGGTAGTTGAAACAATCATTAATTCACGACTGGACTACGCAAATTAGCTTTACATAGGATTACCACGATATCAACTTGCGCGATTACAACTGATCCAAAACACGGCGGCAAGGCTGATAACAGGAAAAAACCCTGGGAATCAATCGCTCCTTCACTGAGGAGCTTACATTGGCTAACGGTAAAAAAACGTATCACGTTCAAGACCCTTTGCCTCACCCACAAATGCATGCATAGAGAAGCCCTGCAATACCTAATGGAGAAAATAAATCATTACACACCGAACCGCAGTCTTTTATCAGCCAACAAAAACCTCCTCATCGTGCCCAAAGCCCGGTATAAATCCAAGGGGGATCAAAGATTCGCTGGCCAAGGTCCTCGGCCATGGAATGCTCTTCCAATCAACATCTGCCTAGAAGAAAATCACCTGGCTTTTAGGAAAAAACTCAAGACCTTCCTCTTCTAGCTGATGATCAAAGCTCGCCACAGCGACTTGAGGCGATTCAGTTCCCTTTGTGCGCTATACGAGTATTTCATTCATTCATTCATTCAATTGAGCCATCAGCCATCTGCAGGAGTTTGTGGGTGTTGTCCATGTGCCTTGAGCACAATATACACCTGTACCTACCTATATTGCTCTTCTCTAATTGAGCCATCTGCAGGAGTTTGTGGGTGTTGTCTGTGTGCCTTGAGCACAGTATACACCTGTATCTACCTATATTGCTCTTCTCTAATTGAGCCATCTGCAGGAGTTAGTGGGTGTTGTGTGCCTCCAGCACAGCACAGCATAATATACACCTGTATCTACCCTTTATTGCTGGTGTTCTATAATAAAGGCATCTGCAGGAGTTAGTGGGTGTTTTGTGCCTCCAGCACAATATACACTACCCAATTGCTGGTTTTCCCATCTACCTTCAGGCCATTACCATGTCTGGAAGGCCAACAAGGAGAGACAGACAGGCACGAGCCAATAAAAGAGGGCAAGCAGGCTCTGTGTCTAGAGGCAACAGTGCTGGTCGTGGACGCGGTGCATCGTCATCAGCACGTGGCCATGGGACACGCTTGTCCTTATTTTCGGCAGCTTGACGTGTTGAGCCGCATCATGCCGAAGACTTGGTAGAGTGGATGACCAAGCCCTCTTCATCCTCCTCATCCTCTCTCACCCAGGCTCAGGGTACTAGCAAAGCAGCTGCCAATGCATCCTCTTCCCTCGCCTCAATGTCATCATCAGTCACTCCTTCCCTAGACCCACCACGTCCTCCTGAGGAGTCCCCCGAACTCTTTGAGCACAGTGTTGGGTACATGCTCCAGGAGGATGCCCAGTGTTTTGTAGGCTCTGATGATGATACTCAGCTAGAGGAAGGCAGTAGCGTGAGCGCAGAGAGAGGAGATGCTCAAGAAGGACAGCAATCTAGCAGTCATGTTCCACAAGCTGCAACATACTGCCAGGTTTGCTCCAGTGATGAAGAGGTAGGGGATGATGAGGGCACTGACTCCACGTGGGTGCCTGGTAGAAGAGAGGAAGAGGAGGCACATCTCCAACGAGGCAGGCCAGCTTAGGGGCAGCACACCGACTGAATCACACCGCAGAGCTCCACCTGTGCAGGGCGCTACCTCTGCGCGTTATTCTAAAAGTTTTTTGGTGTGGGCCTTTTTTGAGACGAGTGCATCAGATCGCACCGCTGCTATTTGCAACATATGTCTCAAGCATATCTCGCGTGGCCAAAACATCAGCTGCTTGGGCACCACATGCTTGACCAGACATATGTTGACCTGCCATGCAGTTTGTTGGCAAGCTTACCTCAAAGACCCACACCAAAGAACAAAGCGGACCTCTCCTTGCTCCTCATCAGCTGGAATCTCCAACCCCACTAGACCTTCAGTCCTCTCTGAAACCTGCACTGAGAGGAATGAAGGTGTAGAATTAGGTGTGTCACAGCCAAGTGCTTGCGAGCACTCTGCTAGCAGTACACCCGCGTCCGATTGTAGCAGGCAAATTTCCCTGCCCCAGCTGCTGGACCGTACAAAGAAGTTCACTCCCAGCCATCCACATGCCCAGCGGTTGAATGCTAGCTTGGCTAAATTACTAGCACTTCAACTGCTACCTTTTCAGTTGGTAGACTCGGCCCCCTTCCGTGAGTTTGTGCAATGTGCGGTTCCTCAGTGGCAGGTCCCCAAACGCCACTTTTTCTCACAGAAGGCGATTCCACCGGTATGTGGAAGGCAATGTCCTTGCAACGCTGGACAGGGCGGTCAGCGGTAAGGTGCATATTACCGCTGACTCATGGTCCAGCAGCCATGGACAGGGATGTTACCTGTCTTTCACGGCCCATTGGGTCACTCTTCTGACAGCTGGGAAGGATGCAGGACAAGGTGCAGTAGTGTTGGAGGTTGTTCCGCCACCACGCCTCCAAAATGCTACTACTGGTTGTGACACACCTCTCTCCTCTACTCCCTCCTCTTCTTCTTCCTCCATGGCCTCTTCCAGTGCTCTGTCCTCGGAATCAGCGGTGTTCCGTAGGAGTTCAAGGGGCTACGCAAGTACGCAGGCAAAACAATGCCATGCCGTGTGCGCTGGTATGTTTGGGGGACAGGAGCCACACTGGGGCAGGTATTTTGTCAGCTCTGCAGGGGCAGGCAGAGAGGTGGTTTTCGACAATGGCACCAACCTCCTCTCCGCCCTCCGACGGAGACAACTGAGCCATGTGCCCTGTGTGGCTCATGTCCTTAACCTGGTGGTGCAGCGGTTCTTGGGCAGGTACCCCGGGCTTACAGGATGTCCTGAAGCAGGCCAGGAAAGTCTGTGTGCATTTCCGCAGATCATTTAATGCCTGTGCTTGGCTGGCTGAGCTCCAAAAGGAGTTGAACCTGCCCAAGAACTGCCTTAAATGTGACATGCCCACCAGGTGGAACTCAACGTTGGCCATGCTGCAGCGGCTGCACACGCAGCAGAGGGCCATCAATGAGTACCTGTGCGACTACGGCACCAGGACAGGGTCAGGGGAGCTCAGTTTTTTCTCACCACGCCAGTGGGGCATGATCAGGGATGCATGCACTGTCCTGTCACCGTTTGAGGAGGCCACAAGGATGGTGAGCAGTGAGAGTGCATGTATCAGTGACACTGTGCCTCTTGTCCACCTGTTGGAGCATACGCTGCGTGGAATAATGGACAGGGCACTTGAGGCAGAACAGAGTCAGGAAGAGGAGGACTTCCTTGCCTCTCAAGGCCCCCTTTATCCAGTGTTCCTGCTGTCTCACCCAGTGGCGTAACTAGAACCTTCAGGGCCCCGATGCAAGAAACAATGAAGGGCCCCCCTGACAGGGCCCTTTACTCCGAGTTTGGTGGCGGAACAACAGGGCCCGGTTGCAAGTGGGTGGCTGCATGTAAAGGAACCAATTTCTCCATTTGCCGCCGTTTCTCCACCTCTCCCTTCCACAGGCATTCAGCGACTGCAGGAGGAAAATGGAGAGACCAGTTCCTCTATGTCGGTGTTTCTCAATCTTTTTCCAGTCAGGGCACCCTTTAAGTACATACCTATGTGAATGGGGCTGCACTGCAACCCCCCTGCAACTGTGTGCATTGCATGCAGTTCCAGCATAGTGAGGATGCATTTAAGGGGTTGTAAACTTCCTAATCCTATGCATTAAGGTGAAAAAACACCTGGCAGTCACCGGAACCCCAGCCCCCCCCCCCCCCATTTTACTTACCTGAGCCCTGGAACTTTACCAGGTGGAGATGCGCTCTTCCTTTGCCCGGGGTTCTCGGCTCCTGATTGGATAGATTGATAGCAGTTCCGCCATTGACTCCCACTTCTGTTAATAAAATCCAATGACGCGGGCATCGGGGGCGCCTGCAAGGTAACCCCCCCCCCCCCTCGGGAGAACACTTCTCCTAGGGGGTTGTCTGATAAGAGGAGGAGCCACGAGAGCCACCGAGGGACCCCAGAATACAAGGTTCGGGGCCACTCTGTGCAAAACGAGCTGCACAGTGAAGGTAAGTATAACATGTTTGTTATTAAAAAAAAAAAAAAAGCAAACCTTTACAATCACATTAAGGGATTAAAACAGGTGGTCAGGAGGCAACATATTGCCCCTTTACCAGCTGTCAAATGCCTCTGAAAAGCGATCTGAGCACAGATCGCTTTTCAGAGGAATAGCATTTTTTTGCTGCTACTTTGAACAAGCAAGAAAAAAAAAACAGTTCTGATTGTACACATATGGAGTAGGGCTGGGGGAAAAAATCGATTTGAATCTTGAATTGAGTTGAGAGGTGAAACCGATTCAAATTTGCAGCAAATCATTTTTTTTTTCACCAGGATCAGTGCTGACACTGCACCGGTCCTGAGGAGCTGCGTGCAGGAGTTTTTAGGTGAGGCCGTGGCTTCGGCCTAGTCTGCGAGGCCGGACCTGCGGACTAGGACGAAGCCACGACCTCACCTAAAAACTCCTGCCCGCAGCTCCTCAGGACTGGCACGGTGTCCATAAAAAAAAAACTGGATTTGAATTGAGAATCGAGTTTTTTTTTTTTTAAATGACAAACATTTTTTTTTAGAAAATCGCCCAGCTCTAATATGGGAAGGGGGGGGGGGGGGGCAGGATTAAACGCAGATACATAAAATGTGCATACATACATCTAAACAGCGGCGGCTGGTGCTCAAAATTTTTGGGGGGCACAAAAAATGTTATAAACCAAATCATCAAATGCAGCGGCCACTGTGCCGTCAAACCCTGCCACTGTACCCTCAAATGCAGCCACTGTGCAATCAATCTCAGCCACTGTACCCAAACGCTGCTACTGTGCCGCTCGGCTGTTATGCCGGAGGAGCGGGAGGGGACGTCCCCCCTCCCGCCGCCTCCCGCCGCTGTTACCGGTGCCCCCGCTCGATTGGGAGCACCGATTAACTTTCCGCTGCCTCCGGTTGCTGGGGAGGAACTGGAACTAAGCCGTAATCGGCTTCGTTCCAGTCTCCTCATAGTAAACACGGAAGCGACGTCATGACGTCACTTCCCGTTTACTCGGCTGCCAATGGCGCCAGTTTAAAAAAAATATCCGGTATTCAGAATCGCAGTTTTCGGCGATCTGAATACATTGAAGTGTAAAGGAGGGGTGGGGGGTCCCTCATAAAGAGTACCTGTCACCGCCTATTACTGTCACAAGGGATGTTTACATTCCTTGTGACAGCAATAAAAGTGATCAAATTATTTTTTTTTTTTAAAACAATTTAGTCATTTTAAAATAAATAAAAAAATAAAAAAAATTCTTTAAAGCGCCCGCCGTTCCCGTGAGCTCGCGAAGCAAAGAAAACGCATACGGAAGTCGCGCCCGCGTATGTAAACGGTGTTCAAATCACACATGTGAGGTATCGCTGCGATCGCCAGAGCAATAGCAATAATTCTAGCACTAGACCTCCTCTGTAATGGGAACCGTAAAAAAAATTTAAAGCGTCGCCTATTGAGATTTTTAGGTACCGTACTTTGCCGTCAATCCACAAGTGCATGCAATTATAAAGTGTGACATGTTTGGTATCTATTTACTCGGGGTAACATTATCTTTCACATTATGCAAAAAAAAGGGATAATTTTTTTTTTTAATTCATGAAAGTGTCCCTTTTCCCAAAAAGTTGCATTTAAAACACCGCTGCGCAAATACCGTGTGACATAAAATATTGCAACAATCGCCGTTTTATTCTCTAGAGTCTCTGCTAAAAAAATATATATAATGTTTGGGGGTTCCAAGTAATTTTCTAGCAAAAAATATGGATTTTAACTTGTAAACACCAAATGCCAAAAATAGGCTTAGTCATGAAAGGGTTAAAGGAATATTTTGCTTTTTTTTCTCACTTTAATCGCCATTAAAATCAGTGCTCCCTAAAAAATGTCAGTTTTTAAAAACATTTTAGGCATTGATCCATGTCCCTTGGGGCAGGAGCCAGGTCCCCAAACCCTTTTTTAAGACAATATCTTGCATATTAGCTATTAAAATTAGCACTTTTTATTTCGAACGTTCGAGTCCCATAGACTTCAATGGGGTTCTAAAGTTCGCACGAATTTTAGGTCCGTTCGAAAGTTCTGGTACGAACCGAACTGGGGGGTGTTCGGCTCATCCCTACTAATAACACAAATAATTAAATGGTAGCATGTTTTTATTGAACACACCATGTAAACATTCACAGTGCAGGTGGATGTACAGTGAGTACAAAAATCCTATTTTCTCTTTCGTTCATTGACAGACACAGCTCCATTAAATCTTGACTGTAGGGACATCCCCAAGCAGTGTCAGAACGAGGGACTGAAGCAGCATAAGGAGGAGTCGCCATCTGAACCGACTACATCAGAACTTGCGGCCAACATATGCATCAGAATGCATTGACAACCGAAATGTAACTTTCTTTAACAAGAAGAAAGAGTGTAAATTGCAACGATTACAGGGCCACCTGCAAAACTTTGCGGCCAAGGCAAGAATTTGAAGATGCACTTTGTAGAACTTTGTGACAGTGTGGTCGCCGCCTTACACACCTGGGAGACTGACACTTGACGTCGGAAAGCCCAAGAGGTCCCAATTGCCCTGGTGGAATGAACCGTGACAGGAAAGGGGGTCATCTGCCCCTTCAAGGCATAAGCCTGGACCACGATCTGTCCGATCCACCGTGAGATGGTGGTCGAAGCGAACAGAGAATCTGATTTCTGGAAGGGAGCTGTGGCAGACAGATAAACCCTTAGGGCCCGGACCACATCCAGGGAATGCAACGCAACCTCCTTAGTGTGTCGGCTTAGGACACAGAGATGGTAACACAATGTCCTCATTGAGATGGAAAGCCGAAAGCACCTTTGGAAGAAAGGAAGGTTGCGGACGCAGCACTACCTTATCCTTGTGGAGAACCAGATAGGGCAACTTGCAAGATAAGGACGCCAACTCAGAAATCCTCCTGACAGATGTAATAGCCAATAGAAAGACCACTTTCTGAGAAAGAGTCAACAAGGGAATTTCCTGATGTTCTCAAATGGCAGTTTTTGAAGTGATGATAGCACCAGGTTCAGATCCCATGGAGGTAGGGGTGGTCGCACCGGAGGGACTACATGCCGAACCCCTTGCACAAAGGTGCTTACCAATGAGTGAGATGCCAGGGGTCATTGGAAAAAGACAGCCAAAGCCTGATATCTGTCCCTTGATGGTGCTTAAGGCCAGTTTCTGGTCCACTCCTCACTGTAAGAACTGCAGGATCCTGGAAATGGAATAGGTGTGCGGACGCCACCCCATCTCCTCACACATGGAGATATAAGCCTTCCACGTACGATGGTATATCTTCCGAGAAGAAGATTTTCGTACTTGCACCATAGTGGAGATTACTGAGTCCGACAGACCTCGGTTCCTCAGCACCTGGCTTTCAACAGCCATGCCGTTAAAACCAGTGACCGTAAAGCAGGATGGAGTATCGGACCTTGCGATAGGAGGTGTTCTCGCATCGGCATCCGCCACCAAGTGCACTAGGTCAGCATACCAAGGACGCCGGGGCCAATCTGGGGCTATCAATATCACTGGAAACCCTTCAGCCTCCACTCTGCAAAGCAGACAAGGCAACAGTTTGAGTGGAGGGAATGCGTAAATCAGCCGGTACTGCTCCCATGGAGCCACTGACGCGTCTGCCCAAGGATCTCTTGTGCTGGACACGAACCTCTGCACCTTTCGATTGAGCCAAGAGGCCAGGAGATCCACATCTGGTGTGCCCCACCACAGGCAAAGCAGCCTGAACACCTCCGCATGCAACGACCATTCTCCTGGGTCCAGCATCTGGCAACTTAAGTAGTCCGCCTGCCAGTTTTCTATTCCCGGGATGTATATGGCCGACAGGGCCAGTATATGTCGTTCTGCCCACCGGAAGATGTGAGTGACCTCTTGTGCTGCAGCCAAGCTCCTTGTTCCTCCTTGATGGTTGACATATGCCACCGCCATGGCATTGTCTGACTGGATCCTGATCGGACACCCTCGTAGCCTCATTGACCATGTGGAGAGACATAGCCTGATTGCTCGAAGCTCAAGAACATTGATCATTAACTGGGACTCCTCCCGCGACCAGAGGCCCTGGGTCGACTGTACCCTCAACACTCCACCCCAGCCGGTCAGACTGGCGTCCATTGTGATCACCATCCAATGAAGAGGTAGGTACGATTTCCTGGACTGAAAGGCCGGAGATCTCAGCCACCAGAGAAGAGAGACCCTGACTAACTGGCTCACCAGAATCTGCCAATCCAGAGATAACAGAGATTTGTCCCATTTGGACAGAATCTCCCTCTGCAAGACTCTGGTGTGAAATTGGGCGTACGGAACTGCCTCGAAGGAGGCTACCATGAGGCCCAGAACTCGCATGCAGAAATGCAGCGAAGACCACCTGTGGTTCATCAACAACTTCACCACGACTCAGAATCTGCAGTTTGTCTGAAGGGAGAAACACTCTCGCTTGCACGGAGTCCAGCAGTAAGCGTAGGTACTCCAGGCGCTGAGTCGGCACTAGCACCGGCTTCTTGAGATTCAACACCCACTCAAACTCCTGTAAAGTTTGCATGGTGATCGCCACATCTTCTCTTAATTCTGAGGCAGAAGCTGCTCTCCGAAGGAGGTCGTCTAGGTAACCCACGATTGTGATCCCACATTGTCGCAACAACACCAAAATTGGAGCCAATAATTTGGTAAAGACTTGGGGTGCTGATGCCAGGCCAAAGGGGAGAGCCACAAACTGGTAGTGCTCTTCTCCCACTGCAAAACTCAGGAACCTCTGAAGCCTGAGGCATATGGGTATATGCAAGTATGTGTCCTGGATATCCCTGATGGAGTGCAGCGACTACTGAGCGAACTGATTCCATTCTGAACCTTTGTACTTTCACAAAACAATTGAGGGCTTTTAGATCCAGAATTGGACGTACCCCTTCCTTTTTGGGGACTACAAACAGATTGGCGTAAAATCCCTGAAACCTTTCCAACTTTGAAACAGGCACTATCAACCTGCATCTGAGCAGGTCCCTTACTGCCCCAAACATGGCCTTCTGGCGAGCCGGGAGTAAAGGTGTGCTGGAGGGAAAAAAAATCTGTTTGGTGGCCAAGAGAGGAACTATCTTGTAGCCGATGAAATCAGTTTGCAGACCTATTGGTCGGACACCCGAGAGGCCCACCGAGCTGCAAATTCCTGAAGCCTTCATACAGTAGCACTTTTGCTCGCAGGCCTGCTGGGCTTGCGAGATGAGCGATGTTTTTGTCCCTCAGCAGTCGCCCTGCCGAACTGAGAGCGTTTATCTGATGTCCTGGGTGGATGAAAAAGTCTCTTGAGCAGAAAAGAAGGGCCCTTGCCTGCGGCGTGGCTCCTTACCCTCCTTGGACTGTGGGAGCAACTTGCTCTTCCCACACTTAATAATGTCATCCAGCGAAGCTCCAAATAGCCATTCACCAAAGAAGGGTACATCCGTCAGAGCTTTTTTTTAGATGCCTGGTCCATCCACAGACCAGTATTTCAGTCAGGCACCACTGCTGATTCCAATGCTCTGGACAGCAGGGGAAGTGTATCCAGGGCCGCATCACAAACATACTTAAGGCCGTGCACCAACTGGTCTGCCAGTTCTATGCAGATTGGGGAGACTGTTGCTTCTCCAATTCATGGTGCAATAACTTTGCCCACTCGGTAAGCGTCTGCGACACCAAGGCCGTGGCCAGTACAGGTCGTAATGCTGACCCCACTACCGTAAACATAGACCGGGCCACTGCCTCGGCTTTCCTGTTGGTAGGGTCCTTGAATGCAGGAGCCCCTTATACCAGAATCGTGGTTATTTTATTTAAACTGGATACTGGGGGGTCAACGACCGAGGGAGCCGACCATTTTCTAAGGAGGCTCTCTTCAAAGGGTTAACGCACCACCATCCTTTTTGGAACTGAAAAGGTCCGCTGCAGGCTTCCCCATACCTTGTATATTAACTTTAAAAATAAGTCAGATACGGAAACACCTTAGGTGTACGAGCTGGTTTATGGGAACCAAAGGGGACCGACACCTCAGCAGAGGATCCTGCTGCATCCTGAATTTTCAGGGTATCCCGCACAGTGCTTTTTTTTCAACTAGGGCTTTTTCCTGTGCGGACCAAGAATCATCCTCACTGTCCGAACGGTCCTGGTCAGCATCCTCTGACACATCAGAACAGGGGCTGCCAGTCACCGCAGAGCCCTGAGTCTGAATCATAGCTCTCCCCGGATAACAGGGGGGGTAGGGGATGTTTTTTACCCCTTTTGCGCCCACATGCCGCCTCCACCCTGGCAACGAACATTTCCAGGACTGCGACACTGCACTATTTTCAGGCAAGCCGGTTTCAATTGCAGGGAGATCTGGGGAAGAAACCCCAGCTTCTGACGCCATGCTGACCCATCCTGTCTGCCACCCTAGGGGACTTAGGACAAGGTGCTCAATCCCAAACTAAAGATATGTTGGTACTGCGCTGCCCCTATATTAAATAACCCTCCGAGGGTGATAAGTATAATGCCTAGTTACATAAATCAATAGTGTAATATAAAAATATATATATAAATGTCTACTGAATAATATCAAAAAGTGCACATTAAATAAAATAAACACACCACAGAGGTGATAGAATTCAAATAAGTGAAAATCAAGTGAACAAAGGTAAGTAACTAAAAACAGTCTCTTAAAAAATTACTATTTTGATAAAGTGCAGAGAAAATGCAAAAAAAAAGTAAACACACTACAGAGTCAATTGAAAACCTCCACGGAAACACAACTGCTTCAATTGAGTGCAAAGCCAAAAAACAGTGAATTGATCATAAAGTGCGTCTTATAAATGTGCAAATAAGTAAACACTCTCCAGAGATGATATAAGTGAACCACCCTAATAATAAACAAATGATATACAACAAAGTAAGAGAGTATACCTAGACCAAAAAGAGGGTACCCTCTCCTGATCACATGGAAATAAACTTTAGAATTAAACAAAAAAATATATATAGTGGTAAACGCACTACAGAGCCGGCTGTAACATACGTTATAACAGAATGAATCCGGCCTTTATAGATTAAATATACATATTGCAATCCATCAAAAAGAAAAAAAAGAAAAAGACATAAATATTCAAGTCCATAAATAAACAGTCTCCTTTAAGTGCAAGTGCTTTGTGCAAACTTGTGCAAATTCAACTGAGGTGTGGCTCTCCCAGTGCTTAATCCCGCTGTGATCACACTTTAGTGGGCAGTGGCCCCTTACCTATAGCAAGGAGGGATTCGCATAGAGGTATATAGATTTCTTTATATGTCTTCTCTCCTGGTAGATCTCCTGACTTCATCAGGGGATCTCCTGATGAAGTCACGTGATGTGATGTCATGCGTAGGGATGGGAAGGAAGCTGACTGTGGATGCACTTTCTGCTGATTACTAGAAAAAGGCTTTTTTCTATCTATTAATGTGTGAGTACCCTGTGTATGAAAATTTTTAATAAATGCTATTTGTGAAATACTACACTATGGTATTCCCTCTCTATTAATCTATTGGGTCCTATGGAGCAATAAGAATAAAATTTAAAGGAGAAGGTGACCGAATTTACCAGGAGAGAAGACATATAAAGAAATCTATATACCTCTATGCGAATCCCTCCTTGCTATAGGTAAGGGGCCACTGCCCACTAAAGTGTGATCACAGCGGGATTAAGCACTGGGAGATCCACACCTCAGTTGAATTTGCACAAGTTTGCACAAAGCACTTAAAGGAGACTGTTGTTTATTTATGGACTTGAATATTTATATCTTTTTACTTTTTTTCTTTTTGATGGATTGCAATATGTATATTTAATCTTTAGAGGCCAGATTCATTCTGTTATAACGTATGTTACAGCCGGCTCTGTAGTGCGTTTACTACTATATATATATATTTTTTTGTTTAATTCTAAAGTTTATTTCCATTCCATGTGATCAGGAGAGGGTACCCTCTTTTTGGTCTAGGTATACTCTTTCTTACTTTCTTGTATATCATTTGTTTATTATTAGGGTGGTTCACTTATATCACCTCTGGAGAGTGTTTACTTATTTGCACATTTATAAGACACACTTGGCACTTTATGATCAATTCACTGTTTTTTGGCTTTGCACTCAATTGAAGCAGTTGTGTTTTCGTGGAGGTTTTCAATTGACTCTGTAGTGCGTTTACTTTTTTTTTTTTTTTTTTTGCATTTTCTCTGCACTTTATCAAAATAGTAATTTTTTTAAGAGACTGTTTTTAGTTACTTACCTTTGTTCACTTGATTTTCATTTATTTGGATTCTATCACCTCTGTGGTGTGTTTATTTTATTTTATTTAATGTAGCACTTTTTGATATTATTCAGTAGACATTTATATATATATGTTTATATTACACTATTGATTTATGTAACTAGGCATTATACCGATCACCCTCGGAGGGTTATTTAATATAGGGGCAGCGCAGTATCAACATATCTTTAGTTTCATATTAAGTGGATACGGTGTGATCCATTCCGGTAGTAGCAGCAGCCCCTGACATTTGATAGATTACCAGTGGTAGCGCAGGAATAAAACACTATCATTTAAGGTGCTCAATCCCACCCTCCTAGCTGCTAACAGACCGAGGAGCCCCACCGCAGGACTCACCACCCTGACCGAGTGCTGCGCCCTGCTGTCTCCTTACAAGTGTTCAGGAGTAAAAACCATGCTGTTCTTAGGCACAGGGGCCAGCGCTGGGGAGAAAAACCACGCTGAGGCTACAAGAAAATGGCGGCGGCCAGCGCTAATCGTGGTAGCACATACCACCACACACAGACACCAGCAGAGAGACAGATGACAGCACATCGACACAGACAGCCAGAGCAGCCCCCAGCTAAGGGTCACAGCCCCCGGAGGACCCCCAGCCCAGATACATACACCGCACCACAGCCCAGTCATGCAGCGTCCCCCGCAGGGGGGACAGATACAGGGACAGAGAGAGAAGAAAGGGAGAAGAGGGACCCCCTAATCGACCTCCCAGGGAATGCCCAGCTGCTCTGTCCTGCCGAGACAGGGAGAGCTGTACATACCGTCCGGACGAGCTGGAGGCATCCCATCACAGACCCACACCCGAGCAGTACTGTGGCTGCTGGCCACAGCACACTGTGACAAAGACATCCATAGTCCGGTCATATGTGTGCTCACCAGCCGCCCCTGGAGCCTGAGGGGCATGTCGTAGCCAACCCAGCCTGTAGCGGCACAGTGGTGTAATGGTTAGCACTCTCGCCTAGCAGTAAAAAAGGGTCGCTGGTTCAAATCCCAACCACGACACTACATGCCTGGAGTTTGCATGTTCTCCCTGTGCCTGCGTGGGTTTCCTCTGGATACTCTGGTTTCCTCCCACAGTCCAAAGACATGCAGGTAGGCTAATTGGCTTCTGTCCAAAATTGGCCCTAGTATATGAATGGGGATCTTGGATTGTGGGCTTCTTGAAGGTACAGACCAATGTGAGCATGCAATGTACAGGGATAGGGACAATTGTAGACACTCAGTAAGGTTGAATAAAGACACCAGTCCATCCAGTTCAACCTGAGTATGTAACTATGTAGCTAGGGCCTGCACACGCTTGATGGCCAGGCTGGGGAGACTACAAGGATCTATATTATCCAGCCTGTCACCCAGCCAGCTGTTGATAGAAGATTTATCACAGGATCAATATCTTGCGCAAAAATGTCAAAAAGGCAAAAATCCCCAGGACTGATGGCCCTGGCAGGGAGCCTAGGTTCTTCTCCTTCACTCGGCATAAAAAAAAAAAACGGAGCTGCAGGAAAGCAGGCTGAGGGGTTATAGCCAGAGGGACCTCCCCCGGGCGGAACTGTACAGTTCTGTTGTTTTCACATGTTCTGCCTAGTCCTTTCCTGAAGGTGGTGTGATAACCCTATGGTCAAGATTTAATGGAGTTGTGTCCATCATCGAACAAAAGAGAAAAAGAGAACACTGGCAAATCCTGTTTTCAGTAAATTTCAGTCAATGAGCAAGGTGGTAAATTGGCACTCATGACTTGACAGATCTTCAGTTGCTTGATATTACATGATAGCTGTCAAAAATGTCCTGACATTTCAATTTTCTCTGGTTATAAAATGGGTGTTGACAAAGGACAATCTGACCAATTAAGCATTTGATGAGTTGTTTCTGGGAGGTCACCATGTGTATGACTATGTCCCAGATACAGTTTTCTAGAGGTATTCATATCTCTAAATACCTACTGGGTACAGTCTGCTAACATGCAGATTCTTGTGCAGCCTGAATTTAGTTTCGAAAATGAATATAAATTTGACAGGTTTTAGGGTGCCCAGATTGTCTAGGAGAGGAATTAGGCTGGTTCTGCTCCCTGTATTCCTAGGGCATCGGTGTTTGGGATCAAAACGATACAAATTAACTGAGAGAGGTAAATATGACTATATTCTTGCTTTGCTTTTATTATTTCACGATTTATGACACATGCTGAAGTGAAGTTTCTGAGTCTTAGCTGCTAACCAGGCTAGCAGAGATGTGTATTGGCCATTCAACTGAGCAATTTACGACCAGGTATCCGTTTTCTGCATTGCTCAAGCTTGCAAGGGTGACAGTTTTATTAGGGTTTCCAAATTCAATTTGTGTATTGGGCAATGGAGAGGTCTGTGTGTTCGATTAATGGATTGATAAGGTCCTGGCATCAGTTAACAGTTTGTGTATTGTATAAAGTGAAGCAAGGAGGGGGAAAGGTCACTGTGGCTATACATTTTTATGACAAAATTGCAGGGGAGACTTACGATGTGAACAATGCTACACACACAGCTATTTGGGTACCCAGTACACATGACCATTGTAATTCTAAATTTTTTTCTACTGACTGAATGTAGTTCAGCCTCTACTTCTTTCAGTCAGGCTATTTCCTCGTGTTTTGCAAGACAGTCCAGTTTATAGTTACCCCTTCTCAAGGTGACTCAGCAGACGTCATGGTCTGGGGCTCAGGTTACATTTGTTCGTGAGAAGGTGCACTCTACTAAATCTGTAAGCGATTCCTGAGCTTTTTGGTTTCAGATGACTTTCTCAGATCTGCAATGCTACCACCTGGGCTTCTATCCTGACTGTCTCTAGGTTTTACCAAGTGGCATTTTGACCTCATCTGAAGCTATCTTTCGGTGCAAGATCCCTTTAGCAAGCTCTCTGAGCTGCAGGCAGGTCACAGGTTTGCTGTTATGTCTTGGGCATGTTGGCATTTGTTTGCGGTTTTCCAAACCCACAGTGGGATTGTTTTTGGAAATCCTTAGATAATCCCCTCTCATTTCGAGCAAGGATAGCACACTTGCAAACAAGAGCCATTTAGATAGTGAGAACGGCTATACCCAACGTATTGGATGCTAACAAAGGGATAAGGCATCAGAGCAGCATACCAGCCCTGCAGTTCCTAAAGTTATTTTAAAGAGCATATTATATGTCACAGCTGAAGCCACCATTATCCACCACTCCTTGCAGAAGGGTATAGACCGATAAGATAGGCGGGACAGCCAAATGGGTCAGTTGGGTACATTCCTTCAGTGCTACTAAAGGGCCAAGCCATCCTCGCTACAGCTTTTTCTTTTAGGGAAAGACAGAAGATTCTTCACATTCTTACAAAATAAGATTTGCTGAAGCTTCCCAACCTAGTGGTGTGTATTGGTCTACCACCTGTATGCTGCTGCCAATCCATAGCAGCATGCTAAACACGTGAACTGGTCCTGTGGATGGAAGTAGGCAGTATGCTGCCATGAATTGGTGCCAGGAAAGGGGAAAAAAAATAAAAAATGTAGCATCCAATAACATTTTCCATTTTATGACCTTTAGTGCAAGACTTCTTAAACAAGAAATCAAGGATACAATTCACTGAGAGCCATCTGAGGAGAGGGGTCCAATATTTGACAAGAAACCTTGTGTATGAAAGATTCCAGAGGAAATTTTTGTATGAGGTGTAGAGAGAGGATCCCCTCTCTACCAAATCAGTCACCCTCAACTTATGCACACTTTCATTTTCCTACTTGTACTTAAAATCCATGTATATCCTTATCTGTAACTAAACTCAACCTCTATTTTAAGATTTAGCTGTCCTTTATTAAAATCAATTAGAGACAAAGGGTTACCCAGCGCATAACAATGAGAAAGCCTGTATAGTAATTCAGCTTTATCTACAGTGCCTTGCAAAAGTATTCACCCCTTGGCTTTTTACCTATTTTGTTACATTACAGCCTTTAGTTCAATGTTTTTTTTAATCTCAATTATATGTGATGGATCAGAACAAAACATTCTAAGTTGGTGAAGTAAAATTAGAAAAAAAAAAAATATATACATAAAACTATTTTTCAGAAATATAAAACTGATATTTGGCATGCACATATGTATTTACCCAATTTACCCTTTGTTATGAAGCCCATAAAAAGCTCTGGTACGACCAATTAGATTCAAAAGTCACATAATTTGTCAAATGATGTCTACTTGTGTGCAATCTATGTATCACATGATCTGTCATTGCATCTACACACCTTTTTGAAAGACCCCAGAGGCTGCAACACCTAAGAGGCACCACCAAACACTGCCATGAAGACCAAGGAACTCTCCAAACAAGGGAAAATGTTAAGTACAAGTCAGGGTTAGGTTATAAAAAAAAAAAAAAAAACATTTTTGATGATCCCAAAGAGCACCATCAAATCTATCATAACCAAATGGAAAGAACATGGCACAAAAGCAAACCCGCTAAGAGACGGCTGCACGCCAAAACTCAAAGACCAGGCAAGGGGGGCATTACTCAGAGAGGCAGCACAGAGACCTAAGGTAACCCTGGAGGAGCTGCAGAGTTCCACTGCAGAGACTTGAGTATCTGTACATAGGAGGACAATGCGCTGTATGCACAATAGAGTTGAGCTTTATGGCAGAGTGGCCAGAAGAACGCCATTACTTTCAGCAAAAAACAAAATGGCACATTTTGAAATTGCAAAAAGGCATGTGGGAGACTCCCAAAATGTATAGAGGAAGGTGCTCTGATCTGATGAGACAAACTTTTTGGCCAAAGGAAACGCTATGCAAACCCAACACATCACATTACCCAAAGAACACTTTGAAACATGGTGGTGGCAGCAACATGCTGTGGGGATGTTTTTCAGCAGATAATATTTTACACACACACACACACACACACACACACACTAGATTACCAAAGTATTGGGCCATCTGCCTTTAGAGGCACATGAACTTGAATAGCATCCCAGTCTTGGTCGGTAGGATTCAGTATTAAGTTGGCCCACCCTTTGCAATTATAACAGCTTCAACTCTCCTGGGCAGGCTGTCCACAAGGTTTAGGAGTAGGTCTATGGGAATGTTTGACCTTTCTTCCAGAAGCGCATTTGTGAGGTCAGGCACTGATGTGGACAAGAAGGCCTTGCTCACAGTCTCCACTCTAATTCATCCCAAAGATGTTCTTTCGCCAGTCAAGTTCCTCCACTCCAAACTCACTCATTGATGTCTTTATTAGCCTTGCGCAGTGGCCCAAATCATTTAGGGAGGAGGGATTATGGTGAGCGGTTAATTTTCAGGGGGCTTGGCCCTCTAGTTCCAGTGGAGGGAATTCTTAAGGCATCAGCATACCAAGACAATTTGAACAATTTCATGCTCCCAACTTTTGGGGAGAGTTTAGAGATTAGGTCTCCCTGTTCCAACATGACTGCACACAAATGCACAAAGTCCATAAAGACATGGATGAGCACATTTGGGGTGGAGGAACTTGCATGGCCTGTACAGAGTCCTGACCTTAACCTGATAGAACACCTTTGGGATGAATTTGAGGGAAGACTGTGAACCAGGCCTTCTTGTCCAACATCTGTGCCTGACCTCACAAACACGCTACTGGAAGAGTGGTCAAACATTCCCATAGACACAAGCCTCAACCTTGTGAGCAGTCATTCCAGAAGGGTTGAAGCTCTTATAGCTGCAAAGGGTGGGCCAACACAACATTGAACCACAGGGCCTAAGACTGGGATGCCATTAACGTTCATGTGCATGATTACTTAATGCTACATCCCCTGACCTTCCACGCAGGTGTGAGAATCAGAACTACAGCACTCCATTTCTCTCGCAGACTGTGCTTTATTTTAAACCATAAACGCTCCCTTGCTACAACTCAAGAAAAAGGGTTTAAACGAATGATGAGATGGTACAGATGTCAGGTCGATCATCCATTGCTTTGACCCTTCTCTACCAGACACCTGCTGGCAATGTCTTGTATCCAGAGGCACCATGCTCTACATCTGGTGGGATTGCCCCCCTGTACAAAGATTTTAGCAACAAATCCTTGACCTGTACTGTAAGTTGATGGTACCATCTAACCCTCGTCTGAAGTGTTCCTCTTATCTATGCTTCCTTCAATTCTGTAAAGAAAGACATCTTGTAACACTTACTGGCAGTTGCAGGAGTAGTTATTCCTCACCACTGGAGAATGAAGACTATACATTGCCTGGGGGACTGGGCAATTGAGGTGGATCATATAAAATGGATCTGGAACGTGTGCTGGCTCAGGAAAGTGGACGGGAAGAACAGTTTTCTCTCACTTGGACCACATGGTCCATGTTCCGCTACTCTTCGGAGTTCGTTGATTGAGCGGTGGGTAGATGTGCCGTTCCCTCCCAGGAGCCTTGTTGGAGTATATTCCTTCCTTGCTACTTTCTGTCTTTTCCCTTGAATTCCCTTCTAGCAATATATTGTCCAAAGGTCATGTGTTCACACCTGTGTCTCCATTGACATTGGATATATGTGACAGTTTGCGATTCCCCCAGCATATCTCATGTCAAAAACCTTAGTTATTAGTATATTTTTCATCGCTCTTTTCTCGACAATAAAGTATCTCGCTAAGCTATTTTTGAAGTCTCTCGTCTTGACTTCAATGTAAGCACTTGTTCTTTTTCCAATTTTTTTTTTATTTTTTTATTTTTTATCTACTGATTTTGAATATGTACATGTGCAACTAAAGTTTATACTCTTATGGTCCAAATGTACTCTTGCCTCTATTCCTACTTTGTGTTAATCTACCTTTGTATCGCTTAATAAAATAAGATTGAGCTAAAAGTTCATGTGCATGTAAAGCCAGGCGCCCCAATACTTTTCATAATATAGTGTATATATGGTAAGGGGAGAGCAAGAGTGATATTAAAACAGTGATAATATAAAAACACACACGCACAAAAATGAGCCACTTCAATAAAATACATTTAAAACCGAGCAGAAATAAGCATAATTGGGGCTTCTTTATTAAAGATTTATTTGTAAAAACATTTTTTTTTTTTAAATCACAATTTCTCAAGTAATGTCCATACAAACATGCACAAAAACATGCTTACATTACCATGGCATTCATATCTAAAAAGGTATAGTATTCTATGAACAGTATTACATTATAAACTAATGGTGATATTAGACATATGGTAGGAAACAAAGCTTTTCTGGCACATTTTAGACAAACTAAACACACTTTTTCTCTCTAGCTGCCCATGTGCTGAACAGGAGATAATCACTTAATTCCTCCATCCACACTAACAATGTGTATGCCAGCAAAAATACATCACATGGCATGCACCCCCCCCCCCCCCCCCCCCCCCCCCCAGCTCAGGGAAACAATTTTGTTGTAGGAAGATTGCAGAAGTGTTATAAAGTTGATAGATGTTCCATGCTCGAATGAATAAAATTGACACAATTCACACTGATTGCAGTCCAATTGCAATAAACTCTAATGCTATTACAATGTGTCTATTTAAACTGTGAAAGCGGTGTCACTGTATAAGGGTTAGTACTTTAGCTATATATATATATATATATATATATATATATATATATATATATATATATATATATTTTATGAAGCCAGATATTAAAAAGAAAAAGGATGTGTGTGACCACTGCTTTATTAGCCAAGCAGCCTGTATATCTAGAAAGGTCTATACATTAGTTTAAATATAATTTTATATAGAATAGAATAGAGTTTTAGAAAGCACACATTTTGCAATGAGTTACCGTACCAATGCTGGGTTTTAGTCAATTGTTATACAAATATGTGGGGCAGCCCTCTTATTTTAAACTAATTTGCATACAGTGAATATATAATACAAATTGTAATATACATTTCATGTAATAACCACATAATACTGCCTTTTTGCCTGTTTGTCACCAAGTATAATGTAAATTTACTGGATGGTTGATCCATTTTCAAGGATGTATATAGTACCTTGGAAAAGTATTCATACACCTTAAAAAAAAAAAAAAAAAAAAAAAAAAAGAAGAAGAATCCACATTTTGTCATGTTACAACCAAAAAGGTAAATTTATTTTATTGGGATTTTATGCGATAGACCAACACAAAGTGGCACATAAATTGCGAAAGTGGAAGGAAAATAAATGTTTTTTTTAACATTTTTTCCCAAATACCTAAAAAGTGTGGCATGCATTTGTATTCAGCCCCAAAATCAATTCTTTGTAGAACCACCTTTCACTGCAAGTCTTTTTGGGTATGTCTCTACCAACTTTGCACATCTATAGAGTGAAATTTTTGACCATTCTGCTTTGCAAAATAGCTCAAGCTCTGTGGAGAGCGTCTGTGAACAGCAATTTTCAAGTCTTGCCACAGATTCTCAATTGATTTTAGGTCAGGACTTTGACTGGGCCATTCTAACAAATGAATATATGCTTTGATCTAAACTATTCCATTGTAGCTCTGGCTGTATGTTTAGGATCCTTGTCCTGCTGGAAGGTGAACCTCCGCTCCAGTCTCAAGTCTTTTGAAGACCAACAGGATGTCTAAGATTGCCCTGTATTTGGCTCCATTCATGTTCACATCAACTCCAACCAGCTTCCCTGTCCCTGCTGAAGAAAAGCATCCCCACTACACGATACTGCCACCACCATGTTTCACGGTGGGGGATGGTGTGTTCAGGGTAATGTGCAGTGTTAGTTTTCTGCCACACAGAGTTTTGCTTTTAGGTCAAAAGTTCAGTTTTGGTCTCATCTGCCAAGAGCACCTTCTTCTACATGTTTGCAGTGTCCTCCACATGGCTTCTTGCAGTTGAGCCATCCTTTCATAGTAAGTAAGGTTGAATAAAGACACCAGTCCATCCAGTTCAACCTGAGTTGTGAGTGAGTGTCTACAATTGTCCCTATCCCTGTACATTACACACTCACATCAGTCCCTACCCTCAATGAGCCCACAATACAAGGTCCCCATTCATATACTAGGGCCAATTTTGGACAGAAGCCGATTAACCTACCTGCATGTCTTTGGATTGTGGGAGGAAACCGGAGTACCGGGAGGAAACCGGAGTACCGGGAGGAAACCCACGCAGGCACAGGGAGAACAAGCAAACTCCAGGCAGGTAGTGTCTTGTTTGGGATTCGAACCAGCGACCCTTCTTACTGCTAGGTGAGAGTGTGCCGCCCTATACTCTTTCCATTTTCAGATGATGGATTGACACAGTGCTCCATGAGATGTTCAAAGCTTGGGATATTTGTTTATAGCCTAACTCGGCTTTAAATCTTTTCCACAACTTTAGCCCTGACCTGTCTGGTGTGTTCCTTGGCATTTGTGATGCTGTTTGTTCACTAAGGTTCTCTAGCAAACCTGTAAGGCCGCGTACACACGCGCGGACTGTTCGCCCAACTTTGTCCGTCCAACAGTTTCGGCAAACAGTCCGCTCAAACTTAGCATGGACGGACATGGCCACACACGACGGACGAACAGTTTGCTGAAACCGTGCGCGATGACGTGAACGGCACGTACGACGGGACGAAAAATACGACGTCCTATACACTGCATTATAGCTTTCGGCGTGAAAATCCTTTCTGAGCATGCGCGCAACTTTGTTTGACGAACAAGCCTACACACGGGCGGACTGTTCGCTCAAACAAGGTTTCAGCGGACAGTTTTTCGGAAATTCCGAAAAACCTTGTCCGTCCAACTGTCCGCTGAAACTGTCCGCTGAAAGCCCACACACGAGCGGACTGTCCGCCCAAACACTGTTCAGCGGACAAAGTTGGGCGAACAGTCCGCCCGTGTGTACGCGGCCTAAGGACCTCACAGAACAGCTGTATTTATACAAAGATTAAAATTACACACAGGTGGACTATTTACTAATTAGGTGACTCCTGAAGGCAACTGCTTTGATTTTTTATAGATTTTAGTTAGGGGTATCAGAATAAAGGGGGGCTGAATACAAATGCACGCCAGACATTTCAGATATTTGTAACCATTTTCCTTGAAAGCAAGCCAATATAAAAATTACAACAAAATGGACAGAGACATTACAATTAAATGTTTTCCAGACATTTGCCAATGTCTTGTGAAGTATAAGTTAATTAATGTGGAAGACTTCAATAAAGTGGAAGACTTGAGGCACATAGTGTTAGGATAAGGATGTTTGAGGAACCATGCATAGCATACATAAAAGTATCATTACACTACCTATGCCTTCCTGTTCTCTAAACACCAACAAAGCATTAAAAAAAGTGCAAGATAAAAGCTTAATTTTATAATGTGTACGACATCAAAAAGTTGCTGCAGAAGTTTCTTTTGTTTGTTATAACATTTTGAAAAATACGTTTTTTTCAAACAAGTACATTTGTTAATGTTTTAAGAAATGTTCATATATTTATAATTTTCAACTAGGTGTTTAGCACTCTGATATTAACCACTTCAATACAGGGCACTTAAACACCTTCCTGCCCAGACCAATTTTGCTACACTGTACCCAAATTAAATTTTTATCATTTTTTTCCCCACAATTAGAGCGATAATCCATCAGCACAGACACCCCCTGTCAGAGGAGCAGCCGATCGGCTCTCCTCTACTTGCGTCTGACAGACCCGAGTGAGGAAAAGCCAATCACTGGCTCTTCCTATCTAATCTGTAATCAGCTGATATTGGACACGGCTGATCACGTGGTAAAGAGTCTCTGTCGGGAGACCCCGGGGGCACGCAGCGGCTCAAAATCTTGATCACGTCATATGACGTCCGGTCAGGATTTTGAAACCACTTTGCCACCGTATTTCTGCTATAGGGTGGGCGGCAAGTGGTTAAACTAGGAGTTGGTTAAAAAAAAGATTCATACTAATTTTCTAATTGAAGTTGATCAGAAAAAATTAGAGAAGTTGTGTGAATCTTACATGAAAACATTTATAAATTGACTCCTTCATAACAAATCAAATTTGATGTTACCAAGGATTTAAAAGTAGAACTTTTTTCTTCAAATATTTCATTCCCCAGGCCTTTCTATACTATAATTTTTTATTCCCCGCCTCTCTTCCTGAATAAAGGAAAAAAAAATCTGCCAAGCTGTACTTACCCTCTCCAGTCTCCAGGGCTATCCCCAGCTTCCTCCTCTGTCCAGAAACACCAATTCACTATCAACAGAAAGAAAGGCACTCGGGTCATTCTGCTAATTTCCCGTGATTCCAGCCTGTTGCCAACACCCTCAACCCCCAGGGGTATGTTATCATGCAGGCAGGGCTTGCAGTACTCGGCCCCCCTCTTTACTGAGAAGAAAGAGAAAAGACCTGTGACATCACTTGGCCAACTATAAGACTGCAGCAAAGTTTTTGTCCACCTGAAGTCAAATAGTTTGAATATTGCTTGCAGTTTTAGATACAGATTGAATATCTTATGGCAAGTTATAACTGGTTTAAAAAGATAAAGCTGAATGAAAATTATAGTTATCAGTGTAAATCCCAATGCCAGTCAAAAAACGTCTCTCTTTGCAGTACTGGATTAAGTTTTTAAGTATGTTTTTATTGCAGTCGGTTGGCTTATGGCGTCATCGCACCTCACTTTTCTTGTGACAACAAAACACAAAATTAGGTCACCAGGATTGCAGGACACAGACCATAATAACCTCAAAAAATAAACAAAGCAGCCGGTCTATAGGCAGTTCCAAGGTTTGTAAGGCACAAAAAGTTCTGAAGTGCCCCTGTCAATGCAAAGATATCAAAGGAAGGGAAGAAATGTAGGCAATATCTTGCCCAAGTAGTAAGAATACGTTTTTTTTTTTTTTTTCCCTAAGCACAGGGATAATAAGCACACAGAAGACCATACATTTCAGGCAAGTATAAACATGCTATAGATGAATTTTACACAGTGATTTAATATTGGATAGAGTTTAATAGACTTCAGCTATTCAATTTATGGGCTTGATAATTCCCAAGTTATTGCATAGGAAGTGGCCTATTCCAAAACTTTTTTTTTTTTTAGATGGAAATTTCTGTCCAATAATGATGTCACCATTTCCCTGTGGTGCTTGGGAATGAAATTCGACTGGGAACCATGGCATTCAACAATCAAACTGGAATACTTTAACCGCTTGCTGACCGCCTGCCATATGACGGCGGCAAAATGGCTTCCCTGCACGATTCACCGTAGCTGTATGGCGGGTGTTTTAAGGTGTATAGGGGGCGCGCATGTGCCGCTACGGTACTGAGGAGCTGATGTGCCAGAACGAGGCTCTGTGTGTAAACACACAAATCTACGTTCTGGCAGGGGAGAAGAGACAGATCGTGTTTTCCTAGTATATAGGAACACCGATTGGTCTTAACTGTGGGGGTGGGCCTGCCTGGGAAAGAACACACTGAGGGAACATTTAACCCCTTGATCGCCCCTAGTTTTAACCCATTCCCTGCCAGTGGCATTTAAACAGTAATCTGTGGCTATTTTTAGCTCTGATCACTGTATAAATGTCAGTAGTCCCCAAAAATTAAGTGTCAAAAGTGTCTGATCTGTCTGCTGCAATGTCGCAGTCCCGATAAAAATCGCAGATCGCTGCCATTACTAGTTAAAAAAAATTAAATAATGAAAATACCATAAATCTATCCCCTATTTTGTAGACGCCATAACTTTTGCGCAACCAATCGATACAAGCTTATTGTGTTTTTTTTTACCAAAAATATGTAGAAGAATATACAGTGCCTTGCAAAAGTATTCACCCCCTTGGCATTTTTTTTGCCTCACAACCTGGAATTAACATGCATTGTTTGAGGATTTGCATCATTTAAATTTACAGAACGTCCACAACTTTTTTTTTTTTTGTGAAGCAAGAAACAAATAGGACAAAATAACAGGAAAAGTCAATGTGCATAACTATTCACCCCCCTAAAGTCAATACTTAGAGCCACCTTTTGCAGCTATCACCACTCCAAGTCGCTTTGGATAAGCCTCTATGAGCTTGCCACATCTTACCACTGCGATTTTTGCCCATTCCTACTTGCAAAACTGCTCCAGCTCTTTCAAGTTGGATGTTTGCACTTGTGAACAGCAATCTTTAAATCTGACCACAGATTTTCTATTGGATTGAGATCTGGGCTTTGACTAGGCCATTCCAACACATTTAAATGTTTTAGCAAGAAAACCCAGATGGGCCAACGCTGCGCTAGAAAATCAGAAATGTGAAAAAACAATAATAAAATACAGCAAGCTGCCAGCACTAAATAGTCCAATAGAAAAACTAGTAAATAGGCATAGAAGAGGAAAACTAAGGCAAAGTCCCAAAAAAAAGAATTCTCACAAATTAGTACACTACAAATAACGTAATGCTGTTGATATAGTAAGTGCAAAAAGATTTTATGGATTGATTTTTCACTCGGACTTGGTTTCTAGTGTTATAGTAAGTGCAAAAAGATTTTTTTCAAATTAACACTAGAAACAAAGTCCAAGTGAAAAATCAATCCATATGTGATGAGTGTGACAAATCATGCAGAATCTTCAAAATAAATGTGCATCCAGCTCCACACCCAAGTGAAAAAGGTAGCCTGCTTAGCCAATATCCATGACTGTTACAAAACAGTCTCACCTAGCGCAGGGAAATTGGTCTCCCCCAAAACCGTTAAAGTTGTATGGGACTGCTGCTGGTACGATGTCACTCAGAAAACAAAATATTTCCATGGTGCAATATGTATAAAAAGTAGAAATGTAATGAAAAATAAGTGGGTTACACTCACAAGATCTTAGATGTATAAAAGCAATACAAGCCGAGTAACTAATGCATGAGGTCCGCGGCGTCTCGAGATATGGATTGATTTTTCACTTGGACTTTGTTTCTAGTGTTAATTTGAAAAAATAATTTTGCACTTATATCAACAGCATTACGTTATTTGTACGCTAATAATTTGTGAGAATTTTTTTGGAGGATTTTGCCTTAGTTTTCCTTTTGACACTTTTTTTTTCACTTATTACATTGCAAAGATTATTTCATTTGTTGCATACATAGCGCTGCACTCTTTTCTATGCAAATTTACATGTTTTCCCTTAAACCACTCAAGTGTTTCTTTAGCAGTGTGTTTGGGGTCATGGTCCTGCTGGAACGTGAACCTCCGTCCTAGCCTCAAATCACACACAGAGTGGTACAGGTTTTTCTCAAGAATATCCATGTATTTAGCACCATCCATCTTTCTCTCAACTAAGACCAGTTTGCCAGTCCCAATGGTTGAAAAGGAAGGATGGTGCTCTTTGGGTGATGTGATGGGTTTGTGCCAGATATAGCGTTTTCTTTGATGGCCAAAAAGTTTTAGTCTCATCAGACCAGAGCACCTTACTCCATACATTTTAGGAAGTCTCCCACATACCTTTTCGCAAACTCAAAACCTGCCATTTTGCTGAAAGTAATGTCTTTCTTCTGGCCACTCTTCCAATTCTATGGAATGTACTGGTTATTGTTGAACTATGTACAGATATACTTCAGTCTGTAAGTTTTGCTGTGCAGCCGCCTCTTGGCAGGTTTGCTGTTGTGCCCTGTTTTTTCCATTTGGTTATGATAGATTTGATGGTGTTCCTAGGGATCATCAAAGATTTGGATTTTTTTTTTTCATAACGTAACTCTGACTTGTACGTCTCAACAGTATTGCCCCTTCCTTGGTCTTCATGGCAGTGTTTGGTTAGTGGTGCCTCTTGCTTAGGTGTTGCAGCCTCTGGGGCCTTTCAAAAAGGTGTGTATATGTAATAACAGATCATGTGACACTTGGATTGCAAACAGGTGGCCCTCATTTCACCAATTATGTGACTTCTGAAGGCAATTGGTTGCACCAGAGCTTTTTATGGGCTTCAAAACAGAGGGGATGAATACATATGCACATGCCAATTATCAGTTCTTTATTTCTGAAAAATAGTTTTATGTATACATTTTTCTAATTTTACTTCACCAAGTTAGACTATTGTGTTCTGATCCATCGCATATAATTCAGATAAAAAAACTAAAAAAACATTGAACTAAAGGCTGTTATGTAACAAAATGGGTAAAAAGCCAAGGGGGGTGAATATTTATGCAAGGCAATGTATATCGGCCTAAACTGGGAGGAAGAAATTAGTTTTTGTTTTTTAAATTTAGGGGATATTTATTATAGCAAAAAAGTTAAAAAATAGTGTTTTTTTTTCAAAACTGGTCACTCTGTTTATAGCGCAAAAAAACAAAAAAACGTAGATGTGATCAAATATCACCAAAAGAAAGCTCTATTTGTGGGGAAAAAAAAGGACGTAGATTTTGTTTGGGTACAGCGTCGCAGGACTGTGCAATTGTCAGTTAAAGCAACGCAGTGCTGTATCGTAAAAAAATAGCCCGGTCAGGAAGGGGGTAAATCCTTCTGGGGCTGAAGTGGTTAATAGGGTGTTTTTAAAAAAAAAAAAATGTATTATATATTCTCCTCGAACAACGATCTTGGGGGTTTGATATAGAAAATGCGGTTTCTGATGTGGACCTCTGACTAGGAGGCTCAAGGTTATCAGTATTAATATCAAGTACCAACCATTCCTTACATACTATATTGCTATTATATACAGTTATTCAAGAGCATTTGGACTTGTGCAGCAAGTTTGTTTATACATAAGCATTCATGGAAAATGGTCAATACACATGCGTTTTAAAGAAAAATGGCACGGTTTGAATTCCTAAGTGCAGTTTCCAGCTTTTTTGTTATATAAAAATATTTACAAAAAATGTGAGGGGTGTACTCATTTTTGTGAGATACTATATATATATCTTTGCATGTGGCAACATTGAAGAAATTACACTTTGCTACAACGTAAAGTAGTGAGTGTACAGCTTGTATAAAAGTGTAAGTTTGCTGTCACCTCAAAACACAGCCAATGTCTAAATCGCTGGTAACAAAAGTGAGTATACCCCTAAGTGAAAATGTCCAAATTCGGCCCAATTAGCCATTTTCTCTCCCCAATGTCATGTGACTCGTTAGCGTTACAAGGTCTCATGTGTGAATGGGGAGCAGATGTGTTAAATTTGGGGTTATCGCTCTGACTCTCTCATACTGGTCACTGGAAGTTCAACATGGCACCTCATGGCAAAGAACTGAGAGCAAGAGGATCTGAAAAAAAGTGTTGCTCGACATAAAGGTGGCCTAAGCCAGTGATTGCGAATCTTGGCACCCCAGATGTTTTGGAACTACATTTCCCTTGATGATCATGCACTCTGCAGTGCAGTTCCAAAACATATGGGGTACCAAGGTTCACCATCACTGGCCTAGGCAACCTTGGCTAATTGTTATTTTGAGGGGACTACAAATTTACACTGTTATACAAACTGTTCACTTTACATTGTAGGGGAGGGAGAGAGGGGGAGGGGAGGAGGAGGAGGAGGAGGAGGAGGAGGAGGAGGAGGAGAGGGAGGGGGAGGGGGGAGAGGTCGTAGGAGTTATAAATGTAAGGCATTACACTGTATATACTGTTGGTCCATTTGAGTTGAATTGGACACAAAAACAGAAGAAATAATATACTAAATGGGTGGCATACTGCCTAAACCTCTTAAACTCATTTCCCTTTATAGGAATAATCATCTGGCAGAGGTTGCAACTCTTTCCCAACAGACATTTCCCAGCACATCCTGTTCTAATGGGGGTCACAGATCACAGTAAAAACCTGACGGGTTCTATCGCTGGACTGGTGTTGCACTTTAAGGTATTATTTTACACTCCCAGCTTATGGAGTAAAATATAAAAAATAATAAAAAATAATGGCTAGAATGGTATTGTTGAACTGTAAAAATAACTTCTTATATACAATTTAACGTTTTTGATGATACGCTATAAAATTCTAGAAGCCATCAAAATGCATAGCACCACAGTGGGCACTATAATCCAGTAAATTAAGGTAAAGATTTATTTTAGTCTGTGCTGGTCCAGGTAATGTTTCTTTTTGGCATCATACTACATTGAAGACCATGTTAAGATACTGCTCATATGAAACTTGTATCCAGCCATCTTGATCTGTATCACAGCGTCGAAATACATCAGTCAGTCTCTGAAAACGAAAAGAAAAATAATCATGGTCACATTTATGACAATCCCTCCACAATATGCACTCTTAAAGCAGAACTAAACCCTCCTATCGTTTTCAGCCAAGCAAGCAGCCATCTTAGCCTCGATTTGATCTTCCATTGCCATGATGCTGCACATGCGATCAGCCATGACACCAGCAACTTGATGGTTTGACAGTTTGGTAAGGAGCACAAGCAAAAGGGACAGTTACATTTCCTGCATGTGCTGGAAAGTAATGTTTTTTGTGAAACTTTTAAATTGATGGGTTTAGTTCCACTTTAAGTTCGACTACCAAGGACTTAAAGCCTATATAATCCTAAAAACAAACATTTGGCTTCATAAGTTTATTTTTTTTAACCACTTGTTTACTGGGCACTTAAACCCCCCTCTCCTGTCCAGACCAATTTTTAGCTTTCAGCGCTGATGCACTTTGAAGGACAATTGCACGGTCATACAACACTGTACCCAAATTATTATTTTTTTTATAATTTTTTCTGTAAAATGGAGCTTTCTTTTGGTGGTATTTGATCACCTCTGCGGTTATTTTACAAACCGGTAATTTTTCTTCTTCATTGATGTACACTGATGAGGCAGCACTAATAGGTGGCAGTGATGGGCACTGATCAGCACTGGTTGATTACACTTATAGGTGACACTTATGAGCATTGATGGGTGGCACTGGCAGGGGATACTGATGGCACAGATGAGACAGAATTGCCTCTTCCTCTTCGGGGCCGATGTCCCTTGCACATAGGCAAAAAAAAACCCCACAAAAACAAACGATTTCTGAGCTTTTGTTTACATCTTGTGATCAGCTGATCACGTGGTAAGGGGCCGGAATTGGCCCCTTACTCGGATCTGTGATCACCTGAGTCTCAGTGACTCAGAGTTCGCAGCTTGGGGCACGTGCAAAGGGGAGGCAGTCATATTGACAGCCTCCCAGAAATTCAGGTCCGCGATGTGGCCATCATTCAGTTATAGCACGGATGCCAAGAGGTTAAAGATGATTCTCTTATTTTCATCTAATAAACCTGCAAAGTTCCTGTCTTTTGGCAAAAAATGCTCACTCAGCATGCTTTGACATTCTAGCTTTTGATTTGGACTTTAGCCACTTGCTGACCCAGGATGTACCTGCAAGTGAGGTCATAAGATTTTTTTTTAGAGCCGTTGATGCTCTTTAATGGAAAAAAAAAAAAAAAAAAACCGCTGTACAGTTGCTGGATCACTTTTACATGTCCATTAACACCCGCCGCACCATAGAGGTGAATGGAGGGCCCGTCTAAAAAAAAAAAAAAAAAAAACAGACAGGCAAACCCCATCGGACTGCCCGTGTGAAGGGGCAAAAAAAAAAAAAAAGAAAATAGGATTTTTTGTACTCACCGTAAAATCCTTTTCTCTGTAATTCACAGACTGACAGCTCCTCTGTTTAAACCATTGGGTTGTTACGCCACCTTTAGCAGAGGACTAGGCATAACATGTTAACATGTAATAAAAAAAAACTCAGAATATCTAGTTCTGCCCAAAGGGCGGTCCCTTAGGTAACAACCCCTCAGCCTGCCTTGCAGCTTCAGTACCTCAACAAGCAGTAGAACGTAAAGAAAAAAATAGGAGAGGCGGGTGCTGTGTCAGTCTGAATTACAGAGAAAAGGATTTTACGGCGAGTACAAAAAAATCCTATTTTCTCTTATATTCACCGACTGACACAGCTCCTCTTTAGACCATTGGGACGTCCCCAAACAGTGCCAAAACAAGGGGTGGGAAAAACAGCATAAAACGTCATCCATCGTGGCATGTGGGAACTAGTATAAACTTTACCCACAAAAAATGACAGTGAGTGGGAATAACTAAACTTTTTCACCCACAAAAAAACAGGGTGCTCCTCAACAGAGAGGCACTACCCTCAAACTTAATAGTATTGCGTTTTTCCCCAAAAAAACAGAAAAAATAAAAATGTATGTGCAATTGCAATTATACAGCCGCCTGCAAAACTTTGCGGCCAAAACAGGCATCAGCCGATGCACTGACATCTACCTTGTAGAATTTTGTAAAAGTGTGAACAGACGACCAAGTTGCCATTTTACACACTTGAGCGACAGACGCTTGATGTCGGAAGGCCCAAGACGTTCGATTGTGGAGTGGGCCGTGACCGCAAAGGGGGGCACCTGCCCCTTCAAGGCATAGGCCTGTAATACAATCAGTCTGATCCACCTGGAAATGGTGGCCGACGAGACTGCCATGCCTTTTTTCGGACCAGCCACAGAAACAAGGAGTCCGACTTCCTAAAGGGAGCTGTTGCAGACAAATACACCCTCAGAGCCCGAACCACCTCCCGGGCATGAAGGGCCACCTCCTTAGGATGTGTTGGCTTAGAACAAAGATGGTAACACAATGTCTTCATTGATGTGGAACGCCAAAACCACCTTCAGCAGAAAAGAAGGTTGCGGACGCAACACCAGCTTATCCCTGTGGAAAACCAGATAGGGCGACTTGCAAGACAAGGCCGACAGTTCCAAAACCCTCCTAGCCGATATGATGGCCACTAAGACCACCACTTTCTGGGAAAGAGTCAACAGGGGAATCTCTCTGATATTTTCAAATGGCAGTTTCTGAAGCACCGATAAAACCAGGTTCAGACGGTGGACACACTGGAGGAACTACATGTCGGACCCGTTGAACAAAAGTGCTCACTGGAGAGTGAGACGCCAGGGGTTGCTGAAAAAAAAAGACAGTCAAAGCTGATATTTGTCCTTTATTGGTGCTTAAAGCCAATTTCTGGTCTACTCCTTTCTGTAGAAACAGCAGGATCCTGGATATAAAAAAAGGAGCGCGGACGCCATCCTTTCTCGTCACATGGAGATGTAGGCCTTCCAGGTACGATGATATATCTGAGAAGAAGATTTCCATGCTCTCAGCATAGTTGAGATCACCGAGTCCAAAAGACCCCGGTTCCTGAACACCTGGCTCTCAATAGCCATGCAGGTAAAACCAGCGACGGTAAAGCAGGATGGAGAATCGGACCTTGAGACAGAAGGTCTTCTCATAATGGCAGTCACCAAGGGGCATCTGCCACCAGGTGCACTAGGTTCGTGTACCAGGGACGCTGGGTAAATCTGGGGCAATCGGTATTACTGGGATCCCCTCGGCCTCCACTCTGCGGAGTAGATGTGGTAACAGATTCAGCGGAGGAAAGGCATAGATCAGCTGGTACTGATCCCCATGGAGCCACCAGCGCGTCTGACGCATCTGCCCAACAATCTCTTGTCCTGGACACGAATCTCGGCACCTTCCAATTGAGACGGGAGGCCAGAAGATCCACGTCTGGTGTGCCCCATCACAGGCACAGTAGCCGGAACACCTTCGGATGCAACGCCCATTCTCCTGGGTCCAGCATCTGGCGGCCGAGCTTCTTGTTCCTCCTTGGTGATTGACGCATACCACCGCCGTGGTGTTGTCTGACTGGATCCTGATCGGACGCCCTTGAAGTCTTATCAACCATGCGGAGAGGCATAGCCTGATCGCTCTTAGTTCGAGCAGATTGATCTGCAACTTGGATTCCTCCACTGACTAGAGGCCCTGGGTCGACTGAACTCCCATTACACCACCCCAGCCGGATAGGCTGGTGTTCGTTGTGATCACTGTCCAGAGGTAGGAACGACTTCCCAGACCGAAGTGCCGGGGATCTATGCCACCAGATCAGGGAACCCCTGACTAACTGGCTCACCTGAATCTGCCGATCCAGGGATAACAAAGATCTGTCCCATTTTGTTAAAATCTCCTTCTGCAGGACTCTGGTGTGAAACTGGGCATACGGTACTGCCTCGAAGGAGGCCACCATGAGTCCCAGGACTCGCATGCAGAAACATAGCGACGACCACCTGCGGTTCATCAACAGTTTTACCGTGGCTCTGAGAGTCTGCAGCTTGTCTGAAGGGAGAAACACTCTCGCTTCCATGGAGTCCAGCAGCAAGCCTAGGTACTCCAAATGCTACGATCACCGACTTTTTTAGGTTCAACATCCACCCAAAATCCTGCAGGGTCTGCATGGTGATCACCCCATCCTCCTCTAACTCTGAGGCGGAAGATGCTCTGAGAAGGAGCTCGTCTAGGTACCCGACTTGGGGGGCTGATGCCAAACCAAAAGGGAGAGCCACAAACTGGTAGTGGGCTTCCCCAACTGCAAATCACAGAAACTTCTGATGGCGGAGGCATATGGTTATGTGCAGGTACGCATCCTGGATGTCTAAGGATGCCAGGGAGTCCCCTTGATGGAGTTCAGCGACTACTGAGTGAACTGATTCCATTGTGAACCTCTGTACTCTCTCAAAGTAATTGAGAGCGTTCAGGTCCAAGATTGTAGTCCCCAAAATGGAAAGGGTACGTCCAAACAGGTTTGAGTAGAACCCCTGGAAACATTCCGAGTCTGGAACAGGTACTATCACCCCACGACTCAGCAGGTCCCTTTCCGCACCCAAAAGGGCCTCCCAGCGAGCCGGGAGAACGGGTATGCTGGAGGGGAAGAATCCGTTTTTTACGGCCAAGAGAGGAACTCCATCTTGTAGCCTGAGGAAATCAGATCGCAGACCCATTGGTCAGACAGCTGAGAGGCCCACTGGGCTGCAAACTCCCAAAGTCGACCCCCACCCGTGTTTAACCAAATCAGGCGCCTCAGCACCACTGCTGACACTGAAGCCCTGGATAACAGAGGAAGGGTATCCAGGGCCGCATCACAAATGTACTTCAGTTCTTGCACTAGTTGGTCTGCTAGTTCTACACAGACTGGAAAAGCCTGTTCTCCCAATTCGCGGTGCAACAGTTTTACCCAAGTGCGGATGCCAGTACTGGTCGCATGGTTGACCCCACAACCGTAAACAAGGAACGAGTCACTGCCTCGGCCTTCCTGTCCATGGGGTCCTTAAAGCCAGGAGTCCCCACTACCGGAATCGTGGTTACTTTGTTTAACCTGGATAGTGGGGGATCCACGACCGGAGGAGCCGACCAAAGGGGTAACACACCGCTGTGTATTTGGGGACTGAAAAGGTCCACGGAGGTCGACCCCATTCCTTGTAAATGAACTTGTCAAAATAAGTCAGATACGGGAACACCTTAGGCGAACGGGCTGGTTTACGGGACCCAAAAGGGACCGCTACATCAGCAGAGGGATCTGCTGGCTCCTGAATCTTTAGGATATCATGCACAGCTGTGATAAGTGCTTCAACAATCGCTTTGTCACGCAGACGGGGACTCATCCTCACTGTCCGATCGGTCCTGTCAGCGGCATCTGAAAATGACAGAGTGGGGGTCACCAGCCTCAGCGGGGCCAGAGTCTGCGTCAGAGCTCTCCCCGGAGGATGGGGGGGGGGGCCCAGGGGCCGCTTCTTACCACCTTTGCGCCCACGCACCGCCTCCATCTTGGTAACAAACTAATTGAGGCCCGCCGACAAAGCGTCCAGAGGCACTGCACTGTCTGCAGGCGAACCGGTTGCAATTGCCTGGATTTCGGGGGAAGAAACACCAGTTTCTGAAGCCATGCTGACTCTACCCTGTCTGCCACCTGATGGGGGCTTGGGACAGTAATGGGCCCACCCTCCTAACTGCTGCTGGCTGAGGGGCTCATTCCCGCAGGACTCACCACCCTAACTGGTTCTGCGCCGTCAAGCTAGTAGTGCTCGTGTCAGCTCCCAGGTGCATAGGAGATCACACTGCGCTGTCCAGAGCTGCTGCAATGGCGCTGAAATGGATCAAAAACGTGTTCAGGCTTCAAGAAAATGGCCGCTGAGCATCCAGTATAAAATACATAATCACAGGGAAAATGGCCACCGAACTAACAGGGAAGCATGCTACTCCTTGCCCCACCAAAGATGGTCGCCGAACATTGTATACCACGAAGGACAGTGAAGCAAACAGTCAGAAAAAATGGCGGTGAACAGCTGTACAGCGATCAACAGGCACAGCCTCCAGACACCTCCAGGGAGAGACCTACACACATCCAGGGCACAGCCAGCCAGCGCAGTCCCCCCCAGGTGAGAGCCCATCTATGCCACACACCGCTCAGCAGCCCATGCAGCATCCCCATGGGGGGAAGATAGGGGACAGGGAGTGAAGAGAGGGAGGTGAGGGACCCCCGAATTGACCTCCCAGGGAATGCCCAGCTGCTCAGCCCCACCAAGGCAGGGAGAGCTGTACTTACCAGTCCTGCAGAGCTGGGAGACATTCCATCAGACCCACTCTCCAATCAGTATGGGGTGGCTGCTGGCCCGGCACACTGACACAGACATCAGTAGACTGGTCATATGTGTCCCCCGGAGCATTAACTGACCACCCCTGGAGCTGAGGCATGTAGTGGCCGACCCAGCGAGGAGCTCTGGTCTGCACACGCTCGCTGGCCAGGCTGGGGAGACTACAAGGATAAGAGTATCCAGCCTGTCACCCAGTCGGCTGTTGATAGCAGATCACAGGATCTTTAATCTTGTGCAAAAAGCAAAGCTTCTGCAGAAAAAAAAACATGGACCGATGGGCCTGCAGGGTTCCTAGGTTCTCCTCCTTCACAAGGCAAAAAAAATTATAAAAAAACACAAGCTGCAAGGCAGGCTGAGGGGTTGTTACCTAAGGGATGCCCTCAGAACTAGAAGTTCTGAGTTTTTTATTACATGTTAACATGTTATGCCTAGTTCTCTCCTAAAGGTAGCGTAACAACCCAATGGTCTAAAGAGAGGAGCTGTGTCAGTCTGTGAATACAAGAGAAATAATAATTATAGCGATTCAGCCATCCACAATTCTGCATGGATGCCATGACTGGCTGAATTGATTGTTGGATGGCATCATCCAGCGTAACACGCTCTGCCTCTCCTCACAGCAAGAGAAGCGATTTCCACATTAGCCGTGCCCGCTTTCCGCCTAGACCCCCTGACGTCATTCTCAGCTGTCCGGCCTCGCTGTGTTGCAGGCTGCTGTGGGAGACCCGAGCAAGCATCCAGAATACTAAAAAGTGATTGTCCTCAGTCCTCCTCACACTCTCAGAGACGGTCATCGGGTACTTGGTAGGTACTAAGTAACTGCACTACATAAAAGTGAATGCTTACAGAAAATATCAGATGCACCAGTTATGTGCAAATTATGACCATAATAAAACATATGGACACAAACAATAAAGTGGCTGTCAAAGTGTGCATGGGTGGCAGTGATGAGCAAAACCATACAAAAAAAGGTATCAATGAAGTATTTGTGAATCCATCACCAAGACAAACCATAATTGATTAAATGTGATAGGTTTGGGGACATTTGTAGCTTTGTGGAATATATATTAGTGCACCCTTTCAGGATGGACTTTTAAGTGCAAGATCTTTTAGATTTATAATAAATGTAATATAATAAAAAATTATTATACAATATCATGAATTATGGTTTACGTTACAGGATTATATGTCCTAGTGATAGATTCACACATACGTCATTGCACTGCGCAGTGCTAAAAAAAACCTCTATAATAAAAAACAAAAAAAAAAAAGTAAAATAAATTGGAAAGTGGTGCCGTTACTAGATTAACCACTTGAGACCCACGCTATAGCCAAATGACGGCTACAGCGCGGACCTCCTTTCCCGGGAGTACGTCTATTGACGTCGTCCCGTGCACAAGCGGCTTGCGCGCCCCCTGAGGGGTGCGCTCGGCGCGATCTGTGATCGGCGAGTCTACGAGACTCGCCTGATCACGGATCCGAGCAAGGGGGTCGATCCGACCCCTTACCACATGATCAGCTGTCAGCCAATGACAGCTGATCATGTGATACAACGGAGCTGGTAATCGGCTATTATTCGGGACATCAGTCCCGATCACAGCCAGCTTACCAGTGCCCACTTGCCCCCCCTCAGGAGTAAATAAGTGCCCCCCGTAAGTGCCACCCAGCAGTGCCCACAGTGCCACCCACAATCTGCCGCAACAATGGTGCTGCACCCCAGTGCCACATATCCGTGCCCATCAGTGTCATCTACCAGTGCCCATCAGTGCCACCCATCCGTGCCGCCTTACCTGTGCCCACCGGTGCCGCCTATCAGTGCCCACCAGTGCCGCCTATCAGTGCCCACCAGTGCCGCCTATCAGTGCCCACCAGTGCCGCCTATCAGTGCCCACCAGTGCCGCCTATCAGTGCCCACCAGTGCCGCCTATCAGTGCCCACCAGTGCCGCCTATCAGTGCCCACCAGTGCCGCCTATCAGTGCCCACCAGTGCCGCCTATCAGTGCCCACCGGTGCCGCCTATCAGTGCCCACCAGTGCCGCCTATCAGTGCCCACCAGTGCCGCCTATCAGTGCCCACCGGTGCCGCCTATCAGTGCCCACCGGTGCCGCCTATCAGTGCCCACCAGTGCCGCCTATCAGTGCCCACCAGTGCCGCCTATCAGTGCGCCTCATCCGCACACTTCAATGAAGGAGAAAAATGACCAGTTTGCAAAATTTTATAACAAACTATTAAACATGATTTTTTTTTTGCATCTTTTTTTGTTTGTTTAGCAAAAAATAAAACTCCCAGCTGTAATTAAATACCACCAAAAGAAAGCTCTATTTGTGGGAAAAAAATGATAAAAATTTCATTTGGGTACAGTGTTGTATGACCGCGCAATTGTCATTCAAAGTGCATCAGCGCTGAAAGCTGAAAATTGGTCTGGGCAGGAGGGGGGTTTAAGTGCCCAGTAAGCAAGTGGCTAATAGTGTTAAGATCTTATTGTCCATTCAGAGAAATGCAGTTCTAATTTGGAGATGAAATAATGATTAAAAAGCAAGTAGGAGAAAAACCTTTGTGTTTTCTTAGCAACAAGTCCATATTCCAGGGCAAGCCTTCAGAGGGGAGTTGGAAGCAGACTCAAAATTACATGCAAAAAGAGAGACAGGAATGGCGTCAACATGAACTGCTACCTTGTAGAGTCAGATGGCAGCAAAATTGGCCAGCATATTTAAGGCTGAACACAGCCTGAGTTCCCCTAATCTTGAGGAAGGAGCGCGCCTGTTACACGCAGTGCGCATGCTCCGAAACATTGTCGCTATTGGCAGTGACGTCACCACGGTCGACGTTTGTGTTCCACTGTGGACCTGAGCCAAGCCTCGATCTCGGTGCATGCCGTCAGACAGGGAAGTTCTGTGGGTCGGGACCCTCCATCTGATGGGAAAAACATCTACAGGCTCTCTAATGCTGGCTGACGCCGCTGAGAACTTTTGTGCTGGAAATTCTCAAAACGATATGTAAGTGGATGTATGCACCTGTGTGTTTCAAATAAATGCAACTGTTTTTAATCTGGTGGCACCTTTCGTGTCTCTTTTTGCATAATAAAAAAAAGTGAATGTTTAAACAGACCATATCTGATGCACCAGTTATTTATGTGCAAATTATGACTATAAAACCTATGGACCTAAACAATAAAGTGACTGTGCATGCATAGCAGTGAGGAGAAAAACCATAAATCATACAAGAAAGTATTTGTGAATCTATCACTAGGACATATAATCCTGACCTATAATCACGCACATAGGTTGAACTTGTGTCTTTTTTCAACCTCACCTACTGTGTAATTATGTAACAAACCATAATTCATGATATTGTAGAATAAAAAAAAAGAAGTTTTATATTACATTTATTATAGATCTAAAAGATCTTGCAAGAATTGGTGCACTATAATATATATATATATATATATATATATATATATATATATATATTCCAAAGCTATAAATGTCCCCAAACCTATCACATTTCATCAATTATGGTTTGTCTTGGTGATAGATTCACAAATACTTCATCAATACATTTTTTTATGGCTTTGCTCATCACTGCCAAATATGCACACTTGGACAGTCGCTTTATAGTTTGGGTCCATATGTTTTATTATAGTCATAATTTGCACATAAAAAAAGTGAATGTTTAAACAGACCATATCTGATGCACCAGTTATTTATTATAGTTTTTTTTTTGTTTTTTTAGCACTGCACAGTGCAAACATTGTTGCTTTGTATACTGTGCGTTTTCCTTATGGCAATGTCAGGAGGAGGGGTCAATAGGTTGTTACTATTTCTTAAAAGAGGAATTTCACCCCCCCCCCCCCCCCAATCATACATAACTAGGTGGATGCAGCATGGGTCCAATGCTGTATTGGTCTCCGGTGCCTCTGCACTGAGAACCGAGTGGTCGAACAACGCCGAGCACTTAGTTTTTACAGCTCCGTGAGCAAAGAGCTGTAGACTGTCAGTAACCGCTTTCTGCTCTTCTCCCTTCTTGCTCATTGGAGCGCTGGGCTGTGGAGCGGATGTCTCAGGCTCTCAGCGGCTCGCTGAGAGGCTGAGCCAAGTGTTAGTTCCGTTCAGACTCTGGTCGGGACGACACGATACCCGGATGGACATTGGGGACGTCAGCAGAGAGCGGACTTGCTGAACAGGGGTCACAGGCGTGCCAAACTAAAGGCACTCCAGTGATGCATAGGAGAAGTGCAGCCATACAAGCTTTGGCTATACTTCTTTAAATTAGCCCAGGCTGATAAAAAGCTTTAAGTCTTCACGCATATGGTTTAAACTAAAGCTGAACTCCAGGCGGGTAGAAAAACAATCCTGCATTCATTAAAAGCAGAGTTTCAGTCATTTGTGTGTTTATTAAAAGGCAGCAGCTACAAAAACTGTAGCTGCTGCCTTTTAATAAAACACACACTTACCTGTCCCACTGTCCAATGGTGCACGGACGCCAGTGATTTTCTTCCCCTCTCCTCCTTTGGTGGTACCGGCATCTCTACTATGGGAACTTGGCTGGGACAGCTTGCAGCTTCACAGCCAGGTGCCCACTGTGCATGGGCGAGTGGCGCTGCGCTCCGATTAGTCCCAAAGTCTTCTAGGACCTGTCCTGTGTCCCAGAAGACTTTGGGAGGGAGGGGGAACAATAACTTCCACTTCCAATCACCTAAGGTGACTGGAACTGAAGTGGCTGTGGGTACTTGTCAAAAATATAAAACTAAAATATATTAAAAAAAAATCATAATTTTGCTAGAAAATGACTCAGAACCCCCAAACATTCGTTTTTTTAGAAACCCTAGGAAATAAAATGGCGGTGGTTGTTAACATTTTTTTTTAGAGGTTACCAGTTTAGAGTTAGAGGAGGTCCTGGGCTAGAATTGTTGCTCTCGAACATTTACGGCAATACTTTGTGTGGTTTGAACACCGTTTACAACTGTGGGCGTGACCTACGTATGCTTTCGCTTCTGCGTGCAAGCACGTGGGGACACTTTATTTTACACTTTCCCTTTAAGTTCCCTTTTCAGTCCACATTTGTGTAATTTAATCTCTGTATAAATACAGCTGTTCTGTGAAGCTAGAGGTTCGATAGAGAACCTTAGTGAACAAACATCATCATGAAGGCCAAGGAACACACCAGGGATAAAGTTGTGGAGAAGGTTTAACCACATGCCAACCAGCCGCCGCAGTTGTACTGAAGCAGAATGGCACGGCTGGGTGAAATGACATTATGTAATTTTGCTTCGGCTGTGGCAACTAGGGTGCGTGTGCACGCTTTCCAAGCCGGTGCGAGTGCTGGGTGGTCTTGATCACCGCCGGGCTCCCGCAATCGCTTGGGGCACACGGAGAACCCGGAACGGTGTGTGTAAACACAGTTTCCGGTTCTCTGGGTGGAACACTGACAGATCGTCTGTTCATACAGAGTTGTTCTGCACAGTCCCCATCCCCCTTCAGTTAGAACTCAAACTAGGACACACATTAACCCCTTCACTGCCCCTTAGTGTTAACGCCTTCACTGCTAGTGACATTTTTACAGTAATCAATGCATTTTTTAAATTGCACTGATCGCTTTATTAATGCCAATGGCCTCAAAAATGTGAAAATTGTCTGACATGTCTGCCATAATGTCTCAATCAAAAAAAAAAATAAAAAAAAAAGGGAGGACGACGCTGATCGCTGCCATTACTAGTAAAAAAAAAATTTTTTTTTTTTTATAAAAATGCAATAAAACTATTTTGTAGATACTATAACTTTTGCGCAAACCAATCAATATACGCTTATTGCGATTTTTTTACCACAAATATGTAGAATACATATCGGCCTAAACTGAAGAAGAAAAAAAAAAGGAAAGAAGAATAGGATTTTTATAACAGCTTACCTGTAAAAATCCTTTTCTTTGAGGTACATCATGGGACAAAGAGACTCAGTAATTACTGGTGGGTTATAGGGCATCACTAGGTGATTGGACACTGGCACACCCTAGACAGGAAGTTCAATCCCTCATATAACCCCTCCCCCTACTGGAGGTACCTCAGTTTTGTAGCAAAGCAACACAAGTGTATTAGAAGAGGGGAGGGACCTCTGTGTCCCGTGATGTATCTCAAAAGAAAAGGATTTTCCAGGTAAGCCGTTAAAGAAAAATCCTATTTTTTCTCTCGCACATCACGGGACTCAGATAGCATTTCTCTGGGACATCCCACCAGTAATTACTGAGGGGAGGGGAACCACAAAACATAGGGTGTACTCAGACATGAGGACCCTGTACCGCTGCCTGCAGCACACTACGCCCAAAGGCGAAGTCCTCATGCCTTCTCACATCCATCTGAAAAATTTGGTGAATGTATGGATTGATGACCAGGTTGCGGCCTTGCAGATTTGAGCCATGGAGGCCTGGTGATGCACCGCCCACGAAGCACTAATAGCCCTAGTGGAATGCGCCTTGATCTGAAAAGGCGGAATCTTTTGCTTCAAATCATAAGCTTGAACAATTACTTGTCGAATCCATTTAGCAATGGTAGATTTTGATGCTGCCTGTCCTCTATAAGGACCCTCTGGCAATACGAACAAAGCATAAGTTTTGCAAACCTGAGCCGTCGCTTCCAGATAGGCTTCGACTGCTCTCACTAAATCCAAAGAATGTAGTGACTTCTCTTCCGTAGAACATTTGGAAAAAAAGGAAGGCAGAATAATATCTTGGTTTAGATGAAAACCTGAGACCACCTTCGGTAGAAAACTAGGATGAGGGCGTAACCCCACTCTATCCTTGTGCATTATCAGATACGGTTCTTTACAAGAAAGGGCCACTAATTTTGATACTCTTCTGGCAGAAGAAATGGCCACCAAAAAAATAAATTTCCTTGTCAACAGAACTAAGGGAATCTGATGTATCGGTTCAAAAGGCTGCTTCTGTAAAGCGGACAGAACCAAAATTCAAATCCCAGGGGTTTAGAGGCGCCCTAACTGGAGGATAAAGGCGCGTTACCCCTTGTATAAAGCGTCGGACCAAAGAATGTGAAGCAAGTGGACGTTGAAACAGAACCGATAAGGCCAAGACTTGGCCCTTGATGGTAATCAAGGCTAGTTTCATCTCTAACCCATTTTGCAGAAATTCGAGGATTCTGCCTATGACATATTTTCTGGGGTGCCAACCCCTGGATTCACACCAGGAGACATATGCTTTCCAGACTCTATGATAAATCATTCTGGAAGCTGGCTTTCTTGCATTAATCAAGGTAGATATCACAGGGCCGAAAGCCCACGATTGTTCAGAACGTGGGTTTCAATAGCCAAACCGCTAAATTTAGCGTTTGTAAGGTAGGATGGAACACCAGTCCCTGGGATAGCAGGTCTGGATGGGACGGGACGTTAGGGTCCAAGAAGAGCCTACCGCCCATCTTCACTATTTCTGCATACCAAGCTCTTCTGGGCCATGCTGGGGCCACCAGAAGCACCGACTTTTCCTGCCTGATCCTGCAAAGCAGTCTTGGCAGTAGCAGAATAGGAGGGAACGCATAAATCAGAAAGAACTGATGCCATGGAGTAACCAATGCATCTGTCCCGCATGCAAGAGGATCCCTCAATTCTTGACACAAAGTTGTCGACGTTGTTGAACCTGGAAGCAAAGAGATCTACATCCGGAACGCCCCCATCTCTGGCATATGGCCAAAAAGACGGTCGGGGTGGAGAGACCATTCCCCTGGCACCAACTGCTGGCGGCTCAAGTAGACCACCTGCCAGTTCTCTACCCCCGGAATGAAGACTGCCGATATGCATGGCACATGTCTTTCTACCCAGATTAAGATCTGGTTTACTTCTTCCTGAGCTGCATGACTCTTGGTGCCCATTTGGTGATTGATATAAGCCACTGCTGTGGCATTGTCCGACTGAACCCTGACAGGGCAACTCTGCAACCTAAGTGTCCATGCTTTTAGGGCTAGATATGCCGCACGGATCTCCAGAATGTTGATGGGTAAGGCCCTCTCGGTCCTGGACCATCTCCCTTGGACAGTTGACTGTTCCAGGACTGCCCCCCAACCCAAAAGACTGGCATCTGTTGTTACCACTGTCCAGGTAACTGGTAAAAAGGATTTTCCTTTCCGCAGTTTTTCGGGTATCAACCACCAGCTGGGGCTCTGACGCGCTGTAGGGGACAGATGCATCGGAAAATCTAACTCCTGAACCTTCTTGTTCCAGGTCAATAGGATACTGTTTTGCAGTAGCCTTGAATGAGACTGAGCGTAGGGAACAGCTTAGAATGAAGCCACCATCTTCCCCAACAACCCTATCTCTAGAAACTGGTTTAGATCTTTGAGATCTAGAATGGGTCTGACATCTCCGTTTGGCTTCGGTACCGTGAAAAGGTTTGAAAAAAAAAACCCATTCCCTGCTCTTGCATGGGAACTACCATGATAACTTTTTGCTTCAATAGTCACTCCAACGCTAGAAGACTAGACTTTTTTCTCTGGGTCTCTGGGTACATTTGCACTGCCAGAGCCCTGAGAACTTTAGTTGTCTTCCCCCCCACTCGAGTGAGCGGGGGCGCCCCTTCATAAGGAGGTCTTAGCGTTTTGTCTTAAAGACCTTCTCCCCCAGGACATTTTGTCCCTGGGGTTGACTTTTTAAGCTTTTTTTGGAGTTTTAACCTTAGAGCTTGACGGAGGAGGCCATCGTGACTGCCTGGAGGCTGGATGCCCCTGGCACTGGAGAAAGCACCCGTTTAAAAGGAGGGACGTTTACTCCTTTTCTTGACTGGTAAAAGGGCGCTTTTCCCACTAGAGATCCTTTGGATACAATTGTCCAAGTCCTCTCCAAACAGTTTTGCACCACGAAAGGGAAATCCCGCCAGGAGTTTCATACATGGTGATTCGACTGACCAATTTTTCAGCCACAAGATTCTACACATGTGTACCAATCCAAGCGCAAGTCGAGAGGTCTGAAGGATAGAATCTCTGATAGCATCAACAGCAAAACACAGAGCCGCTGGAAGGTTAGCTAACCCCCGGGCTTGCTGTTCAGGTAAGGCTTTAAGCACCTGTTTAACATGGTCTCTCAAATATTGACAGACTCCAATTGCTGCCAGGTTGTGCTACTGAACCTGTCAAGGAGAAAACATTTAATAGGAATTCCACTTTATCAGTTGGATCCAAAAGCATCTGAGCGTTGTCAACAGGACAAGTCAGGCTTTTGTTTACGGAGGAAATGGTGGCATCAACTGCCGGGATACCCCACATCTTAGTAATTTTTTCCTCCATAGGATAAAGTGTAGAAAACTTTGAGGAAAAAATAAATAAATAAATGTTTATCTGGGTGATCCCACTCAGAAAAGATAAGCTTTTCCAGCAAACCATGAACAGGAAAAGCATGTGCAGTTTGAGGAGGTTTCAGTGAACCCAGAGAAGAATTGGGTTCTTTAACTGACTCAGGTACGGGTAACAAACGTGGAACGGACCAATCCAGCAAGAATTTGAACCAACATCTTCTCATCCTAAGAAGCTGAAAAGGGCCCTTCTCCACTAAATTCCTCAGAAGTGGAATCAGTTTCCTCCCGATCCTCTGAAGGGGGATTCCTCTCCTTTATCCCAGAGTTCCTCACTCTGAGGGTCCTGGGTGACAGAGGGGGGCCTAGTGCGTTTTCTTCCACTGAGTGAAGATGCAATTAAGGCCACTAATCTTTCCTTCAAACGGTTTATGGTTGAGGAAAAAACCTCCTGTGTAATGTACAAAGGGGCTGAAGTGCCAGAAGCAGCTGCAGCCCCTGACCCCAACGGCTCTCCCTGGCCAGCCTCCCAGGGTCCTGCGGGGGGGAGGTCCTAAGAGCCTGAAGGGGACCCCTTAGAGCCCCTATTCTTCAGGGTACTTGTACCTCTTTTACTCATAGTTCAAAGCAACAAAAGGTAGAGGTACCACACAAAAAATGCACTGACTGCTGAGCCCTGTAGTTCAGCAACTGCCGCTGCTACTTAAGACTCAGTCTGGTGCCTAAGTAAATGCTGCCTGGGAATGCCTGTGTCTCCCACACTCACATGCGCCTGTCAGCTCTGTGTCCCTCCATAGGCTGTGTGCATCTGAAAAAGAGTGCACTTTAAAGCCTGTGTAGCCTAGTGCCCAGCCCTCCCCCTCCTCCGTCCACTTTCGCCCCCCGCTCGTTTTTAAAAACAAGCGTTTCCCGCATGAGCAGAGGCTCTAACCCTGCTGGCAAGCATGGAGGGGAGGCTGGGACAGAGGAGAGGGAAGGGCCGGTGGATGTGAAGACGCTATAATGCAGCGGCAAACGGAGGTGGACGGTGAGGTATATTACCGCTCTCTGCCCAGGCCTGTCTCAGCCCCCTAATCCATGGAGGGAGAATCCCAGAAGGAAAAAAAACCCTTACCTTCATCCTTCCTGGAGCATGGCTGGAGGAGCATAGAGCGTGGACACCAATCTGACAGATCAGGCATGAAAAGGTATGTGCTCTTGGCAGCCCCCGGCTATAGGCATAGCATACATTTACTTAAAAGGAGAAAACAAACTAGAATTAGAAAAATTCTTGAGGAGTCTCCCTTACCTTATCCAGCTGCAGAGTCTGAATAACAGACCCAATCTTCGCCTCTCATGGTGGGCTCCGTTAGGAAAAAACCTTCAGAGACTGGAGGCCCCTTGAATTGGGGGATCCGCAGTTCTGGGCCCATAAAGCACCCTGCCAGGAATATGGCTGAAAAAAAAAAAAACAAATACTGGATCCCAGGGTCCAGCTCTCTAAAAAGAGAAGCATTACAGGTAAAACCTTGTTTCTTCGGACACGAGGCCCGGGTACCATCCAATTTGGTCTGGAAAAGACACTTTAAATGGATCCGGTTGCATAGCTGGCCCCAGTAAAGGATATTCCAGCGGAGCTCAGCACAGTAAATCTACTTGTGACCAACACCTAAGACACTGGCGGTGACCAACACCTAAAAACTGAGGTACCTCCAGTAGGGGGAGGGGTTATATGGGGGATTGAACTTCCCGTCTAGGGTGTGCCAGTGTCCAATCACCTAGTGATACAATATAACCCACCAGTAATTACTGAGTCTGTGTCCCGTGATGTAAGAGAAAGAAATATATGTTTTGGGGATATTATAGCAAAAAGTAAAAAAGAATGCATTTTCAAAATTGTCGCTTTTTTTGTTTATGGCGCAAAAAAATAAAAACCACCAAAAGAAAGCTCTATTTGTGGGGATAAAAAGGATGTGTTTGGGAGCCACGTTGCACGACCACGCAATTGTCAGTTAAAGAGAGACAGTGCTGAATCGCAAAAAGTGCTCTGGTCTTTGGCCAGCCAAATGGTCCAGGGCTGAAGCGGTTAGAGAAGAGTTCGATTATGAAAAAACTAAATAAAAAAATACCAAGCTCTGAACATCTCACGAAGCACTGTTCATTGCATCATCCGAAAATGGAAAGAGTTTGGCACAACTGCAAAACCCATGAAGATATGACCATCCACCTAAATTGATAGACTGCACAAGGAGAGCATTAATCAGGGAAGCAGCCAAAAGACCCATGGTAACTCTGGAGGAGCTGCAGAGACCCACAGCTCAGGTTGTTGAATCTGTCCATGGGACAACTATTATTCGTATACTCCACAAATCTGACCTTTATGGAAGAGTGGCAAGAAGAAAGCAATTTTTGAAAGAAAGCCATAAGAAGTCCCGTTTGCGAGAAGTCACGTGGGGGACATGCAAACACGTGGACAAAGGTGCAATGGTCAGATGAGACCAAAATTTAACTTTTTGGCCTAAAAGCAAAATGCTATGTGTGGCAGAAAACTATACCACCGTGAAACATGGTGGTGGCAGCATCAGGTTGTGGGGATACTTTTTTCAGCAGGGATAGGGAAGCTGGTCAGAGCCAAATACAGAGCCATCTTAGACGAAAACATGTTAGTCTGCTAAAGACTTGGATGAAGGTTCACCTTCCAGCAGGATGACTCTAAACATACAGCCAGAGCTACAATGGAAAGTTTTAGATCAAAGCATATTCACATATCCACACCTAGATCCAATTGAGAATCTGGAAAGACTTGAAAATTTCTGTTCACAGGTGCTCTCCATCCAATCTGACAGAGCTCAAGCTATTTTGCAAAGAATAATGGGCAAAAATTCACTCAAAGTGTAAAGCTGGTAGAGGCATACCCAAAAAGACATGCAGCTGTAATTGCAGGATAAGGTGGTTCTATATTAAACACGCAACGGCGCATTTTTAACATACTTGTAAAAAATATTTATAATTTTCCTTTCACGTCACAATTATGTGCCACTTTGTGTTGGTCTTCTCACATAAAATCCCAATAGTTTTTGGTTGCAACATGACAAAATATGTAAACTTTCAAGGGGAATACTTTAAGGCACTGTATGTGAACCGAGTTTGTTTCTTATCAACCCCTATGTGAAAAGTAATATCTAACGTTGCGTATAAAAAATTTAATGGTACATAATAAAGTTTTTTTTATGGCACTCCATTTCTTTTCTATATGTCAAGAGAAAGTCCAAGACTATATATTATGTTCATAGTTGCACAAGGTGCCAAGTCTATGGTATTATAATCATGTCAGACTAACGGGTTCTCTTTCCACCCAGATTGTTTTAGGTTGGCACTTACAACAAAAACAAATATGATGGGACCCAATGGTGGCAACTACATATTGTAAAAAGATTGAAAAAAATCCTACCAACATTGTTTGATAGTATGGTTTCAAAAAAACCTGCCCAACCTGTATCATAATTTTTATTTTTATTTAAGGGAGATGTGTACTTAGTTATGATCCGCTCTAGTCTAGGCCTACAGCTCCAACTCAGGGAGTACTTGACAATAGCTGTCTCAGCTGTACTTGACAACATCTGTTCTCAGCACTCCCTCTCCCCTGCAGCAGCTGCTTACTGACACAGGGAAGTTGGAGCCACCAAATCACATGACTGAACCAGATTAAAAATAGGTAAGTGCATAAATCTGTTTTATACATGTTAAGTAGGATTGGTAGGAGGAGGGGGCGAGGCAACATTTTAAAGAATAGTTAAGCTGGCCATACATGGATCTTAAGGACTGACCAAATTTCAATCCATGTATGGGCGCTGTAGTTGTACAGAAGCTGATCTACCGACATGTCAACAAAACTCACCTGCAGGACAGTGCAGCACTGAATGAAATCATCAAAGGCAACTTGACCTCTTTTCTGCCTGTCAAATTTCCGAATGAGAATATCATAAAATTGGTCCGTTAAGCGATACCCTGCTCAAGAGAACATACAGAGAAGATTTCATTAGATTAAATAGACACAAAGCACCACTGTTTGTAAGGTTTTCTGCATTATGCAGATACTGCTATATGGTTTAAACAAACAACAACTCCAGGTACACTTACTAGGTCTATTTATAAAGGTCTTACTGAAAAAAGGTTCCAGATATGTCTTTTAGTTCTATTAGACATAGTGTCATAAGGCAACATTTGCCTTTTGTACCAAGCAGATTTAGTCTATTTATATATAGGAGGAATGTGCACCATGTTAATGTTGCAACTGTTGAACAATCGTTGAATGTTATAGAAAACAGGCTGCAACTAACGATTATTTTCATAATCAATTAGTTGGCCGATTGTTTTGACTAATCGATTAATAACCTTCAAAAAAAGTGTGGTGTATAATTTAGTTGATATGTAAAAGTTTTTTTTGTTTACAAAACGGTTTTTATTATAGATAAGGTCAAGATAAAAAAATTGACAGTAGAATGAATTGTACAAGTAAAGGGATAAGGTGATCATACAATATTGCTTAGTTGAAAATATTTTTAGTGACAGAATTCACACATTGGAGTAGGAGTCACAAGGGTGTTGGAGGAAAAGGGTTTACAGAAATGCTTGAGAAAGTTAAAGGAATTACATTAGCAAAATTACATCCATAGAGAGGCTTCCCATAGCGTCCATTTATTTTGGTATATATGCATGGTGTCAAACAACAAATGGTGTATTCTCTCTGAAAGCTTAATATTAGCCATACGGTTAAGAACCTGGGGCCAAGGGACAACTGATGAGTGCCAGTTGAAGGCAATGGTCCAGTGGATGGAGCTAAACATAGCATGTATTAGTCTGGAGCTAGTATGTGGGATGTCTTGTATAGGGAGGAATAACAGGCACATTTGGGGAGTTAGAGGGACTGTTCTACCTGAGATACGTTCAATCATCAGCTTGGCGTTATGCCAGATATCTTTAAGGAGGGGGCAGTCCCAGAAGATATGAAGTAAATCCCCCCCCGCGTGGGGCAGCCTCTGAAACATAGTGGGGATGTTGAAGGGTAAAAAGAATTAAGTTTGGAGGGGGTAAGATACCACCTATATAGCAGTTTAGTGGCAGATGCTCTAATAGAGGTGGTTTTGGAAGATTTGTGTAAGTTTTCCCAAATATAGTGTCCCATTGTTCGGAGGAGAGTGAAATATTTAAGTCAGATTCCCATTTGAGCATGGGGTGAGCAAATCTGCTGAAACTGTGAAGGGGGGGGGGGGGGGGTGTGAAAGGTCAAGGAGTAGTACTTTTGGTAGAATTGTTTAATCTTCTCATAAGTCATTTGTTCTGTAGGAGCAAGGTTGTATTTTAACCACTTCAGTTCCGGACCAATAAACACCTTAAGGACCAGAGGTCTTTTTGCAATTTCGCACTGCGCTGCTTTAACTGGTAATTGCGCGGTCATGCAATATTGCACCCAAACGAAATTTGCGTCCTTTTCTTCCCACAAATAGAGCTTTCTTTTGATGGTATTTGATTGCCTCTGCGATTTTTTTTTTTTGCGATATAAATGAAAAAAGAGCGAAAATTTTGAAAAAAAAAGATATTTTCTTCTTTTTGTTATAAGAAAAATCGAATAAACTAAATTTTAGTCATACATTGAGGGCAAAATTTATTCAGCCACATGTCTTTAGTAAAAAAAATGTCAATAAGCGTATATTTTTTGGTTTGCGCAAAAGTTATAGCGTCTACAAACTAGAGTACATTTTCTGGAATTTACACAGCTTTTAATTTATGACTGCCGATCTCATTTCTTGAGGTGCTAAAATGGCAGGGCAGTACAAATCCCCCCCAAATGACCCCATTTTGGAAAGTAGACACCCCAAGGAAATTGCTGATGGGTATGTTGAGCCCATTGAATATTTATTTTTTTTGTCCTAAGGGATTGAATAATGACAAAAAAAAAAAAAAAAAAAATTTTTTTTTACAAAAAGTTGTCACTAAATGATATATTGCTCACACATGCCATGGTTATATGTGAAATGACACCCCAAAATACATTCTGCTGCTTCTCCCGAGTACGGGGATACCACATGTGTGGGACTTTTTGGGAGTCTAGTCGCGCACGACACCCCGAAAACCAATCACCACCTTCAGGATTTCTAAGGGTGCAAATTTTTGATTTAACTCCTCACTACCTATCACAGTTTCGAAGGCCATAAAATGCCAAAATAGCACAAAACCCCCCCAAATGACCCCATTTTGGAAAGTAGACACCCCAAGCTATTTACTGAGAGGCATGTTGAGTCCATGGAATATTTTATATTTTGCCAAAAGTTGCGGGAATATTACAAACTTTTTTTTTTTTGCACAAAGTTGTCACTAAATGATATATTGCTCACACATGCTATGGGCAGAAGTCAAATTACACCCCAAAATAAATTCTGCTGCTTCTCCCGAGTACGGGGATACCACATGTGGGGGACTTTTTGGGAGCCTAGTTAACTAGCTACCTAGCGACACTAGCGACACTGATGCAGCGTTCAGAAAAATTATCGCTTAGTGACACTGGCAAAAGGGGGTGAAAGGGTTAACTAGCGGAAATCAGGGGGTTAAAACCATTATTGGGTAGTATATCGGGGTACCTAGCGCTATAAAAACCTGGCGGTGAACCTAAAAAAATAACTAGCTACCTAGCGACTGTAGCGACACTAATGCAGCGATCAGAAAAACGATCGCTTAGTGACACTGGCAAAAGGGGGTGAAAGGGTTAACTAGCGGCAATCAGGGGGTTAAAAACATTATTGGGTAGTATATCGGGGTACCTAGCGATATAAAAACCTGGCGGTGAACCTAAAAAAATAACTAGCTACCTAGCGACACATGCAGCGATCAGAAAAATGATCGCTTAGTGACACTGGCAAAAGGGGGTGAAAGGGTTAACTAGCGGCAATCAGGGGGTTAAAAACATTATTGGGTAGTATATCGGGGTACCTAGCGCTATAAAAACCTGGCGGTGAACCTAAAAAAATAAACTAGCTACCTAGCGACTGTAGCGACACTAATGCAGCGATCAGAAAAACGATCGCTTAGTGACACTGGCAAAAGGGGGTGAAAGGGTTAACTAGCGGCAATCAGGGGGTTAAAAACATTATTGGGTAGTATATCGGGGTACCTAGCGATATAAAAACCTGGCGGTGAACCTAAAAAAATAACTAGCTACCTAGCGACACATGCAGCGATCAGAAAAATGATCGCTTAGTGACACTGGCAAAAGGGGGTGAAAGGGTTAACTCTAGGGGCAATCAGGGGGTTAAATCTTTATTGGGGGGTGATAGGGGGCTACCCTGGACCTAACACTAACTGTCCTGACAGTTTTTACTGTCACAACTGACACTGAATGCATTGATCAGTAAAGAAATGATCAATGCAATCAGTGACACTGTGACTGGGGGGGGGAGGGGGGGCGGGGGGGGATCGGGGGGCGATCGGGGGGGGGGGATCGGGGGGGGGTTTGTGTGCCTGTGTGTACCTACATGTCAGTGTAGTGTTCGTGCAGACTTACTTTTACTCTTCTCCTCGTAGTCCGGTCAAAAAGACCGCCCCGAGGAGAATGACATCACTTCCTCCTTCCTGTGTAAACAATACACAGGGGAGGAAGCTTCTCATTGGCCAGGAGCGATCCAGAGGGGGTGGCCGAAAACGAACGGCCATCCCCTCTTCACGGAGCGCTCCTGGACCGAATCGGACCGCCGTATCCAGCGGGAGGGGGTCCGATGGGACCCCCCACCCGCTGGAAGGCAATCACGTAGATGTACGTGATTCTGCCTGCCTGTGCCATTGTGCTGACGTACAATGGCAATACGGCGGTCCTGAAGTGGTTAATTGAAGATCAGAGAAAGAGTAAAATATATTATGTATGAGAGCGTTCAGGTTCGTTAGATTATGTTGTTTCCATATAGATAATGAATTATGAAGATAATCTGACAAAATGAAGCGAGGGTCTCCCAGAAAGGAAGCTAGTGGTGGGGTGACAAAGGACAGGGTGAATTTGGCATTTTGTCTATTCCATAGTTGTAAAGTATGCGACACCGTGATATTCAATGGTCTTATTTTCCGAGGCGAGATGGTCTTGGACCATAGCAGTCCTTGTAAATGGTATGGGAGGACCGATTGTTCTTCGAACAGGAGCCATGGGATTTGAGAGGAAGAAGCATACCATTGTGCAAGTTGAGTAAGTCTGGCTGACAGATAGTATGTCCAAAGATTATGTATGCCAAGACCTCCTTTCAGTGGGGGCCTAAACATCAGGGAGTAACTGTTTTTTTGTTTAGCCATATAAATTTATTGATTTCTCTTTGGAGGGAGACTAATGTATTGTTAGGCACCGGGAGAGGAAGGGCTCTAAAAAGGAATAGTAGTTTGGGTAGTGTCACCATTTTTGTAGCCACTATTCTACCAGAGAATGAAATTTGGGATGATGACCATGTTTTCATTAGGTTTTTAATGTTGTTAAATATTGGAGGGAAATTGGCATGAAAAATAGTGATTTGTAAGAGGGTGCGATATGGATACCTAGGTATTTAAATGAGTTGAGACACCAGATGAAAGGGAATTCGTCTAAGCGTCGTGATCATGTTTGATGGGATATTAATAGGAAGGGCAGAACATTTAGACAAATTTACACCCAGGCCGGACAAATCATAGAAAATATCCAGTGTTTTGGTCAGATTAGGTAAGGAGATGAATGGATCCGTTAGATATAGGAGGACATCGTCAGCATAAAGGCTTGAATTCCTTGGATCCTTTAGTGTACCCTTTGATATCTGTATTGTTTCTGATTGCGCAAGCAAGAATATGTAAAAGTTTAACCACTTAAGGACCGCCTCACGCTGATGTACGTTGGCAGAACGGCAATGGTGTCAAAATTGTCCGTGTCCGCCATAATGTCGCCGTCACAAAAAAAAAAAAAAAAAAAAGCCGATCGCCGCCATTACTAGTAAAAAAACAAATGCCATAAAAAAAAAAACCATCCCCTATTTTGTAGATGCTATAACTTTTGCGCAAACCAATTACACGCTTATTGTGATTTTTTTTAACCAAAAATATGTAGACGAATATGTATTGACCCAAACAGGAAAAAAAAAAAAAAAGTTTTTCTTCTTCTTTATATATATTTTTGGGGGATATTTACTACAGCAAAAAGTAAAAAAAATTATAGCAAATGTTTTCAAAATTGTCGCTCTATTTTTGTTTATAGCGCAAAAAATAAAAACCCACAGAGGTGATCAAATACCACAAAAAGAAAGCTCCATTTGTGGGAAAAAAAAAAAGAGGCCAATTTTGTTTGGGAGCCATGTCGCACAACCGCGCAATTGTCAGTTAAAGCGACGCAGTGCTGAATCGCAAAAAAGGGACCTGGTCCTTTAGCTGGAAAATGGTCCGGGGCTTAAGTGGTTTAAAAAAAAAAAAAAAAAAAAAAAAAAGGCAATGTATTCTTAAATATCTATATGAATGAATGAAATGCTTGTATAGCGCACAATGCGAACTGAATCGCCTCTATATGTAGTGGTAAATATAAATAACCAACTATATGGTTAGAGAGCAAAATCTCTAATCCACTCTGAGAACAGATAGAAGAGATACACTGTATATACTATTAGGAGGTTGAATCTGGTAAATATCAGACTCTTTTTTTAAAGATAAAAAAAAAAAAGTTAAAAGACCATTTTGCAGATTTTCGAACAGATCTGTAATAACTGTATTATATGCTGGCCATACAAAAACAATGTCTTCCTTCAAAAAAAACAAAACAAAAAAAAACAAAAAAAACAAAAAAACACAAAAACAGGATTTTTAAAACAGCTGATCTGCAAAAAAAATTCTCTTTGATGTACATCAGGGGACACAGAGCCATAGTACTTACTATGGGGGTCATATGGACCACTGATCCCTCAGTTTTGTAGCCAAGCAATACGAGTGTATACCGTGTCCCCTGATGTACATCAAAGAAAAGGATTTTACAGGCAAGCCGTTTTCTTTTCTTACATCAGGGGACACAGAGCCATAGTAGTTACTATGTGGGATGTCCCATAGCAATGGCAACTGAAGGGGAGGGAGACAACAAAAAACAGGAGGCCAGGGGACTCATACTGCAGCCTGCAGTATATTGCGCCCAAAGGCAATATCCTCATGACCTTTAAATATAGATTTGATAAAATCTGATAAACGTATGAACCGAAGACCAAGTCGCGGCCTTGCAGATCTGAGCCATAGAGGCCTGATGCTGCACCACCTAATGGGCACCAATCGCCCTGGATGAGTGTGCTCTAGCATAAGAAGGAAGAGTTTTCTTCTTAAGTCAAAGCTTGAACAATCACTTGACGAATCCATTTGGAAAATAGTAGATTGACACTGCCTGTCCACATTTTGGACCTTCGCTCAGGTTCGCAAAACACGTTTTGTACTGCCAGGTCGCCTTTAAATAGACTCTGATCGCTCTTACTACATCAAGGGAATTTCTCTTCCCTAGATTGAGGCACTGGGGAGAAAGCAGCAAGAATAATATCTTGGTTTAAATGAAAAAAACCTGTTACCACTTTTGGTAGGAATTCAGGATGAGGACAAAAAAACACCTCATCCTTATGCATGAGCAAATATGGCTCTTTACAAGACAGAGCCGCTAGTATAGATACTCTTCTAGCAGAAGAAATGGCAACCAGAAAGATTATCTCTTTCTTGTCAAAAGAACCAAGGAAATTTCTCGTAAAAGGTTCAAGTGGCTCATTCAGTAAAGTCGATAAGACGAAAATTTAAACCCCAAGGATTTAGAGATGCCTTGATAGGGGGAATAATCTGTGTTACCCCCTGAATAAGCTACACACCAAGACTGGGAAGCAAGAGGCCATTGAAAACACTGACAAGGCTGGGATCTGGCTTTTGATAGAAGTCAAGGCCAGCTTAATTTCAGATCCCATATGCAGGAAATCAGGGATCCTGCCTATGACACACTTTCTGGGGTGCCGACCCCTGGATCCACACCAAGAATCATATGCCTTATAGTCATAGTAAATGATTCTGGAAACCGGATTCCTGGCATTAATCAAAGTAGACCCTACCCAAGGAGATCACCCATGATCTTTTATAGAGCGGGATTCAACAGTCAAACCTGTTAAATTTTTCGTCTGTCAGGTAGTATGAAATACCGGACCTTGTGCGAGAAGGTCTGGCTATAATGGCAGAGTCTGAAGGACTCCTACGGCCATCTTTATGATCTTGGTAAATCAAGATCTTCTGGGACCCACTGGGGCCGCCAGAATCGCCTCCTTTCGTTCCTGCTTAATCCTGTGGAGAAGGCGCGGAAGTAGCAGAACTGGAGGAAATGCATAGATCAGTGAAAACTGATCCCATGGGAAGACTAATGAGTCTGTTCCACCTGCTAGCGGATCCCTTGTTCGAAAACAAAGTTGACGACTTTGTTGATGAATCTGGACACGAATAGGTCCATGTCCGGAATACCCCATCTCTGACATATCGCTAGGAAGATGTTAGGGTGAAGAGATCATTCTCCCGGAAAGAATTTTTTGGCAAATCAATTAGTACGCCTGCCAATTCTCCATTCCTGAAATGAAAATTGCTAATAGGCAAGGAATGTTGTGTTCTGCCGAAGCTAGAACATTATTCACCTCTTTTTGGGATGCACAACCTCTCGTGCCCCCCCCCGGTGATTGATGTAAGCCACAGCCGTGGCCTTGTCAGACTAAATCCTGACAGGACAGTCTCGTAGTCTGACTGTCCCAGATTCTAGGGCCAGACATACTGCCCGACCCTTCCAAAAAAGTTGATAGGCAAGGTCCTCTAACCTGGGCCATCTCCCCTGGACAGAATCTTCTTCATGGGCTGCTCCCCAGCCTAGAAGGCTGGCATTTGTTAACACATTCCGGGATAAAGATTTTCCCTTTTGCTGGATAACAACTACCAATTTAGGCTCTGACTTAAGTCGGGAGCCAAGCTTGACAAATTTGCTTTGAATTTTGGAGCTAAAAAGTTAGGAAACAGTTTTTTTAAATAAACAAATCTTACACGTAGAACATGTAACATTTTCCGGAAGGTGAGCTTGCCCTTTAACAAAAAAACAAACAAACAATCACTTTAGGCCCAAAGAAGATTACATAAAACCCCCCCAACATATAGGATATAGATTTTCTGAAAGCAGACATCCTAGAGAATAAAATAGCAGTAGTTTCAATTGTATGTCACACGATATTGCCACAAAGGTTTGCAAAACACAAAATTTCAGTGATGGGGCTTGGGGAAAAAAGAGTGGTATATAAAAGGGGGGGGGGGGGGGGGGGTTGAGGTATTGGGGAGAAGTCGTAGTTGGGTGGGGGGTCTATCAGTGGGGAACAGGGGGGATTGGTAGTTGGAGGGGTGGGGTTCTATCAGTGGCACCCCTCCCCCACTGACAGACCCCCACAAGGGGTACCTTTCTTCAGTGGAGCCCAGAGGAGACATGCAGAGTCTTTTAGACCCTGCATCTCTCATTAACTTCAGCCCCCGAATGTTTTACCACACACACACTAATATATATATATATATATATATATATATATATATATATATATATATATATATATATATATACACATACACATACATATATATACATATATATATACATACACACACACACACACACACACACACACACACACAAAGATAACGGTTTCCAAAAAATAAAATAAAAATAAATTACCAAAATTTGATAAGGCTTGTTTCAATTCACCCTTGTCAATAAAACCAGAATTATCTCTGTCATAGGTCCGAAATATATTCTGCCAATCAGTGATAAACTTCCACACCCCAGTAAATTCAGTGAAGTTTACACCACCTTTGCAATCACGATCAAACATAGCTGAAAAAAAAAGAGCATAAAAGGGTCAGTGAACAGTTTATATAATCGTGAAACATCTTCCTATACATTTCTATTACAGACCAGATGTTATTCTTCACTGGTACCATTTGATAATGTTCCAAGCTCACAATTCTCCTACATATACCACTATCAATCTTAGTATGGTTAATGTTCAACATTGTATCAAGGAAGGGAATATTTTCCTTTCTGTATACAATATTGAATTTCAAGCTGGGAATAAGATAATTCAAATATTGATCAAATAATAGGGTTTCAATGTCGCCACCCCACACCGCAAACACGTCATCTATAAAACTAAACCATCCCTGACAGTTCAATAAACATATCATTTTCATGAATAACGTTTCTACCATGTTCATGAACATGTTTGCGGGGGTATCTACTATACACCACATGATGTAGTAGTCATGTGTAGGTATTGGAGTATAAATCACACACACATCGGTAAGTGATCACAAACTCCCACTGTGTGTTCAATACAATATCAATAGTAATAGTGACTATTGATATTGTATTGAACACGCTTATAGTGAGAATTTGTGACCACTTACCACTGTGTGTGATTTATACTCAAATACCTATACAAGACTACTATATACCATTAGTATCTACTATAGACCACACGATATAGGTTTATCCCACTACTTTAGACACACATATGCAATTTCGTTTTTTTCGGCTGTTTGTCAGTTTGGTCAAGTTCTCCCACACCTTGAGTCACAAGTTTATCAGCACCTACCCAGTATCTGTCCCGAGGAAGTTAATATTTTAGTGAAACTCGTCGACGAGCAAGTTTTTGGAGGCATTACTGGATCATAAATATTTATTTTACCTCGATACAGTAGTAAATTCATCTTTGTACTGTAGGTACAGTCCTCCAACACTGCATTATTGGGTAACTGTCCATAGAGGGCGTTTGTTGTTTATATGTTTAACTATTTTGTAATAAAAATTCACACTTTTTACCAATTCTCTCTCATTATGTGCCCACAAAGTTGGCTAATTTTTTGACTTGTTCAATTACTTGAATATATATTTCGCTTGTTGGCATCTAAAAGGAATTATCCAGTGGCACTGGTTAAGAAAGAATGGGTTAATACATTAATGGAATATCAACCAGACATATAAAAATACCTTTTGTGTCACAATTCAATTCATTCTCTTATCGTATTTTTAATACAGTTAAAAAACACTGGGGATTATTGAGAGAGCATTAACCTAATATTGATGAGTTTTCTGTTCAAACTTTGCCTTCATATAGGAAAGGTAGAACGTTAGGCGATCATTTGGTTAGATCTGACCAGTATTTCCCTTCTAGTCCCAATATAAAAATTTTTGGGACCATGTAATACAGTGTCTTATCCCCTTGTCATGCATACAATGCAATTCTAGGATTAGAGGAAAATCCATATCACACCCTCATAAAGGTTTGGTAAATCCAAATTAAAGGACACTATACATGCCAATTCTCTTTTGTAATTTATGCCATAAAGTGCCCTTGTGGGTTACTTTATATTGGTGAACTACCGTTAGCTAGACATTTCATAGACAAAGGTCATTCTATTTTCCAACTAAAGTATATAGTATTGGAAGGGATTAATAAAAATAGGAGGAGAGGAGGTGATCGAGAATTAATTCTCAAAAAAAACGTGAGGCATACTGGATAGATTTTTCTCAACACTATTACCCCAAAAGGATCAAATATGGATTTGTATTTATTTGAAATATAGATGCAATATGTGGTGATATCCATATGTATGTATTTTGACAGATTGACAAAGTGAAGGATCCCGTTTGAACTATAATGAGAACACCTGTCCTGGTTAACCATTTCTGTGATAGTGGAGAAAAATAACCAATGTAGGAATGTAATTGTACTGATTAGTCATTAACCACAGGATTGTTTTACAATGTGATTTTTGTGAAAGTGTTTAAAACCTCATTAAATTAAAAAAAAAAAAAAAAAAAAAAAAGCTCCTTGCATCAATACACTGAATGCAGAGGCAGGCCCATAACACAGAACGACGAATGGCTATGTAAATTAAAAATTTTTTATATAAATATTGCCCTTAAATTTGGCAAAAAAATAAAAATAAATTAAAAAGTGTTCTAGGTGCCAAATATACTCCCCCTTCATCAGGGCTACAGGGTTGTAGGGCCCTGATGAAGAGGTATCGTATAGCCTCAGGAACTCATAGATTTCCTACTAGGATTACATTTTTTTAAATTATTCTTAAAAACCCTGGACTCTTGGTGCTTTTATTGGATTCTATGTGTACGACATCTCTCAATGAAAATTGAGGATGCTGGGTGAACAATTGTTGACAAAACAGCGCCTGCATCAAATCAGATGCAGACACTGTTCTGATATTTTGACAGCAAGTTTGGTTGACAAACTACAACAGCCACAGTGGGAGAGTCACACTGCACAATATAGCATGGATGGAAGAATCATTTTTTCCCCCCATTCAGGCTGCAAGCTGAAAAAAATAAATAAATAAAAATAAAATAAAATGATCTGTGCATGACCAGCTTTAGTAAGTGGTAAAGATTTATCCAGCAGACCCCGATCAGGTAGTGGCTCAATTGCATCTGTCACATAAGAAAGACTCTGAAGTCAGGTTTTGGCCCCTTTATTTTTACAGCACCTGGTATCTGTATATAATAAAGTCCCTATGCTGATAGAGCGTAGGAAAAGAATCCAGCAATTAGGTCTCAGCTGGGTAACAGCGTCTTGCCTGCTTACCTTCCAGAGAAATACAGGGACTCTATACATTGCTCCCTTTCATGCATGAAAGTATCATTCAGAAATAGGAAAAGGATAAATTCCCAACCTGACCAAAATACAAACAGTAATTAGCAATACTTGTAGGTGCAAAGAACCAGTTGTGTGCCTTTCCCAAATTCCAGATCCTCCAAGGAGGGAAACAAAAAGGAACTGAGAGACAGCACAAGAAGGGGGGGGGGGGGATCTATGTGAAATGGGATTTCTAACAATCCCAAAATTCCCCAAAAAGGTAAAAGATCTGTATACTCAATGAGTGTAGAGGATATGACTCTTGGCTAATCAAACTGTGAGAATCTAGGGCTTGGACTCTTCACAATAGGAATGCCACACAGCGCACTAGAGTAGACATACGAGTCAGGGTTGTGGTTGGAGTACACTAAAAAGAGTCAGGCTCCCTAAAGGCAAAAAAGTAATAGGAACTGGTCATAGTCATTCTTGCAAGTAAAAATAAATAAATAAATAAATAATAATAAAAAAAAAAACGAGAGGGAATGAGTTTTAAATGAGTCATGTACCACAAGGGATAAACTAACTGTGGAGGGAAAGAACTCCACCAGAGCAAGGAGAGTGGGATTAAGTGAGACACCATTCTCAAAGATTTCCATCAGGGCAGGATTCAGGGAACCTATAAAACTCCAGGAAGATGCACAATGAGGTGTAAATATCAGAAGGGGCAACTATAAAAAGATGCCAGATCCCCTTGTAGCTCCAGTGGAAGCTATGAGAGAGAAAACTGAGCATCCAAACTGAAAAGATAAACTAGTAAGGAACCCAGCAGGACAAACAGCCATCCACTAATAAAAGCAGACGTGTACCTTTTAAGGGCAGAGCATGTGAAACAGAGGACTTCAGCCCTGGATCACAGTAAACAGTAATAGTCCAGGATCTGTGCCAAGCCAGGCCCACATGCCAACTACCAGGGGTAAGGGAATGACAGAGCCAAGGACATCACCAAAGAGACACCTCCCCTCAAAAAGGTCAAATAAATCACGTTCCCTTTGTGCATCCTCAACAGCCAAGGCACAAAAGCAACATGCCCTCTGCATAAGAGCAGACATTACACCTATGTATGATACAAGCTTGGATGCGTGCAAGTGACTACCACGGCTGAACTGTAGGCCCCTGACATTTGATCCAAAAGCTTTAGAACACAGGGGTTTGTTCCCATGATGGAGGAAGTCTTTTTTTTTTTCTTTTTTAAAGATGCTCCACAGTGACATGTGATTCCCAAGTCACCACCAATATGGGATGGAGAGTCCTCCAGATAATGCAAATTCAGACTTAAGTAGGGATTCCAACAGTATGTCACTTAAAAGGGTAAGTTTACCTTTACAGAAAAAGCTGTAAAAGGTGAACCTGCACAGGATATCCCCTCCTCAGTCTCACTGACTTGGAGATCGGCGATATACCGACATGAGCCCTCGTATAGCCGCGTCACCGATCGGTGGCTTAGAAATCCCCTCAGCTTAATCTCCAAAAAAATACCCCATCAGGAAGTACATTTAGGAGCATTCTAATTGTTTGGCACTGTCGCATGGGATGGGATCAGAACCCATGTAACCCGTCCTGTAAGTAGGGGGAGGAGAGAAAGCCGAGGGGGATTTCCAAGCCCCGGACCAGTGACGCGGTTATAAGGGGGCTCATATCCCTGAATGTTAAAATGATTACCTGTATGGTAGTATTGTTTAGGTGGATGATTGAAGTGTAAACAGTGGGCAGAGACCACTTCTCAATAAAACAAAAAACAAAAAAAAAAAACAAAAACAAACATTCACATTTTTGGAAAGGAGCCATAATTCTACAGGTTGTGTAGTCACCAGAGGTAGGTTTTTAACCACAGAGTGTATAGGAGATGTTTTTGCAGTTGTAATGGTGCTAAATTAATACCAGTAGGCAGGTACTCCAACTGCAGGTAGAACACACTGCATTAATCAGGTTAGAAACACCTTGTAAATGAGAGTCATATGGAACACCTTCACAGAAAAGTAAAGCAGACTGAGGGCTCTGACTCTAAACCAGGGATGGTAATAGGGTTCTGGGCCACATTTAGGTGTGAAGGCCCACTAGGGTCAAAATTAGATTCTGTTGTAGGATAGAGTTAGAGAGCGCTTAGAGACTCTGAGCAGATTGCTCCATTAATTGTGCACAGAGCAATAAATATCCAAAGTAGGTATTAAGGAAGAGAAAGAGCGCAGAGCATGTACCCGCTACACCCCATCTAGTAGATTTAAGAACTCCACCACATCTTACAGTGGTAACATTTAACGCTGAAGGCAACGGCGTAGGGAATTTTAAAATGATGCCTACTGGTACCAACTGTGAGGTAGGTCCCAGTGCTTCAGTCCGCTCACATTTTTTTTTTTTTTTTTTTTAAACAGGAGTGCTTTATTGTCAAACAATTATAGACAGTACAGTAACTCAGAATACAGTTCTACATACATCACGACCGGAACATAGTATGGTACAAAACACAGTTACAGGTATTCATACAGTTGTGCTATCAAGAGTCAGGCAGTAAGACATAGTAGTGGAGAAGTAACCCAGGTCATCAAGAGACTCAAGGAACCAGCTACCTCTGTAGAGCCCCCACCAACAGATAACAAGCAATTGTGCAAGGCTCAAAAAAAAGGGGGGGGGGAGAGAAAGAAGGAGGGGGGAGAGAGAGAGAAGAAGGGGGGAGGGGAGGGAAAGAGAGGGGGAGGGGAGAAGAAGGGGGGCAAAAGGGGGAGGGGAGAGAGAGGAGGGGGGAGGGGAAGGGGGGACCCCCTCAGCCAGAACAAACTGTCTAACCAACCAGACGTCCATGGGAGCCAGACCTTATCAAATTTCCATGGGCATCCTTGATTAAGGTACGTTAAACTTGTATAGCGGCAAGACATTATTCACGCTCTTTTCCCATGAAATTACACTAGGTGGTGTAGAGGAGATCCATCTACATAAGATCTCTTTTTTAGCGTAGAAAAGGAGGTATGAAATCAGCAGCTTAGTGTGCTATGGCTTTTGTTCATCATCGTGGACGCCCAGCAAGGCTAATTCAGGAGTCCTGGGGACATTCAGGTTGAGCCGGGTATTTAAATGGTCAAAAATCTCCGACCAGAATCTGGACAGCTTATGGCATTCCCAGAACATGTGGAGATACGTCCCCAGTTCGGACTTGCAACGGGGGCAGTGAGGATCCCTTGCAGGGTAGATCCTGGCCAAGCGCACAGGGGTGTGGTACACTCTGTAAAAATTTTGTTTGAATAAGCTTATCACCCACAGAAATAACCAATTTGGGGCCCTGCTCCAAGCAGTCCTCCCAATCCTCCCTCTCCAGTGTTGGGATATCAGCCTTCCATTTGGTGCGATACAAATCGGACAAAGGTTTTTGTGGGCCGTCCCCCGTAAAGAGCTCCTCCAAACGGACTAAGTTGCAAAGTCGGGGGGGGGGGGGGGTCAGGAAATTGAGCTCTGGCCGCATGGCGTAATTGGGCGTATCTGAAATACATCCAGCCAGGGAGCGCATGGGAGAGGGTCAGCTGGTGGAGTGATAGCAAGGTACCCGATGACATGATATCTCCCAAGAAACGCGCCCACACCTGTGGGTCCGGGATCGTCCTGAAATGCGGCAGATTAGGATTACCCCATAAAGGGCTGGGCTGGAGACCAGCACCCCGTCCGCTTAAACCTGCACCCGGTCACACTCCAAACTTTAATCGTCACCCTCATCGGCCCAGGGAGAGTAACATGTGCCTTCACCCCCCTGTAGACCAAATTTCGTAGATCCTGCAGGGAGCCCAGAAGAGCAGCCTCAAGGCACACCGCTGCGTTAGATCTCCGCGCCGCAAACCACCAAGAGACGGTGATCAACATAGCAGCCCAGTAGTAGACACGCAGATTGGGAAGAGCAAGACCTCCCAAACTCACCGGTGCCTGCAGCGCGGATTTGGCCAGCCGGGGGACTGAGCCGTTCCATATAAAGGAAACAATACACTTGTCCGCCTCCTGAAAAAACGATCCCGGTATCCAATCCAGGCAATTCCGGAATATATAGTTGAATTTTAGGCAGGATTATAATTTTAATGATATTTACGCGTCCCACCAAATTCAACGGGAGCCCGGACCATGACTGACATCTGTCTTTCAGTAGGCGGAGAAGGGGGAAGCACATTTAGGGTGTAGTATTTCGTAGGATCTCTAGTCACCATTACCCCAAAGTATTTAAATTTGGTGGCCCATTTTAGCAGCATAGTACCAGACGATGGGGGTGCTTGAGCATCCAGAAGGAAAAGGATCGATTTGGACCAATTTATGCGGATACCCGAAAAGGAACCAAATTGATTAAAAAGCGTGAGCGCAGCCATTAGGGATGGGCCTGTGTCATTCAGATAAAGCAGGGCATCGTCGGCGTAGAGGGAGATTTTTTTCTTCCAGGGCACCCTTCCGTAAACCCCGTATTACAGGCAACTCCCGAATCAAAATCGCAAGAGGCTCCAAAGCCAAAGCAAACAGACCGGGCGACAGGGGACACCCCTGCCGAGTGCCCCTCTGCAGGGAGAAAGACTCAGAGACCCAGTCGTTGGTACGCACTCTGGCCCTCGGAGCCTTGTAGAGCAATCTCACCCACCTCAAAAACTTAGGGCCAAACCCAAAACATTGGATTACCCCCCAGAGGAAATCCCACTCAGAGTCGAAAGCCTTCTCGGCTTCGAGAGAGGCAATCGCTCGGGACCCCACATCATCGTGATCAATAGAGAGGTTCAGGAACAGGCGCCTAATATTTATATCGGTACCCTTACCGGGCATAAAGCCTGTTTGATCAACGTTGATCAGATTGGAAATCACAGAGGTTAAGCGAGTGGCCAGGATCTTCGCCAGCAATTTGGCATCGACATTCAGTAGAGATATAGGTCGATACGACCCACACTCCTGGGGATCCTTACCCGGCTTGGGAATCAATACAATAATAGCCTCCTCCATAGATCTAGGGAGACAGTCCGCCTCCCCGAGCCCATCAAGCAGAGCCTTGAACTTAGGCGCCACCAGATCAGCATGTTGCGAGTAAAATTCAGTGGGCAGTCCATCTGCGCCCGGAGTCTTGCCACTTTGAAGACAACCTATCGCCAACTAGACCTCCTCCAATGATACATCCCTGTCCAATAGCTCTCTATCCTCGTCAGACAGTTCCAGAATTCCAGCTAAGTAATAGAGTCACAGAGTAGCGGGACCTAGTGGCGTACACATCCTGGAAAAATGCATAAAATCTATTATTAATGTCTTCAGGGAAGGTAAGTAACTGGCCACTGACATCTCAAATACTAGCAATATGTGTAGAGGCTGACTGGTTCTTTGCCAACCATGCCAGCAACCTCCCATTTTTGTTCCCATACTCAAAAAGTCTCTGTTTAGAGTATAGCATGTATTGCTGGGTCTGTGTTACATTAAGAAGGGACAACTCTCTAAGTACCTCTTGCCATCGCCTATAGGTCAGGGCTCGACAAACCCCGGGCGCCCGGTCGCATTTGCGACTAGAATTCGTGTCCTGGCGCCTGGGGCAACGCTGCTGGGGTATCCTGTCTCCATTTGGACCCCAAACTCCGCCGCGCAATTGCATCGGGCCGCGCCGGCCAGTAATTGAGGCCGCGGCTTTGCGGCCTTCTAAAATCTTTCGGTAGTATGGCGGTGGATGTAGAAATTACACCCTATTCCAATAATGCTAATCCTAATGGAGTAAGCTCCCCTGCCTGTTTTTCACTGCCCGCCCATTTCCTTCCCAAAGTGAAGAGAAGGAAGTGATTGCGGGCGTCATCTGGCGCCTTTTGCCCAACGGTGAGTGTGGTGGCTGGTAAATGGCTTCTCATAATATAAAAAAAAAAAAAAAAAAAAAAATTATATATATATATATTATATTATATTATAATTATTTTTTTTTTGTAAAAAGTAAAAAAAAATATTTTAATTAAGGGAAAAAAAAAAATATTTGTAATCCTCCCTGCTTGACCCCTTTCACAAGGGCTGTCTGATCAGGTTCACCTGTCAGTTTTTCAGGCGGACCTGATCTAACCCTTAGCGGGGATATGACGTTAATAAGCGGGAACATGGCGGAAATAAAAGTCACATTCTTTTGTTAACCACTTCGTGCCCGCGCTATAGACAAAAGATGTCTACAGCGCGGACACCAATTGCCGGGAGGGCGTCCCTGGACATCCTCCTGTTTACTTCCCCTCTGAACGCCGCCATGGGCGCGCATCGGGGAAGTTCTGTGTTGGCCGTGTCCCTTGGATACAGCAAATCACAGATCATGCTAAATGGCCAATCACAGCGGCCATTTAGCACTCAAGCAGTGTGTCCAATGAGAGGTGATCTCATATGTGGGGGGCTGGGGGCTATCTTCCCCTCACTCATCTCCATGTCAGGCCAGGGACAGGTCCAGATCGCAGTCACGGACCTGGCTCCTCACTTTTTTAGCTGGCTCCTAGAATCCAAGCAAATTTGTCAACCCCTGCTATAGGTGATATCATCCAGAGCTCGAACGTAGTCTGCCTCACGCCTCCCACACTCCTCCAGCGTCTCAAGGGACCTAGATGTCTCCATACGTAGGGTAGCTATGCTAGAGATATAATGACCCCTCATCACCGCTTTAAATGCATCCCAAATAGTAGTATTCCCTGCAGATTCTTCGTTTAGGGTCTAAAAATTGCAGATGGCCTCTGCCGTTTGTTCTTGTATCCTCACATCGGGAGCCCAGAACCTGGACAGACGCCACAGTTTCAAATTTGGAGGCCTTGCCAGGGAAATATTAAGCAGAATCAGAGTATGATCCGAGATTCCACGCGGCAAATGCCTCACCGTCCTCGACCAGCCCAAGAACCCAGGTGAGGCATAGGCCAGGACAATGTGGGACAATGCTCGGTGAGAGGCAGAGTGACATGTGTACTCACGCTCATGTGGGTGGTAATGGCGCCATACATCCGCCAGAGCAAAGGTATCCGCCCACATTTGCAGAGCATTATTGGATTGGGACGTAGGGTAGAGTCTGTCCGGGCACCATATTAAAATCCCCAAATACGAATACCTTCTGTACATTAAATACCATAACCGTTTGCATGACATCATATAATAACTGCACATGAGCTGGAGGTGGGAGGTACAACCCCACCAACACTACGTCCCTCTCATATACAGAGACATGCAGAATCACATATCTTCCGTCAGGGTCCGTCCGAACGGCCAAAATTTGTATCGGGAGAGACCTGTGGATTAGAACGCTAACTCCCCTTGCATAAGTAGAATAGGTAGCGTGGTAATGGGCACCCACCCATGCTCTCCGTATACCGAGTACTCGCAAGCTAATCAAATGTGTCTCTTGAAGAATACATATATGGGGGTTATTTTTGCAAAAATTTTAATACCAAGGACATCTTAGTAGCCGAATTGAGACCCCGGACATTCCTTGAAATAATGGCTATATTAGCCATCATACAATACACAGATGGAACACAGCGCAATCCACAGGTCCCCCACCCCCATCAGGCCCCCAGCTGGAGTGCGTAAGTCAACGGCTCTCCCGCCCAGGGCATCCCGAGAATGGAGAACACAGCAATACCATACCATACCATACATAATGTCTAGCAGAATCCCCTCGGACATAAAGCAACTCCAACAGCAAAACCAAACAAGTAGAACTCCCCACACGCAACGGTGGATGTAAACTCTCCCCCCCACCCCAAACCCGGGGATGCATCATACCCCCGAAAACCAACATGTGTAACTACTGTGAAGGGTGTGCACTCATAGCAAGAGGGATCGCCCAGTAGTCACTGAAGGGCAATAGAGATGCTGGAAAAGCTTCAGATTATGTCTCCTAGCTGCAGCTAGGGGCACCAACTTAGTTGCAGAACTAACAAAAAAAACAAAGCAACAGAAAATGAGAGAGGGGAAAAAAAAAAAAATAAATAAAAAAAACAACACGTTCAGTATGCAATATTTTAACGGGGGGGGGTCCTTTGATGAAGAAACAGACTCCCTCACAGGGGCAGATGATAGCATAGTGGTAAAGGGTTGTATCAGCAACTCTGCCCATCCTTGCCCGGATCACCAAGCACATCGGGCATACCCTCCCCCCGGGCCACGGTCATTCGGCAACCTGTCCAATCAAGCAGGAATCCGCATGCAGGGGTAAAGTCAAAGCAGGTGCCCAATACACCCTCAGCATAAAGAACCAAGCATCCTCCGCAGAACCCCCCCCCAGGTAGTCTAAGCAGTCAGCAGATCCTCACCGCCATGCCCCCATAGGTACAAAAATAATCACGAGGATCCTGGATACACTGGGCAGTAGCACAGCGGGAAACAAGGCAGGTCCACCATACCCCCCGCATGTGAAAAAGAAAGGATGGTACAAAAAAAAAAAAAAAAAAAAAGAAGAGTAAAGGGTGGGTCTGTAGAAAAGTCATAATGGCATCCACCAACATGGACCGAGGAAAAGCAAGCACTTCACCGGTGTCCTATCGATGTAGAGGCAGGGATTCCAGCCAGGCAGCAGCCTCCCGCGGGTTGGTACAGAATCTGGTGGCTACTCCATCCTGCACCCTCAGCCTGGCCGGAAAAAGGACACTGCATTTAATATTGCGTGCCCGCAATCCCACTTTCACCTGATCAAAAGGATCTGCGCAGTTTCTGCGTTTCCAGGGAATAGTCCGGGAACAACATCACAGTAGCATTCTGGTAGCGCATTTCTCCCACCTTGCGAGCAGCGCGCAAAGCCTCATCCCTGTCCCTGAAGTGCAAAAGCCGAAAGATCAGGGTGCGCGGTCTTGCACCAGGAGTAGGAGGGACACGGTGCGCTCACTCCACCCTAAAATATGGGGAGAACTGCGCCTCCGGTAGTAGATTCCTCAGCAGCTCCTCAACGAAGGTTGTCGGGTTCTTCCCCTCCACTCCTTCGGGCAGGCCGACGACGCAGAGATTGTTCCTTCTGTTCCTATTCTCCACGTCGTCGACCTTGTATTCCAGGGCCCGGACCCGCGTGTGTAGAGTGCGGATGGATTCCGCGTGTTCGGCTGCAAGGTCTTACGTCCTCCCCACTCGTTGCTCGGCCTCCAATACTCTCGATCGAAGCTCATCGAGGTCCTGGCAAACGAGGCCAACGTCCAGCTGCACAGCTTCAATTTTGTTAGTAAGGGTGGCCTGGCACGTTGCGATAGCTGCCATCACTTCCCGAAAGCCAATTCCCACGTCCTCCGCCTGTTCGTCCATATCTGTTTGCGAGACCATATTGCACGCTCTCACAGGGGGGGGGGGGGGGATCTCCGCCCGCAAGGCCGCCACCGGGGGTCTGGTCCGGGAAATGAAGCCTTTTTCCCCTTTGTCTTGATTTAGAGGACATCCGGAGCTCAGATGAGCTTTATTTTGCTCGGAAACCGCAGCAGGAGCGCCGATACAGATAATTTGCCAGCAGAGCTCTAATGTCCACAACCTCTCAGTTCGCCATCTTGGACACGCCCTCCCAGTCCGCTCACCTTACTCAGAACAGAGTCCTTAAAGACTGGGTCACCCAAGAAGCAGTTATGGCTCTGGACTTGGCAGAGCTCTCTGCAACAGTGCCCAAATGTTTTATTCTAGGCTAGCCTCACCCCAACCAGAGGCCTACTCACTATGCAAGTCTTATGCCGCGTACACGGTCGGATTTTCCGATGAGACATCTTGGCTGTGAGCTTATTAGCTGAAAGTCAGATTGTATGTATGCTTCATTGAACATTTGTTGTCGGACTTTCTGCCAACAAATGTTGGCTAGCAGGTTCTCAAATTTTCCAACAACAAAACTTTGTTGGACTTTCCGATTGTGTATACATAAGTCCGTCTCACAAAAGTTCACGCATGCTCGGAATCAAGTATGAGCAAGAAGCACTCAGCACTCTCTCTTGTAAGACTAGCGTTCATAATGGAGATATTACATTGGTCATGCGGCAAATTATGAAATCTCTTAATGCAGCGCATTCTCTTCTTTTTTTATAATGCTATAATAATGAAGTTGCTTTGCTGCGGATATTCACAGAGTTCTGACAAACATTTTTTATTATTTCTAGTGATCTCATAAATATTTTTTTTGTTTTTCTCGTGATCTCCAGACTAAATTTTTATTTTTGTTGTGTGTCAAGTTACCACAACACCATTATTATGTTGTATCTTTTAACCTCAAAAAGATACAACTATGTTGGTGTCCCTTATTAATTTGACATTGTATTTTTGAAATGTACCTGCCTACTCACAAAAAAAACAAAAAAATAAAAACACAACACGGTCCTTTTTAAAGTAAAAAAAACATATAGCCATTTGGCAAAAACCAAAAAAAAAAAAAAAAAAAATTAATAGGGAGCACAAGGTCATAACAAAATAAAGAGGAAGGTAACACTTGAGAAACAGTTGGAATTGGGGAAGCCTTTGCACCCCAGGGCAGACATCAATTATTTGACTGTCAAAATTGGTAACCTGAGGAGTCCATTTAATAAGGAGCACAATACGGTCCAGGACTCCTAGAGATCGTGAGCAGCAGCAGATGACATATGTCCCGAGGCTGTGGTCTTAACTCAGCCTGCGTTTTTTCGTCAGATTGCACCAAACTCAGGCCATCACTCTCAACAGGGTGGCTGTGGTGTTGCTGGAGGAGCTTGGTCAAACTCACACAGGTGTGTTTGAGGCACGAGTTCACCCCTCATCCCCTTGTTCAGGGCCTTCAGAATAATTTCTTCACATATCGTGCGTTGACCCACCATCTTTTCTACAAAAAGATAAGTGGAACCTTGTGCGCTGCTATAAACTAAAACGAAATACCTAAATTTTATGGATGGTGACAGCAACTGACACTTCTCACACCTTCCAACAATGTGATCAAATGAAAAACTCTATATATTATTATATACATCTTGTGCACATGCACAGACATGCATAAATGTGTTGCGCTATGTATTGCAGCGTAACGAACTGTGATGCAACCTTCTAATATAAAACTTGTTATGAAAATATTCCTATCCCCATAAAGGTGCTAATCAATAAGGTTACATATCCATATATGAATATACATACAGATACATGAAAATAAAAAATCCAATATATAATCACGTAAAATGCATATATATCCAGTGCCTGATGATAGAGATATATATATATATATCCAATTTTCAATAATAAAAAGTGCTTGTGCTCAGTGAATATAGCATAAACGAAATCAATAGGATGCCATCAAGTCCATAAAAAATTAAAATGGGAACGAACATAAAAGCAAACAGTCCTTCTTTAAAGTGCCCAGTGACTTTGTGCAAAATCGTGCTCTCCTCCCCCGTCAGGTGTGCTTAAATTTTAAGCCTGAATTTATTAGTATCAGCCGGGGGATCTTGATGCTCTTTTATTCCTGTAGTGGCTGCTTATAGACAGCTCTCACTGCAAGCCTCCTCCACACTGGCTGTACACCTTGTTCCAAGAAATCTCCTCCAAGCCTCCTCACATATCCCACAGGGGGAGTAATAAAGGCACACAAAAGTGTAATACCGCTAGAGTAATATTTATTCACTTTAAAAACATATAATCCATCAAACTCATTTAAATAATAAAAAAAAAAAAACGCTGTATAAAAAGGTGCTTATAGTGCTGTAGTGGGGGGGGGGTCACCCGTTCCCGGATCTGCATCCCCGGTGGTGTTGCGTTCAGATGCTCCTACAGCGCCTCCCCGCACTACCTCCTTCTTTCTGTGCATCAGGCAGGCAGTCAAAATCTGACCGGTTTCGTCACTATCCTCGTGACTTCCTCTGGGATATCTGACTGGCTAACATGTAGCATTACTTTATATTGCGGTGGACGCCACCATTTTCCTGTAGCCTCACTATATTCTTCTATTATCAAGCCAATCGCCACCATTTTGCCTTAGTCCATTTGTTTTGTTAGCACTATGACGGCGTTCGGATATATTTCTATTAGGTGACATCTTAATCCACAGTGTTTTGGTGTTTAAAACAATTATGCAATACATCGCCTTAATCATCATATGCCTACTATTATGTTGCTGCATATAATAGACTATAAACATCTTATATTGGCACCTATTTCCTGATCTTTAGCGGTGACAGAGACCCCTAGTGGGAGAAAATGATATCTATTACAATAAAATGCTAATCACAATTGCTATCTAGAGATCTCCTTTCTATGGTGTTATCGCATGTCATTATCCAAATACAATTAAACCAAAATCAAAATCGAGTGGAATTAACCCTCTCTTTAGCTTGCAAAATTATTAAATGTGTATTATAGCCCATCTTGCAATATTTTTAGTGTGCTTAACCACTTCAATATCAGGCACTTAGACAACTTCCTGCCCAGACCAAATTTTCAACTTTCATTCATTTTTAATGACAATTGCGCAGTCATGCTACACTGTACCCAAACAGAATTTTTATAATTTTGTTCCCACAAATAGCTTTATTTTGATGGTATTTTATCACATCTGCGTTTTGTTGTGCAACAAAAAAAAACAAAAACGAAAATATTGAAAAAAAAATAGTTTCTTTGTTTCTGTTAAAATATTTTGTAAATAAGTATGTTTTCTTCTTCAATGACAGGCACTGATAAGGCGGCACTGATGGCCACCAATGAGGTGGTATTTATGAGGCGGCACGGATAGGTGGAATGGATGGGCATTGATGGGTGGCAAAGATGACACTGATTGGTGGCATTGCCAGGTACATGATGGTGCCAGTCAGTGCCCATTTGTGGGCACTGACTGGCACAGATTGGGCATCATTTGCAAATGTGGATGGCAAGGGGGTACATACCTGGCCATCCACGTTGCCCACTTCCCTGGTGGTCCTAGTGGAGTCCCTGGTGGTCCAGTGTGGGCATCTGAGGGGGGGCGGCGCTGATAAACAATCAGTGCAGAGCCGCCGATCGGCCCTCCTCTACTTGCGTCTGTCAGACAAGAGTGAAGAAAAGCAAATCACCGGCTTTTCCTGTTGACATAGTGATCAGCCATGATTGGACACAGCTGATCACGTGGTAAAGAGCCTCCGCCGGAGACTGACTGACGCTCCACCGATCGCCGCGATGCGCGCCCCCAAGGGCACGCGGCGGCATGTTATCCTGAAGGTCGTCATATGACGCCCAGTCGGGATAACGAAAACCCCCGCCCGTCATTCTGCTATAGGCCAGGCAGGAAGTGGTTAAAAGATCTTGATACATACATCCTCATTGCGATAATGGATGACCTGAAGTCACTAAATCGCAACCCAAAAATATCAAGAAGTATGGTGAAACTAAAAAAAAAAAAAAAACAACCCCTAAAATTAAAAATTTGAAATTAGCCAGGAAGCAACTCAAGTCAAATTCCTTATTTAGTCCTCTGGGTGCCAGGCTACCCAATTCATACACTCACCACGATTCTCTGAGCGTCTGACGCAGTGGCTTCCCCTCCATTGTTTTTTGTATTTTTCTAGGCCCCAGAAGAGCAAACCTGATGCGTCTTTTTTTATGAATCGTTTTGAAATGCTGGTATACATAGTCCTCCTTTTGTTATATGATAAACATGTTCTTTAATTCTCACGTGCATTTCTCTTTTGGTTCTTCCCACATAAATCATGCCACATGGGCATTGTAGGGTGTACACTGTGCCCTTCGTGTTGCATGTTGTGAAATCCCTCAATACATATTCTTTACCATTATGTCCATTGGTGAATTTTTCTTTTTTTCCCCTTCATATTCTTGGCTGCCTTGCAGCTATAGCATCTGCCACATGCATAAAAACCTTTCCTGTCGAACAGTGTTATAGTGCTGGTTATAGGTGGTTCCATTACATTTTTAACCAACAAATCTCTCAAGTTAGTCGCTCGCTTGTAGAGAAATCTTGGTTTTTCTGGAATCAATGGTTTCAAGATGTCATCATATATCAACACATTCCAATATTTTTCTATTATTTTCTCTACCTGTTTATATTGCACATTGTAGTCCAAGATTATAGCAGGTGGTTGTTCTTTATTTTGTGATGTTTCTCAACTAGCAATGAGTCCCTTTCCATACTTCCAACTTCCTTTCTTCTACTAGTAATAAAATCACTATCGTAACTCTTTGCAATAAATTTGTCCGCCAGTTGTAATGACCGACTCATAGTCACTACTGGATGTGCAGTTCCTTTTTATCCTTGAAAACTGTCCCCGAGGGACATCAATCAACCAGGGTTTATGGTGGCAACTGGTGTGTGGTATGTATGCGTTCCTATCAGTGATTTTAAAGTACGTTTTAGTGATTAGTTGTTTGTTGTCCTTTGTGATTTCCAGATCAAGAAAATGTGTCTTCATGCGACTTCCAAGTTCAATTCAATGGTTTTATTGTTCCGATTCATCTTATTCTAAAATATGTTGAAATCATCCTCATGCCCCTCCCAGATAATGATCAGATCAATAAAATCGGTTGTACATTTTTAGTTGGCTGGGTGCATTGCAAAGTACTTCTTCTTCCTCCCATTTAGCCATGTCTAGTTGGTGTTACATACCAAAGGCTGAAGGTGGCAGTCTATATAATGTCCCAACCTAGAGGACAACGCATTAGGGCACATTAATGCACATTAGGGTAGGGACCGATGCGATAGGGACAATTGTAGACAGACACTTAGGTTGAACTGGGTGGACTGGTGCTTTTATTAAACCTTACTATGTAACTATATAATACCATTTATAATGGGATGTCCTGGTGAGTGTAAAATTTTTTTATGTATTTTTGGGACCACATACATCACAGGGATTCTGCACGTCTCGGGAATCAGATATTTTTCTTCCTTATCATTGATAAATCCTTTTGCTTTGCCTTCTTTCACTAATGTTTTAAGTCCCTTCTTATATTGTATAGTGGGGTCACCTTTCAATATTTTATATGTCTCTGTATCATTTAATAAATCATTCACAACTGTTTTGTACTGTTCCTTATTCCATGCCACTATCCCCCCCCATCGTGGTGGGTGTATGAATTGGATAGCCAGGCCCCAGAGGACTAAATAAGGAATTTGACTTGAGTTGCTTCCTGGCTAATTTCTAAATTTTAAAATTTTATTTTAGGGAGTTAAAAAAAATATATTTTTTTTTACATTTTTTAGTTTCACCATACTTCCATTATCGCAACAAGGATGTATGTATAAAGGGATCTTTTAAGTACACTAAGAACATTGCAAGATAGGCTATAATACACATTTAATAATTTTGCAAGCTAAAGAGGATTAATTCCACTAGATTTTGATTTCGGTTTAATTGTATTTGGATAATGACATGCGACAACATCATAGAAAGGAGATCTCTAGCTATCCATTACAATAAAATGCTAATCACAATTGCTATCATTTTCTCCCAGTAGGGGTCTCTGTCACCGCTAAAGATCAGGAAATCGGTGGCAATATAAAGCCGTTTATAGTCTATTACAGTGATGGCGAACCTTGGCACCCCAGATGTTTTGGAACTACATTTGCCATGATTCTCATGCACGCTGTAGTGTAGTTGAGCATCATGGAAAATGTAGTTCCAAAACATCTGGGGTGCCAAGGTTTGCCATTACTGGTCTATTATATGCAGCAACATAATAGTAGGCATATGATGTTTAAGGACATGTAATGCATAATTCTTTTAAACACCAGATGCTGTGGATTAAGAAGCCACCTAATAGAAATATATCTGAACGTCGGCATAGTGCTAACAAAACAAATGAACTAAGGCAAAATGGAGGCTATCAGCTTTACAATAGAAGACTATACCGAAGCTACGGGAAAATTGCGGCGGACGACGCAATATAAAGTAATGCTACATGTCAGCCAGTCAGATATCCCAGAGGAAGTCACGAGGATAGTGATGAAACCGGTCGGATTTTGACTGCCCGACACACAGATAGAAGGAGGTAGCGCGGGGAGACTGTGTAGGAGCATCTGAACGCAACACCACCGGGGCCGCAGATTCAAGAACAGGTGACCCTACCCCCCCCCCCCCCCTTACCACTACAGCACCTTATACAACAGTTTTTTATTTATTTAAATGTAAGTTTGATGGATTATAGGTTTTAAAGTGAATAAATATTACTCAAACGGTATTACACTATTGTGTGCCTTTATTACTCTCCCTATGGGATATGTGAGGAGGCTTGGAGGAGGTTTGTTGGAGCAAGGTGTACAGCCAAAGTGTGGAGGAGGCTTGCAATAAGGGGTGTCTATGGCAGCCACTACAGGAATAAAAGAAAGCATAAAGATCCCCCGGCTGATACTAATCAATTCAGGCTTAAAATTTAAGCCCTTAAAAAAGGTGGGGGCACACCTGACGGGGAGGAGAGCACAATTTTGCACAAAGTCACTGGGCACTTTAAAGAAGGACTGTTTGCTTTTGTGTTCATTCGAATTTAAATTTTTTATGGCATCTTATTGATTTCATTCACTGAGTACTTTATTATTGGATATTAGAGAAAAAAAAAAAATATATATATACATTATACATACACACACACACACACACACACACATATACATATATATATATATATATATATATATATATATATATATATATATATATATATATATACACACACACACACACACACACACACACACACACACACACTAGATCATCAGGCACTGGATATATATGCATTTCACGTGATTATTATTCAATTTTTATTTTCATGTATATTCATATATGGATTTGTAACCTTATTGATTAGCGCCTTATGGGGAATAATTTTCATAACAAGTTTATAATATTAGAAGGTTGCATCGCAGTTAGTTAGCAATACATAGCGCGACACATTTATGTACGTGCACAAGACATATATAATATATAGAGTCCTCCATCTTTTCTAGTTTGCTGGTAGGGACACATCTAAATGTCTCGTGTACACCAGGAATTTTGGTAATTGCTGCAGTAGCCCGTTTTAGGAAAACAGCCGTGGACTCCTCCAGGGGGAGGAACCTGGGATTCCGTCAAGCTGCTTGCCTTGGCCTCCTCCTGGCTGAGACTTTCTGGTGTATGAAAATGGTACATCGTTTTAGGTTTCTGGTCAGTCACACACAAGTTGGGGCTCAGGCCTGTTGCAAATTGAATGTTAACAAATCGAAAAGACTCATTCTGAACCCAGCATTTTTCATTCTTGTCCCAAGTATTTTTGGCTACTACGGTCTATTGATATGTAAGCCACTTTTTTAAAGCAGAAATTAATGATCAACATCATTTAATTTTTGACGAGAAAAATCTTCAACAATGCTATACCTGGGTCAAGCTGGGCTCCTCCACATTATCTTTCTGGGTGGAAGGCCCAGGTTGGACCTCAGGAGCCTCAGCTGATGTGGAAGGAAGGGTTGATAGCGATGGCCTGGGTTCTGTCTGGTCGGACAAAAAATGCAGTCTGTCGTAGTACCACAGCATGGGGACATACAAGTCATCTGCTGCTGCTCTGGGAATCCTGGACTTTCTTGCACTCCCTATTATATGTGCTCCTCAAGCTACCAATTTTCACCTTCAAATAGTTGATGTCTGCCGTGGGATACACAGGCTTCACCAATTCCAACAGTTTATCCAGCACTGCCTTACTCGCTTGTTCGAATAGTCCCCGCATTGGGCTTGCCAGAGACATGGCAGATCCCTGTACTGGTCTATGAAGTTGGGCAGAAAGCCAGGGGCTGTGAATTTATCCACCATTTTATTTGTAAGACACAACACAGGACAAACCCCAATGTCAGGCTAAACTCTCATTATATAGGCCTCAAACTATAATATATAAGCAGTAGAGGTCGACCGATATTTGCCGTTTTTTAATTAATCGGCATTAGCCGATTGTGCTGATAAAAAGGCCGATTTAGAACAGCGGACTTGGAAAGACTTCTGTAATAGAAGTCAGTGTAAGTTGCCTGAGTCGTCATAGAAACGACTTTCCTCCTCTCTGGGCAGGCTGCCAAGAATAGAAAAAAAAAAAAAAAGATACAATGTTCACATTTGAATGAATGAAATCATCTCAGTGTGTAGAAGTTCTCAGTTTAACCATTTAAAGACTAAATCTTTTCTGACACTTGTTGCTTACAAGTAAAAATACAGTATTTTCTGCCAGAAAATCACTTAGACCCCCCAAAAATTATATATATATTTTTTTAGCAGAGATCCTAGGGAATAAAATAGCAGTTGTTGCAATATTTCATGTCACACGGTATTTGCGCAGAGGTCTTTCAACTGCATTTTTTGGGGGGAAAAAAATACACTATTAAAAAAAAAAAAAAAAAAAAAAAAATTAAAAACAGTAAAGTTAGCCCATTTTTTTTTCGTCCAAAAGTTCTGACTACCGTTTTTTTTTTTTTTAAACTGATTGGAGGTTTGTTTTGTTTAATAAATGTTTAAATGTAAGACATTTTCTGTATCACTTATGAAGGCCACTTTCACACTGGAGCGGGCAGGCATTGATGGTAAAACGCTGCAAGTTTTAGCGGCTCTTTACCATCATTTTAGCGGCATTATTTGGCTGCTAGTGGGGCACATAAAACCCAGCTAGCGGCCGAGGAAGAGGTTAAATGCGCCCATGAAGCACCGCTGCCAAATCGCATTGCATGCGCTTCGGCAGTGGTGCCCATACATATCAATGGGCAGGAGTGGTGGAGGAGCGGTATACACCACTCCAAACGTGCTGCTTGCAGGACTTTTTTTAAGATCCTGCCAGCGCATCGCCTTAGTGCCCGTTCACACTATCGCGACTTGTCAGGCGACTTAGTCGCCTGACAAGTCGCGCTCCGTTCTGTACTATGGAACCGTTCTAATAGGAGCGACTCAAGTCGCTCCGACTTAGAAAAAGGTTCCTGTACTATTTTTGGGGCAACTTCAGGAGACTTGCATTGACTTCTATACAGTCGTCGTTTTGCAAGTCGCTGCTGAAGTCGTGTGCAGGTCGCGTCTGTGAGTCGCGCTGCAAGTCGTGTCGCCCCTGTGTGAACGGGCACTCAGTGTGAAAGCACTCTGTCTTTCACACAGACTGCAGGGGAGCCATTTTTGCAGGTACTTTACAGGCGCTATTTTTAGCCCAAAAGCGCCTGAAAAATGTCCCAGTGGGAAAGGTGTGTTAGATTTTATGAGATCAAGGGGGAAAAAAAAAAAAAAATAAATAAAAAAAAACGGCATCATATATCGGCCACCATTATTTCTAAATATCGGCATCGGCCAGAGAAAAACCCATATCGGTCGACCTCTAATAAGCAGTATAGGCCACTAACTACTGATGCCCCAAGTTCCAATGGTACCTTCGTTTGATCGTCGCTAACGATCCTCCGTTCTCCACCTACAGATTGTACATAAGTCGCCCATGTGTTAAGCTTTAACTACACTGCACATGCGGCAAACTCCTGTCCATTATAGTGTATTCCCCGCCTCTTCCCTTTCGAGACAGAGGGAGAGCACCTGGCAGAGACACAGCAGGTGCAGAGAGCAGCAACGACAAGGAAAACCCGGAGCAAGGCAAGTCCAAATCAAGGAGGAGATATAAGGCCTCAAATATGTCCTTTGAAGAGATGGTGGACATCTTGAAGAGGACAGACTATGATGGGGGGGATCATGGACCGTACAGAAACCCAAATGTGAGAAAGGCCAAGATCATGACTAAGGTTGTGAGAAGTCTGCACAGGACTTTTGGAATACGACAATCCAAAGGAGCAAATTGAGGAAACACTGGTCAGACCTGAAATTGAGCAGGATCAGGAAAGTACTGCAAAAAATAAAATAAAAAAAGGATTTGTGGTGTGTTCCTATTATTACTTTCGTGCTGGTCCATGAGCTTTTCTTTACTGTTGTACACTTTAAAATGCCAAGTTCGGGTCTGTGGGCACAGTAATCGTTCGCATTAAACATTGTTCGACCACTAATACAAAGTTTTTGGCAGATTAACTACATTTGTTCATGCCTATTAAAAGAATATTACATTCTTTAGATTTGTTTGAAACTATAATGAAATGACAACTTGATTCAGTGTAAGGAGAAGACACTCAGCAGCTGTTTACACATCTGGACGCAGGAGCACTAGTGTGAGACACCGCAATAACCTTTTTATGGTGTCCCACGCAGGTGCTCCAGTGGATACTAGGGGTCTCTCCATGTGTGAAACTTGCACAAAAAAAAATATTCCATCTTTTGAAAGGCGGAAAAAAAAAAAAAAAAAAAAAAAAAAAAAAAAAAAACACATCATGTCTTCATCTTGGAACTCTGCCAAAACAGACAATTGGAAATATCTGTCTACTAAGTATACCATTTTTTGTATTCACATAGGGGAGAAAAGAATCAAGACATCTGAGGACACCAGTAACCCCACATCTCCTGAAGAAGGGGAACTCGCCACACAACCTGAGGATGTAGATGCAGAGGTTCAGGAAGTGGTCTAAATAGTGTCGACAACAGGTCAGTGTCTGAGACCAGAGCACATGTAAAATTTTGTCGTTACTGTTGTATGTTTAAGTTTTAAGTGAATTGCAAGCCAAATTTTGAAGATGCACACATTGTGTCAACATGTGCTATCTGCCATCATGGGATAGCAATCTACGTGTTTTGTGGGTGCAACCCCTTCCTCCAAACTAAAGTAAGTGAGAGGAAGGGGTTGCACCCCTGAAACATGTCCATTGAGCCCCCATGATCGGAGCTAGCACATGTTGACACACTGGGCCTTAAAAACCACTTTTGGATTGTCCTTTCTGAAATAAGGACCAGTGTGTCAAACATGTGCTAGCTCCCATCATGGGGGATCAATGGACGCATTTCGAGAGTGAAACTCCTTCCTCTCACTTTAGTTTGGAGGAAGGGGTTGCCCCCACAAAACGCATACATTGAGATCCCATAATGGTAGATAGCACATTTTAAACACACTGTTTTGTGGCTTTAGCAAAATAGATGTAGGTAAAATGCAAAAATTTTAGGCATGGGATCATGAGGGTGGCACAGTGGTGTAGTGGTTAGCACTCTCACCTTGTAGTAAAAAGGGTCGCCGTTTTGAATCCAAACCACGACACTACCTGCCTGGAGTTTGCATGTTCTCCCTGTGCCTGCGTGGGTTTCCTCCAGGTACTCCGGTTTCCTCCCACACTCCAAAGACATGCAGGTAAGTTAATTGGCCCTAGTGTATGAATGGGGACCTTGGATTGTTGGATCTTTGAGGGTAGGGACCGATGTGAATGTGCAATGTACAGGGATAGGGACAATTGTAGACACTCAGGTTGAACTGGATGGACTGGTGTCTTTATTCAACCTTACTATGTGGGAAATGCAAATTTTGAGTTCCAATTCATGTGCATCTTCAAAATTTGGCTTTTACAGGGGTGAAATCATCCCATCTGATGAAGGCAAAAATCAACAGAGTTGACATATTAATGTCTCATATGGCCTTCACTTTAGCAAAGTTGAACTTTGTAAGTTCCTGTGTTGGGGATGTGTATGTTCTGGTTTTAAGCATGCCTGTTTAGCCACAAAAAAAAAAAAAAAAAAAAAAAAAAAAAAAAAAGCATAGAACATGTATGCTTAACAGTATATAGCCTAAGATGTTGGTTTGTTAAAAAACAAAACAAAAAAAACACTTTTATAAAAAGCACATGTGAATCTGCTTGGAGTAAAATGTTCTATACTCAATGTGTGGCTTCTTTCAATGCTCAATACCAGTTTTTTTATTAAGTTGGTGTAGTTACAGTGGCAATGAGGGGTATTTACTAAAAAGGCAAATCACTTTCTACAAGTGCACTTGTAGTGCAAAGTGGATAGGCCTTTAGTAAATACCCCCACTGTGCTGTATAATTTGCACAAATCAGGCCATTTTAGGGACTCCAAGCAATTAAAGAGGAAGTAAACCCCCGATGGGTTTGATTCCCTGCAAAGGTAAAGCATAATGGACTACTATGCATCGCATAGTAGTCCATTATGTCTCACTTACCTGACACAGGAGCCAGCAAAGTCACTGCTGTCCCCTGTAGTTCCGAGCGTCCATCTTCTTGGTGGGTCTCGCTGCTCCGGCGCTGCGGGAGCAGCGATGACGTCACTCCCACGGGAGCAGACACTCGCAGCATATCGCCGCGATCTGCGGCTTACCCAGTGTGCCTGCGCGCAGCTGTCTATGGCGCATGCAGAGGTGGTTCTGGGCAGCTCCGTATATTGCTTTAAGAAAGGCCTGGATTATTTCCTAAATGTAAATAATATAACTGGGTACTGACATTTATCGGTCTAGTTGATCCAGCGAAAAATCAGATTGCCTCTCAGGGGGGGGGGGGGGGGATCGCCAAGGAATTTTTTTCCTCTGCTTTAGCAAGTTGGATCATGCTTTGCTGGGGTTTTTCACCTTCCTCTGGATCAACTGTGGGTATAGAATTGGGCATATGGGATGGTATATTTTTATTTTTTTGTGATTGAACTGGATGGACTTGTGTCTTTTTTCAACCTGACTAACTATGTGCGTTTCTGTGTCTCTGTACTGAGTGGGTCTAATGGGAGCGGTTTCATAATTAACTGTCAGATGTGCAGCTGTAGGACACTAAATTAGGAAATCTCCTGGGCCTGCATCCCTTTAGACTTGTTCATATTGAAAGCATCTCTCCAGAAATGAGATTTGTTGCAGGGGATGCCTGAAAGCTGACTTGCATCTTAGGCAGACTTGGGAAAATTGGTGAGCCAATCACACAAGCACGAAGTTATGTTTCTGGGTAGTGGTCAGTACACACTGTACAGAACAACCCTATGCATTTTCAGAAAATAACAGCGGCTTCAGATTAAAAAGGAAAGGTCATTTTTTAATAACATAACATTAAATTACAATATGGATTAGAGGTCGACCGATATTTGGTGTTTAATCGTCATCGGCCGATTGTGCTGTTAAAAAAGGCAGATGATCTATTCAGCGCGACTTGCAAATTACTTCTGTAATACAAGTCAATGCAAGTTGCCTGAAGACAGCAGTGAAGCAACTTGTCTCCTCTCTGGGCAGTCTGCCAAGAAAAGATCAAAGATACAAGGTTTCCACTTCTGAATGAATTCAACTCAGTGTGTAGAAGTTCTCAGTTTAACCATTTAAAGACTAAATCTTTTTTTTGACACTTGATGCTTACAAATAAACCTTGTATTTTCTGCTAGAAATTCACTTAGAACCCCCAAAACTGAGATCCTAGGGAATTAGGGAATAAAATAGAGATATGGAGAGATATAGATAGATAGAGATAGATAGAGATATAGATATAGATATAGAGAGATACATACACACACGAGATGAAAACACAATTACAGATCTTGTGGCATGTAATACATTTCAACTTTGTATTTCGTGGTGTGGTTAGAGTTCAGCTTTGTTAATTACTTACCGATGATGGATCTAACAGTACTAGGATTGAAAGGTGTCCATGTACCTGGGAGGGAAAAGGAGGGAGAAAAAAAAAAAAAGGGGCGTGAGAGAAGGAGTTAATGTCAGCAATAATTTAGATATTTAGAGCATGTAAAACAAGATTACATATTGGTGCATATAATTGCTTGTAGGGTGCAAAGTTAAACGCAACAATCCTATAAATCCAAACACTGAAAAGTTAATGCTTACGTTTTTTTTTTTTTTTTTTTTTTTTTATAGCTGAAATGCCAATGAGCTCAAACACACAAAAGTTAAAGTGGAACTTTACCCATAACAACTTTATAAAAAAATTATGTTCTTTAGTAAGGAACATGCATTTACATTAACCACTAAATGAAGGCCCTTATAGCAGATTTAAAGAAAAACCCCAATACACACGGAACTGTTATCAGTCACCACATCCCAAAAATATGTTGTATAAAGAAACAAACCCCCCTAGGAAACAGGGCTATTAAAGTGACAGAGAGCACCAAATATCAAAAATTCAATACAACACTTTTTACCATTTGAGTACAAAAATTAATTACATATAAAAACATAAATTCACAAGAATCATCACAATTTAATACATAAAAATGTGGCTCGAAACATCCAACCCAACGATCGTTTCAGGCACCAGCCCTTCTTCAGGGGGATTTATAGACATACAAGCACACAAAAAAAAAAACAAAAAAAATAACCCAGCACATATTAAATACATTGTCCAAACATACAATCAAAAACAGATCAAGTAGTAAAGAAACACCATCCATACAAAAGGAAAAATAAAAAAAAAAAAACCACTAAAAAACTTACATTAATACCGAAAATCTAATAGCTGTGTCTGAGGTCCCACAGAACTACAGATAACTCAAAACGCCGGCAAGGGCCCTGAGATAGAGATAGAGATAGAGATAGAGATAGAGATAGAGATAGAGATAGAGATAGAGATAGAGATAGAGATAGAGATAGAGATAGAGATAGAGATAGAGATAGAGATAGAGATAGAGATAGAGATAGAGATAGAGATAGAGATAGAGATAGAGATAGAGATAGAGATAGAGATAGAGATAGAGATAGAGATAGAGATAGAGATAGAGATAGAGATAGAGATAGAGATAGAGATAGAGATAGAGATAGAGATAGAGGACACCCCAAATATAAAAACGTATTATATAGAGAAAACAATACTTACCCAAAGCTCTATGATCAACAGAACAAACCAATAGGATAAGATCCAAAATCGACAAAACTGTCAGTTATGCTAACTTTAGCATATAAGCATACACCTCCGCAATGCCACACGCCCAAAACTGTATACCCGCATTCTGCCGTGAAACAGCTGACCAGCTTTAATAGCAAAGACGAGCGCTCACACAGAAGGCTAGAGAACACGATTACATCATCGCAGCGTTCTCTAGAAGTCACATGACTACCCGACGCTCAGAGATGAGTGCTGGAAAGCCACTGTCATGGCAACAGTACACACAAAGGTGCGCAATCTTCCGGCACCACTAGAAATTACTCACAGGGAACTAGCACATCCAGTACATCGAGCAATACAAATAGCAAGACCTAAGATCAACATCCAGCCCATGTGCTAGTTCCCTGTGAGCAAAATTACTCACAGGGAACTAGCACATGGGCTGGATGTTGACCTTAGGTCTTGCCATTTGTATTGTACAGTGTGCTAGTTCCCTGTGAGCATTTTCTAGAGGTGCCGGTTGATTGCGCACCTTTCTGTGTATTGTGCACCTTTCTGTGTATTGTGCAGGGATTATCGTTTACTGTTGCCATGACAGCGACTTTCCGGCACTCATCTGAGCATCAGCTAATCATGTGACTTCTGGAGAACGCTGTGATGATGTAATCATGTTCTCTATCCTTCCGCACATGCGCGAGCGCTCGTTTTTGCTATTAAAGCCGGTCAGCATTTAACTTCAGATCAGCTGTTTCCCGGTGGACTACGGGTAGAACGTTCAGGCGTGTGGCATTGCGGAGGTGTATGCTTATATGCTACAGGTATATTGGTCACCTTTATGCCTATGATTTGATTGGTTTGTTTGATGTATACACCGATATTGCTGGTCCTAATGATGCGATGGCCTCTTTTGTAGCCAGTGCAGCCGCTTAGCCCCACTCTTTAGCCAGTATAACTGACTGTTTTGTCGATTGGATCTTATCCTATTGGTTTGTTCCATTGATCATAGAGAGATTTGGGCAAGTATTGTTTTCTCTATACAATACCTTTAGATTGGGGGGGTTATTAGATTTTCGCTATTAATGCAAGTTTGTTTTTTCCTTTTATGGTGTTTTACTACCTGATCTGTTTTTGATGTGTTTGGACAATGTGTATACCAATTAATGTATTTACAAATATGGTGTTTATTAGTGTGCTTGTATGTCTATAAAGACACTGAAGAAGGGCTGGTGTCTGAAACGATTGTTGGTTGGATGTTGTTTCAAGCCACATTTTTTATTTTTTTTATTTTTTTTTTATGTATTAAATTGTGATGATTCTTGTGAATTTATATATACCGTATATACTCGAGTATAGGCCGACCCGAATATAAGCCGAGGCCCCCAATTTACCCCCAAAAAAACTGGCAAACTTATTGACTCGTGTATAAGCCGAGGGTGAGACATGCCTGTCCATCCCTGTGTGTGTGTCCGTCCATCCCTGTGTGTCCGTCCATCCATCCCTGTGTGTGTGTGTGTGTCCATCCATCCATCCATCCCTGTGTGTGTGTGTCTCCATCCATCCATCCATCCCTGTGTGTGTGTGTCTCCATCCATCCATCCATCCATCCCTGTGTGTGTGTCTCCATCCATCCATCCATCCCTGTGTGTGTGTGTGTGTGTATCCATCCATCCCTGTGTGTGTGTGTGTCTCCATCCATCCATCCATCCGTGTGTGTGTGTCTCCATCCGTGTGTGTGTGTGTGTGTGTGTCCAGCCTACCTGTGTCCCGAGCCTTTGTCCCGAGCCTCCGTCCCGTGTCGTGCCTTGCCTTCGTCCCGTCCCGTCCCGTGCCTTGCCTTGCCTCCGTCCCGTGCCCTCTTCGTTGGCGGCCATTGTAAAATTCAAAAGCCGCGCCTCCTCCTTCGCCTGTGATAGGCGGAACACTGAATTTCCCAGCAGCCTGTGTTCCGCCTATCACGGACGTCGTATCATCCTCGTACTACGGACGAGGATGATACGACGTCCGTGATAGGCGGAACACAGGCTGCTGGGAAATTCAGTGTTCCGCCTATCACAGGCGAAGGCGGAGCCGGAGGCGCGGCTTTTGAATCATAGAATGGCCGCTGTCTGTCTGCTCGACACGCTGATCGAGCGGGCAGACAGCGATGACTCGAGTATAAGCCGAGGGGGGCACTTTCAGCCTCAAAAAAGAGGCTGAAAATCTCGGCTTATACTCGAGTATATACGGTATGTCTTATATGCAATTCATTTTTGTACTCAATAAATGGTAACAATTTTTGTATCTAATGCTCTGTGTCACTTTAATAGTCCTGTTCCCTTGGGGGTTTGTTTCTTTATACAATTATAGCAGATTTACTGCCATAGGGCGGTGCAGATTTATTTATAGATATAGAGTAATTCTGCACTTCTGCCTAGGAGGCCCACCGCTTTTGCTGTGACTAGTCACAGCAGGAGCAAATCAGCGGGTGCCAGCTAATGGATGTCCAACGCCTGCTGATCATCAGGAAGAGAGGCTGAATGGAGCTCTGTCTAAGTAAACAAGGCAGAGCTCCATTCTGACAGCTGGGATGTGATGGATTCTTTCCCTGAAAGATAAAAAATGTAATTTTAGTACAGTGTTGTATGACCGCGCAATTGGCATTTAAAGTGAATCAGTGCTGAAAGCTGAATATTGGTCTAGATAGGAGGGGGGGTTTAAGTGCCCAGTAACAAGTGGCTAAACAGGAACGCAGGTGAGGTTTCTTGCGATGTTGACCAAGGCGAAGGCAGAGCGCCTTTGGACTGGACTGCTTAAGTAGGCAGGACTGACAAGCAGGATATCAACAGCCGAGTAACTGTGGAGAGAAATGGGAGCTGGCAATTAGCCGGCAGCTGAGCGGCCAGCTCGGAGAAGGAAGGGCTGAGCCCAGCCCTGACAGTACACCCTTCTCAGCTATCCCTCCCCCTCGGAGGACCACCAGGCTTGGGGGGGGGGGGGGTCTATAGAAATCACAGGAGGAGGACAAGGGCATGTACGTCAGAGTATGAGACCCAAGAACGTTCCTCCGGACCGTACCCCTCCCAATGCACCAGGTATCTATGTGCCTGCGGAACCTACGGGACACACAAAGTTGGTCTGTGAAGAGAGTAAGGTTGGTAAAACCTGTTAAGCAGTTTTTGTAGAGACTGACAAGCGTTAGGCTTGTTCATCCTGGCAGTGAGGGCCTGCAGATTGTATAGTTAGAGCCGTGACATGGCTAGGATATGCGTTTTGCTACTTTGCCCTTTATTTTGTTTTCTGGAACACTGTACAGCACCTGTATATAATAGAAATAAACAGCACTGTTTGTCACTTCACCTCTGGATTTGGTATCTGTGCCTGAGAAATTGCTCAACCCAAGGAGCTTTGTAACTGCTACCTGTCCCCCAGGTTACAAATAACACACACACACACACACACACACACACTAGACAGAAACCCTCTGCATTGCACTGGATCGCCCCCAAAACCCTGGGGGAAGAGCAGCGGAACCAGACATACCTCTTAGAGGTAAAAACGCGAGGTGGGTGCCTGCACAGAGACTGGAGCAGCAGCAGGGTCGGTCTGCAACGTAGACCACAGTGGGAGATTCCAGGTGAGCTGCATGACTCCGGAGCGTTTGTAACGTCATTGTGAACTGATCCCTGCGGTGATCCAGTTCATCTAATATGAAAAAAATATTAGCAACAAGTGGATTGACTGCATCTTCTGAATTCATGGCCTTCGCCTACTGTCAGAAACCATGAAATCAGACCGAGACAGAAGTACAGTTAAAGCGGAGTTCCACCCAAAAATGGAACTTCTGCTTTTCAGAATCCACATATCCCAGAAGACAGCAGGGACCAGTGGGGCCATGCATGCACATTAGGGAGCCAGGAAGCGGATTCGCTTACTGAAGATGGCGGTGCCTCCACCTGAGAGACGGGTCGGCTTCAGGTGCCAACATTGCAGGTGCCCTGGACAGGCAAGTGTCCTTATTTTAAAAGCAGCTGCTGGGAGAAAAAAAAAAAATATAAAAAAATAAAAAAAAAATGTATCCGAGTTAGACTTACCGGTGACGGTATTTCTAAGAGCCTTTCAGGACAACCCCCGGAGAGAGTGTAGCTCCACCTTCTTATCAGGAAACACATGCCCACTTTAAAAACACCTCCTCTTACTCCATGGCTTCAGTTATTGTGGCCTTCCGACACTGAAAAACAAAGCACAGAAAGCACAACACTATGGTAGAACTTAATACATTTACTAAGCATAACCTAGGGAGGGAAGTAACGGTTGTCCTGAAAGGCTCTTAGAAATACCGTCACCGGTAAGTCTAACTCAGTTTTTCTCAAATCGCCTTTCAGGACAAGCCCCGGAGAGGATAACCGAGAAACTTACCCTAGGGCAGGACTACTGCCTGCAGTAACTTCCTGCCGAAGGCCTGATCTGCCGCAGACAGTAGATCTAACCGGTAGTGCCGGAGAAATGTCGAATAACTGGACCAAGTGGCAGCCTTGCAGATTTGTTCAGGCGTTGCACCGGCCCTTTCAGCCCAGGAAACTGCCGTGGATCTAGTAGAGTGCGCGGCAATACCTGAGGGAGGTATTTCTCCTTTTGCTTTATAAGCTTCTGTTATAGCCAGCTTAAGCCACCTACCCAGCGTACTCTTAGAAGCTTTCTCCCCCTTGCGTGATCCAGAAAATATCACAAAAAGGGCGTTTGATCTTCTAAAGTCTTTAGTCATCTTCAGAAACTGCAATAGGCACCTTCTCACATCCAATGTGTGAAAAACGTCCTCTCCTGCATTAGCTGGGGTTGCAGAGAATGTAGGTAACACCATTTCCTGCGATCGATGAAAAGCTGAGGATACTTTCGGTAGGAATGCTGGATTCGTCCTCAGTACTACTCTGTCCGGATAAACTCTAAGGAAGGGTTCTGTAATAGCTAAGGCTTGGAGCTCGCTGACCCTCCTGGCCGAGGTGATGGCCACCAAAAAGATGGTTTTTAAAACCATCTTCTGTAAAGAAGCTTCTTGTAAGGGTTCAAACGGTGCTCCCGAGAGACCCTGCAAAACTGTTGACAAATCAAAACTGGGAAAGTCTTTAAGGGCTACTGGTCTACTTCGAGCGAGAGCCCTAAAAAAAAAAAAAAAAAAAAAAAAAAAAAAAAAAAAAAAAAGGATCTATAAATTAAAGTCTTTAGATAAAGTCTTTTCAAAGAAAACTGATAAGGCTGCCACCTGAGTCTTCAGGGTGCTGGCTGCTAGACCCTTCTCCATTCCTTCATGGAGAAACTCCAAGACGGACACCGTGCTCTTGACCTTGAGCTCTCTAGAACTACACCAGGAGTTGAATTTCTTCCAGACCTTCATGTAAATTGCCTGGGTAACTGCTTTCCTGCTAGATAGCAGGATCTTTACTACTTTATCTGAGAGCCCTTTGGCTTTTAAGAGGTCCTCCTCAGAAACCAGGCGGTTAGCTGTAGAAGTTCCACCTCTGCATGATTTACTGTCCCCTGGGATAACAAATCTTTTCTGTGTGGTAACCTCCAGGGGGGCTTCGAGGCTAAGTTTCAAAGACCCGCGAACCAAGGTCTTTTTTGGCCAAAAAGTAGTGACTAGTATTAAGTCCGTCCCTTCTTCCCTGAATTTCCTCAACACTAGTGGAATTAGAGGAAAGGGGGGAAAGGCGTAGCACAGCTGGTAGTGCCAGGGGTGAGCAAATGCATCCAGCCCTATTGCTGCATCTCCTCAGTGAAGAGAAAAGAATCTGTCCACCTTTGAGTTCTGCTGGCTGGCAAAAAGGTCTACCTGCGGAACCCCCCCCCCCCCAAGCCTCGGAAATCATCAGGAACACCTCCCGATTCAGGCTCCATTCTGCCTCTAGCAATTTCTGCCTGCTTAGGAGGTCCGCAAACAAATTCTGAGAGCCCTTCAGATGCACCGCCGATAGTGAGGCCGTGTTCTGCTCTGCCCAGGCTAACAACAGATTGGCCAACTCCATCAAGCTCCTGCTCCTGGTTTCCCCTTGTTTCATTATGTAGGTAACCGCTGTTGTGTTGTCTGACAACACCTGGACATGGTGACCTCTCAAATTCTGCTGAAAGGCCACCAAACCCAGAAAGATCGCCTTCAACTCCCTCCAGTTGGATGATCTTTGAGCTTCCTGCTTGGACCAGACCCCCTGAGATGTCTGACCATCCAGGTGGGCCTCCCAGCCCCAGGCACTTGCATCTGTTAGTCGCTTGTCCAAGGGAAAAGTCCACACCAGACCCCTTGAGAGGTTTGCCTGATCTCTCCACCACCAAAGAGCCCTTTTCGTCCTTGACGAGATTCTTAACTGCTTTTCCAAAGGATCCTGAGAGGACCAGCTTGACAGAACCTCCCTCTGAAGGGGTCTGGAATGGAACCTGGCCCACTGTAACAGCCGGGATTGCTGCCGTAAGCAGGCCCAGAACTGCCATAGCCATCCTGACGGAGACTGCCTGGTTGCTCTGTATCCGCTGTACAGCTAGCTGCAACTTTTCCTGCGGCAGGAAAACTTTCTGGAGAATTGAGTTTATCGTATACCCCAGAAATTTCATTTCCTGTGAGGGGATCAGGGTTGACTTCTCTAGATTTAGAAGCCACCCCAGGCCCTCGAGGTGAGACTGGGCCATCTGGAGATTGACTAGGACCTGCTCCCTGGAGTCCGCAAAAACCAAAAGGTCGTCCAGATAAGGGACGACTGAAATCCTCTTTATGGCAGAGTCTCTGGAGCCCCTGAAGTTAATCTTTGTAAAGACCCTGGGAGAGGACGAGAGTCCGAATGGCAGAGCCCTGAATTGGAGGTGCCACACCGAACTCCCCACATTCAATGCCAGGCGCAGGAACTGCTGCGATGCCTGATGAATGGGTATATGAAGGTAGGCATCCCTTAGATCCAGGGATGCCATGAAACATTCTGGGGTCAACAACTTTGTGAGGGAAAAAAAAAAAAATTGTATCCATCCTGAAATGCTTGTACCGAATAAACCCATTCAGAACTTTCAGATTCAGGATTAAACGATATTTCCCTGAGAATTTTTTCACCAGAAAAATATGGGAGTAAAAACCCCTGCCCTGCTGGTTTACTGGGACTTGAATTAGAACCTCTTGCTGTATCAGCTCCTGTAATAAAAGCTTAATTGCAGAGGCCTTCTCCTGATCCCTTGGCAATGTTGTCACATAAAACCTGCTCGGGGTGGTTCTGAAAATTCCAACCTGTACCCCTGATCGACAATGCTCTTCACGAACAGATTTGGAGACAGCCTGTCCCATTGTTCGCGAAAAAGCTGACAGTCTCCCCCCCACTGGGGAGAGATTGTCACTTGGTCTTGGGGGAGATCTAAAGAGGACTACACCCCTGCCTTTGCCCTTTTGCGAACCCCATCTGCTCTTGCGATCCTGGTCTTTATGGGACTGCTGAAAAGCACGAAAATTTTTGGTAACCTGCTTTTTCTTAGCTGGAAAAGCCCTCTTTTTATCGGCAGTCCTATCCAGCACTGACTCTAAATCGGGGCCGAAGAGCAAGTCACCTGAGAAGGGCAGACCACACAGTTTGACCTTAGAGGCCGTGTCTCCAGACCATGTTTTCAGCCAAACTGCTCTCCTGGCTGAATTTACAAGAGCCGAGGACCTGGCGGCCAGTTTGACCGATTCTGCTGATGCATCTGCCATACATTTGACAGCATTCAGAATCAATGGAAAGGACTCTAAGAGATCCTTGCGGGGTGTCCCCACTTCAATATGGCTCTTCAGTTTCTCTACCCAGCATTCCAGGTTCCTGGCCACTACCGTAGCTGCCATAGCTGGCTTTAGACTGACTGACGCAGCATCCCAAGCCTTCTTAACGATGGAGTCAGCTTTTTTTGTCCATTGGGTCTTTAAGGATCCTCAAAGGCTAGATCCGTTCGTCTGGATACCTGCGAGAAAGCTGCATCGACTCTGGGATTTTTGTTCCAAACCTCTGAGTCTTTATCTTCGAAGGGAAACCTTCTCTTGAGGGATTTAGAGAAGAAAGGGGCTTTTTCTGGGTCCTTCCACTCCTTTCTCACCGAATCTGAGAGGACCATGTGGACTGGAAAAACTCTGTTTTGTCCAACCCCGGTACATTTTGTCATGAATTGACAGCTGTACCTTTTCTTCTTGAATTTCTAGAGTTGTGTAGATTGCTTTAAGGATGTCATCTACCTCCTCTAGTGATAGCTTGTACTTAGAGCCCCTGCCATCTTCTTCCTCTTCCTCAGAATCCCTGAAGGAGATGAGAGTACTACCCCCTTCGTCTCCAGAATCCTCGGTCTCCACCTGTCTGGACGACGACGCCCTGGGGCTGGGTGGCAAGTTCTGAAGCTCGGTCTGTGCGGGAGGGTTTTGTATCAGGATGGACCTGACTGAACTCAGTTTGTCAGCTCTTTAACCGAAGAAAACAAATCCTTATACTGCTGGGATGTTTCCTCTTCCACCAACTCTCTGATACAAACTCTGCACATTGCCTTCTGCCACGAATCTCTGAGGGGGGTCTTGCAAGAAGGACATTTTCTCTGACCTGGTTTAGCTTTTCCTAGTGATTTTTCCTGAAACGACATGCAGGCTTAACTCACTAAAAGCTCTCAACTACCAGTTTGCTTAACACCAAGCCAGTGCAGAGACCCACCAAACAGACCACTAGTGAGACCCCAGGACTAGGCTGCAAAAGGTCAGAGCGAAGTCACCTCTGACCTGCAGCGACAGGCCCCCCAAGAGGGGGGGGGGGGGGGAACAGACAAAGACATAGCCCAATAGTGAAGCAGAGGGTGCCACTGCACCTTACATACCTGGGCTGGACCGGTGCTTGGGGGCGCCTGTCTCCGCCATAGCTGGCTTACACTCCTCCATTGCTGAGTAAGGCAGCATTCACAAACAGCTCCTCCATTTTTTTTTTAATTTTCCCGGCCACCGCATCATCAGGGCCGGCCGGAAGCACACGGTCACCTGACCCGCCCCATGATCCCTGCGTTCCAGGCGCTTGAACCACGGCGCCACGCCCACTCAGAGCGCCCGCGCGTCACCGTAAACGACGCTGTCGCCGCCCGGGACCCAACACCGAAAACGGAGCCACGCTGCTGACCCGCAGCGACCTCCGCCAGCGACAGAGCCCTCCCTGCGCTAGTCCAGCGGACACCCGACCCCGGCACTCCAAGGGTCCTTACTCCCGTGAGATGGCAGGACCAGGAGCTCCAGGAGTCCTCTCCCACTGGAGATGCTGCTGGGGGCCTAGAAAAAAAAAAAAAAAAAAAAAAAAAAAAAAAAAAAAGACAACCAATAACTAAGGTAAGCCTTACTCCCCTGCAGAGAGTGTAGCTTTCCCCTGGTTCAGGCACATGCTTCCTCCATGGAGGAAACACAATAACTGAAGCCATGGAGGAAGGAGGTGTTATTAAAGTGGGCATGTGTTTCCTGATAAGAAGGTGGAGCTACACTCTCTCCGGGGTTGTCCTGAAAGGCGATTTGAGAAAAATCTTTTGGGAGGTCAGGTGGTTTATAAATTATGCTACCAAAATTAGTGCGTGCTGTAAATTTCCTCCAGCATTGCTCAAGGCTGCCATTTTGCTGAAGCCCAGAGCCCCTGAACAGCATTAAGTCATTAAGCAGTAACTGCAACCTCTATCCATTGGGTTCTGGCTCCACATGGTTGAATTCAATGAAGGACCTTGTACCGATAAATCAACAAAACATGAGGTGGATACCAATATGTGGACCTTAAAAGGGAACACGTTTGTATTTAAAAAAGAAAGAGCAGTAACACCCCAATAAAGGGTCAGAGGGCGCTGGTCACCCCTAATGTGTATGAAAAAAACAAAAAGATATCCCCTGAGTGGGGTTTTTAACAGCATATATTACCTGTAAGGGCTGATGTATATGCACAGTAGAAATAACTACTGAAATAAAGCGGATAGTTTGTAATACAAGTATTTATTGATAAAAAGGATTAGATGGGTGACACAATGGTCAAGAATTGAACTCCACTTGGTGAATAAAATGTATAATGGTACATGTATAGACAGAAAAATTACATCACATGAACCCTATTATATCTGTATACACATAAAACATAGATAAAAATAATCCTTTACGCGTTTCGACCCTCTCGGGGGTCTTCTTCAGAAGGTTTATCTATTGTCAAAGAGAAGACAAACATAAATATATATCCATACATTATACATTGTGATATACTGGAGGTAACCTGCTATAAACAGAGTATATATCTGATATAGTGATATTATACAAATATCGGTTACTATACATCATAGGTAAATACCTGTATAATCCACAGTGGAGATCCTCTTTTAAAGACAGGAATATACTTAAACACCTCTCTCATATCAATCATTGATGTGCCAAGGCTCATCTAGCTGGTATTGGTCGCTGTGTCCTACCATCAAAGGAGGGCAGGGAAACGGAGTCCAACAAACGGGATGGCTTGCGAGGGATCACATCCCTGATTCCACCTCCTGTGTGTAAATTGGAGGGGAATATAGACGTAGACAGCCAAGGGTCAGAGACGACACCCTGCAGTAGGACAAAGTATAAAGGCAATACAGAGATCATATATATAAGTGTATAAGGTACACTAATTGGGTACTATCCAGTCTATAGAGAGCACGGGCCCCACCGGAATAGTGTATAAATACAGGAAGACTTATATATGAATTCCCGGAAAGGTTAGCACACTGTGAAGCAAAAAAGTGAAAACACATAAAAAGCCAATGAAAGAACCTGTGAGTAAAACGACATAGTGAAAAACAATGAAACATAACCGTGGAGGAAAAAGGAGAAAAAAGAAAGAAAAAAAAAAAAAAAAAAAAGAAGAAAAAAGAGAAAGGAAAAAAAGAGAAGCCAAATATATCACATGCCACAGTGAGCACAGATCAGAAAGGACTATATAAAATAGTGAAGCTATATGTGTAATTGCCTATATAATCTTCCAGCAAGTGCACATGTGTTGAATGAGCCCAAAAGGGCAATGTTATTAAAACAAGTAGAAGAGGGCTTGCGAATTTTCGCAGGCCCACCCCTTTCTATTCAGGAACCGTGCAAAAACAGGGGGAGACTTTCGTCTACAAATAAATAAAAATAATAACGAGTGAGCTATAAAACCACCCAATTGTATTAGAAGTAAAAAGTTACAGTGCCAGTGAAGGCAGACCAGTAGCTTACCCTTAAGCGCAATGTCAGTGTGTCTGGTATCCTGTCACAGATGGGATGGGTTACCTGTCCATGAAGGTGAGGTATAAATACCTTGTATCCAATTGATTCAGCTGGCTCAATTACAATCCCAGCTGAATCGGTTATATGCCTTATCAGGGGGTCCCGTCCGTCTGTCAGTCTAATTATTCCGGTCGCCATCTTGGTCGACCGGATGTGGTCCCCCCGGCGTTCCGGAAGTGACCCTTCCAACATGGCGGAAGGATGCACAGCTTCGTCGCACCGGCGTGACGTCGGCACGTCACGTCGCACGCGCGAACCGCGCAGTGAGGCGCCACGTCCAAAGCGGTCCCGGAATGCCGCTGGCCAGATACAATCCCCCAGGGGGGCGGGTGGTACCTCCCCGCTCGCACCTGGGACCACAGGGGAGGGCATGAACGCGCATATGCCCCGCCCCCTCCTCTGGCCGGGAAGCCATATCGAAGGGGTCCGCCCTATAAGCGACACCAAGAGAGCACAGCAATGACACCATCTAGAGGAAAGGAGAGATGCGTCTGGATATCCTGTCAGCAAATAAAAACATGTTTAATGGAACCGTATCAAGTAAAGAAAACCGCTAAATACCGTATATACTCGAGTATAAGCCGAGATTTTCAGCCTCTTTTTTGAGGCTGAAAGTGCCCCCTCGGCTTATACTCGAGTCACCGCTGTCTGACTGCTCGATCAGCGTATCGAGCAGACAGACAGCGGACATTCTAAAATTCAAAAGCCGCGCCTCCGCCTTCGCCTGTGATAGGCGGAACACTGAATTTCCCAGCAGTCAGTGTTCCGCCTATCACGGACATCCGCTCATCCTCGTACTACGGACGAGGATGAGACGATGTCCGTGATAGGCGGAACACAGGCTCGGGACACACACACACAAGGCTGCACGGACACACACACACACAGGGATGGATGGATGGACGGACACACACACACAGGGATGGATGGATGGACGGACGGATGGATGGACACACACACAGGGATGGATGGATGGACGGACACACACACAGGGATGGACGGACACACACACAGGGATGGACGGACACACAGGGATGGACAGCCATGTCTCACCCTCGGCTTATACACGAGTCAATAAGTTTTCCAGTTTTTTGGGGGTAAATTGGGGGCCTCGGCTTATATTCGGGTCGGCCTATACTCGAGTATATACGGTAATTGAATATATATCACAGGTAATCTGAGCATACAAGAGAACAACATCTACTTAATGGTGTATAACTGAACATGACACAGTGTTTCTTAGATGGTACAATCTCAGAGGAGTGTTACATATTTCTCCAAGACATTAAATATAAATAAAAAGATATAAAAATAAATAATCGATCAATACAAGTCCCATAGATATACATGTAAATATGTAATGAGTCATGTGTCTACTCTTGAGGAATACAGGGGAAGTTCTGAATAACAACTAAATCACAGGGCCGCAGAGGATGAAGCTTAAACCATTAACTATTTGAGATCTTTTAATTGATTATATTCTAAATTGTATTTACTTTATAAAGAAAAAAGGGAAATATGGTAGACAGCAAAACTTATTGCGTCTTACCTGAAATGAATCCCTTCAAAAATGGGGCGAATGAGATAGCTTCATTCAAACCTGGGGGGGGTGGTAGCATTGAGTCTAAAAATCCATCTCTGTTCGTATTGGAGAAGGACCTTATTCCAATCTCCTCCTCGATCCGGAATATGTACACGATCGAGTGCCACGAAAGAGATTTTGGGCATCTTGTAATTATGTCCCGTGACCACATGTCGTCCAAGGGGTAAATAGTAGTTACCAATCTCCATATGATAAATATGTTTTGCTATCCTTTTATGCAGGCATGATCGGCTATATCCCCGCGCCAGAAGTCTAGTTTGTAATTGGAGAGGGAGAGGGAGAGAGACTATAATATAAAGTAAATACAATTTAGAATATAATCAATTAAAAGATCTCAAATAGTTAATGGTTCATCCTCTGCGGCCCTGTGATTTATGCCGGCCATACACGATGCGAATTCCGAACGACCCGTCGAACGATAAACGAAAGCGGCACTCACAACAACATGCGAATGTGCCATCAATTAAGTACGAAAATCGTACGTTAAAACACTATGTTTTAACGGGTTTTTTTTATTCCGTGTTGCGTTCGACCATTCGTTCGTTGTTTTATATGGTTTCCTTCTGGTTCAAACTTTCCAGAGATCGTGCGCAGTTCATTTTCTTATGTCAAATCGTCCAACTCTGCCATTAACGATACGATTTTTGGACGATTTTTGAAAAAAAAAAAACATGTTGGATTTGTCAATTTGCCCTGTCGTACGAAAATCGCATGTCGCGCATACCACACTAACGATACGAAAATCGGTCGATTTTACTTTCGCTCGGATTTTCGTTCGGAATTCGCATCGTGTATGGCCGGCATTAGTTGTTATTCAGAACTTCCCCTGTATTCCTCAAGAGTAGACACATGACACGACTCATTACATATATATCTATGGGACTTGTATTGATCATTCAATTTATTTATTTTTATATCTTTTTATTTATATTTATTGTCTTAGAGAAATATGTAACACTCCTCTGAGATTGTACCATCTAAGAAACACTGTCATGTTCAGTTATACACCATTAAGTAGATGTTGTTCTCTTGTATGCTCAGATTACCTGTAATATATATTCAATTATTTAGCGGTTTTCTTTACTTGATACAGTTCCATTAAACATGTTTTTATTTGCTGACAGGATATCCAGACGCATCTCTCCTTTCTTTCCTCTAGATGGTGCCATTGCTGTGCTCTCTTGGTGTCGCTTATAGGGCAGACCCCTTCGGTATGGCTTCCCAGCCAGAGGAGGGGCGGGGCATATGCGCACGCATGCCCCTCCCCTGTGGTCCCAGGTGCGAGCGGGGGGGGTACCACCCGCCCCCCTGGGGGGGATTGTATCTGGCCAGCGGCATTCCGGGACAGCTTTGGACGCGGCGCCTCACTGCGCGCGCGTGCCGACGTCACGCCGGTGCGACGAAGCTGTGCATCCTTCCGCCATGTTGGAAGGGTCACTTCTGGAACGCCGGGGGGGGGGGGGACCACATCCGGTCGACCAAGATGGCGACCGGAATAATTAGACTGACAGACGGGCGGGACCCCCTGATAAGGCATATAACCGATTCAGCTGGGATTGTAATTGAGCCAGCTGAATCAATTGGATACAAGGTATTTATACCTCACCTTCATGGACAGGTAACCCATCCCATCTGTGACAGGATACCAGACACACTGACATTGCGCTTAAGGGTAAGCTACTGGTCTGCCTTCACTGGCACTGTAACTTTTTACTTCTAATACAATTGGGTGGTTTTATAGCTCACGTTATTTTTATTTATTTGTAGACGAAAGTCTCCCCCTGTTTTTGCACGGTTCCTGAATAGAAAGGAGTGGGCCTGCGAACATTCGCAAGCCCTCTTCTACTTGTTTTAATAACATTGCCCTTTTGGGCTCATTCAACACATGTGCACTTGCTGGAAGATTATATAGGCAATTACACATATAGCTTCACTATTTTATATAGTCCTTTCTGATCTGTGCTCACTGTGGCATGTGATATATTTGGCTTCTCTTTTTCCTCTCTCTTTTTTCTCCTTTTCCTCCACGGTTATGTTTCATTGTTTTTCACTATGTCGTTTTACTCACAGGTTCTTTCATTGGCTTTTTATGTGTTTTCACTTTTTTGCTTCACAGTGTGCTAACCTTTCCGGGAATTCATATATAAGTCTTCCTGTATTTATACACTATTCCGGTGGGGCCCGTGCTCTCTATAAACTGGATAGTACCCAATTAGTGTACCTTATACACTTATATATATGATCTCTGTATTGCCTTTATACTTTGTCCTACTGCAGGGTGTCGTCTCTGACCCTTGGCTGTCTACGTCTATATTCCCCTCCAATTTACACACAGGAGGTGGAATCAGGGATGTGATCCCTCGCAAGCCATCCCGTTTGTTGGACTCCGTTTCCCTGCCCTCCTTTGATGGTAGGACACAGCGACCAATACCAGCTAGATGAGCCTTGGCACATCAATGATTGATATGAGAGAGGTGTTTACGTATATTCCTGTCTTTTAAAGAGGATCTCCACTGTGGATTATACAGGTATTTACCTATGATGTATAGTAACCGATATTTGTATATCACTATATCAGATATATACTCTGTTTATAGCAGGTTACCTCCAGTATATCACAATGTATAATGTATGGATATATATTTATGTTTGTCTTCTCTTTGACAATAGATAAACCTTCTGAAGAAGACCCGAGAGGGTCGAAACGCGTAAAGGATTATTTTTATCTATGTGTTTTACTGTGTATACAGATATAATAGGGTTCATATGATGTATTTTTTCTGTCTATACATGTACCATTATACATTTTATTCACCAAGTGGAGTTCAATTCTTGACCATTGTGTCACCCATCTAATCCTTTTTATCAATAAATACTTGTATTACAAACTATCCGCTTTATTTCAGTAGTTATTTCTACTGTGCATATACATCAGCCCTTACAGGTAATATATGCTGTTAAAAACCCCACTCAGGGGATATCTTTTTGTTTTTTTCATACACGTTTGTATTTAGTACCGAATGCATTTGTAATTTATGGTTCCACACCCCCACCCCCCCCCCAAAAAAAAATCAGCATTTTTGACACCAATTTACGCCTCATGCACGCACACAAAAAAAAAAAAAAATGCTCAAACCAGAGTAACATGTGCAAGAGACCTAAAGCATAACGAAACCCATTAATTGAACCACTTCAGCGAAGGAAGATTTGGCTGAATGACTGAGCCATTTTTTGCGATTTGGCATTGTTGCTTTAACTGACACTTGTGCGGTCATGCAACGATGCACTCAAACAAAATTTACATCCTCCCCCCTAAAATTTCTAAGCTTAGCCCAATGTGTATTCTTGTACATATTTGGGGGGGGGGGGGGGGGGGGGGAATAAATAATAAAAAATGTAAAAATTTCACTGGCACAGAAGGGGTTAACACTAGGGGGCAATCAAGGTGTTAACTGTGTTCCCTGCTACATGATTCAAACTGAAGGGGGAAAGGGAATGACGGATCGTGGTTCCTAGCTAATATGTACACACACACACACACACACACACACACACACACACACGTGTTCAAACTGATCACATGTGCAGCATAGATTTTATTATCTGGTCAACGATTCGATTCTGTGATACATCACGATTACCGATGGGCTCCCACTTCCGCTTGGGCCGCCTAGGCGGCCCCTCCCTCTCTGCAAACTTCTGGGACACATCACAGGTCCCAAAAGATTGCCCGGCCATTCAGGACAGCACAGTGAGACATGTTGGAGCTGTAGACCTGTTCGCTGCACTGAAGAATAGGCTACTGCTCTGTCCAGTTTCAGGATTTTCTCAGTCGGGAGAAAAACTCAACAGCGTTGAGTCCAGCAGGTATCCTAGGTGCACAGTACACTGTGAAGGAATTAGGCTGGACTTTTCCAAGTTCAGCAACCACCCCAGGCCTATTTAGAACCTTTTTGTTAGATCAAGGTCTTAAAGTAGCTGCTCTGTGGACACTGCAAATAGGAGCAGGTGGGTCCAGATACGCTATAACTGACACTCCCTGGAGTCGCAGGAAAGCCATGTCCTCTGTCAAGACCTTGGTAAATATACAGGGCGAGGAGCATAGCTGAAAGGCAGTGCCTGAAACTGCAAATGGAACATTACACCATCCAGGTCGATTGCTAAACAGAGAAACCTCTGAGAGGTTTCTGCAATAGGGACATGTAAATACACGTCCCTCAGGTCCAGAAAGACCATGAAGCTATTGTGCAGAAGCAGGTCTCTGACAGTGAAGATTGACTCCATGTGGAATCTCTTGTAGGTAATGGAGCCGTTTAGGGGTTTTAAATTCAGAATTAATCTGAATTTTCCCAAGGCTTTTTTTCAACACAAATATGTGGGAATAGATTCCCTCTCCTTCTGCTTTCTATGTCTAACGGACACGGCCAACACAGATTTTCCCACGGGGAATGAGTAAAAAGAAGGAGGACATCCAGGGACGCCCTTCCAGCAATTGCCCGCGGGCGCCTAGTGGTTAAACAAACAGATCATATGCATAGAATTTTATATACTGTACATATGATACAGAAGACTATTTCATATTTTAAACAATGAATAAAACTAATCTAAAAAAGGATCACTCACCATTGGACAATGCTTGTTGAAGTTCATTATCAGATATAGTACCACTTCGGTCTGTGTCCACTCTGTAAAAAGGGGAGGATGGTTTAAACTAAACAACTGTACAATTAAAGGATTGTATCCAAACAAACACCTTTTCTCTTTTCCTTAGGATAGAAAAAGGAAGGAGAGAATTTCTGGCAAGATGTTTTTCCCTGTTCCTCCACTGGAGAGATTTTTTTTTCTTCTTTTTTACCCAAAAGACAAATGGTTATGGAGACAAACATCTCCAAGGGAGACACATACAGCAATACACAACCACAAATTTTTAAAGCAAAAACATTTCCTGAGACACATTGCAAATATCTTCTCCATGCTTCCCGGTAGAACTGAAGCGAGAGGAGAAAGATGGCAGCCAGTGAAACGAGCATTTTGCAGAATACGTAGCAACGGCAGCCTCCATGTCTTTCTTGGGAAACAAGTGGGCAAGGGTTAGACCCTGGCAAAAAAAAAAAAGAGTGGGGTATGCCCCCCCCACCACACACAAAACAGTTATTACTTTTGTGAAATTCCTTACCATTGAAGAGAAAAGTCCAATTGAATTTTCAGGAAGTCAGCTCTCCAATAAAAAATAAATAAAAAAAAAAACAAACACACACACACACACACACACACACACACAATGTATTCTGCCCGGGAGGATACATGATATGAAGCGATTGCATCATATCCTCTTCTCTCTAAACATTAAATGAAACTACATTTCCTATGAATCTTTAGGATTGGAGTGAATGTGGGAGGGTACACTAGGCCTGTACATGTGTACAGTCCACTTTAACATAAATCGCACCCCTCATTCTGCAGCCACACTACTGAGCACAACACAGACAGTGAGGGGAAATTATGGTGTAAAGCATGCATGTGCACAATGTTTAGTTCATTATATGTAGTCTACTTTCATTGAATTCTCCCCCTCTAGGTTTTCTGTTACTGCAATTTTCACATGCCAGCTCTAAGGCTGCTTTCACACTGCAGCGGGAGCGACGTCGGCGGTAAAGTGCCGGTATTTTTAGCGGCGCTTTACCGTCGTTTTAGCGGCGGTGTGCGGGCGCTAGCGGGGTGGTTTTAACCCCCGCTAGGGGCCAGAAAAGGGGTTAACCCCGCCCGCAAAGCGCCGCTGTAGCGGCGCTTTGCCGGCAGTATTGCCGCGGTGTCCCGTTGATTTCAATGGGTAGGAGCGGTTTAGCAGCGGTGAATACACCGCTCCTTCACCGCTGCAAAGATGCGGCTGGCAGGACTTTTCTCACCGTCCTGCCAGCGCATCGCTCCAGTGTGAAAGCCCTCTGGCTTTCACACTGGAGTTAAAGGGGCCGTTTTTTTCAGGCGTTACACAGGCGCTATTTTTAGCGCTGTAACGCCTGAATACCGCCCCAGTGTGAAAGCAGCCTAACAGGAGATAAACAAAATTTCCCCTCATACCTTAGTCATTACTGAACTGTAGACAGGTCCCATAATCATAGATGTGCACAGCCTATTGCATTAGGGTGTGCACACCAAAGCTAAACATGCATGTGCATAATATAATGATGTACCGAAGTTTCAGCCGCCGAAACTGGAGCCGAATATGGGGTGGGGTGCCTCCCATTACTGGGGTGTCCTACAGCGCAGAAGAGAGGAGAGCTGCCGCCAGATTGCTTACATCGCCGGGAACATAGGCACTGTAATCAGGATTGGACGAGGGATCTGTCTAGCAAAGTTCTCCAGACAAGGGGGAGGGGCTGTATGTGTCGGCACACGGCAGGGAACACATAGCTATTGAAATGAAAGCTGTTATGTTCCGGGCGCTATAATCACCAGGCGGCGGCTCTTCTCTCTCTTCCCCTGCACAGGCTGGCTGCAGTGAGGCCAAAGGCTGGCTGCACTGGGGACACAGGCACGAGCTGGCTGCACCTGATAGGCACTGGTGAGGCTGTATTGATCTCTTGTATCATGTCCGCAGTCTCTGACCATCTCCTGTATAAAAATATATATATATATATATATATATATATATATATATATATATATATATATATATATATATATATATATATATATATATATATATATATATATATATATTTTTTTTTTAATAAGTTTCGGTATCTGTTTTCGGCCTAGAGCATTTCATTTTTGGTACAAAAAAAAAAAAAAAAAAAAAAAAAAAAAAAAAAAAAAAACACACACACACACGTCATACTTACCTCCACTATGCTGCTCGTTTTGCACAGAGTGGCCCCGATCCTCGTCTTCTGGGGCATCCCTCGGCAGCTGTTTTGGCTCCTCCCCGCTTCTGATTAACCCCCCTGGGAGAGGGTTACCTTGTGGGCACGCTCCCAAGTCCTGTGTTCGGGCCGCTTACTATCACCTTGCGCCAGCGCACTGCCTCCACCCTGGCAATTAATGTTTTTAGGACCGCCGACAAGGCGTCCAAAGGCACTGCACCATTTTCAGAAGAGGTGGTTGCAGTTGCAGGGAGTTCGGGGGAAGAAACACCAGTTTCTGAAGCCATGCTGACCCACCCAGTCTGCCACCTGCTGGGGACTTAGGACAGGTGTATAGTGCCAACTAGCTGCTGCAGGCTGAGGGGCCCCCACCGCAGGACTCATTTTGTCACCTAAAGCAAAAAACACCTGAAGCTCAAGTACATGAGCTTTTTTTTGGGCAGATTACAGGCGGTTTTCTGCTTTTTACAATGGTAACCTTTTGACCTGCACAAAATCATGGCAAAAACATGCAACTTTCTGCCTGAAAATGAAATGCTCAGATGTGAATGCAGTCTTGAATTTGTGCAAATGGGTCAGTAAAATAAGACCAGGAAGTATTGATCGCAATAGTGAACAGCTGTGGAATGCTGGCTCACAGGTCTCTGCAAGATTTGAAAAGATTTCAATTACTGCATTGCTGCTAAATAGTTGACAGAGGTCTGAAGGTATGTGGATAAGACATGCAAATCTTTGCTAGAAGTGAAACAGAAAACCAACACAGCCATACTAAGCTAATGTATGCTTGCTACAAGGAAAACAATATGGGTGTAGAATTAAAAAATTGAGAAGGAGTATATCCTGTTTTACTTATACAGTATAAGCGAATACAGATGCAGAGCCTGTACAGACTCATCCGCAAAACTGAGTTTGACAGGTATGTAGAGACAGGTGGGTGGCTCTGAACATGACAGTGTGCATACAAGGCTGAGCGCCTCTCCCTGCGTACCTGTCAAACTGTAGTGTGCAAGTCCACGCAGCTGCTGCACCCCCATTCACTTACATAGGCCGTGTGCATGCAGTTCCACACTACTCCAAAGAGATAGACAATGGGGCTTAGCAACTGTGAATTAAGGCTTTTAAAAAGAGAAGTAAAGGAATAATTTTTCTCTCAGTATCATACTTACCTAGGTGGATGCAACATCGGTCCGATGCTGCATATGTCCCGACACTGCTACACAGAGCCGAGCGATCAAACATCACCGATGGCTCGGTTCTCACAGCCCCCCCCCCGAGCAGAGAGATGCTGACTGTCAATCAGCAGCTCACTGGAGTGCTGAGCTGTGGAGGGACGGCTCGGTGAGAGGCTGAGAAGGGTGTCAGTCCAGGCACCTGGTGGATCCAGACTTCCATTGTCAGGATAACGCGGTGCCTGGACTGATTTCTGTGATGGCAGCAGAGAGCGGACTGAAGTCAGCTCTCAGCTGAAAACGGGTCACAGGAGTGCAAAACTGATTGCACTCCTGTGATCCATAAGAGAAGCCCAGCCAAAACGAGCTTTGACGGACATCTATTGTCACAGCAAACACTTTTCATAACATAAGTATTGTAATAATACAAACAATAGTTATTTTTAAATACTTTTGAATGACATTAAGGCATCGAATGTATGAAGAAACATTTGTTCAGAAATCGACTACCCTATAGCCAGCTTAAAATGAACACAGTGCTCACTCCAATCCCCTAGAACGTTTCTTTACTGCAGAGAAGAAAAAACAAATGACATCCTTTATAGTACTTCAATGAGATCTTTCAGATGTTTCCTACTATAGTGTAACATTTAATTGACAGCCCTCAACATTGATCAACCCCAGTGTGTTCTGAAAGACTGCTTAGTCTTTACATGCTGATAAAGCCTGGTGCTACATTCCAAAGTAATAAATCCCCCCAATCCACAGAACTCTGAAGACACACAGTACTAGCTCTGTTGCCCTCTCCCCCCTCCCGCTTTCCTGCGCGGCACTTTCATACTGTACTGAAGGTGCAACAGTGCATTTCACGTAAAATTACACCAAAATGGTTTAAACGCTGTGATCTGACTAACTGTTGGCTACATTGGTCCTACTTTATGCAGAAACATAGCCACCCTCTTGCTCTCTCCCAAGTTCTATATGATCTGTAACGACTGAAACCAACTTGAAAAAAATTTGGTAGCTCACAGAGGATGTTACAAGGAAGCAGAAAAATACAGGAAAAGGCACTTTCACACTGAGGCGGTAAAGCAGCGCTAGTCATAGTGGCGCGCTTTTAACCCCCCAAAGGGGTTAAAAGCACCCGCAAAGAGCCGCTGCGCTTTGGCAGTGGTGCCCATTAAGTTCAATGGACAGGAGTGCTCCAAAGATGCTGCTTGCGGGACTTTTTTTCCCCCCCTTTAAGCGCACCTCTCCAGTGTGAAAGAACTCGGGCTCTCACACTGCTGAGACAGGAGAGGCGCGCAACAGGTGCTAATTTTAGCGCTAAAACGCCTGTAAAGTGCCTCAGTGTGAAAGTGGCCTTAGAAACTAATTTCTTGGGAGGGAGGTAAGGGAATTACAGCACAATTATGTAGTGGAAGTGTATGGATTATTTTTGAGGAGTACGGATACCGGTTAGAGTCACTTCACTGCTTCTGGTCTGCAGACTTCACTTCTAGTCCCTACATTTTTGAACAAATTAATTTCTTTAAAAAATAAATAAAAATATCATACTGTTATAAAATTTTGAAAACAGATAATTTTTCTCCTTCGTTGATGTGCGCTGATGAGGCTGCACCGATAGGCAGTATTAATGGGCACTGGTGGGAATTGATGGGTGGCACTGGTAGGCACAGATGAGGCAACCTCGGCTCTCTGTGTGAGGGACCAATGTCCCTCTGACAGAAACTGGTGACAGGATGAGAAGTACAGATTACATCACGTGACCAGGATCAGCCGAGTCTCGCACCACGCATGACCTGCAGGCAGCTCATGCATGGGAGGATGTCCTCCCAGCAATTAAGGCCCTGTAGCAGTCTTTCGGCTATAGCTTGGGTGGGAAATTTATATATATAATAAAACAAATATGTAACCCAGCCACCTTATTTAAGGACTGGTAAACTGGAAAGTGGAACCGAAGCCATGCAATGAATCTGGCAGGTGGGCCTTTAATGCACAAAAGACAGAGGGAGTGAAAACAAATGTGATTCTGGTCCAACCTGAAAAAAGGGTCCTGTGCGTGTTTGCACTGAATGCGGTGCGATATTAGCCATACTATCTGTATGGCTGACATCGCACCCACACAGACATCGCATTTAATGTGAACCAGCAGTGCGCTGCGCATTACATGCGATGTCTGGCTTTGCAATAGTGTGCACCGGGGGGGTTAAGCCTGTCTGGAAGAAGGGCTCTTTTCTTCATGGTTCCATGTTAACATCTTGTCTCTACACCTGCATAGACATTTTTTTCTTGATTCACCATCAGATATATTTGGGACTCAGTTTTAATTACATCCATTTTATTATAATTTTCCTTTTTTTGGAGTCACATCATTAACTTATATGTTGCACTCAGGGCACATTATTATGTAATCTATTTAATTTGATATCATCTAAATAGGTTTGACACATTATTCAGATGAAATATTGTTTATGCAGTTTCTCAATTTGAGCAATTGGGACTCTGTCTTAGTTTTTCTTTTCAATGCAGATTTTTCACCACTTCTGAAGATTTTTGAATTAATTGTTTCTTTTCTGAATTTCACTATATGGACTCCGCCATAGTTTTTTTTACTTTTTAGTTCAGGCTTTTCACCACTTCTGAATATCTTTGAATTAATGGTCTATTTTTTCAATTTCACTATTTGGATTAATTTATTGATATTAGCGCTGCACCCACCCCTTGCTTTCCACTGGTTTTAGAGCTTTGTATTTAGGACCTTTGGTGCTGGCAGCTTTACATAAAGACATTTGATTTATTCTTTGCAATAACATACTGATTTTGAGTGCTGCGTTAATGGTTTCGGTTCGTTTATACTATCGAAAAGATCGTTTTCTATTTAAGATACATTAATTTTTTGAGTTTATTGAGCATGAAATGGAGCTTAGTTATGTAGCATGAGGCTGTATATTCTTTAATATTTACATTTTTGGTAAACTCATGCAATGAATCAAAGTTCTGCAAGCTGAGATGACATGCACTGCATTGATGCAGTCTCACAATTTCACAGTAACCATGAGATAAAACAAAGTTCAGGAATATTCCTTTATCCCTTTGTTTTGCAAATCTATGTAGACTACAAAAACTGTATGAGTGAATCGGTTCTGATATCGCCATTTTACTAACCTGACAGATTATTATTCTGAATAGGAAACCTTCATTTTGTTTGCAAATATTAATGATTCTAATTACCAGAAAGAATAAGCCCTTACATTTAAAGAGCACCTGTCATTTTAGAACCATCATAGCAGCGCATGTTAGCAGGGGTGCACTCACCTGCTGCCGCCATGTCCCTCCCCTTGAATCACTGCCACATCACCAGTCGTCCCATTAAAGTGAAGGGACTGTCAGTGAGTCAACAGCGGGTCAGAGGAGGAGCCACTACAGGACAGAGGTGACAGTTATTCTTAAAAAATATGATTTAAGTCAAGCCTTTTTACTAGTGATTTATATTGACTTGATTTAAATCAAATCAACCCTGAGGCAGAGTGTCTGCCCCTGTACAGTAGGCAGCATTCTGCTGCCGCTGCCCCTTCTACATACCTGTCGCTGATTGTCAAGACACTATTCGCTTCACAGCTGACAGGCTCCCAACAACCAGTGACAGAGTGGGCGGAGTCTGAGGGGGAAGTAAGCTGAAGGACTAGTTCTGCTCTTCCATGGTGATTGACAGCAGACAAGTGGGCAGATTCTATAGTCAATAGCAGGGTGTCTATTAGGCCAGGTTCACACCGGAGCGATGCGGGAACGCCGCGAATCCGCTCCGTTTTCCCGCATCGCATGCCTCCCGCCGGCAGTTCACACTGCCCTATGCGGACTGCTGGGAGTGTCAGTGAAATGTTAACGACACCCCCAGATCAGTCCGCATATCGCAGTGCGATCTGCAAACTCGGACAGGAATCGGATCGCATGGTGTGAACACCCATGCGATCCGATTCTGCTGCGGACCAAAAAAAAATAGGGTCCCATGCGAGTTTGCGGCGGGTGCGATGCGAATTCAGCCATACTATCTGTATGGCTGAACTCGCATCGCACAGAGATCGGATGTGATTTGCACTGCAGTGCGGTGCGAATCACATCCGATTCTCGCTGCCGCAGCGGTGTGAACCCAGTCTCAAGGAATCTGTCCATAACCTGTTGACGATCACAAGGGGAGTACACCTGATGAACTAGTGTCTGTACGCCCCCATCAAGCTATAAAACTCCACGGCCATGGTGCTGTCTGTGGGACTGCTGCAGGAGGGAGCACAGTCTATATAGACACCACAAATTCCCAACAGGGACATAATTCCATCACCTGCACAGACATTTGTGGTGCAGAGGCACCATGAAAACCTACAGTATTGAAGGCTTAGTTTATAAACTCCCCTGAGCAAGTCCACAATAGAAGCGCCCGCCTGCCAGCAATGTTTCCCCTCACATACACCCGAGTCACACATGCAAAGATCAGTGTGCATGCTCAGAACACCTCGATGAGCAATATCTTCAATTACGCCACTTCCGGTTACTGGAAACCATCATTAATTGGAGATTTCGATTACTTGACGTTTTGACACAACACAGCAAGCGTGTACACAAAGACTTTGCTGTTTTGACACAACAGCGGGTAACGTGGGAGAAGTTGTCACTGCCGTAGAGGTGGCCATTTTGCTGGTTAGTATAGAGGTGGACTAACAATATCCACTCATAATATCGTTTACTGGAGTGTATATGGTTTCCAGTGTTCTATCAGATAGCCGCTACACATCACAAAGCCGCTACCCACATGCGTGAGGCACAGTCAAAGTCACGGTGCCTCATGGCCATCTTGGTACACCCGCACATGACCACAGTAAGCCTAGAGTTCGAAGACAGCAAACGGACATCTTTATATACCCACCGGAGTCTTGCTTTAGTTTTCACAATTATTTTTAACAGTAAACTCAGCTTATATAGTGAAATGCAGTATTTAGAAGTCCATAACACTGTTTTTATGTTCAATTTTAAAAGCAATGGCAAAGCCTGCTGATCTCACAGGTTTGTTGAGGTGACCGAACACCGCTGCTTTTAAAATAACCGCTTGCCGACCAGTTGTCATTTTACTGTGGCAAGTCGGGACGATCCCGTGAACAGTCCTAGCTATACGTCGGCTCGCAGGATTGGGAAAGTTGGCATACACGCGCACCGGCTGCACTGCGGGGGTGCCTATGCTCATGGCCGGCGGCCATGAGAGGCAGATCAGAGAAGTGTGTGTGTAAACACACAAATCCCTGTTCTGAGGAGTGACAGATCGTGTCTTCTTAAATATATATTATAATAATAATAATAATAATAATAATAATAATAATAGCTATTTATTATAGCAAAAAGTACAAAATATTGTGTTTTTTTTCAAAATTTTCGCTCTTTGTTTATAGCGCAAAAAATATAAACCGCAGAGGTAAACAAATACCAAATACCAAAGAAAGCTCTATTTGTGGGAGTGAAAAAAAAAAAAAAAAAAAAAACCCACACGGAAAAAAAGGAGGAAAAAACGAAATACCGGAAGCGACATATACGAGCTCGCTGCTCGTCTCTATTTTTGCTCAGTTACCCTCTTACTAGGTTGTAATAAAAGTTTTTAAACAATACTACACTATCAAGCATCCCTCTTGCCCTGTTTATGAAGTCCATCCACTACAGGGACGATAAAAAGAGAGACCGTATATTCGCTCCAAGTGTACCTAAAGATGACTAGATATTAGTGAAACCGTTTTGGGGACGCCCTGCCTGGGGGACACACAAGGGTTCCAAAACCTACTTTTATGCTGTAACCTTACAGCAGTAAGGTAAGGGGACATCCATCCAATTAGCGAATGGAGAAAAGAGAAAAAAAAATAAAAAATTTAAAATAAAAACACACCACACACACAGCAATTTTGTTTCAGTGCAGCGTCGCACGACTAAATTTGTCAGTTAAAGCGACGCGGAGCTGAAACGCAAAAAATGGCCTGGTCATTCAGCAGCCAAATCTTCCAGGGCTGAAGTGGTTAATCATCAAAATAGCGTTACAGATTTCTAAATACTGCATGTCACTATATTAGCTGAGTTTACTGTTAAAAATAACTTTGTGAAGCAAGACTCCGGTGGGTGTATAAAGATGTCTGCTTGTCGACTAACTCCAGGGCTTACTGTGGACGAGTGTGGGTGTACCAAGATGGCCACAAGGCAACGTTACTTCGGCTGTGCATCGCGCATTGGCAGTAGGCTGGGTAGCAGCTTTGTGACAGAACACCGGTGTTGTGTCAAAACAGCAAGTCACTGAAATCTCAAATTACTGGCAGTTTACAGTAAATGTAAGCGACGTAATTGGGGAACTTGACAAACTGGCTATTTTGACAGAACACTGGGGATAATTTAACACGTGTGGAAGTTATGTCATCCCAGGCATGCAGATCAAGAGAGCTAAAGATATAGAACAAAAGACCGGGCAAATATGTCAGCAGGTTTCACGGACATCACATTGCTGCAGGGGAGGTAAATATAGGGATTTTATTTACATGTTTACGTGTTTCATCAAAAAGGGAAGAGGGGGGGGGGGTAAGTTTAGTTGAAGGAATAAATAAAGCCCGACAACGTCTACCATGCCCGCAAGCAGGAAGGGTACACATAGACACTTACCTCTGGAAGATAGTGACGAGGAAGCTCTGATCAGGAACGCCCTGAGGACGAGTCTGGTGATTGTAGTAAGCCATGATCTCTGATCGCTTTGTACACGTACCGAAAGTTCTTGTCAATGACTCCGACACGCCGCACCTCTCCCTATAAGCACAGCAACTGCGGGTTTCACCCAGTCTAAACTGCCGTTGTCAACCCGGAAGACATCACAGTCACGCCCCTTCACCCACCTGACTGCAGTTCCGACGACAAGCACAGATTCTTCCTCCGCTGCCTCACGTTACGTCACGTGATTTCCGTGTGTTTCCCCAAAGAGTGCGGAGGGAAAATCCAAACGGACATAACTCCTGCAGACATCGAGGATGTGCCCTCCTTCAGTACAATGAATGGTGCGTAGCTGGGGGATATATCTAAAGAAATTCCTGTTTCATTGTATTTTATAAAACAAACAAATTAGAAAGATTAATGCCTATCATACATGGTACCATGTCTGGGTTGTACTTTAACATTTCAAACAGAAAAAGGACCAAAGCTGGTTTGGCACTACTTCTCCTGTGGGTCACAGGATTGCACTTTGTTCTGCGCTCCTGTGACCCATTTTTAGCCAACAGCGGGCTAAACTCTGCTGTTGGCAGACATCAATCCGCTGGTCCTGACTCCTGACTTTGCGGTCACGTTCCACCCAGAGAGCTGCTGGGAGACTGAGCCACCCGCTTTCGTCCTATATTCAACCCCAATTGCCAGTGAGCGCTAAAGGAGCAGAGAGCTGTTTTGTCAAAATAGCCAATTCATCGAGATAGCCAGTCACGCCACTTCTGGTTACTGTAAAGCAGGCATGTCCAAAGTCTGGCCCATGGGCCAATCGCAGCCTGGTTTTGAACAGCCCGCCTGGTTATCTAAACATATATTTTTTGTGGCTCCCGACAATCTCCCAGCACCAGGGCTACAAAAGATATATAGTCTGGCTGCCTTGGAGGGAGGAGGTGTGACAAGCGCCTTGCACACAGGAGGAGTATTTACTGTTTACGCGGCAGCCTCTGTAAGAGGCAGTCCTGTCTCTGGCGCTACCATTGGACGACTGTTCTGTCCATCAAAGGAGGCGGGACTTTCACATAAAGAGGCCGCTGTGTAAACAGGAGATTCTCCTGTAGGATATCTTTGTCACTTGTCCTGCCCCCTCCATGTCCCCTCCAAGGCTGCACTGATGGCAAATGGTGAGTGCATTCCTGGCGATTAGTGGTGCTGCTGCATTCATGGCAATTGGGGGTCTGCAGATGGGCACTGACCCTTATTTTGCTTCACAGTTCTTTTATTTAAAATGTAATTATTATTATTTTTTTCCTGAAACTTCCCTCTTAAAGTGAAGGTGCGTGTTATACGCCAATAAATACGGTATATACAAATAATACGCCTGGGCTCATTATCTCTTTACTCACACACAGCCCACAAAGGCAAGAGAATTCTTGTTGGGCAGTGTATTAGTGCTCGAACAAACACACTTAGACCGAATTTTAATGGTTCAAAGAATGTCAGGCAAAATGGTTGGCCCTCGCGCATGTTCACTTCATCAAATCTGGCCCTCTTTGAAAAAAGTTTGGACACCCCTGCTGTAAAGCATCAGTAATTAGAGATTTAGACGAGTTGCTGTTTTGACACAACACCGGCAAGCGTGTATGCTCCGGTACACCATATTATGAGCAGGCGTTAGTCCGCCCGATACTAACCAACATGGCCACCTCCAAGGCGTCAACAACTTTTTCCTCCTTAGCCACTGTTCTGTTAAAATGGCAAACTCTTCCTGTACCAGAGTGTACACACTTGCTAGTTTTGTGTCAAAACAACAACTCATCTAAATCTCCAATTACTCATGCTTTACAGTAACCGGAAGTGAAGTGATTGGAGATCTTGATAAATTGGCTATTTTGACAGAGACTCAGAGTCACTGCACTCTGCTCACTGAACACCAAGCAATGTTCTAGGTCCAGAGGTGATGGGGGGCAGCTGCAGTATTCTCTATGTAGGTGAGCTTCTCCTTTAAGGCACAGTTCCCCTTTGCCAAAAAATCTGCCTATGGAGCTCCTGTAGATGAAAACAAACTGCAGCTGTGACCAATGTCGCTCCACCCAAACGGGGGAATTTCTGTGCCACATTTGGCATGTACTTTTGGGGGGGGGGGGGGGGGCCTGGTACCTAGTTGTGACAGGTACCCGCTCGGATCGATGCTCATTATGAAACACCTAGCAGTGTGTGTGGTTTTCTTAAAGTCCATTCATTCCAAAATCAAATGTGAAAAGCAGATTACATTTTGAAGTACCTTTGAATGACATTCATGAAGTCACCGAATGTGCTGAGAAAATCTACTAATGTATGGCCAACTTAAAGGGGTTGTAAAGGTTCAGGGTTTTAAAAAACAAATATATACTTGCCTCCCCTGCGGTTTTGCACAGAGTTGCCCCGATCTTCCTCTTCTGGGGGTCCCTCAGCAGCGCTCCTCCTCTTCTCGAGTGACCCGTTGGAGAAGTGCTGTCCTTCGAGTATGTCTATAGGATTTGGCCATTCTTCCAGAAGTTAATTTGTGAGGTCACTCACTGATGTGGACAAGAAAGCCTGGCTCACAGTCTCCACTCTAATTCATCCCAAAGGAGTTTTATAGGGTTGAGGTCAGGACTCTGTGCAGGCCAGTAAAGTTCCTCCAAACGTGCCAATCCTTGTCTTTTATGGACCTTGCTTTGTGTCCTGGTGCGCAGTCATGTTGGAACAGAAAGGGCCAACCCCAAACTGTTCCCACCAAGTTGGGGGCATTAAATAGTCCAAGATGTCTTGGTATGCTGACTCCTTAAGGCTACTTTCACACTGGGGCAGGGGGGCGTTAGTGGCACTTTTCGGCCACTAGCGGGGCACTTTTAACCCCTGTTAGCAGCCGCATAAAGGGTTAAGAGCCGCTACCAAAGCGCTTTGGCAACTGTGCCCATTGATTTCAATGGCAGGGGCGGCGAAGGAGAGGTGTATACACCACCCAAAAGATGCTGCTTGCAGGACTTTTTCTAACGTCCTGCAAGCGCACTGCCCCAGTGTGAAAGTACTCGGGCTCTCACACTGGGGCTGCAGGGGAGGTCTTTTTCAGACACTATTTTTTGCCCAAAAACACCTGAAACATGCCCGAGTGTGAATGTAGCCTAAGAGTTCCCTTCACTGAAACGAAGAGGCCAAGCTCAACCCCTGAAAAACAATTCAACACTATAATCCCCACGCCATCAAATTATTTGGACCACTGCACAAAGCAAGGTCCATAATGGATGAGCAAGTTTGGGGTGGAGGAACTTCACTGGCCTGAGTCCTGACCTCAACCTAATAGAACACCTTTGGGATGAATTAGAGCAGAGACTGCGAGCCAGGCCTTCTTGTCCACATCAGTGCCTAACCTCACAAATGTGCTTCTGGAAGTATAGTCAAACATTCCCATAGACACACTCCTAAACAGCCTTCCCAGAAGAGTTGAAGCGGTTAAAGCTGCAAAGGGTGGCCAACTCAACTTAATATTGAACCCGACTGACTAAGATGCCATCAAAGTTTATTTGCGTCTAAAGGCAGGCATGTGTGTGTGTGTGTGTGTGTGTGTGTATAATTTTTTTAAATTGTAACATGGGGGATCATTAGCTCTAGTGATAGATGCGTTTTCTATTGATTTACTGTAGTCAGGAACTATATTTTAAGGGCCTGGTAGCCCGTTTCTATTAAAAGGCAAATAAAAAGTCAGTAACATAAAGGTTTGCCACACGGGGGTTCTTGTGTGAATTCACAAACAGAAAAATTCTAGCCCACCTGGCTCTCTCTTTAGTACTACCTCTGCTCTTTATGCTGGTCACACAGACCACAGGCTTCTTCAGTGTGGACCACTTTACTGTAGTGGCCACAGCTCCACTCTGACCTTAGTCCTCAGGCCGTTTACTGCGTCTTGCAGTCAAACACTTGCTCTGGCTGCAGCCTCTGACTCCTTGAGACCTCCTCTCTCTTGGGTGGCAATGTCTCAAACCGGGAGCCATGAGGTATGTACCTTTTTTATATACCTTCATTATAAGGGCTGCTCACCTGAGTGCACACCCTGCTGGTCATGTACAAAACCTGGACAAAGGGTTGGAGATTCCATCACACCCAAGACACTGTGGAATCTTCCAACTACAGAGCCCACCTCCAGGTATACCAAAACCTGGAGAAATCTGCAAAAGCAGTGTTCTCCACTGAGCCAATGTGCACACTCTGTGTCCTTTAAATCACCATCTTCACTTGACAGTGTCTCATCCTGTCACAAAATGTGTGTGTGTGTGTGTGTATGTGTATATCTGTATGTATGTATGTATGTATGTGTGTGTGTGTATATATATATATATATATATATATATATATATATAATATTAAATGATACTCATTTTCAGGGGTTAGCGCAAAGGGAGATCGCCTTCCCTTGCAAAAAAAAGGTAGTCCAAACAGCAGGTTTCTTCAAATCTGACTTTATGGAGGACACAGAAACACGGAATACAACATCCAGATGTAATATAAAACATAGATACAATGATAAGTTGAGATACACATAATACCATAGGTGGGTAATCCACATATACAAAGGGGACAAAAGCTACCTCAAACATCAAGTTTGTCCAACTGATACTTTCAGCCTCTCTAGGATGGAGAGCCTCCTCAGATGTAAACAACCCCTTCTCTTACTGGAAAAGTTTCGTAAGACAGGGCTCGACAAAACCCGGGCGCCAGGTCGCATTGGCGACTAGAATTAGCGACTGGCGCCTGGGGCAGCACAGCTGGGGGTATCCTGTCTCCGTGGACCCCCCCAGCGTGATTGCGTCGGGCCGCCCTGCCGGCGGCCGGTAATTGAGCCCCCGGCTTTGAGGCCTTCTGTGATGCTATTCCCTTCTGTGATCCTATTCCTTCTGGAATCTGGCGCCCTCTTGTGGTGGCCGTTGGAATTACAACCATTAATGCTAATAGATCTCCTTCCATTTACTTAGAACACCTAAACATTACATACATATATACACATACATACATACATACATATATACATACATATATATATATATATATATATACACACACACACACACACACTTTTCTTTTTTATTCTAACACCCTAGAGAGTAAAATGGTGGTCGTTGCAATAATGTCTGTCACACCATATTTGCACAGCGTACTTACAAGCGCACTTTTTTTGGGGAAAAAATTATTTATTTAATAAAAAAAATAAGACAACAGTAAAGTTAGCCCAATTTTTTTTTATATTGTGAAAGATAATGTTACGCCGAGTAAATTGATACCCAACATGTCATGCTTCAAAATTGCGCCCGCTCATGGAATGGTGACAAACTTTTACCCTTTAAAATCTCCATAGGCGACGTTTAAAAAATTCTACAGGTTGCACCTTTTGAGTTACAGAGAAGTTCTAGGGCTAGAATTATTGCTCTTACTCTACCGATCGCAGCGATACCTCACATGTGTGGTTTGAACATCGCTTTCATATATGCGTTCGCTTCTGCACGCAAGCTTGGCGGGACAGGGCGCATTTAAAAAAAAATTTTTTTTTTTATTTTAACTTTTATTTATTTATTTTTTTTCACTGTTCTTTTAAAAAAAAATGTGTGTCACTTTTATTCCTATTACAAGGAATGTAAAAATCCCTTGTAATAGAAAAAAGCATGACAGGTCCTCTTATATATGAGATCTGGGGTCAGAGAGACCTCACATCTCATATTTACACTAAAATGCAATTTAAAAAAAAATCGTCATTTGAAAAAAATAAAACAAATAAAATGTCCCTCTAATAGCTATGGGCAATGACTTGGAGACAGGTGAGGGGCTGGGGGCGCTATCTTCCCCTCACTCGTCTCCATGTCAGGCCAGGGACAGGTCCAGATCGCCGTCACGGACCTGGCTCCTAACTTTTTTTTAGCTGGCTCCTAGATTCCAAGCAAATTTGTCAACCCCTGTCGTAAGAGGTTAAGGTTTGTCAAAATTTCTGGGTGGAGGTGATTTAAGAAAATGATTCAATTGGAGAGCCCTCCAGAAATTTAGACGAGACGTGCCATAGGGACTCATAAGTTTGGTTATGGTAGGCCACTTATCACTTACGAGAAAGTGGGAAGCTTGGGAGAATCCAGAGGTCCCTGGGGAGCAAAAGATGGTGTCTGTGTACCCAGGGGAGAACTCTGGGGTTCCCAGGATTGGGCGGAGTGGAGTCTGGTCGTGTAAGGCAGGAGTGTATGAAGAGAGATGCACATGTGCATGTGGTTGTGACTATTGGGGGATGGTTTTTCATGTCTCCTGGTAATAAGTTATGGCTCCAGGGAGCTCTGTTCAGGGGTAGAGGTCGACCGATATGGGGTTTTCTCTGGCCGATGCCGATGTTTAGAAATTGTGGTAGCTGATGGCCGATATATAATGGCAATTTTATTTTTTTTTTTTCCTTTTCCCCCCTTCGTCTCAGAAAATCTAACAGACACCTTTCACACTGGGGTATTTTTCAGGCGCTTTTGGGCTAAAAATAGCGCCTGTAAAGTGTCTGCAAAACGGCTCCCCTGCAGTCTGTGTGAAAGCCGAGTGCTTTCACACTGAGGTGATGCGCTGGCAGGACGTTAAAAATAGTCCTGCAAGCAGCACGTTTGGAGTGGTGTATACTGCTCCTGGCCATTGAAATGAATGGACACCACTGCCAAAGCGCATGCAATGCGATTTGGCAGCGGCGATTCACGGGTGCATTTAACCTCTTCCTCGGCCGCTATCTGGGTTATAAGTGCCCCGCAAGCAGCCGAATAGTGCTGCTAAAATGACGGTAAAGCACTGCTAAAACTAGCAGCGTTTTACCGTCAACACCTGCCCGCTCCAGTGTGAAAGCAGCCTTAAGTAATACAGCAAATTTCTTACATTTAAACATTTATTAAACAAAACAAACCTCCAATCAGTTCACTTGTATGTATAATTTAGATAAAAAAAAAAAAAAAAAAAAAACACCTATATATTAAACATTAACCACCTTCAGACCGGACCATTTTGCTGGTAAATGACCAGAGGTCTTTTTACAATTTGGCACTGTGCTGCTTTAACTGGTAATTGCGCGGTCATGCAATGTTGTACCCAAACAAAATTTGCGTCCTTTTCTTCCCACAAATAGAGCTTTCTTTTGATGGTATTTGATTGCCTCTGCGATTTTTATTTTTTGCGATATAAACGTAAAAAGACCGCAAATTTTGAAAAAAAATTATATTTTCTACTTTTTGTTATTAGAAAAATCCAATAAACTCAATTTTAGTCATACATTTAGGCCAAAATGTATTCAGCCACATGTCTTTGGTAAAAAAAAAGTCAATAACTGTATATTTATTGGTTTGCGCAAAAGTTGTCACATCTACAAACTAAGGTACGTTTTCTGGAATTTACGCAGCTTTTAGTTTACGACTGCCTATCTCATTTCTTGAGGTGCTAAAATGGCAGGGCAGTACAAAACCCCCCCAAATGACCCCATTTTGGAAAGTAGACCCCCTAAGGAAATTGATAAGAGGCATGTTGAGCCCATTGAATATTTTTTTTTTTTTTTTACACAAAGTTGTCACTAAATGATATATTGCTCACACATGCTATGGGCATATGTGAAATGACACCCCAAAATAAATTCTGCTGCTTCTCCTGAGTACGGGGATACCACATATGTGGGACTTTTTGGGAGCCTAGCCGCGTACGGGGCCCCGAAAACCAAGCACCGCCATCAGGCTTTCTAAGGGCGTAAATATTTGATTTCACTTCTCACTACCTATTACAGTTTTGAAGGCCATAAAATGCCAAGATGGCACAAAACCCCCACAAATGACCCCATTTTAGAAAGTAGACACCCCAAGCTATTTGCTGAGAGGCATGTTGAGTCCATGGAATATTTTATATTTTGCCACAAGTTGCGGGAAAATTACAAACTTTTTTATTTTATTTTTTCACAAAGTTGTCACTAAATGATATATTGCTCACGCATGCCATGGGCATATGTGAAATGACACCCCAAAATAAATTCTGCTGCTTCTCTTGAGTACGGGGATACCACATATGTGGGACTTTTTGGGAGCCTAGCCGCGTACGGGGCCCCGAAAACCAAGCACCGCCTTCAGGCTTTCTAAGGGCGTTACAGTTTTGAAGGCCATAAAATGCCAAGATGGCACAAACCCCCCCCCCCAAATGACCCCATTTTGGAAAGTAGACACCCCTAAATTTAGGGGTACACTAGTGAGACTAGGTAATAAATGGCGGGTGCCCTGAAACTATAAAAAAATAACTAACCAACCAGCGTCACCTGTAACCGTTATATGGTGATCACTGGTGAAAGGGTTAACAAGGGGGCAATCAGGGGGCTTTATGCGGTAGTATATGGGGGTCCCTGGCGCTATAAAAAGCTGCGGCGAACCTAACTAGCGTCACCTGTGACACTAATACAGCGATCAGAAAAACGATCGCTTATTAGGCTGGGTTCATACTGGAGCGATGCGGGAACGCCACGAATCCGCGGCGGGTTCCCGCATCGCATGCCTCCCGGCAGCAGTTCACACTGCCCTATGCGAACTGCTGGGAGTGTCAGTGAAATGTTAATGACACCCCCAGATCAGTTCGCATATCGCAGTGCGATCTGCAAACTCGGATCGCATGGTGTGAACACCCATGCGATCCGATTCTGCTGCGGATCAAAAAAAGGGTCCCGTGCGAGTTTGCGGCGGGTGCGACGCGAATTCAGCCATACTATCTGTATGGCTGAACTCGAATCACATCCGTTCTCATAAACCGCTGCAATGTGAACCCAGCCTTAGTGACACTGGTGACGGGGGGTGATCACGGGGTTAAACCTTTATTGGGGGGGTTAGGGGGGTACCTTAGAACTAAAGGGGGCTAACCCTAACTGCCCTAACAGTTATTACAGTCACAAATGACACCCGCCGGGTGATCAAAGGGTTAAACCTTTATTAGGTAATAAATGGCGGGTGCCCTGAAACTATAAAAAAATAACTAACCAACCAGTGTCACCTGTAACAGTTATATGGTGATCACTGGTGAAAGGGTTAAGTAGTTGGCAATCAGGGGGCTTTATGCGGTAGTATATGGGGGTCCCTAGCGCTATAAAAAGCTGCGGCGAACCTAAATACCTACCTGCCTAACTAGCGTCACCTGTGACACTAATACAGCGATCAGAAAAACGATCGCTTATTAGGCTGGGTTCACACTGGAGTGATGCGGGAACGCCACAAATCCGCGGCGGGTTCCCGCATCGCATGCCTCCCGGCGGCAGTTCACACTGCCCTATGCGAACTGCTGGGAGTGTCAGTGAAATGTTAATGACACCCCCAGATCAGTTCGCATATCGCAGTGCGATCTGCAAACTCGGATCGCATGGTGTGAACACCCATGCGATCCGATTCTGCTGCGGACCAAAAAAAGGGTCCCGTGCAAATTTGCGGCGGGTGCGGCGAATGGCTGAACTCGAATCGCACAGAGATCGGATGAGATTTGCACTGCAGTGCGGTGCGAATCACATCCGTTCTCATAAACCGCTGCAATGTGAACCCAGCCTTAGTGACACTGGCGACGGGGGGTGATCACGGGGTTAAACCTTTATTGGGGAGGTTAGGGGGGTACATTAGAACTAAAGGGGGCTAACCCTAACTGCCCTAACAGTTATTACAGTCACAAATGACACCAATGCAAAAAAAAAAAAATAATGCAATTGGTGTCACTGTGACTGGGGGGGCAGGGGTAATTGGGGGGTGATCGGGGGGTAAAGGGGGGTGTGAGTGTGCCTGGCATGTTCTACTGTGAAGTGTCGTTTTGGTGCAACTCACCGATCCTCTCTCCTCGGTGCCGGAACGAAAAATACCGACACGGAGGAGAGATTACATCACTTCCTCTCCTGTGTTTACATTACAGGAGAGGAAGTGATGCAATGCTTCACTCCCATTCGTCAGGAGCGATCGCGAGGGGGTGGCCATGAATGAATGGCCGCCCCCTCATCCCGGATCGCTCCTGCACGGATACCGACCGCCACTGGCACCGGGGGGGGGCCCGTTCGGGCCCCCACCCGTGGGAAGGCAGGGACGTACATGTACGCCCATATGCCTGCCCGTGCCATTCTGTCGACGTACATCGTCGTGCGGCGGTCGGCAAGTGGTTAAATACACAAAAACAGGTAATCAAAACTTTTGGATGAAAAAAAATGGACTAACTTTACTGTTTTTTTAATCATTAGTGTCTTTAAAAAAAAAAAAAAAAAAGCTATTGAAAGACCTCTGCGCAAATGCCATGTGACATAAAATATTCTAATAACCGCTATTTTATTCCCTAGAGTATAAAAAAAATATATATATTTTATACATTTTTGGGGGTTCTAAGTGATTTTCTAAAAATTATAATTGTATTTCTGAAAATACAGGCTTTTTACTTGTAAGCAACAAGTGTCAGAAAAGATTTAGTCTTTAAATGGTTAAACTGAGAACTTCTACACACAGAGCTCAGTTCATTCATAATTGTATCACCACATTGTATCTCTTTGCTCTTTTCTTGGCAGCCTGCCCAGAGAGGAAACAAGTTGCTTCACTGAAGACTTAGGCAACTGCCATTGACTTCTATTACAGAAGTCATTTGCAAGTCGCGCTGAAGATATATCGGCCTTTTTATGAGCACAATCGGCTGATGCCGATTAATTAATAGACGCTAAATATCGGCCGATATATCTGTCGACCTCTAGTCAATAATAGCAAATCTGGATGACCTGCTCCTATTTGCAGCATCCCTAGAGCAACTAGCCAAAAATCTCAATCTAACAAACCGGGTCCTGACAAACCTGGGGTGGCTGCTGAACCTGGAAAAGTCCAGCGTGATTCCTTCACAGTGTATTGTGTACCTAGGATACCTGCTGGACGCTGTTGAGAGTTTTTCTCCCAACTGAGAAAATACTGTAACTACAGTAGCCTCTCTCCAGAGAAACCGACAAGTCTCCAAAAGGTCTCTAATGTCAACGTTGGGTCTGCTAACCTCTACCCTCCCAGCAGTGCAGTGGGCAGGACTACACTTTTGTCCGCTGCACACCTTTGTCCTAAATGTGTGAGATAGGGCTGAAACAACTAATCGATTAACCGACAACTAATCGATAAAGAAATCTATTACTATTTTCATAATCTATTAATCAGGCAGTAACATAATGGAGTGAGTGAGTGTCTACAATTGTCCCTATCCCTGTACATTTCCCACTCACATCGGTCCCTACCCTCAAGAATCCCACAATCCAAGGTCCCCATTGCTATACTAGGGCCAATTTATTGGACAGAAGCCAATTAACCTACCTGCATGTCTTTGGAGTACCCGGAAACCCACGCAGGCACAGGGAGAACATGCAAACTCCAGGCAGGTAGTGTCGTGGTTGGGATTCGAACCAGCGACCCTTTTTACTGCTAGGTGACAGTGATAAACACTACACCACTGTGCTGCCCTACTGTAGATATTACTTTCACAGTTCTACAGTAGTTCTACCCCTTACAGTAGTGATTACTTGCTTTGTACTATAAAGGACTAATTTTAGTTTTTTTTTTTTAACCCCATCATGTTACTAAATGTCTTAGACCTGGTTCACATCTATGTGTGTGTTTTTTGGTGCTTTTTGCAGAAACGCACTACAGTTAATTTACATGGTTTCCTATGGGCCACGTTCACACCTATGCTTTTTTTAGCCGCTGTGTATTTGGAAAGGGTCAGGGGCTTTTTTTTTTAACACAACACGGTTCAATATACTTCAATGGAGAATCTGCAGAAAAGCATGTAATGCCTTTTTGCAGCAAAAACAAATTGGCCCAAAAAAATGCTAAAACGCAAATCGCAGAAAAATCACGTGTGAGCAAAAATCAAAACGCACAGCAAAAAGCACTGCAGAAACAGATCAAAGGAAAACTGCATAGGTGTTTACCGAGCCTTATGCTGGCCACATGGATCATTTTTCAGATGAGAATATTCAGACGAAAATAAAATCAAACAAACTTTCTTAAAATTAAATTTCTCTTATATTCACCGACCGACACAGCTCCTCTCTAACTAAATGGGTTGTATAGCCTGCCATTAGGAGAAACTAGGCAAAACTGCCAGTTAGTGCCACCTGCCAGTGCCAAGCAGTGCTACCTGCAAGTGCAATCCAGTGCCACTTGCCAATCTGTGCCACCTGCCAATGCCAGTTAGTGCCACCTGCCAGTTAGTGCCACCTGCCAGTGCTACCTGCCAATGCCAGTTAGTGCCACTTGCCAGTTAGTGCCACCTGCCAGTGCCAAGCAGTGCCACCTGCCAGTGCAAATCCAGTGCTACCTGCCAATGCCAGTTAGTGCCACCTGCCACTTGCCAGTTAGTGTCACTTGCCAGTGCAATCCAGTGCTACCTGCCAGTGCCATCTGCCAGTGCAGTCCAGTGCCACTTCCCAATCTGTGCCACCCATTGCCACCTGCCAGTGCACTCCAGTGCCAGTCAGTGCCACCTGCCAGTGCCAAGCAGTGCAACCTACCAGTGCCACCTGCCAGTGCTGCCCATCAGTGCCACCTGCCAGTTCCCATTAGTGGTACCTCAGCGCTGCCTATTGGTGCCCATCAGTGCCACCTGTCAGTGCCTATCAGTTTCAACCTCAATGCCGCTCCATCAGTGCCCATTAGTGCAGGCTATCAAAGCACATCAGTGAAGGAGAAAAAAAACGTATTTGCAAATTCTTATAACAAAACAAAAGTTGATTTTTCTTTTTTTTTTTTTTTTTTTACATTTTTAAATATTGTCTTTCTCTTGGCATCAGGCATGAGCAATTCTTATTGTCCCAGATATGCAGTTCTGGGCGCAGGGCAGAGGATTTAAATAACTTTTTCAGCTGGCTCCTAGATTCTAAGCAAATTTGTCAAGCCCTGGCCTAATGGATCACTTATAGTACCACATGGGGTACTGTTGTGAATAAAGTTTTTTTTTTTGTAATTCCTTTATTGAATGCCAGAAGAAATAACAGGCACATGGACAACAATAATAAAGCATACAGAATTTCAAAACATAAATCTTTCGGTAGCACCCAGGTGGGAGATATAGAGACCACCCCCAACTTAGGCTTAAACTAAACATGAAAGCATTCCCGAACCGGGGGCTAAATTCCCCTCTTAAGACCTCCAACACCAATTAGGCAATCCGATCCCACCCAGGTGAGCAGTAATCATCACATGGCCATGCATTATAGTGAGATGCACAAATTTTTTTATTTTATAAAGAAAGGGAAGAGGAGGGAGATGGGCGATGGGCCGGGCCCCAGGCGGACAGAGCATACATTTGTTGAAAACTGGTCATTCCCGGGGGAGCCCACAACCCACCGCTGCCTACATGGACTAGCCGTCAAAATCTAATCATGAAAGACAAAGGACTGAGGAGGCAAAACGGTAAGGGGGAAGCGGTTACGGAAGAAAGGGACTACAGGGGGAGACAGGGAGGAAGGGGGGCCAGGGAGAAATGAAAGGACATCAGAACAGAAAGACAGACCAAGTAGAAGAAACAAAGAAGAGGCTCCAGGCGGGCTGAAGCGACAAAGCCTAACATAAAAGAGCAAAATAGGGACCGTGAGCACACCAAGCCGCATGGGGGGGGGGGGGGGGCCGAAGCCAGCGAACAGAGACCCTCTCTCAACGGGCATTTAAAGCTACCACCCAGAGGTAAGCCTCAGTGTAGGTGAAATGTTGCCAAGGTCTCCAAGTCTCACGAAAGGCCTCCTCCTTATGAAGCATCGCTGTGAGGTCTGCCATATTTCTTAATTCGTTCACTTTAGAGAACCCTGGAGCCATAGCCGGTGGGTTCTCCGATCTCCAGCACAAAGGGATACAGGCCTTCCCGCGTTCAACAATTGAATAGTCAAAGAGTTCTTATACTTTTTAATGGATCGCTCCGACAGCTGCAGCAGGCAGGCCGCAGGGTTCCCCTCCAGAGAGACACCCGTCAGACGACCGATCGTGTCGGTCACCCCGCGCCAGAAGGGAACCAGCTTGGGACAGGCCCAGAAGAGTGAATAAAGTTTTACAGAAGTAGTATGAGTAAGATGGGTCTCCTGCAGGAAAATCACGTCTCCCCTCAGGTGACCCAGTTCTCTATACAGGTTGTCTCTCATCAGGGGCATGTAGTCCCCGCACGTTAAACGATACCAAATTTATTGTAGCAATGGGGGTTAAGGAGGTAGACCGTGAACACTGAGTTCTTAGGGTTGTGTGCCTGGGCCGGACCGAGTCGGATTAGGGTAAGGAGGAGGAGGAGAGGGGTGAGAGATGAAGGCAGGAGAAGTAGGAAAGCGAGAGAAAAAGTTAATAACGCATAAAGAACAAAACACAGGCCCTCATGGGTGAGTGATCCTCGAACGCATAAGTCTGTGGTGCCAGCGTGGGGTGTGCATGCGGGCCAGTGCCCCCATGCCCACCGAGAGGCATGGACGCGCGACCACCAGGCCACACATCATCCGCGAGGAGGGGGGTGATGAAGCCTGGGTATCAAGACACGAGGTCCAGAAGGAGTGTGAGCAGTGTCCCGATGCGCCAGCAACTGGCACATGAAAGAAAAAAAAATTAAAACTTAAACACCTTAACGAAACTCTAACAATATAACCCTTATAACATTACCAGATCCTGCTAAACATATCTATAGCCCGGTCTAGGTTAACTCTAGTTAGGAGACAGTCATGGTAATCATCCCCCAGCTAGGTTGGCTAGGGAGACAGACCATTCCAAAGAGCCAACATACCATTCCGGGAATATTTGCTATTAGGGAGCATGTCATCTGTGTCAGTGGCTTCCCTGGCTTTTTTTTCATAATCGTTTCCTTTTCAGGGTAATGATGCACTCTGCAAATGACATCCCGCAGAAGATAGATTGCGAGGGCGCAGAGCCCTGTTCACTCTATCAATTTTCAGTGGGTTGTCTGCAGCTAGGCCCAGGAGACTGTTAAAGATGCATCGGATGGAGAGGAACAAATCTTCCCGTTGCCTCTAGGAGACCCCTGATCCTAATGTTTTTGCGTCTATTACGGTTCTCTTGGTCCTCTATTTTATAGAGTATCAGCCCGTGTGCTATGACAAGTTGGCAGGTAGTGGACTGGAGGGTTCTAATGGCGGCCTCGTGGCCATTCTTCTACCCTCTTTAAGTCCTGCGATAGGTCAGAGCGTATTGCGGATACCTCCTTCCTAATGACCTGCTTAAGGCCCGAAAGCATGGATGCCAAGTCCGTCTTAGTGGGTAGGTCGCTTACCAGTGCTGCAACTCCAGAGTGTCTATGCATGCTTTCCTCACCCTCTGTTCCCGCTGAGGAATCCGGGGAGCAGTGTCTGAGCTCAGGCCTACTGGGGGAAGCGGAGCTTGCACCGGACTGCATTCCACTCTAACCCGCCCATGTCTTTTGCCTCCCCCGATTCTGTGGCTAGGAACCGTTTTATCGAGCCTGTCGAGGTGCCTTTTTTAGCCGGAGACTTGCCTGGGCACTTCTTCATTGCAATTTAAGGTGTTAATGGTAGCAGTGAGGTAGAGCTGATTATTCGGCGCCGGAGCTCAAGAAAGATGCATCCTCTCTATAACATGCCGAAACCGTGCCTTTTCAGGGAGCATTTGACAGGTGGTGAGAAGGCCTGTTTTAACCCCACATTGGCATGGGTTAGATACTTTGCGGTAATGGATGTGGCAGCGGGGTAATCTTTGAGACACCGCAGTGCAAAGAATTGCGGCATGTGTGCTTTGCCTTTGCAATGTGGGGGGGGGGGGGGGGGCTTGGTTCAGCTGCACCTTTTTACTACTCTCTCTCCCCAACACCCAGACCTGAAGGAAATTCGAAGCTCTACTAGATTCTAGCTTTTGTTTTTCTGTACTTGCAGCCTTTTTTAAATATGCTTGTATTGCAGAGATTTATTGAATATATATTTGATTTTTCCAGACATACACTTTAAACTTCAGATAACAACCTTTTTTGAAGGGGTAAGAGTGTGGGGGTAGCTGCTGAGGCTAACCAAACAAATACTCAGTCCACCATCAAATTTGAGGGTCTATCTCAGTACTGATAAATACAATTACAATTCTTACATAAAAAAAAAAAATCTATTATATATAAAAAAAGAAAAAAAGACATACAAAATATCACGTTAAAATGATTACATAAGCAATTTACAAATACTAACCAGATCTCAACTGGTTTCACGGTACAAACACCGCTTTGTCAGGAGGAGTAATCTATAAGACAAGTAGTTATTTTGGATGATGGTACTTTTCTATGCCTAGGTTTAGGTGCTTCTACGCATGTATAGACTCAACAAATTTATCAAACCTTTGTTTTTAAACTGCTTGCCGACCGCCTCACACCGATATACGTCGGCAGAAGGGCTTGTACAGGCAAACTAACGTATCTGAACATTTTCCTTTTTAAGAGGTGACGCGTGCACGTCATGAGTCGGGTTGCGGGTCCCGCGCACTCGATTGCCGCAGGGATACCCGTGATCCTCTCACGGAGAGGAAGAACAGGGATATGTTAATGTAAACAAGCATCTCCCCGTTCTGCCTAGTGACAGTGTCACTGATCTCTGCTCCCTGTGATCGGAAGCAGAGATCAGTGATGTGTCGCACATAGCCACACTTCGCAGGACACACTTAACCCCTACACTGCCCCCTAGTGGTTAACCCCCTTCACTGCAATTTACAAAGGAATCCGTGCATTTGTATAGCACGGATTGTTGTATAAATGACAATGGCCCCAAAAATGTGTCTGATGTGTCCGTCATAATGTTGCAGTCACGATAAAGATCGCTGCCATTACTAGTAAAACTAATATATATATATATGTGTGTGTGTGTGTATGTGTGTGTATGTGTATATATATATATATATATATATATATATATATATATATATATATATATATATATAATAAAAATGCCATAAAACTATCCCCTATTTTGTAAATGCTATGACTTTTACGCAAACCAACAATGCTTATTGCGTTTTTTTTTTTTTTTTTTTTTTTTTTAAAACCAGATATATGGATATATATAGAAGAATATGTATCGGCCTAAACTGAGGGAAAAAAAATATTTTTATATATTTTTGGGGGATATTTATTATAGCAACATGTAAAACAATATTGTGCTATTTTTTAATTATTTTTTTCAAAATTTACGCTTTTTTATTTATTGTGCAAAAAATAAAAACCACAGGGGTGATCAAATACCACCAAAAGAAAGCTCTATTTGTGGGGAAAAAAAGGGGCGTCAATTTTGTTTGGGAGCCACATCGTATGACCGCATATTGTTAGTTGAAGCGACGCAGTGCCGAATTGCAAAAAGGGCTCTGGTCAGGAAGGGGGTAAATTCTTCCGGGGCTGTAGTGGTTAAGATAGTCTTATGGAAGCCAATATACATTGATGATTGCTGATTTGTTTGATATGTAATTGAAAAAAAAAATGAATTGCAAAAATGTTTATATATTCCCCCTTGATTTTTAATCTGGGAAAAGTGGTGGATTTGAGGTATTTCCTAACCTAACAGATTATTGGTGTGGCCGATATTCACTTTTTTAAAAGTATCGGTCAAAAAACTGACCAATATTAGTGATATTGCTTCAAGGGGTTTTATGCATCACTCTGGTACCGTTCTTTAGACCGGACAGTCAGGTTTATTGTAATAACCGATATGGCTCAGCAGCCACTCGGCTGTCTCTACAAGCAGCTGGAGGGAACGTTCACCCCCCACTGCCTTCCGCCGCTTGCCTGGGCTCTCCCGTCCCTATGCGATGCCCGTGCAACCAGCCGGCTGGCCAAAGACCCGAACAAAGCCGATGCTTTGTTCGGATCTAGTAATCCGGAAGCAATGTCATGACATTATTTTCTTTAAGATGCCAGTATTCTGGTAAGCAAAGTATTCAAAAACGCAGATCTTGATGTTTTGAATAATTTTAAAGTGCAGAGGAGGGGTTTGGGGTCTTATAGACCCTCGATCTCTCCATAAAGAGTACCTCTCACATGCCTATTACTTTCACAAGGGAGGTTTACATTGCTTGTGACAGCAATAACAGTGATAAAAAAAACAAAAAAATAAATGTAAAATGACAGTGTAAAATAACTTTCCCTCCCCGTCTTTCAGGACAGCCACATTGAGAGACCTTGGCTCCTCCTCTTCCTGGGAAACACTGTGCTAGCCCCCATACATTTTCGCCTCCCCCTGCCAGCCTCAGTTATTTGTGTTTCCCCCGGTGGCCTAAACAGTCAGGGAGACTGGGGGCTATATTTTTTTTGAAGTCCCTATTGGGAGACAGAGGCTCTCCAGGGCAGCGGGAAGGCACTCACCTGCTGCATCTGTCAGCCCCCCTCCCCCGCTTCGCCGAGCACTGGTGCAAGTCTGGGGGGGGGGGCCTCTCTCACAGCCACAGGGATGCTGCAGGAAGCATCTCCGTCCCCCCTGTACAGGCCTCCGATGGAACCAGGCGGGCCGGACGGCGGGTAACGTAATTTCCGGCGGGACGACGGATGTGCTTCCATTGAACCACGGCTTCCGGTTCCGGGTCGTGAGGCGCTGATAGGCCAGGCACAGGCTGGAATGGAGTCGATTCACAGCACAGGCGGTGAGAAGACTCCACAGGCAGCTCCACCAGCGTGTCGGAAGCAGATCCTCAGACAGCGCTCAGCGATGCCAACTCCAGCCACCCTAAGGTAAGGACACCCTGGGAGGGGTCCCGCCCTACCTAGGGTTCCCCCCCCCATCATGGTTCCTGTAGGGGGGGCAGTGTAAGTTAACCCTCTAGGTGGGCGGGGAGGGCCTAGTCCCTCATTCTATAGAAGAGGCTAGGTTCTCCCCATGGTTGTATCTCGAAGATGATGTGGGGATATTGACTGCTGTTTATTTTACATGTTTTCCAGAAGGCTTCTGAGAAAAGACCCCCACATAGCTCTAAAAAAAAGTGCGCCTCCTGTAGGGATGTCCTGGGGGAGACGTGGAAGAAAGTCCTATGTAAGGACTGTATTGATGTTCTGGTCAATGAAAGAGCATCTGAGCAGGAGTCAGGGTTAGCTGCATCTATTATGGAATTATCCTCAACATTTTAATTGTTTAGATTGAAGGTTTTCAGGTTCCCCTTAAACCATCTCCCGCATCACAGAACACAACCCCATTTGTAGCACAGGGCTCTACATCTTCCCAACCGGGGCCTCTACTTCAACAGAAGAGGTGGCGGGGGCTTCTAGAGAGGAAGCCAGGGAGGAACCAGACAGTGCTACCTCTGGTTCGCAGGAGGACTCAGAGGGAGAGAAAAGGGAGGGAGAGTCCAGAAAGCCCTCAAGGTACAAGTTGTCCCTGGATGAGGTTAAGGATCTCCTAGGGGCTGTCTACACCACCCTGGGCATCCAGGAAGACAAAAGGACCCTTTCTCTTCATGACCAAATGTATACGGGCTTAAAAGAACAGAAAAAGAGAGTTTTTCCTGTTCACGAGGTCCTTATAGAAATGGTCCTTCTTTTCCAGGTCTTTGAAGAGAAGATTCCCATTTTCAGACGATTCTGCAACAAGAACCCAAGATTTAGATGCAGCATTCTCGCAAGTGTCAAGGCAAACGGACCTGGCCTTCGAGGATCTAGGAGCTCTGACGGATACCATGGACAGGAGGATTGATTCCCTACTAAAAAAGACCTGAGAATCAACCCTAGGTAATCTGAAACCAGAGATGGCGGTCCATAACCGCAAACACTGGCTGACTCAAATCCAGGCTCACATCGAGGCAGGTATGGCAAAGGATACTATCCTGCCGTCCTTTCCGACTATTCTGCGAGGGGTAGCTTATATAGTGGACGTTTCTGCTGAGTCGGTTCGCATGTCCGCCAGGACCGCGGCACTAGCCAACTCAGCCAGAAGAGCCCTCTGGCTCAAGACATGGCCAGGTGACAATGCCTCTAAGATTAAACTATGTGGCATTCCACTGACCGGGGATCTTCTTTTTGGCCCAGGGCTAGAGACGGTTTTAGACTGTACGGTCGATAAAAAGAAGGCATTCCCTGTAAAACGAAAACCCCCAAACCAACCTAAGAGGGGGGTTTCGTCTTTAAAGGAGTAAGCCTCCCAAACCAGAAGGGAAAAAGACTTGGAGCCAAAAAGGTAAAGGCAAAGGAGGGACGATTTTTCGCCTCCTGAGCAATCCCGCAAAGTTCAGTGACTCTCTGGTTACAGTGGGAGGAAGACTGGGGGCCTTCCTTCCACAGTGGGAAATAATTTTCCCCAACCAATTCATCTTGGGGATTATACGAAGGGGGTACTGTCTAGAATTTACACAACCCCCCTCCACGTCGAAGTTTGACGCTTCTCCCCAGATGTACGGCAAAAGCAGAAGCCCTCTTGGGGGCTTTGAAGGAACTAGTGCAGCAAAACGTTGTTTGCAGAGTTCCAAGAGGAGAAGAGGGGGCGGGCTTTTATTCACATGTCTTTGTGGTGAAGAAACCCTCAGGAAGCTACAGGCTGATTCTAAATCTGAAACCCCTGAACAAGGTGATTGTTTACAAAAGGTTCCGGATGGAATCGATATACACGGTCAGGGCTTTACTGCCCCTCAACTGTTACATGGTGTCGTTGGATTTAAGAGACTCTTATCTCCATATCCCCATTGCGAAAACCTTTCAAAAATTTCTGCGCTTAGCAGTGAAAGTAGAGGAGAAAAACATTCACCTGCAGTTTCAGGCTCTACCATTTGGCCTATCCTCGTCACCCAGAGTGTTCACAAAGGTCATGGCAGAAGCCATGACCTTTCTGCGAATCAGGGGGGTATCGATCATTGCATACATCATTGCATACATCATTGCATACATCATTGCATACATCATTGCATCGGGCAGCACAGTGGTGTAGTGGTTAGCACTCTCACCTAGCAGTAAGAAGGGTCGCTGGTTCGAATCCCAACCATGACACTACCTGCCTGGAGTTTGCATGTTCTCCCTGTGCCTGCGTGGGTTTCCTCCGGGTACTCCGGTTTCCTCCCACAATCCAAAGACATGCAGGTAGGTTAATTGGCGTCTGTCAAAAAGATTGGCCATAGTATATCAATGGGGACCTTGGATTGTGGGCTCCTTAAGGGTAGGGACCGTTGTGAGTGTGCAATGTACAGGGATAGGGACAATTGTAGACACTCAGGTTGAACTTGATGGACTGGTGTCTTTATTCAACCTAACTAACTATGAAACTATACCTAGACGATCTGCTTCTTTTCACCGCATCCTCAGAGCAACTGATCAGAGATCTAGAACTAACCAAAAGTACCCTGATAGGACTAGGATGGCTACTAAATCTAGAAAAATCCAGTCTAATTCCAGCTCGGCAAATTTCCTATTTGGGATACCTGCTGGACTCTACTCGGCTGACAGTTTTTCTCCCACCAGAGAAAATTCGGAAGCTGGACAGAGCAGTAGCGTCCCTTCAGAACAACCAGCAGGTATCAATACGGGAGGCCATGTTCACCCTCAGCCGTCTAACCTCTGCCATTCCGGCAGTCCAGCTGGCAGGTCTACACTTCTGTCCCCTGCAGGCCCTGATTTTAGGGGTCTGGGACCACAACCAGGAGTCCTTAGACAATCTGCTGTTGGTTCCTCCTCGGGTCAAAAGATCGCTTTGGTGGTGGAGGAATCAGACTATCCTAGCACAAGGGAGCTTGAGAATCATTACACCGTCCATAGTAATTACCACGGACGCAAGCTGCACAGGCTGGGGGGCACACCTGGGATCCCAGTGGGCGCAGGGGATATGGAAGAAAGAGGAACTCATGAGATCGTCCAACTGGAAAGAGCTAAAGGCAGTAGGACTGGCGCTCAAAGCCTTCAGAGGGGACGTCATTGCTTACATAAACAAGCAAGGTGGCACGAGTAGCGGGGTCTTGTTAAAGCTAGCCTCAGAAGTCCTCAGCTGGGTAGAAGCCAATGCTCTCTCCCTCTCAGTAGTGTTCCTAAAGCCCCATACACACTATCAGATTGTCTGCTGATTTTTTCCTTCAGGTTTACCAAAACCATGTAGTACAAGGGCCTGCCTGATTGCATACACATTGAAACCCCTAAGGTTTGACCTCATATTATATGGTTTTGGTAAATCTGATGGAAAAATCAGCAGACAATCTGATAGTGTGTATGGGGCTTTAGGGGGAAAGAGAATGTGGTGGCTGACTTCCTCAGCCGAACAAGGCTGAGAGAGGCTGAGTGGGAACTCAATCAGGAGGTTTTCAGCCTCATAGCCAGAAGATGGCGCCTCCCAGAGGTGGATCTTTTTGCCTCAAGGAGCAATACAGAGACCGGTGCAGGGTCCTTCTTGCCCTAAGTGGGATCTTTCCCTGGTCCTGCAAGTTTTGACTGAACCCCCCTTCGAGCCCTTGGAAGAGTGTGCTCTAAGGGACCTAACCTATAAAGCGTTTTTATTGGTGGCAGTGACCACTGCCAGGAGGGTCAGCGAAATAGAGTTAGACCCCCTTTTTGTGTTGTTTTTACGGATCGAGTCGTTTTTAAGACTGACCCGGCTTTTTTACCAAAGGTGGCTTCAAGATACCACAGAAGCCAGGAGGTAATCTTGCCAACTTTTTGCCCTAACCCCTCAAGCGAAAGGGAATTTAGGTTCAATACTTTGGACGTTAGGAGATGTATCCTACGATATTTGGAGCTGACAAGGAGTTTTAGAAAGTCAGACTCCCTCTTTATTTCATTTTGTGGCGCAAGAAAGGGCCAGATGGCTCAGGATAGCTATTAGCCAGGCCTATAAGCTGGTGGGTAGAGAGGCCCCTATGGGGATCAAAACACACTCTACCAGAGCTATGGCAGCTTCCTAGGCGGAAATAGCGGGAGCAACGCCAGAGCAGATTCGCAAAGCAGCTGTATGGTCCAGTTTCACCACATTCGTGAAACACTACAGAGTGGATCTGGTTTCGGCTAGCGAGCAGGCCTTTGGACGAAAGGTCTTGCAAGCCATTGTCCCGCCATAAAGTGGTAAGTGCTCTGTTATCCTCTCAATGTGGCTGTCCTGAAAGACGGGGAGGGAAAATTAGAGTTACTCTTACCGGTAATGTCTTTTCCAGTAGTCTTTTTAGGACAGCCCTAGTTGCCCACCTGAATTTTTTTTTGGGGGGTCTTGAGGAAGACCTAAATGTAAGCACAATAGTAATATGTGATAGTATATTATTAACGTGTTCTTGTGTCTCCTCAGCTAACCGGAGGTGCTCTAGAAAAACTGAGGCTGGCAGGGGGAGGTGAATATTTATGGGGGCTGGCGCAGAGTTTCCCAGGAAGAGGAGGAGCCAAGGTATCTCAATGTGGCTGTCCTGAAAGACTACTGGAAATGATGTTACCAGTAAGCGTATCTCTACTTATTTTTTTTTTTTTTAAATGTACAAAATATCAGAAAAAAGAATCGGCAGAAGAGGTGGCCGAAATATCGACATTGTAACGGCACCGAAAAACGATATCGGTCGATCCCTAATAACAGCTCTTGTAACCTTTTGACATTGTTTGTAATCACATTTGTGGAATACACAATACCAGCATGAGGCTATGCAATAGTAGTGCAGATTTTTAGGTCTTGTGGGTCTGTTAAAATGTGCATGTATTGGGTTGTTGTAAGATGTATATATGTTCCAGCTGCAGCCAACACATGTAGTAGGTATAAATTTGCTTATCGCCTTGGCTTTTTATGGCTCTTAGGCCTGGTTCACACCTATGCAGTATGCTTTTGATCTGCTTCTGCATTCTGCATTTTGTGTTTTTGCACACACATTTTTGATGTGTTTTTTTTTTATGCGTTTTTAAACTTTTTTTGCCCAGTTTGTTGGACAGATTAAAAATGCAAAATGCGCTACATGCTTTCCTGTAGAGTCTCCTTTTAAGTCTATTGAAGCAAAAATGCACCGTTTAAAACAAAGTACCTGACCCTTTCCAAAAAACTGTTGAATGGACTGTAGTGCGGTTTTGCAAAAAGCACCAAAAAATGCATAGGTGTGAACCAGGCCTTAAAGGAGAGTATGGTCATAGCCAGGACCTTTCTTGTTCCCTGTTCTGATTTGTAAAGTACCTACCCATTCAAGAGTTTGCTTTCTTTGCACAGCCCCATTGCCTGTGTCCTAAGCCTCTGCCTCCTTTATTTTATTTTCTGCTAGATCTTTCCGTGTAGTGCTCTCTGCCTGTAACACTCTTCATCTGCGGACTTTCTGTCCCCTTCTGCCTATAGTATAGCAGA